>NC_067476.1:102120893-102755531 GCF_947179515.1 Apodemus sylvaticus | reverse complement strand
CACACACACACAAAACCATCTGGTGGAAGCGGCTTTGTGTCGGTGTCGTAAAGTATATCCTTTTGTCACACTTCTTTATTTGCAAATGTTCACTGCAATGACTCACAATGACTCATTGCACTGAGCACTGGTTTGAGGCCTCTGGCTTCTGCTATGCTATCAACACTGGATCCTTACTGGGACTCCCCTCGGATCTCCTGCTGTTGCCCTTCACACGCTCCAGCAGCTCACAGACGGTAGATGTTGGGGTGGGCCAACTCAAGGTTCTGGTTCTGGGCCTGGGTGGTAGCTGAGTTGGTCAGCCTGCCAGCTCTCCTGCATCCAAAACCACCAGGACCACCAACACTGCCCTGGCTAGCTCACCCAGTGCCCTAGCAGGCAAGGGCAAGGGGCAGGGCCAGCCCTCCCACTCCTGGCTCTTGTATACCTGTGCCCATGCCAACAGGGCCAGCTCTACTGGGCTGCCCAGGCTAGGTGCAGGGCAGGCTCCCCAGAGTGCTTCAGTTCTCCCATTCTCATGACCTCAGGGCCAGCTCACCCCGCCTGCTGCAGATGTCAAGAAGGGAGGGGAGAAGGACATCTCTCCCATACCCACACCATCTCAAGGCAGTTGGTGGTGGGCAGAGCCAGCTCCCCCAAAAAGGCTTACTTTTATACAATGATTATTATGCTAACAAAACTGTATAATTATTTTTTTCAGAAAATTACATTAAAACTTCCATACAGTAAAAGAGAATTGTGAATCTTATCATCAGGCTATTTTTTTGCCAGGATTATATAGCACAGCAAATTTCTGGACATGTGACAACACTCGCTGGAGAACTGCAAGTCATAGGATTTGCTTGTAAAAAAAAAAAAAAGTTGGCTTCAAATGAAAAGTTAGGTGGCACTGGAACTGCTGAGTGGGAATAAGGCAAACCCAAGGAGTGCCACAGCTTGTGAGCGGATGTGAGCCGGTGACAGAGGACTAGTCACCCTCCTCTAAGTCAGGGACTTAGCCAGAGCAGCTGCAGGAAGCTGCAGGCAGGCGGGAAGGCCAGGCAGCCAGCCCTGCCTGGGGTGGGGTGGGGAGGCACCACAGGACTTCCTCTCCTGTTTGAAGGACTTAAGGCAACTCATTTGTCTTCCTTACTTTTCTTTCCTGCTTGTAAAACAAAAATGTGATTGTTCTGTAAAGCCTGAAAAATTCTAAAGCCCACAAAGAGAAAACTAAAGGTATCTTTCCCCACACTCTGGGGAGCATTACAATTTGGGAGCTTATTACTTTTATTTTTCTCTTGGGTATTTAAAAAAATTTTAAACAAAAGTACAAAAATTCACTTAAAAACAAAAGTTGTAGTTAAAAAAAAAAAAACGAAAAACAACCAAACAAACACTATAAAAGGCTAAAGACATGGCTCAGCACTTAGGAGCATTGGTCATATTCCAATATGAGGGCCAGCAGAGGGCCAGGTTCCCTTCCTAACACCAACGCGCAATGGTGACTCACAGGCATCTGTAGCTCCAGTTCTAGGGGCAGGGCTGGGCACCCTCTTCTGGCCCCTTTGCATGTGATGCACAAACATAATACAAAAACACCCATACATACAAAATTAAACTAATTTAATTTTAAGAAAGGCCCTGGCTCAAAAGCAAAGCAAAACAAAACACAATATCATACAACACAAAATTCATCTTAGCCATTTCTAAGTATACACCCAGCTCAACAAGTGTGAGCATTTCACACTATTGTGCAACAGCTCTCTGTAGCTTTTCCAGCTAGCAAAATGGAAACTCTATACCCAGTGAACAATGTCCTGTTTCCTCTTCCCTGAAGCTTCTGGTAACCACCACTGTAACTCGACTTCCTGTTTCTATGAACCTGACTACTTTAGAAATCTTTAAGAAAGTGGCATCCTACTGCAGTCACCTCTCAGTGACTGGCTTCTTCACCATGGGATAGTTTCAAAGATTCACCCATGCTGCACCATGCGGCAGGATTTTCTTCCTTTGCAGCACTAAATAATACCAACCACTGCACTGTGCTCTCCACATACACATAGATGAATATTCAAGTTGCTTCTGCCTTTTGGCAAATGTAAATAATGCTACTGTGATCATGGATGTGCAGATGCCTCCTTGAGACCCTGCTATACATTTCCTTGGATGTATATTTATATTATATTAATTATGTACTATAGTAATTCTACTCACATTCTTTTGAGGAACTACCATACTGTCTTCTATAAGTGAATGTGCATTTGCCTTTCTAATCTATCTTTTCCACTTAAAAAATATATTTTTTTAATGTGTATGGGTGTTTTCTTGAATTTCTATGAACCACATACATGCAGTGTCCTTTGAGGCCAGAAGAGTGCATCAAATCACCAGGAACTGCGGTTTCAGATGGTTATGAGCTACCTTCTGAGTGCTAGGAACCAAACCAGGATTGTCTGTGAGAACAGTCTTATTCACTCTTATTCACTGAGCCATCTTTTGGGTCCCTGATTATTTTATCTTTTTAGATAGAGTCTCATATAGCCCAGGTGGCCATGGAGTTCAGAGCTTCATGTGTGCTCAGCCAGCACTCCACCACTGAGCTACAATACAAATCCAAAATTCTTCTTACATAACACAATGTTCAGTTACTGCATAGGAAACCACCATTTGTTTAAATTTGTGAGGAGGGAGCTAGTTACAGCACTACAGTATTCTAAATGATAATAACCATATTCTCAGATAAAGTTTTTTTTGGGGGGGTGGGCAGGTCGAGACAGGGTTTCTCTGTGTAGCCCTAGCTATTCTGGAGCTCACTCTCTAAACCAGCCTGGCCTCAGACTTAGAAATCCGCCTGCCTCTGCCTCCAAAGTGCTGGGATTAAAGGCATGTGCCACCACTGCCCAACTCAGATAAAGTTTTAAATTCATTATTCCTCCAAGTAAATAACCCCAGGATAGTTTCTTCAAAATCAAATTCCCAAGTCAAAAAATATATTTTTGCAACTCATTAAAGAATGATTGACATATAATCACCCGATGTATTGAAAGCACATAACTTGGGAGTCTAGAGAGATGACTCAGTAGTTAAGAGCATTGGTTACTCTTGCAGAGTATCTGGGTTCAATTCCCAGCACCCACTGGTGGCTTCCGACCATCTGTAATTCATGTTTCTGTATACAGGTATCTTATTGTTCTATATGTGAAGCCTATGTCTTGGTGGTGGTGGTAATGCAGATAGAACTCACTGCTTCATGCATGCTACGTTTCTAACCTTCTAAACTGTTTATATAAAAGATTTGCTTAGCCAGTCTCGGTGGCATATGCCTGTAGTGCCAGCACTCGGGAGATGGGGGAAGAGGACTGCAGAGGAGTTCAGGGTCGTTCTCAGGTGTCTAGTGAGTTTGAGGCAAGCTTGACTGCATGAGACTGCTCCAAAATGAAAACCAAACACATTTTGAATTATCCACTAAATTATCTATTATGTCAAAAATCAGTTGACCATGTATGTATAGATCTCTTTCTGGACTCTGTTCCATGGACATATTTGTTCACACTAATGATAATGTGTTGTGAGATATGCATTGTTAAACATTGTGTGCTCACACAAACTAAAATGTGATATCATAAGCCATGATGAACTTAAAAAGCCTTGTTGATGAAATGTTGTTAGTTTATGTTTATTAGATAATTTTTGCATTAATACCACCCAGTCTTGATTTTTGTAGCTTTATTAGTCTTGAAATTAGGTAATACAAGAGTTCTGCCGGGCAGTGGTGGCACACACCTGTAATCCCAGCACTCTGGGATGCAGAGGCAGGTGGATTTCTGAGTTCCAGGCCAGCATGGTCTACAGAGTGAGTTCTAGGACAGTCAGGGCTACACAGAGAAACCCTGTCTTGAAAAAAAAAAAACAAATAAAAAAAAAGATTCCCATTTTTGTTACATTTTACATTGTTTTATTTATTCTGGGAACTTCACACCTACCAAGTGAAATTGAGAATCATTTTGTTAAGTTTGACTAAAATAAAAACCTGCTGAGGATTGCATTAAATGAACTGGGGTAAATTTTGTACCTTAATGTTGAGTCTTCTGGTCCATGACCACTGTATGGGCAGTATATTTAGGACTCCATTTCTCTTAGAAATATATTTGATTCTCAGCATATATCTGGTACATTTGATTTAGATTTAGCTCTAAACATTTCTTAGTTTAGGTGCTATTCCAAGACATGCAGATTTTCTACTTGAATGTCCAATTGTTTCTAGCCTGTAGATAGATCTGGTTCTTTTTGTTTTGTTTTGTTTTTTTGTTTTTGTTTTTTTGTTTTTTTTTTGTTTTTTTGTTTTTGTTTTTGTTTTTGTTTTTTTTTGAGACAGGGTTTCTGTATAGCCCTAGCTGTCCTGGAACTCATTCTGTAGACCAGGCTGGCTTTGAACTCAGAAATCCTCTTGCCTCTGCCTCCCAGAGTGCTGGGATTATAGGCCTGCACCACTACCGCCCAGCTGTTTGTTTTTCGAGACAGGGTTTCTCTGTGTAGCCCTGCCTGTCCCAAAACTCATTCTGTACACCAAGCTGGCCTCGAACTCAGAAATCTGCTGCCTCTGCCTCCCAAGTGCTGAGATTAAGGGCATGCGCCACCACTGCCTGGCCAGACAGCAACTTCTTGTCTGGATATACATAGCTCATTTATTCTCCTACTGAAGGCCATCTTGGTTGTTTCCAAGTCTTAGTGATGAACAAAGCTGTCATAAACACCCTTACTGCACTGGCAACTCTTGAGAGATCTTTAAAATGCAATTTTACAACTACTTGCTGAATCAGCTCTGCATTTCCACCAAGTTCAAGAGGTAATTCATACACAATCTTTCTCCAAACTTTATGCACACAAGAATCATCTGTAGGCATTTGTTGAGTTGCATCTTTCAGCATTTTATTTGGTAGGTCTGTAACGAGAACTAGAGATCTGTATTTTAATAAGTCTCTTGGGTTATTCTTATGCAGCTAGCTTCATTGGCGACACAAAAAATGTGCTAACGCTATTTCTTGCCTAGGTGATGGTCAATTATTTCTACCAAGGTCTAGGAGAAGGAGGCCTTTAATTGATCCAAAATTGTGTGGAGGCAGGAGAAATGTCTACGCAAATAGATTCAAGTTCATTTTTTCTCCTTCAAATTTTGCCAATTATATCGGTGAGCCTGAGTATCTTCGACAGTAAACAGGGCGATAACCTGCCCAGGGAAAAGGAACTTGTCTGTCAACTTTCTGAGTTTTCTGTTCCCAGTATCCACGTCCAAAGGCTTGGGATGAGTCGAGTTCCAGGAGGACGGCCTCCGGTGGTTCATTCTTGCCAGCTCAGACTTGCCCGGAAGCCAATGCCACCTGGCCAGAAGGATGTACCGGAGTAGATGTGCCTGTGTCACCCCGCCTGGACTACACCCTCTCCATGCCCAGCCCTCTAGCCCGATGCCGTCATCAATAATTCAAGACACGCCTTTCCATTGGCTAGAGCCTCCACCCGGCAAACGCCCAATGAGGAAGGACCTGAGAACGCTTCTGAATAATGAGCGCGCGCCCGTGACGCAGCGTCTGATGATTGGTCGTTGCGGCAGGGGGCGGGCCCGGGAGCGGCAGCGGCGAGAGCTACCCGGGCGCGGAGAGCGAGCGACACGGGTTCTGGGCTTCTCACCGAAGCACGGCGGTGGCAAGTTGTCGGGCGGCGGCATGTTCAGCTGGATGGGGCGGCAGGCTGGCGGGCGCGAGCGCTCGGGCGGCATGGACGCGGTGCAGACGGTGACGGGTGGCCTGCGCTCTCTCTACCAGCGCAAGGTGCTGCCTCTGGAGGAGGCGTACCGCTTCCATGAGTTCCACTCGCCCGCGCTGGAGGACGCCGACTTCGAAAACAAGCCCATGATCCTGCTGGTGGGCCAGTACAGCACGGGCAAGACCACCTTCATCAGGTAACCTGCCTCGCCGGCTCGCTACCCCTCCGCTAGGGCACGGCCTGCCCTCGGGTTACACTCCGAGCTTGGTGGCCCGTCGCCTCCCCCGGCCCCAGCCGGTTCGCGTTGCGCATGGCTCCCCTGAGTCCGGCCCCCAAGTGCCCTGCGAGCCCCTTCCTCGCTGTTGTCAAGTCCTTCCTTGAGCCTGGCACCCTGGCCTGGGGGTGCAGGAAAGGGAGAGAAGGCAAGACTCATCATTAGTGCAGCCTAGGGCCGAAAGTGATAATGAAGGTGTGCGGCTCCTAGGTGGAGAGGTAACCTTCCAGCACAGTGATAATGAATGAATGAACGAACGAATGAGTGAATGCCACAGTGAGAGTATTGCCATGCCCTTAAGTGCCACGTTCTGCCACAGCGGCTGCTGTCGTTCAGCTTTATGGTCTATAGGAAGTTAGCCTACAGAGTAGCTGCCTCACCAGCCTGTGGAATGAAGGGGAGTGTCAGGTTACTGTTTGTTAGTTTCCATTTCTTCACCCTTGACAAACTGAAAATATTTGCCACGGTTGCTCTGTCTCCCGAAGCAATAACCGGCTTGCCCTGCAGTTCCAATTACATAGCTTCCTCTGAAGTGACTCAATGAGAAATAATTTACAGTGAATCGGGCTGCTTTTTAAATAAGGCATCTATTTCCCTATCTTTGGGAAGATTTGTTTTTCTGAGTCCAAACCCCTATCAAACGAAGCAAAGTAACTGAACATTTAAGATTTGAATCCAGAGTTTTGTAATCACAACACTGATCATTTGATGTTCAACAGGTGTTCAGAAAACTGCATCTGTCTTGGTACATGTCATTTCTGTTAAGTATGACCACTTTCCCCCCTCCTGTGATCTAAAGAGTTCCAACAAATAGAAAAGTTGTTACTACAAGAAATATGTTTAATCCAGCCCTGTAGATACGCTGTGACTGAACTCAACCAGGAAATACACTGTGGTTTGAAATGGGAAAGAAGAGAGGGGGAAAATAATGTTGAAATTGTTTCATTTGATGCCTTTAAAAAGCTGAAAACAGTGTTGAATATGTTACCTCAGAATTGAACCTAGCTATATTACAGTATCTGGCTCCTTGAAAGATGGCAAAGGGCTGATTGTGATGGTGCTTGCCTGTAATCCCAGGATTGGGAAAGCTGGGTCATGGGGACTGTGCCTTCCAGGCCAGCCTGGGCTACATAAGGCAATCTAGGACAACCCTGACTGGACAACAAAAGACCCTGTCTTCAAAACAACAGCAATAAGAACAGCAACAGAACCTAAGAAACACAACCAAAATAAATGGCAAACAGATGGTACATTAAGGTCCTAGTTGTAGCAGTTGTGAATTATCGGGATAAGCCGGGTGGTGGTGGCGCATACCTTTAGTCCCAGCACTTGGGAGGCAGAGGCAGGCGGATTTCTGAGTTCGAGACCAGCCTGGTCTACAGAGTGAGTTCCAGGACAGCCGGGGCTATACAGAGAAACCCTGTCTTGAAAAAACAAAAAACAAACAAGAATTATCGGGATAGCATTCAGGAGTGAGGAGAGAACTTCTAAGCTTAGTGCAATAAGGGTCTAACACTGTTAAAATGTACTGCTGGCAGGTACATGGCAGCCCCACCATTTCCTCCTGGATCTGCCGTGGGCCTCACAGTACCTATGCGTAATTAGGGAGCCTTTCTGGATCCTGGACCAACCTAGCCTAAAGACAGTGTGTTCCTCTGTCCATAGCCTGACTTGTAAACAAGCCTGAGGCAAGAGAGGACAACACAATTCGCAGGAAGGTGTATCAGTCCTCTTTCCCCACCTCATATTATTTTGTTATATTCTTGTTCTTCTATGCTTCAGTTTTTAGAAGCTTTGTGGGACAAGTTTCTGAGATTTGACTCATGGCCATACCTCTTAATTAAGCCCTTTAGAGCTGTAACTCAGTAGGAGCTGCAACCCCGGGGAGGAATCACCTTAGCTGGGAGCTTGGGCCAAGTGGCTTTGTTAGTCCACAAAGGGCCCAAAGTGGACCTGGGGGTTAGAAGGTCACTCTGCACAGGGAGCTGGATGAAGCTGCACTTGTGGCATCTGAAATTGATTTTAGAGAGGAGGAGGGGGAAGTGATTGGTTTCTGAGAGGAAACCGAGGGCGCTGTCTTGGAGACTTGGCACTTAGGCACAAAGGAGATGTCCATGAGAGCTGGCCTTCTTGGACCTTGCTGTAGTTAGGTCCTGGCAAGGAACCTGGGTGCTTTGCTTCTAGCTATGAGCACTAAGTGTTCACACAAATTTGAGGAAGGGGCTTGTCTGTAAAGTCACTTACTCTTTTCCATCTGACTAACACAGGAGCCACGGAATCATGGAAGGAAACATTCCTTTCATTGCGAGCCATACAGCATAACCTTTGATTATGTTCTTACTCCTAAAAGCTTTTTTTCTCTCTCTCTTGTTTTGGAGAAAATAGAAGTCACATTATATGCGCTGGGCCAGGACATTCATCAGAAGTGAGGCAGCTAAGTGTGTCCTTTGTTTTGATGGAAAGGTCTCCTAGGTGGGATGCCTGAAGAGCCTGGGGTATCAAGAAAATATGCTCACTCCTGTACAGATGATCACCAGGAAGGGCCAAGGGCCAGGAAGAGGATAAATAAAGAGTGAGGTTGAAGTTAAATGGAAAGAACAGATTGGGAGAATCACCTATAGATCGTAGCATTAAAAGGCCAGAGGAGGCTTCAGATGTCATAGAAATATTTGTCAGAGTCTCTTTAGGGTAATGGTAAAACAGCTGACAGCTCTATTGTCTGGTTATCTTATTTCTCAGAAGACAGGGTATATATAGTAAGAACTGCTGGGACTGGAGAGATGGCTTAGTGGTTAAGAGCACTGACTGCTCTTCCGAAGGTCCTGAGGTCAAATCCCAGCAACCACATGGTGACTCACAACTATCCGTAACAAGATCTCATGCCCTCTTCTGGTGTGTCTGAAGATGACACAGTGTACTTACATATAATAAATAAATAAATCTTAAAAAAAAAAAAAAAAGAAACCTGTTAAATAGTCTACCTCTGACTGCAAGGAAACATTGTCCAGAGAAGGAGAAGGGATTGGCACTAGTAAAAGTGACCATATCATCTTTGATTTTAATAACTAAGGAAAGACAAGTGTTGGACTTATGTCTAAAGCTTGAAAAGAAAAAAAGTTTCATGGATTAGTTCATCAGTCAAGAGCATTTCCTGTTCTTCCAAAAGACCCAAACGTCCAGAAGATGTTTGGAATTTGGTGCCCAATACACGCATCAGGTGGCTGGCTCACAACTACCTGTGACACCAGCCCCAGGGAATCCAATGCCCTCTTCTGGACTTCATGGGTACCTGCATTTACACACACACAATTAAAAATAAATGTATTTAAAAAATGATTTCAGAGGTTCTTCCAGAAAAAAGAAATCACTGGGCCCAGCTGCTACAAAGCAAAATCATTCCACTGTAAAGCAGCGGAGGCTCCCCAGAAATCTATTCAAACTACAAATTGCAGCTTTGCTCTTAAGAGTTCTGCTTCCTCTTTTCCTCCTGTACTTTGGCATGTTTCCTCAAGAAAATTCATTTTAATGAGAAAAGAAGTGACTTCAGAAACTATGTAGACTGGGTGGGGATAGCTCAGGGCTGGCACTTACCTAGCTTGTGTGAAGTCCTAGATTCAATCCCCAGAACGGAAACAAACTAGGGGACAGAGAGCAGGGCAATAAAGCAGGAGAAGACACAAGCTGTGTCCAGATTGGAAAAGAATGAAACTGTTTGCAGATCACATGGTCTTTTATATTTAAAAAAATCTTGACAAAAGACAGAAATCTATTGCATTTGTATAAACTCGAAATGAACAGCCTCTGAGTGACATTAAGCAAGCTAACCTGTTTATGATAGCATCCAAAAAGAATGAAGTATTGGCACCTTGGAATAAGCCCAACAAAAAGAAATGCAAGCCTTCTGCCTGGAAAATTAGAGGTATCATTGAAAGAAATTAAGGAAGAACTAAGTGGAAACCACCCCGGATCTGTGGATTGGAGGCCATATTAAGATGGCAGTGTTCCTGAACTTTCATTGCTTTCATTGTGTATTACTTGGTGGTCTGGACCTACTAGACAGCCCAGGATGGCCTCAAACATGTGATAATGTTCCTACTTCTGCTTCTGGAGTTCTAGGATTATAGGAGTATGCCACCACGCCCAGCCAGTGTACCTGAATTGGTTGTCAAATTCAAAATAATATCCATTGAAATCTCTGTTGTTTGTTTGAAGCAGTAATTGACAGGCTAACTATAATTCTTAGGCACTTGGAATTACAGAAGACAGCTCTGAAAAAGAACAGTTTGGAGGGAAAAAAAATCACATTTTCTGATTTAGAATCCATCTTGTAACCACTGAAAATGAAGCAGTGTGGCTCTCGCAGAAGAACAGACAGATCAATGGACAGACCTGAGAGCCCAAAATAAACCTTCACATTTATGATCAACTGGTATTTGGTAAGATGTCAATGACAGTTCAATGGGAAAAGACTAGGTTTCTCTCCAGATGCTGCTGGGAGAGCTGGATCCTCGTGTGCAGAAGCAATGAAGGGGGATTGTTCATGGATATGCAGATTCTTTTTGGAGTGATGAAAGTGCTCTGAAGTTGGGTAGTGGAACTGATTATAGAACTTTGAGAGTAAATCAAATATGGATCTACTTTTCAGAAGAGTACATTTCCTAGGATATGAATTATATTCCAGTTGGGGTTGAGTTGTAGTGCAGCAGTGAAGTGCTTGCCTCAAATGCACAGCGTCTTAGGTTTAATCACTAGAATTGAAAAATAAAAACAAACCAATAAAAACATTCTTCCAATATGAAGCAGCCCATAATTTCGATTTCCATAATTCTGTAATTAGTGCCTGTCAAGTAATTTGTGCATCTGTGTGTGCTAATTAAAAACAAAAAGTGTATTCCAGAATGAAAACCAAGTAGAAATGAGCTAAAGGAACAAAAGAAACAAAACAAAAAGATACACCCAGACATACAAAATTAAACTAATTTAATTTTAAGAAAGGCCCTGGCACACACACACACACACAAAACCAAAACAAAACAAAACAAAAAAAACCAAGGGAGCTAAAGAGTAAACGTGAGGTAGCAGGGGTACAAAGAGCTACCATGGAATCCCCAGGGTTTTGTTTCTTCTTGTATATCTTGTCAGTCAATAAACATTCATCATTCATAATACTCAAGTTGATAAAATCAGTGATGAAAAATTTCATAAGTAAATGCTTAGTAAGGGCCAGAGAGAGAGAGAGAGAGAGAGAGAGAGAAGGCTCGGTGGTTAAGAATGGTGGCTGCTGTTGGTTCACAGTAGCCCCAGTTCCAGGGGAGATCTGATACGCTTTTCTGGCCTCCACAGGCCCTGCATGCACATGATATACTCAAATTCATAGACAAAACACTCATAAAAGAAAGATTAATGCTTAACATTATTATGTATTAAAACTTTAAAAATGCTGTTTTAAATATTCTATTTGGGGGCTATGATCAATAGATAGAGTGCTTTTCTAGCTTGCAAAGGCCCTGTTCATCACTAGTACCACATAAAGCAGGTGTAATGATACACACCTGTAATCCCAGGGCTTGCGGGGGGGGGGGGGGGGGGGGGGGGGGGGGGAGAGGGGGGGAGCACAAGTTCACGGTCATCATTATCTGCCATAGCAAGTGTGAGGCCAATCAGAGCTAAATAGGACCCTCTCTCTCCCCTCCCTCTCTCCCTCTGTCCCTCTCCCTCTCCCCCCTAGCCCTCTCCCTCTCCCCCCTGGCCCCCCACATTTATATGTATATATCGTGTTTAGTAGGGAAAGGAGGTGGGTAGAAATGGTGAACTACAGCATTTTCAGCAAGTCTCTGGCTTAAGTCCCATGGATTTCATATGGTCGTACATTTATCCCCGGAGAGACAGAGGACAAAGCACACAGAATGGGGTTGTCGACCCCTAACCTACAAGGCTGAAGAGTAGGGAAAAGTGAAGCCTCTAGATGTGTTATCAGAAAGGGGAGGGGATGCTGAACAGGCAAAATAAGCACAACCTTACAGAAGTCAAGAAGAGAGGGCACAAAGAACCAGGTATTTTGGGGGCGTGTGTGTGTGTGTGTGTGTGTGTGTGTGTGTGTGTGTGTGAAATCAGAGCTTGTAGGTAGATCAGCCATCTGGAGCCAGAGTGACCATGGCAAAAGCTGTGTCAGAAGGTGCTGATAGTGGAAGATGGTGGTAGGTGGAGGAATGTGTGGGCAGGATCAAATATAGAAAATCCTCAGCCTCAGGACACTGGAGGGGAGGAGCTACAGGTCAGAGACATTGCACTGGCTTGCTTAAAGAAGAGCATGATCTCAACAGTTTTCGGTGGTGGGAACGGGGCAGGCTGTAGAGAAAAGGCAACTGGTGATGGAGAACAAAACGAAACTAGGGCTAGAAGAAGGGTGGGAGGGCTGTGGGACAGGTTAGTGTGTGACATTTGTGACAGTATTCAGCACAGTGGTCAGTGGCTTGTCCACTCATTGTATTATCTGCTTGCAAGTGGCCAACTATCAGACAAATGTTGGTGGAAAGAGGACCTTTGTGGTGATAGATAGTGGGTTTGGTTTTGTAGTACTGGAATTTGAATGAAGGGTGTTGCTTGTACCAAGCAAGTAATCTAATGCTGAGCTATAACTTTAACCCAAAAGAGATTTTTTTTTTAATTAAAAAATTCTCATTTAGATGGTTACTTCTAAAAACATTTAATGTACATTTCACACTTTGGGATTGTGAGTGAGAAAGTGATGGTTCCTAAGTTTGGCTGAATATCTGAATCAACTTTCAAAACAAAGATCTCAGGGTCCCATCCGAGACATCCTCGCTTGGAATGTGGCGGTCAGAGGCTTCCTCTGGTTCTTCTGGAGCCTCATCCAGGGAACACTTGAGAACCACGACATGTGAAGGGCCAGCCAGTGGAATCCCGAGAGAGTTGAGCCATCCAGCCCTGATCCAGCAGAGGGAGACTGACTCCAGTTGCTCTCCACCTGTTCCCAGCTTTATCTAATCACATTTTTAGCAAAGACTCAGATGAAGACATAGAAATCCTGCTGGAGAGTACATGATAAATACAACTCAGCAAAGCGAAGGGTTCTCCCCCTCCCCCACTTAATGTAACTTGTTGAAAATTTCTCAGGCTATAAAGTGCTTGCCATGCAAGCGTGAGTTTCTGAGTTCAATCACCAGAAACCACATACAAATGTCAGACATGCAGTGATGCATTTGTGATCCCAGGGTTTAGAGGGGCAGAGACAGGCGGAGCTCTGGGGCAGCCAGCTCTCTCAGTGAGCTCCACGCCAGTGAGAGAACCTATTTCAAAACTATGTGTGGATGGACCTTGAGGAGTGTCACCCAAGGTTGCCCTCTGGCCTCCATAAGCATGTGCACACAGGCACCTATGTACACCGGTATACACACATGCACACATATATGTATACACCTCTATCTTTCCAGGGTTATGTGTATTACTAAATTACTATATCTACCAGTGTCCATGAATACATACAGTGTCAGGAAAATTACTTCAGTTTGAACTCCCACCAGAAATAAGAATCAGGATTACATCTTTACTAGGCTGCCAGTAAGTTTAATATGAAAAACAGTTTTTAAATTTGCTTTTTAAAAAGCTGGTAAGGAGCCAGGCAGTGGTGGCACACGCCTTTAATCCCAGCACTTGGTTCGCATAGGCAGGCGGATTTCTGAGTTCAAGGCCAGCTTGGTCTGCAGAGTTGAGTTCCAGGACAGCCAAGGCTACACAGAGAAATCCTGTCCTGAAAAAACCTAAAACCAACCAACCAAACAAAAAAAAAGTAGTTACTATCTTTATTTCTTTGTGAATTCTGTGAACTTTGCCCAATTTCTATTTCTAGTGTTAGTTGATAAGTTGGATATTTCCCCAATAATTCTTGTAAATACTTAGTTATAATTATTGTGTTTTCAGTTAGAAGTTTATATTTACATCTTGATGAGAATTTGCATGCAAATATATTTAATGTTTATGATCAAACATAACAATTTCTATTTTTGATATATTTATCTATGAGGAATTCTTGTTTATAATTACTTGAGAAATTATTACTGATTTTTTTCTATTTTTTAATATTTGCATTTTTTTTTTGCATTATTTGTTTTTATGTGTCCTAGTGGTGTAGAGGGCATACATGCTTTTAGTTGTTTTTTTCTTTGGCCATTTTAAGCATTCCTGTTAAAGAATATTAGCTTTCCCACCTATTAAGTGAGCTTCCTCATAGGCTGTTATTTAATATTAGGTCTATTGGGACCTTTCTCTTTGTTATTATATTCATTGAAACACTTTTTACAAATGGTAACTCCAGATCCTTCTCAGTCTCCTTATTTTCCAAATAATTGTTAATTGTCCTTTTCTATTTCTTGTTGAGAAGAACTTTAAAATCATATTGTTAGGTGCTTCCTTGAAAAATCTTACTGGGATCCATTTGTGTGAGAACTGTGTTTTATCTAAGTGAGATTTTGTATCTGCTGTTCCCAAGTAGAAACTGCCCTGGTTTGACTGGGACCCTTCCCTTGTCTGCCTGCAAAGGCCCTGCTTTCTTCTCCAGCCTCTGCAGCTCTTAGGACTATCCCGGGTACTTCAGCTGCTGCTGCTTTTGTAAAAGATTTTTTTCCTTTATGTTATTTATGGCCTGCTCTCACTAGTACGTAAGAGCTATTAAGGTTTTGGTTTCATTCTGGTCATTTGGCTGAAGGAGTATTCCAGCATCTTCTGAGTAGACTGCCCTGTGTCTTCCTGCTTGTGTCAATTACATTTGTAATTACATTGTCTCCTTTTGTCCTTCACATCTTATTAAACTGAGAATGGGATATTCCTGTCAAAACTATCATTGTAGTGAGATTTCCTTTGTTATTTTACCTAAATTAGTCACATGAAGAGATTTTTTTTTCATTATTTACTTTTAAAGAATGTTATTTAGCTGAGTGTGGTAACATACACTTTTAATCCCAAAACTCCAGAGGCAGAGCCAGGTGGGTCTCAATAGGGTAGAAGCCAGTCTGGTATGTATAGAAAGTTCCAGCCAGCTACAGTAACATAGTGAGACACACTGTGTGTGTGTGTGTGTGTGTGTGTGTGTGTGTGTGTGTGTGTGTGTGATTTTAGATTTAGATACTACTTTTAGGCAAAACAGAATGTCTGGTAAAATTTGAATACTACTTGTTTTTCCTTTATACCAGTGCTGTGTAGAATGCAATTATTTGAGAATATCAGTATTCATAGAAAAAGTATCAAAATTTTTAGAAAATTCTGTAGTTTGCAAAGCCCTCATGAAGAACTGTGGTGCTCAAAGATCAAAGAATTTATAGCCTAAGGAATGTCTGTCAGATTTATAAGTTACAAATCATAACATCAAAAACAATGAATATTCATTGTGTGATTGAATGAAAAATTGGAAAAATGAACAGTGCTGTAAAAAGTTGATTTGATTCCAAGAGATTTCTCCACCGTCCTGAAAGCATAGAAGGGAGGCACTGGTGGTGATACTGTGCTGACAGCAGTTGTTCAAAGCACAGCTCATTGTCAAGTAGTTTGAATTCCACTGAGAGCTGAAAGAACCATCAGAGGGGTAAGATTTCACCCAGCAAATTCCAGTCTTTTGGTTCAACATGTTAATGTTCATTCCATTGCTAGGCACAATAATTTCTAAAATAATATCACCTACATATCCAATCTTAATGATAATATGGCAGGTTTCATGCTTAAGTAAAGACAGTTTTGCCAAGCATGGTGACACACACCTTTAATCTCAGCACTGGAGAGGGAGAGGCAGGCAGATCTCTGTGAGTTCAAGGCCAGTCTGATCTATTTAGCAACTTCCAGAACAGATAGTGATCCTCCCTCATCCCCCAAAATAAATAAAACAAAAAGCAATAACAAAACAGAAGTTTAAAACTACAAAAATAAATAAAACAATAATGGGGATCAAGTTTACTTATTGATTTACAGACTGGTTTGTGTGTTGGGGACTAAGCCCCGGGCCTCATATATGCCAAGCATCTGCTGCACCTCTGAACTGCTTCCCCTGGCCTGAGTAATGAAAACTATCTACCTGCCTAGCAGTTAGGAAATGGTAAACTAAATTGATACTACCTTAGAAAGCTTATAGCTATTAAGCTGAGAATGATGGCTTGTGTGGAATCCTAGCATCTAGGGGGCTGAGACGGTAAGATTACTGTGAGAGGCCAGCCTAAGCTACAGAGTTAAACTCTGTCTCAAATACACTAAAGAAAAAGTATACGTGCTTTAAAAATCATGTCAAAGGTCTTTTTAATGACATAGTGAAACTAATGGTGAAAAATCTAGATGTAAAGATGTTTTGGCAGTTTATAATTTTAGAAGAAAAATTATATCCACAGAAAAAAATATTGGATAGAATATATCAAAATGTTAAAATGGCCATGGTGCTGGAGAGATGGCTCATTGGTTAAAAACACTGGGGGCTGAAAACATCCAGTGGAAAAAAGATAGCCTTTTCAACAAATGGTGCTGGTTCAACTGGAGGTCAGCATGCAGAAGAATACGAATTGATCCATCCTTGTCTCCTTGTACTAAGCTCAACTCCAAATGGATCAAGGACCTACACATAAAGCCAGACACTCTGAAGCTAATAGAAAAGAAACTGAGGAAGACCCTTGAGGACATCGGTACAGGGGGAAAGTTTCTAAACAGAACACCAATAGCGTATGCTCTAAGATCAAAAATTGACAAATGGGACCTCATAAAATTACAAAGTTTCTGTAAGGCAAAGGACACCATCAAAAGGACAAATCAGCAACCAACAAATTGGGAAAAGATCTTCACCAACCCTACATCAGATAGAGGGCTAATATCCAATATATACAAAGAACTCAAGAAGTTAGACCCCAGAAAACCAAATAACCCTATTAAAAATGGGATACAGAGTTAAACAAAGAATTTTCACTATGTTCATAGTAGCCCTATTTATAATAGCCAGAAGCTGGAAAGAACCCAGGTATCCCTCAACAGAAGAATGGATGCAAAAAATGTGGTATATATACACAATGGAGTACTATTCAGCCATTAGAAACAATGAATTCATGAAATTCTTAGGCAAATGGATGGAGCTGGAGAACATCATACTAAGTGAGGTAACCCAGTCTCAAAAGATCAATCATGGTATGCACTCACTAATAAGTGGATATTAACCTAGAAAATTGGAATACCCAAAACATAATCCACACATCAAATGAGGTACAAGAAGAATGGAGGAGTGGCCCCTTGTTTTGGAAAGACTCAGTGTAGCAGTATAGGGCAAAGCCAGAACAGGGAAGTGGGAAGGGGTGGGTGGGAGAACAGGGAGAGGGAAGGGGGCTTATGGGACTTTCGGGTATGGGGGTCCAGGAAAGGGGAAATCATTTGAAATGTAAATAAAAAAATATATCGAATTAAAAAAAAAAAAAAACACTGCCTGCTTGTCCAGAGGACCTGATTTCAGTTCTCATCACCCACAGGGCAGCTCACACCTGTCTGGAACTGCACTTAAGGGGATCCAATTCCTCCTTGGACTCTGACCTCCTTGGACACCAAGCACTCAAGTGGTACACAGACACACTTTCAGGCAAAACACCCATACACATGAATTAAAACAAACAAACAAACAAATAAATATTCTTTCTAGTGTGTCATGATGAGGCCCACCTGGAGTTTTAGCCCAAGGGAGTTTGAGCCTGTAGGATTGCTGTAAATCAGAGCCTAGTCTGGCTACATTGTAAGACCTGATCTCAAAAACAAAACAAAATAACTCAAGACAAGTCAGAATAGGAGTCTTTCTTCCCAGTCCCTTCCCTTGTGAAATAATGAGTCAAATATAAGCAATACATACCCAGGAATCCAAATATTTATTATAAATTGAAACGTCTTAAGACTTGTTCTCCTGAATTAAAAATGAGATGTCTCCACTGATCTCAAGATTGTATTTCCTATTATGTTTCTTTCACACTGCATGATTTAAAACTTCAGCATGTAGAGGGAATGAGGCCCTTGTACTCACAGATAAGCACTAGAGGAACCTGGGGAGTTAAACACGCAGGCTTGTCTGTTCAAAGGAAGGTGCTTACTTGTTTTCCACCCAGAGTGCCGGGATGGATGTATTTTATAACCTGATGATCTTTGCTAGCTGTAGAGCCAGGCTTCACCCAGACTATTCTTTGGTTATTCTAGATCTTGACTATGCTTTTCAGTCAGTAAAACCCATCAGTGTGGGAGATGTCACCAGTACTTTACTACAGCTGAGGTAACTTCCCTGTTACCTTAGGGCCAGGCCATCCTGACTCAACAGGAGTTGTGCTCACCTCAGCCCTCTCCCTGGCTTGAGCATTGTTTCTGAGTCAACAGACCCTGCCTTGTTAGAGACCATTACATTCTTGTAAAGAGCTCCATGTAAACATACTCAGGCTTTGTTGGGCACACGGGACTAAAGTTAATTATCAAGAAACTTTTTCTCTGAAATTGTATTGTGCTTAAATACTGGCTATAATACACTGCTTGATTTATTAAACTCAGAAGTTTGACCCAACAGCAGCTGCTGAGTACTTTTGAACCAAATTTGTTTCTTGCCTCTTGGGCTTGTTCCTCTGCCAGCCATAGCATTTGCAGAGACCTCTGCGTTAGGACTGGGCGGGGCACAGTGGTGGAGTACTTGCCTGGTATCTTTAAGGTTTGAGTTCCATCCCAATTACTACAGATAAACAAATAAAACCTTATTAAGAGCCAAAGGATTGAGGCAACCATTTGAGTTAGTTTAATTCTCCCTCTTTTCTTCTAAAGATTTTTTGTTGTTGTTATTTTATGTGTATGGTTTGCCTCTGTGTATTCATGTATACCATGCATGTCTGGTACCCTTGAAGGCCAGAAGAGGGTATTGGATTCCCTGGACAGACAGTTGTGAGCCACTATGTAGGTGCTATGAACAAAACCCCAGTCATACAAAAACAGTAAGTGCTCTTTACCACTGAACCATCTTTCCAACCCCCAAATTAATTCTCTTTTTAGAAGTGTTTTGGTGGGCCAGCAAGATGGCCTACTGAGGAAAGGTGCTTTTTACCAAACCTGATGACTTGAGTTCAATCCCCAGAACCTACATCGAGGAAGGAGAGAACCAATTCCCAAAAGTTTTCTGGCCTCCACTCTCACATGTGGCACATACTTATGCATGCGCAGGCACACACTTAAATGACTTTTAAGATGTGTCTGAAGCATAATAATGAATTGAAACTGCACAGACAGATGCCAGTGTGTATATGAATGTTTCTTTAAATTGTTTTCATAAGCTGTATCCGAAGATTTTAGCTTTAGAATGTCAAAGAATACTGAAGCAACACCCCAAAATATGTGGGTGAATATTTTTAGTGTACATAACTCATTGAATACCTGCTTCTGTCTGAGCATTCTTGTGACTCACAGAGCATGTTCCTATAAATGCTTCCATTTGGTGGTGACTCAGCCTCTCTAATTCTGATTTGACCCAGTTAACCTATTTGACCCATAGTTTATTCACCTGTAAAATGGGGAGGAAAAAAGTGCTTACCCATAAGGTATTTACCAAGTGAGACTATTTATATAAAGGCATATAACAAGTCCCCCAGTGTTAAGTAGAGTATCACTAAACAAAATAGAGAAATGTGAAAGTTCCAACCCAGAGAAAATGCATGAGAAACACCCAAATAACAAAAATCATAGCTGGCAGATGGGGTAAATAACATCTTTTTTTTAAATGCTAAATAATGTCCTTTTTTTTCTCCCTTAAACCCATCTTTGAGAAAATGGTACTTCGGTTACAATAATGGACTTTTCATTATTCTAAGGGTTTTTTCCTTCCCTTTGTCATAAATAATACTTTTCCTTTAGAATTAATTTTCCTCCTCTAGCCTAAGAAGGGAAAGAAAAGACACCATCTGCATGCAGTGACCTCATTAGACCAGGACACAGAAAGGTCAGGTCTCCAGTCCACCCTCACCACTTCCGCCCAACCACGTGTGCTTCATGTGTCTGTAACTTTTTACATTCGCCGATGGCTTGACTCAAGACCTTGGAGCACTCATCGCTAGAATTGGCAGGCTCTCTGAGAACACAGGAAAGGGAGCAAGGTGGTGCCAAGGACAGACAGACATGACTCCTGTAAGGCACAGGATGCCTGTGGACTGGGCTGCTCTGCTCTGCCCACGGTGGATTCTTTTCTATAATTTTCCTGTTGTTTCTTGTGTTCCTTTTGACTCTTGTTATCACAGATAAGACCTCAGACTCCCTGGAATGCCAGCTTTAGTAAATCCTCTGAGGTTTTCAGAAAAGGGTTTGACTCCTAGCTCAGCCTTACACTGGGGTCTGTAAGGATAAAGTACCCGGATATGTCACCTAAGAATCCACTGTCCCTCCCCTCCCAGGCTGATTTTAGCCTCATCCATTCAAAGTCACTTTTGTCATGTCAGACATTTGTATCTTGGTTGTTGTTCTCTATCTATGTAGATATGTTACTGCCTGCCCAATGATATGATGTATATCTGAGTGTCAGTTCACAAGGGAGAGAAAGCAGGCCTATAGATGACTCCACAGTAGGTAGGAGTGGACGAGGGTGGCTCATTTTAAGTGCCTGTGATGTGAAGAAGTGTGTGAGTGCCTTTACAGTAAGGTTGTACCAACTATTCCTGCAGCTACACAAAGGTAGATTTCATGACCCTCACCAGCATTGAGTATATGGAAGATTTTTTAAATTTTACTAATATACTGTGTCTTTTCATTGGAACTTCATTGATATGAAACTGAACATTGAGTGTGGATATATTTAGTACCTGTAGGAGAGTACCATTGAACAATGTCATATCCTAAGGAAGCAGTACAGTAATCCTCCCTTGTTTTTGTCTGTGTTCACAAGCCAGAGTCTGAATGCTTCATCAAGGCCACAGCTGAGGGCACCCTAGTCAAGGTAGTTCCTATTTGCAGCTCAGTAATAAGGACTTGTTAACATTTTTCCTGGCAGGATTGCTACTGAGGAAACTTTGGCTTCTATTACTATATAAACTCAGAAGACAGAAACACCTGCTTTCTTTTAAACAAGTTCATCATTGGAGTTTTCCTTGAAAGTCCTATTTAGTTCTACAGTTCATGAGATTTGCTGTGATTTCAAGGCAATTAAACATCAGATAGGAGTTTAGATACCTCTCGGCAGTGAGTATCTGACTTAAACAGCCCTGGGTTGTCCAGTCTAACTGTAGCATCTTTATGTTCCCACCTGAGGTCCCTTCTCACCCGCCCTGGTGTGGACGTTGGAGGTCTCTCCTGACGATGCCTGCTGAAGGCACTGAGAAGGGTCACGTTCTAAGGAGGTACTAGAGATAGACCTCAACTCTGAGGTCCCCACCCCAAAGCTGATGGGGCAGTGAGACCCCCAGTAAATGGTCCTATTGCCTTCAGGCGTCGGAACGGTGCTTGGACGTGATCCCTTTGTGAGTTGGAAACTGTGTGCACCCCAGGAACCCTGCAACCTTAGCAGCTATTAGCTCAAAGTTTGTCATTTGCACAGTTGTCTCTAGTCCTCAGTTTCCCTCCCTGGCTGAGGGATGTGAAAGTCACCCTGGATATTGACACGGTGCAGCCTGGCTTCCAACTCTAGCTTTGCCATTGAATGACTAGACTTGAGGTTCCAGAGGGGCTGTGTTACACACTAGTTAGTGTGTGAATGCTGTGTGAATACAGTGAGACATACTGGCCTCATTGTATGGTCATCTCAGAGCTCTTGTCTGTCTGATTTGTGTAGAATTTTGAAAGAAATAATGTAAGCATTTCTGCTCCTAAAGCTGTTGACTGTACTATTAGGCACACTAAGACTTTGACTAGAAAAGATTTTCCTATTTTGAAAAACATTAAATATGGACGGTTTTGAATCAATAGCGTGTTCTTGCGTCAGCTCTTTTTCAAGGAGAATGAGGCAATGTGCCCTATGCCCTTGAGGAGTCTAGGGGATTGTGTGGGAGGGAGGACAGAGTGGTGAGCCCCTTTCTCTCACATTAAAGGAAATAGAAAGTCCTAATTCCCAGGCTTATATCCTGGTGTGAGGATCCTGAATGTCCCTGCTTATCTGAGAAATCCACTAGTGCCAGGCCAGGTGTAAAGCTCTGAAGACAGTGTATAGTTGAGGGTCTGACTGCTTCTGTTCTACTTTCGCTCGCTCGCTCACTGTATAACATTAGGCATCTTGCTTGGTTTCTCTGATACCTGTTTTCCTACCTGTAGAATGAAGATAATATTATTACTCACCTGAAAGTGTCATAGGAACTGAATGAAACAATAGTGCATACATATAGCACAGTGCATGCATAAGGTACAGTGCATGCATACATAAGACACTGTATTCATAAGGCATAATGCATGTATAAGGCATGGTGCATGCATAAGGCCTTATGTCTTTTCAGTAAATGCTAGGAGTTATTACCAGATTTTTTTTAATGATTACTCTCAACTTACAGGACATCTTAAAACAATGCACCTATTCCGGGTCTCTGAAGTTTCACAGAAATGTAAAAACTTTGGGTAAAGTTAAAAGTAGCAATGACAGAAAAACAAAGTTTAGAGTAAAGCATACTAATATTGCTTAATTTTCATTTTGTTTTTATAAGAAAGACGTTTCACTTCTCATAATGATGGCAAAATTGTGTTTGACATTTGACTTTTAGTTCTTTCTCTCTATCCCCAGAAATAGTCACAGGCTACATTTGACTAGTCAGGATTTTTAGAAACAAAGATGGTTTAGTGTTGGAGTGAGGAGCTGCAGAAACTCATGCAGTTTCTCCCCTTGACCCTGGCTCATTCCCTGGTCATTCCCAGAGCACCTGACATACCGTGATGCAGTTTGCACAAGGTGCCTAGGAACCATAGAGAAGGTGTGTACATGCAGGCCAGGGACACTTTTCTAAGGGACAGTGAGTTCAGCAGGAGTCCAGAATGTGTAGGAATGGTGAGGTAGCTTCTCCTCAGGTGGCCCCTATTATGTCAGTGGGACCTCAGATGTCTACCTTTGGTTTGGGGTTGTTTTGTTTATTTGAGACAGGGCCTCATGTAACCTAGGTTGGCTTTAAACTTGTATATAATGAAGGATGACCTTGTACCTCTGATCCTCCAAGGTTTTTACTACGTGTGTCTGAGTTGCGTGATCCCAGGCAGCTCTCTGGCTTCTTGTCTGTGACATCATGCTGCTTTCTTCTCTTTTCCAGATACTTACTGGAGCAAGATTTCCCAGGCATGAGAATTGGTCCAGAGCCAACAACAGATTCCTTCATTGCAGTGATGTATGGGGAGACCGAGGGAAGCACCCCTGGGAATGCTTTAGTTGTGGATCCCAAAAAGCCATTCCGAAAGCTTAGTCGCTTTGGAAATGCTTTCCTGAACAGGTAAGGACCAGCAGGCTGTCCTCTGGGTAGACTTGTGGAGTCCAGACAAGACAGAGCGTGTCTGTTCTGGAAGAAGAAAGTGTGTGTGTGTGTGTTGGGGGTGGGGGGTTGGGGGGAAAGGGGAATGCTAATCAATCTTATTTTACTAGCATCTGTTCCAAGTGACTTGACTGAGCATAGCCAAGGCCCAAGAATGGATGTTATAGCTCCCCAGTATGAGGACAAATGGTTAGTAATGTGATTCGCACAGAAATAATTAAGGTTGCTCAATTTCTGACACTAGTAGTATTAAGTAGCTGTGCGATAGCCACCTCTCTGGGATGGTATGCAGGACTTTCCACACTCAGAAAGTTTAGCCCAGAGAAGACTTGAGGTCCCTGACATCCACAATTGGGCTTTTGATTCAAAACAGGTTGCCGCACCTTCCTGAATGTTCCTTTAACTTTTCATTCCTAAGCTTTGAGCTCCTTCCTTATTCCCTGGAGCAGGGAATGGCAGAGATAGGGTAAAACCCAAAAGTGAGCTTATATACATGGCCATTATTTTCTAGATATAGGTAGATGTGAGTTGCTCTGCCTTGATTGGAGGTGTGTTTTGTGTGTGCCCCAACCCAGGTTGTCTGTCAGCAGATGTGCAGTGCAGCTGAGGTGTTAGTGGGGTAGGAAGAACAAATGACGGGTGTCGTGCTGCAGCTCTGCAGTAGGATGAGGTCTGCTGACCTTTCGGCTCCACTGCGTCCCCTCCCTCCCTCCTTCCCTCCCTCCCTTTTTTCCATCTTTCCTTCTTTCTCCCCCCACCCGAGAATTTTTCTATATTTTTTAAAATTGTTTTATTTAGTTCATTTAGTTCTAATATATATGAAAGAGAACATGCAATTCTTTTGTTTTTGTATTGAGCTTATTTCAGTTAACATGATGTCCTCTGATTCCATTTTGCTACAAATGACAAGATTTTCTTTTCACGGCCAAATAATACTCTATTGCATGTGTATATCACATTTTCTTTCTTCTCTTTTGTATTGTGGCTAGGGATTGAGTGTAGGGCTTCTCATGTGTTCTGCCGCTGAGCTGTCGCCTCAGTCCCCTTTTCACTTTCTTTTTTTTTTGTAGTGGGTGCCAGGGTCTTGCCCAGGCTGGCCTTGAACTCACTCTGTAGACAAGGCAGGACTAGGCCTTGAACTTGAGGTCATCCTGCCTCTATCTTCTAGTAGCCAGAATTGCAGCTATACCCAGAACTGACTACCATACTTTCTTATCTCATCCTTTGTTGATCTGCTTTCAGCTTTTCTCCATGAATAGTGCCACAGTAATCATGGCTGGGCGAGCATCTCCTGTGCACCCAGCTCCATTTCTTCAGGTTTGTTATCTACACAGGAATGAGACAGCAAGTCATAGGTGGCACTTAGTTATTTGAGGATACTACGTTTTCCATAGTGACTGCCCCACCTGACACCACCACAGTGCGTAAAGGTGTATTTCTCCTTCACATCATCACTAGTCTTGAAAATAATATCCATTCTGACTCAAGAGGTGCAATCTCAATTAGATTTTATTTCCCTGATGGTGATGGTTAACGATACTGGGCATTTTTTCATGTGTTTACCCAATGTTTTTATTTCTTTTGAGATCACTTGGCCATTTTGGGTTTTTTGTTGTTGTGGTTGTTGGTTTTTTGTTTTTTGTTTTTTTGTTTTGTTTTGTTTTTTTGATTATTGATTGTTTTGGGAGTTGGTGTCTTTACTTTTGAGTTCATTATATAGTCTAGATTATCAACACCCTGATGAATGTTTTCTCTGTTATATAGATTGTTTTTTTCACTCTGTTGATTATTTCTCTTCTGTGCAGAGACTTTAGTTTGAGGTAATACTATTTGTCAATTTCTGCTTTTGTTGTGTGTGTGTGTTTTCTTTTTAAAAACCTCTCCTCTTCTTTCCTGACATTCCTCCACACCCCTCTTTTTCCTCTTTTCTGAGTCTGACTTTAGAGAATCAGCTGAAGTGGAGGGCCAACTCCAGCTGCTTAGGGAGAGGAAGTCGGGCTGGCACCGAGGCTTAGCAGGAGACCTGAGATCACTTCTCCTTTCTAGATGTTTCTAAAATAAGAGCAACCCCTCCCTCTGCTGCCCATCAGAGCCTGGGAGGCTCCATTCACGAGGACTCTGGAATGAACGCTTGGACAGCGGCTGTTCCGAGAGCCCAGGCAGCCTCCGAGATCCCCTCTGTGTGCCCTTTAAAGGCTTTCAGATGCTCCTGTTGCAAACCAGCGTGAGCACCTTGATGGCAGCAGGAGAACTGGCGATGGGTCAGGCAGGAGTGTGCGAGCATGGGTGGGGTCATGCAGAAGCTCTTTCTTGTTGCTCACAGTGACTTACAGAGCACTATCCAGATGGCTTCCCCTGCACAGTCTCTTCTTCAGGAGGGGCCGTGCCTTAACTACAGAGTGGTGACAGTGTCTCCTGGTGCAGCAGTTAAGCCCAGGACCCAGGGAAAGAACCCAAGATCTTGAGGGTTTCCAGACAAAATGAATAAACCAAGTCCAAGGAAATTGAGACAAGACACACATGCACTCACCCTCCCCCCCCCACACACATACACTCACCACACACACATGCACTCACCCCCCCACACACACTTGCACTCACACGCATGCGTGCTACACACACACACACACACATATGCACACACATGCACACATGCATGCACGCACATGAATCAGGCACTTCTGGGCCCGTATAGGACATAGGACAAGGAACAACCAGACTTGTCCCATCACTGGCCTAGACAGAGGCAGGCCCGGCAGCCTTCGTCCCGGAAGACTGCGTTAGAATCCTAATATTCATTACCCTTGTCTTTTGTGTGTGTGCTTTTTTTTTTCTTTTCCTGACAGAACTTTAAAGAGAAATAAGCTGATTTTTTTTTCAAAAATCTCATTAAGGAAAGTCCATACTTCTAAGGAAATATGCAGGAAGAATGGTTATTGGTTTGTTTTACTTTCTCAAATAATTTGCTTTCCTGAAATAACAATGTGTTTTGGATCTCAAACTTAGAGCAGATGAGTATGGAAGAAAAGTATAGAGGAGAGATTTTAAGTGACAGGCTTTACTATCTTAGAGTTTAAAATGTGCTGAAAACAACCCACGTACTGTACAGTAACATATTGACTCCAGGAAAATAGAAAAACAAAAACATAAGTCCTATACAACATAAGTCCTATACAACATAAGTCCAGCACCGTTCCTAACGTTACTTGTATATGCAACATGGAAAGCTGAGATATGTTAACTTGAAGTCTTTATGAAGATGCATGATAAGGCTGCAGTGATGAGGAACTGTGGAGCAGTGAGGGTAAGATCATGTCTTTGGGGGCACTCAGCCTAGGGGCAGTGTTAGGATTAGAACCCGGGCCTAGAGACCATAGTGCTGAGCTGGCCAGGGGTGCAGTGTTTAAACTGTTGTCTACTGCCCCCATCTAACTTCCGGATAGCTGTGCAGTGAAGAGACTATCTCCCAGGGTATAGTTTGCATAATTTTATCAGCACTATACTTGTGGGTTTGACAGAGAATACAATGGCCAGTTCACTAACGAGAAAACTAGAAGCAAGGAAGTGATTTGCTGAAGAGACAATGGTCAGGAATAGGCAAAATTCAGATTTCCCTCTACCTGCCCTTTGCCACCCTGTGCCCCAGCAATGAGGAATGTCTGTCTCTCAAGCCAACCTGGTGCCTGTGCCTGTGTCAGACTCATAAGTACAAGATGTGCTTCATGGAAATCCACAGTGCTGACAGCCCAATTAAGAGGTATCTGCATGATCAGGCAGCTCTCTCACACAGAGCACAAAAAAGAACATCAGTTAGTAGGGTTAGGCATTCAAATGTGTGTGTGAGGGGGGGACCTGAGACCTCTAGGCTGACTGTTTAGACCTAAAGAGTCAGTGGTGCATTTCAGTGAAATGGAGATGAGTTTCTGAAAAGGCAGGATTGAATTAGGAAGCAGTGTACTTGAACAATACAAGAGTTGTCTAGAGCAGCAGTGTCTGATGGGAATGAGGCTTTAACAGTGTTTCAACCTCCCTCCACCAAGCTGCTTCATCTGAGGGGGTCTCACTGCACCCCATCTTGGAGCTGTGCCATGGAGTTGCTATCCCAGCATGTCCCATATCCCATATATGTCCCATATATCCCATAGCACCCTACATATGAGTCCTGAAAGACACCAGTGTCTTCAGCCAGTTCCAGAAGTGTCAGGGATTGGTGTCTGGCATTCTCCTCTGACAGTCTGCTATAAATTAGATACTGTGGGTTTCCCTCCGCTTACTTTTCTAAAAAGTACAGATAGCCTCATAGATTGTGTTTAGTTTTAGCATCTAGTATAATTTTAATGACTGTTTTTCACAAAAGAAATTAATTTTTTTAGTTTTTCTTTTTCTATCTCTGTCACTTACTGGGATTAAAGACATACATCACCATTGCCCAGCTTGTTGTTTGTTTGTTGTTTGATTGATTTTTGTTTTATATATATGGATTTTTTACATACATGTGTGTTTGTGTGCCACATTTGTGCCTGGTGCCAGCAGAGTCCAGAAGAGGTCTTCAGATCCCCTGGAACTGGAATTAGAGCCAAACTATGGGTTCTGGGATTCAAACCTTTGGTATAGCAGCCATCTCTTAACCACCAAGCCATCTCTCCAGATGCCAAACCATTGTTTCTGTTTGACAGTTGCTTATATGATTTTGGTTCTGTCATTTTAGAAAATGTACCTTTTCTCTGGGTTTGGGCAGATCTTCTTTTAAAAAAAAAAGATTTATTTATCTGTTTTATTTATATGAGGACACCATTGCTCTCTTCAAATACACACTAAGAGAGAGCATCAGATCCCATTACAAATGGCTGTGAGCCACCATGTGGTTGCTGAGAATTGAACTCGGGATCTCTGGAAGAGCAGTCAGTGCTCTTAACTGCTAAGCCATCTCTCCAGCTCTGGGCAGATCTCTCTAAGGTGGCATATTGCTTCTGTCTTCCCTCCATGGCAATCAAGAGAGAGGCATTTATGTAGTCTACATGTAAATGTCACTTCTCCCTGGCCCTGGAATGTTAGATCAATCGTGTGTAGCAGGGCTGTGAGATCATTTTGTTGTCTGGGTCTGTTGTAGATTTTCTGCTTACATCATCTAACCTTTGGGTTTATATTTGTTGATAAAGCAAGTAAGATTAAAGGAAGTATTTGAAACTGCTCCATCCTCCTCCCCACCCCCCACTGTTCTGACTTGAGCTGAGTGACAAACCCGGTAGAGGTGCTTAGAGGGGCTTAGAGACCTATGCAAGGGAGAGGGCTCACTGTCCACATCTGTCCCTTGTAGGAGGACTACGCACATGGCAGCGGCAGGGCAGTGGTACATCAGTCCTTTGTTTCAGGAAGTTACCTTGAGTGTGATAAAGAGACTGAGCAGTAATTCCAGTGTGTGTGGTCAGAGTAGTAGCCATGTATTAAGACCCATCCAGGGCCGCCAGCTTACATCTCAGTTCTGTCACTTGTCACTGGCGGACTATGACAAATGAGAGCATGTGACCCTTCCAAGCCCCAGTCTGCCCTTTTATAAGGCCTCTGTGATTGCAGTAAGGATTTAATTCATGAACATATAAAGTAAAGCAGGCCTGACATGTGGTCAGGGATTGGTCAGTACTGGTGGTGTATAATCATCATTGCTGTAAACCTTGCTGTTCCATTGAAAAATCAAAATCAGTATTAAGGTGATGGCCAATTATTTTACAAGTCTAGTTTTTGTTTGTTTTATGCTTTAAAGGCGGAGCAGATGTCATATGTAGCTCAGGTTAGACTCAAACTCTCTATGTAGCTGAAGATAACCCTGTCTCCCGATTGTCCCCAGTCTACCTCCCAGGCCTCCCAGATGCTTGGATTGCAGGTATGAGTCACAGTGCTCAGCCTACAAATTTAGTTTTCTAATTCTTTTTTTTTAATTATTATTTATTTGGCAGGAGAGAGAATGTGTGCTACTGTGAATGAGTGGAGGTCACAGAACAACCCTATGGGAATCAGTTCTCTTTTTTTCTACCATGAAGGTATAGGGGATTGAACGCAGGCCATCAGAAATGGCTGCAAGCACCTTTATCTGTTGATTTTATCCATTTTACCAGCCCAAATTTATCTTTTAAACATTAATCGTTAACTTATAATTTTAGCTTTTGTGGGCAATTGTGAGTAACCTAATGTTCTTACTGCCTTGTGTTCCTGTGAGGCAGAGCCTGCAACCTGCGTGAGACCTCAGGATGCTGTCACTTTCCCTCTGCCCCTTTGCTACTCTTGGCCTTCCCTAAACATGGAGGTAACAAGAACTGGGGGCCAGTGAAGATCTTGATTGTTTTCTTCTTTTACCTTGGGAAACAAAGTTCATCAGGTCAGTGGGAGGGACCTGTGGGAGCCAGGAGAAGTCCTGGATCTCCGCAGCACATTGGCATTTTGTGTGAAATAGAGGCCAGGTGTCTGCACAGATTTAGTCACTCAGGGAACGAGCAGGAACTCCACCTTGGGACAGCAAGTCTCTCCTTGGAAGTGTTCCAGCAGAAACTCCTGACCTGTCCTCCTGTAAGGGGCATGGCAAATCTTGCCTTTCACCTTCCTTTCCCAGAATGGAAAGGTAAGTGGTGATTGCCATGATAACTTTAGGGGTTCCTGATAACAGTAGAATGTGCTTTTAGGAACACACCTAAATGTGTAGACTTAACCTTGCAATACCTGCTGTGGCACCCGCAGTACCCAGTGCCTGCTTGTATTCTCTGCCCTCCCTCCTTCCCCTCCCCTCCACTGCACCTCATACAGTTTCTTTGATGGAATAGAGTCCAGTCCTGCACATGGCCTGAGCAGCCCCTTCTCCAGTGCCCCTGGAACCCTGCTAGTCTCCTTTTTGTACAGTTGTCCTTCCTGCTGTCTGGAGATAGCTCAACAGTAGGCCTCTTGCTCTGTGGCTCACACACCTGTCCTGCTGACATGTTCTTGCTGTAATTTCCAGCGGTGTGCAGTATAGGAATATTAAGTCCTGTTAGCGTCTCACTAAAATCTAGGGGTTTTGTGCTTTGGAAAATTTGATACTGAGTATGAGCTTGTGATTTTGTAGAAACATCACCCTTCCTGTGTGAACAGTTGGTGTAAATAGTTTTACAAAGCTATGACATGTTTAACATCGCCAGCTGTCTCCGGATAGACTGACAAGACACAGTGTCCACCAAGTTGTGCTCGGAGCTCTGTTCCTCCCCCAGTTCTAGAGAGAAGAGTATTAATAGTCAATTTCTCCAAGAGTCTGACAAGCAGTGACTAGTGGCTCCTGTGTGTTCCGCCCACGTTCCTGCTCTGCTCGTATTACGCAGTAGGACTTAGGGTGTGAGAGGGACAGAGAAGAAGATAAATGAAAGGTTTCTCTTACATATACTCAGCTTTATTTGTAATATTATGGAGGTTAACTTTATTCTCTGAGTTCTACTAATCTGCCTTGGGAGATACTAGCTTGTAGTCTCCTGCCAGCCACGTGGTATTGCAAGACCCCACAATGTCATAACTGCTCTGTGCTTCAGAGTTGCTTTGCTTTCATCTCTTGGGCTGATTTGGAAGCACAGACAAAATGTGTGACTCTCTAGTCCTGAGCCCCTTAAAGGACAGTTCTCATGAGTGTCATTGTTGGCACCTTGGGCCTGAGTGTCCTCCCCTGCCCACAGCGGCTCTGGTCACAGCTGTGGGGGCTGTGAGGCGGCCTTGTGCCTTGTGCCTTGTGCCTTGTCTTGCATTCCCAGCATACTTGCTTTCTGAGTAATCCCCACCACTTCCACTGAATGGAAGAACTGAGCTGTTCCCAAGTGTTTTCAAGCCTCTGCCCACACAGATACAGAAGTCAGGCACTTTTAAACAGGAAGAGGAGAGGCACTCTGCTTCCCCCTTGAAGCATACACAGACCTAACAAAGATCCAAACCAGGCTCTTTGCCTGGGGTGGAAGTAACAAGGTACTTCCTGCTATTACTCATTGCCTCACAATGGGAAAGCTCCCAAGGACAGGGCAGATTCTAGTTTAGTTGTCTTCCTTTACATAGAAGGAAACTGAGGTCCACAGGGAAAGGCCTTTGTCTAAGATCTCAGAGAAAATTATTGACAGATTCTAAGCCTAAGTCTGCTAGAACACAAGTCAAAATTTTCCTTCCATCCCACTCTGCTTCCCAGTTGTTTGGGCGAATAACTGGAAGCGTAGCAACAGGAACCTTGGTCAGAAGGAGGAGGTGGCTGGTCAGAAGGAGGAGGTGGTAACAAGCCAGAGAGACCAGGAAAGAAGCTTGAAGATGGTCAGGACCTCTTTGACTGCGTCTCCTCACCTTTTCTCAGTGCTTCCTTAGGATTCCTAAGCATCTGAGGGATAGCATTACCCAGGGGTACCTGACCTTTGCTGAGCTTGAAACACAGGGTCTTTGGACTTCATGCTAGGTCACTGGGGCATCAGAAAAGGACACCAACCCTGGACATCTAGCTGTCTGCAGAGCAGTGGGCAGGATAAGACAGACTTGGATATTCTAGCTTAGGAGAAGTACAACCTGAAGGAGGCAGCAGAAACTTAGGATGCTTGGACAAGGAGGTGGGGACAGGAGGCACATGGGGTAGTAATCAGACTGAGTTTAAGGTTCAACTGAGTGTCTCAGCTCCTTAACCTTTGTGAGATTCATAGAAGGATATTAATTTAGGGACCAAAGTAGGTAATATTTGTAAAACACCCAAGTGTTTGATAAATAATCCACAATTAACACCAAGTGGTCAAGTGGCAGGACAGCCCATCTTCCACACCTGTCTGTGGAATGGCATGTATTCTGTGGCTCCAGTGAAGTTACCTTCAGTTTCCTCCAAGGCCCTGCTTTACCATCCACTTCATAGGCATCTTTAGCCTCTGCCCATCTCCTTTTTACAGACACTAGTAAGTGGAGAGCTCACAGTTAGAGACTTCTGAAAGTCCAGTTTTTGGCCCCAACTTTGTTCTGTCTCTTCCAGATTCATGTGCTCACAGCTGCCCAACCAGGTTCTGAAGAGCATCAGCATCATTGACAGTCCTGGCATCCTGTCTGGGGAGAAGCAGCGCATCAGCCGAGGTCAGTGCCCCAGCTGCCCCTCCCACCCTCTCCAGAGCTGACTGAGGCCCCTCAACTATGAGCAGAGCATTTCTACTCCCTCCTATTCTTTCCATCCTCCAGGACAGTCACAACCCAGGGCCTCCCACAGTATCCTAGGCAGCCAAAGAAGCCCCAAGAAGCAAGTGAAGTGATATCATAGATTCTGCCATTTTAGCTAGTACCCAGCTCAGGTAAATCTCCAGCATTCAAGATGGTTACTTGGTAACTGTTCACCTGGACACATGATGTTCCTCCCACTGGTGTGGATTTTACCCTGGGAGCCCCTGAATCATCTTGCCCCATGGAAGCTTTTACTAGGCAGACTCTCTCTATCCTGTGATGGGGACACAGCAGAACAGGCATGGTTCCTGTCCTTAAGGAAGGAGAAATGAAGCAGACACTCTTCATGTTGTCATAGAACTAAATAGCGATTGGGTGAAACACCACGAACTGCAGCCCAGTATCAAGGCATGAGGGAGCCTGGCCTGGTGCAGGAGTATGGAAAGAGGCACCTCTGAGGCAGTGACATTTGAACTAGGATCTGAAGGATGAGTAAGAATTACTCAAAGGAAATTCTGATGAGGAAAGAGCCTGTATATCAGAAGATCAGAAAGTGCTTGGACAATGACATGGGTCTCATTGTCTTTAGCAGACAAGACCATGGCTGTTTCCAGACCCGGGCAATAGGTATACTGCTGCCTTCTGGCTCCACTTCCAGAGAAAAGGGTCATGGAACAGATCCTAGGACAGAGCAACACAGAGGAGAAATGCCAGGTCAGAGAATTCAGGTTAGATCCTGAGGTTATGGTTGTGAGACAGGGCAAACAAACCTACTCCCCACACTGCCCTTGGAAGGAAAACATGCTTCTGAGGTGCCTTGCTGCTGTTACTTCCTGCCAATAGAATCACAGCATGCCAGGGAAACCAGCATGCCACACCTAAGTGGCAGCCGGTCTGGAGTCAGCCATGAGTGTGGCAACAGTGACCTCTTCACAGTCCAGGAAGCAGAAGTGTAGTTGCTCAGTCCATGCAAGCTGTTTGCTGCACTGAAAGGGCTTCTGAGGCCAGTGTCCCTCCTTCCTCTGGCATTTTATGGACCCACAGAGAGTCGGTCTGCCCAAGCTAAGACCTTCCCAAGGCTCTTCCTGTGGTGCTTTACTATTATTGCAGGGACACTAACAGTGTCACTAACCACCTTGAGTCGTCACAGAATCTGATGATTAAGGAAAAAAATAACAAAAGATAGGCTTACATTGGTCTTCTCTCATGAAGATCCTTGTTGTTGTTTTCTGTTATAAAAATAATAGCTATTGTAAAAAATTTGAATGAGTAAGGGTGTAAAGAAACTCACAGCCAGAACAGTTCTTCCTACATATCTAGACACAGAATTTCTAACAAATGCATTGGCCAAGCACATGTTTTACAATTGATATTTTGCCATAATTGTCTCCATAGAAACATGAAAGGAACATATACATTTTGTGTTACTAATAATGTGGTTGTCATAGTATGAACACTCATTTTTTTTTTTTTTTTGGATTTGGTTTTTTCGAGACAGGGTTTCTCTGTGTAGCCCTGGCTGTCCTGGAACTCACTCTGTAGACCAGGCTGGCCTCGAACTCAGATATCCGCCTGCTTCTGCCTCCCAGAGTGCTGGGATTACAGGAGTGCGCCACCACCTCCCAGCATGAACACTCATTCTTACAGAGGGCATTACAGAGACTTTTTGCTTATTTTTATGAATCTTTGTAGCTCAGTGCCCAGAGATGATTTTGGTTTCATTTGAGATAGGGTTTTATGTGTCTAAGGCCAGTGAGACCCTGGCTCAGGAGACAAGGTAGATAGCACCTGAGAAATGACAGCCAGCATTATCTTCTGACTGCCACATGCATGGGCGTGTCCTCGTGCCGGTGGGGTTGAGCGTACACACACCAGTTCCACCATTAATCTGAAAGGCTGGTAAAATGTTTTCTTTAGGGGAAAAAGCAGTTTCTGCAGCTGAGCTATCCTAGTTTACTGCTTCTCCTTGTCTGACTTAAGTATTCTGGAGAAATATGTGACCCTGATAAATCTTTTTACCACAGAATTTCAGGGCTTCCAGAGTGTGGCTTCCACCGTATCCCCCTTTCTCCCCCAATGGCAAGTCTTTGGACAGGGCTCACCTTCCATAGCCTTACAGTCTCGCTGTTGTGTGGTAATTATGTGTCTTTCCAACTGTAGCTGCTTCACAGTGGTGGTGAAGCTTCATATGATGCTTCTGGTGTGCTGTGAAGAGCTGTTTCTTTCAACACTTGACGCGACCTGACTCACGTCCTGGTCTGAGCTACTGTGTGTACACTCACATCCTATGCACAGAAATAGCACATATGGCTTAAGCCTACCAGCTGGTCCCTGACGTTCTGAGGGACACAGCAGCTGTTGGGAAAGGACCTTGTGACCTAAACAGCAATGCTATGGACTATAGCCAGGGTCCTAAGCCTTTTGCTGTTGGGGACATAGTTGGTGATTGAAGTCACTCAACTAACATATTCACTGTATTAACTGTAAAGACTATATAGTGCCTTAAATCTGCTTCATCTTCAACAACTGTACGCATCTCACATGTGCTCAGACTGTCCTTCTGTCCAGCTAAGACCACAGCCCTGCCTTTGCTAGTAATTAAGGTCAGCATTGACCAGTGCAGTACTTACCAACTGTGACTGCACAGGCATTGAAAACATTCTATGCTGACTTTATTGGTGAGTGTCTGACTCCCTTACAAAACTATAAAAGGAAAGGGCTCCTGATGTATCATCCCCACTCTCCAGTTCCCTTTTTGTAACTGCTGTATGTCACTAGAAATGTTGCTAGTCATTTAGGATTTATTATCTAATTTAAACCTGAACATAACCAAGAACAAACAGAACCAAAGACTCCTCACACTCCCACCTCTAGGAAGCATCCTTGAAAGCAGTCATAAGAATTTTCCCAGCTGCCAGGCAGATGTGTGAGACCTGAGGAGCAGGGTAAAAAATCATTGACAGGGTCACATTTGGAGAACAGGTTCAGAGGAGTTCCTGTTTCCAGCAGCCTAGGATGTGTAGAAGCCAGCTCACTCTCCTGCCTGTGGAGAGTCTGCAGCGGGCCTACTGGGAAGAAGTGGTAACTATGACGGAAGAGTGTGTGTGAATGCTGACTGCTGAGCACCCCCAGGAAGATTTACTGACTCACTCCTGCAAATCCAGTGTCTGCCATTAGCTTGGGACCAAGCAGATGGTAGGCAGTTGAGTGTTACGCTACCCTGCTACACTTCAGACAGGATGGACCTGAATGGAGAGCTGGCCTCATGTGTCATACTGGCAACCCTCATCACATTCCCCAGAGTAATGGACCAGGCTCCAAAGATTTAGAGATCAGGCAGCGCAGTACCCATTATATACGTTCAGGAAGGAGTCAGATACTTTAGTGGTAAAAGCAGAAATAGGTACTGTTGAACTTGGGGTTCAGTCATGTGTCTCCCCTTGCCTGTAGCTCTACATGTGTGTGTTAATCCTTTCATTGTATTATAAGCAGTGTCCTGTTCTGTACCGGGCAGAAAGGCAACTGTGGTTACCAAAGTAATGTGAATGTTTTGCAGCCATTCCCCTTCTCTAGGCCAGACACAGTGAGAAAAGAAACACATGAGGTTTCTGAGTGATTCTGATTCCTTGTCATATTACAGTGTTGGGTTGATGCAAAGCATGTCCAACCCACTTTTAGGTTAGAAGCAGCCTTTACCAGTTAGATACCTCTGTAGAATCTGACAGACCCTAGTAATGACCCTAGAAGCCAGGACATTGTACCCTTGCCTCCTATTGGAGTGTTGTAGGCTCTACAGTCAACAGGAATGCATGTTTGAGACTAATTAGGTAATTGGTTTTGGAGTAACCGTTTTATACCTCTATGTGGAGATCCTTCAGGTGTGTTTTAGTTTAATCATAGTTAGCAGAAAACCTTTAGGAACAAACAATTAGGTTTCTTTACAGAATTATACTTGCCTTGGATGTTATGAAGGATTGATACTTAATCAATCAGTAATAAAATCATTCTGATACATTTATAAATAATTTTATTGAGATCAATTAGCAGCTACATATAAGTCCCACAAATGTTCTTGCCAATAAATGAATCTGTGGTGGATTACTCAGATTTTTTCCAAATTATTTTTCTGAAATGGGTGGGTACATTCTGACCCAGTTCACTCTTTGGCAGCTTCTTTGCCCTGATGACAGCACCCAGATTGTTAACATAATGTGATGAGACGAAAGAACACATTTATCCACATGTACATCCTTGTTTTTATTCCCAGTCTGTTATCATTCTGGCTCTCAGACTGTTTGCTTCCTAGACTACTGTTTATTCCATGCAGAACCTAAACATCAGCTAGGATTTATTTCTAGACTCGGCATCAAAACCAGTGTGTTCCAGCTATTTGGGACAAACCTCTTCAAGTGTAGCTCCAACCATAATATCTATGTCTGAGAAAAACAGAGGAAAATTGTAACATGATAGTCAGTGCTCTCAGCCATGTCTGCAGCCCAGGGGCATTGAAATGCTGTTTTAGCTGTGCATAAATATTCCTATGGATTTCTGAGACCGAGTCTGTGTCGCCTCTAAAGACTGATTATGGCAACAGAAATAGAAGAGTTTTTCCCTTCCAAAAAAAAAAAAAAAAAAAAGACAGACATGGTGGCTCGTGTCTGTAATTCTGGTAATTGGTAAACTGAGGCAGGTTTACTAGGGTTACTAAGTTTGAGGGAGTAAGACCCTGTCCCAAACAACAAACCAAGTGAAATTAAACCTTCGACTAGACATGGTGGCACTCAGGAAGCAAGAGTTTGAGGCAGGCTAGCCTGGGCTACAGAAGGAGACCCGTTCTCTAAACAGACTAAAACAAAACAGCAGCAGCAACGAAAGTGCAAAGAAGTCTGAAGGGAAAAACGAGCTCTGGGCTTAACTCTTGTATCAAATCTACTTGCTCTCCCAGGGCTCAGACCTCATCAAATGAAAACGGAAGTTCTGTCTTGATGAAAGCCTTGGATCTGTTATTCCTAGTTTGTTCATTAAAACCAGTGACTACTGGAACTGGCAAGATGAAAAGGGGTGGGGGTGGGGGCATAAAATGCCCTGCTAATTAAAGGTAGAGGTAGTATTTGAGCCAGGGAGGATTTAACTGCCTTTCTGTGGCAGTGTCGGACTTCAGAACCGTTCATTAGCATCTGCACATTCACAAGCAAACGCCTTTGAGTCTGGCACCTGAATATTGGCAAACCCTGGGAACAGGCAGTTTCAAGACACTGCCCACAAGCCTGGGCCCTCAAACTTAATATCACAAAAGAATTGCCGGAGCTAGGAAACAGGGCATGGAAGTCCAAGCTGTGATTAATAAGGGCACAAAAAGGAAAAAAAATAGAAAAGACAAAAACAGACCGTAATCAGGGAAGCACAAGCATACCTACTTGACAAGTTTTTTGAACTTTAAATACAAAAGACCGGACTTTGATGGCTGCCCAGGAAAAGAGAGAGAACATTTAGAGATATCCAGATAAGAGTGACTTCCCCTTTTGGGTTTTGGGAAGGAGAAGGATTTAAGGGAAAATACAAGCATAGGAAAAGGCCAATGAGCCTTTCCCAGAAGACTGAAAGGCCTGAAGCAAGGTGATATAACCACAGCGTATACCTAAGCTTCTTTGCTGCCGCAGAAGCACTGTGGGGCCCAGCTGACCTCAGGATGGAACAGATGTGGACCAGATGTGGGAGTAAGGCCTGAGTTAAGGGTATGCTACACTACAGGGTTTCATTCAACAAATAATTAGCAAACAAGATGGACACAATCATGCCCTGGTGGAATTTATGTTACAATGAGACAGACAAAAAGAAACAGGTAAATTATTCATTGATATGTTATTGAGTACTGAGGAGGTGATATAAGGCATTATGCTTCATGAGGAGCCAGTGGTGGGCTGGCTACACTTGGGATTGTACAGGTGTCTATGAAGATAGCCATCTAGCCAAGACCACATTCTGAGAAAAGAATAGTTCTGAAAAAAAAATAGAAAAGACAAAAACAGACTGTCCTGCTTGTCCTTCAGAGTTGGGGCAGGTCAAGACTACACAGTTTTGCTACACACATGAGTCAGATCTATCCCAGATCTGTAGTGTTTAGAGGAGCACCTAAAGCTCATGACAAGACCTAAGTGTGGTTCCCAGCACTCAGGTCTGAACTCTCAGCTCTAGCTCACAACTGCCTGTACGTCCAGCTCCAGGGGATATGACACCCTCTTGTGGCCTCTGCAGGTACCTGTATATATGTGTGCATACACATAAATAAAATCTAAAGAAATTATTTGAAAATGTTCAAATGTCATATGTTCATTGTTGATTTAAAATACTACCTATTCATTTTGTTGTGAGATTATTTTTGTAATAATATAAACTTAGAATCAAATTATTTACTTTGGTTCAATCAAGAATTGAAGTTCCTGGAGTCAGCACCATGTATATCTTAGTTTGCTTTCTATTGCTGTGATAAAGAACATGACCAAAATCAACTTAGGGAGGAAAGGGTTTATTTGGGTTATATGTCCCAGTAACAGTCTATCATCAAGGGAAGCCACAGTAGGAACTCAGAGCGGGAGCTGGTGCAGAGGCCATTGAGTAGTCCTTCTCACTGGTTTCTGTAACCTACCTCTAAACTAACTCAGGACCAACTGACCAGGGGTGGCCCACCCACAGTGCACTAGGTCCTCCCACATTCAAGAAAATGTATACATGTGTTACAGATGACTATAAGATATCATACACATACTAGGAATAGAAGGCACATCCTGTGAAAGAGCAGCAAGTGTTCTTAACCTCTGAGCCCCACCCCCTTCTTAGACTGGGTCTCACTATGTCTATAGTCTTAGTTTGCCTCTAACCTCCAGTTTGCAGAGATCCACCTGACTCTTCTCTATCAAGTAAGTGCTGGGATTAAAGGAGTGTACCACAAGTTGGCCTGACTAATATTTAGCCTTTCAGAAGCTACTGAACTTTTCTCCAAAATAGTTATACCATTTCAAAATCCTACCATGAAAACAGTGAGAGGTCTCTCCATCTTCATCACCTGAGATGCTTGGACTCAGTTCTCTAGCTGTGACCATGGTAGTGGGGGGCATATTACAATGAGCTCCACTCTCTGCCCGAGTGTCCCTTGACCTGAGTGTCCCTTGGCCGGAGTGTCCGTCGACCGTAGTAGCTCTTTGGTGGTCATGAAGCAGGATCTCATTTTGGGTTTCATCTGCATTTCCCCGCCAGCTTCTTAACCATTTGCACATCTTCAGAGAAATGTCCACGCAGAGTCTTTGCCTATTCTTTTTAATTGGGCCTACTTTAATTGTTAAATTTCAGTAACTCTTTATATATGTATGTTCTGGTCAGATATATAATTTACAAATTTTTTTACACTATGTCTTCACTGTCTTCTCATTTATATCTTCTAAGTAGACATTTTCACTTCAGTTCATCTTACCTTCTTGTGCTTTGGCATCTTAGTCTGAGAAGACCAACTCAAGGTCATGAAGTTATGCTCATGAAGCCAGGCATAGTGCTGCATACCTGAAATCCCAGCACTTAGGAGATGGAAGGGGAAAATCGGGAGCTTAAGGTCATCCTTGGCTACAGCCTGGACTACACACATTTTGCTTTTATATTTTTCTAGTAGTTTTCTAGTTTAAGCTGTTACATGAAGTCATCAATACTTTAAGCTAATTGTTTTATATGGTATGGGTCAGGTGTACAGCTTTTTTTGTACATGTGGAAATCCTGCTGTCCCTGTACCATTTGATGAAAAGATAATTATTTCCCCCATCAAATTGTCTTGTTGCCTTGTTTCAAAACTTAATCAGTTCACCAAGCACAGTGATGCCTTCCTGTAATCCTAGCGCCTAGTGGGCAGAAGAATCAACATTTCCGAGCCAGTCTGAGTTACATAGAAAGTTCCAGGCTAGTGTGCACTACATAACATGATCCTTCCTCAATTATCATCATCATCTATGGATATGAGAGATCATTTTGGGACTCTAGTTGTAGTCTATTGATTTATTAGTCTGCCCTATGGGACTCTCTTTACTTAGCAACAGGATAAGTAGGCAAGCTCACAGCACAGTTATTATAGACAGACCTGGGGGAAGATAAAGGGTGATGTTGATATGAAGCTCTTACCAAAGTTTCTGTCTAGAGTGCAGGCCAGGGCCAATAACCTTGGGTGCCCTTACTGCTATCTCTTCTAGACTACAAAAAGAGGGTGGAAACTAACATGTGGGAACTGAGGGCTTTGGAGAGGTGGGGAGTGATGTGTGTGCTGGAACATGGGCACATAGCCAGTGGGCACACACATGGCAGCCAGGAGACTTGGTTACTGTCCTGAAGGTTACTTGGTATAGCAAGGATTAAGAAATGTGTGTTAGTGTGGTAGAGAACCCCGTAGAATGTGTTCTACACACTCAGATCATGAAGCCATTTCATATGTTTAGAATTAGGTTTGGTGACCTCTAAACTTTGGATTTGGCATTAACAGAAAAGTGTCAGTCCCCAGAGCTGGGCTTGACCCCTGATGATTTGTTGTCAGAGTCTATTTTCAGGCTTGTGTTAAGGCCAGTCAGCTAGAGCTGTGAGATGCTAGACATCACTTGCCACCTAAGCCTCCAACAGGAAATCCTGATTTCTTTTGGAGAAGTTTGCTGACAAACACATTGTGTCTCCTTCCCTCCCTGCCATGCCACGGGAAATTCCATTTCACTAGTGTTGCTGCTTCTGATCTGAATGTGAACGCATAACCACTGTGACTCAGAATGGCATTTGCCAGGCCCTGGCAGAGATTTTACTAACTTTTTAAATGCATAATTGATCATGAGGAATGATTGCTTTTTTTCCAAACTTAAAGCCTAGACTTTCACTTGGAAAAAACAACATACACACAAACATACACGTTGATGGTGAGGCAGACATTTTTTTTAGTTTATGAAGAGAAAACTGATAATTATAAAACATTTCATGAATGTTTCCATAGATATTGGGAAATAAATTAATTGAAAAATGCCTCTTACACTTGTAGGTATGAGCTGATACTTGCATGGTGCACCACTGAGTTCTTTCCCTACATTATCCACTCATTTGCTCCTTGCACCTCTATGGGGTGGGAGCAGTTGTCCCATACAGAAGAGAAGAGCTAAGTGAGGCACAGAGAAGCTAAGCAAGCATAAGTTATTTGAACATAACTGTGCAAAAGATGCCTGCACTCACCACCGTACTCTGAACTATGCCTCCAAGACTCACATCCTTGTACAGTCTCCTCACCTTGAATTTGGCTGATCTGACCCTTTAATCTCTCTTTTTGATCGGTAGAATTTAGTAGAAGGGATATTTCATGATGACGTCCCAAGTCTGTGTCATAGGAAGCCCCCCCCCCCCAAGGTTTCACCTGGATCTCTTAGAATGTTTGGGAAGAAGCCAGTGCTATGCCCCGAGGGCCCTTGGGTAGGGAGGCCCACACCCATCCCCTGGGGAGGCCCAGCTAGCTAGCCATTCAGCTGGTCTAGCTCACATGTGAATGAAGGCACCATGTACCTCCCAACCAACTCAGTTCTGCAGTCAGGTCAGTCCAGTTCCAGCTGCTGTCTGATCTCATGAGGGACCCCAACCCCAACTAAGAACTAGTCAACTCAGAGCTACCAAAGAAAATGAGTTGTATTTAAACCATGAAGTCCTGTGGTCGCCTAAACAAAGCAGCTAAAGAGAAACTGAGTGGGACTCTTGCCCATTGGTTCTCTAACTGTTAAGACTTATACACAAACCAGGACAGTGCAGTCCATCTGTGTTAGTCAGGGTTTCTATTCCTGCACAAACATCACCACCAAGAAGCAAGTTGGGGAGGAAAGGGTTTATTGAGCTTACACTTCCATGTTGCAGTTCATCACTAAAGGAAGTCAGGACTGGAACTCAAGCAGGTCAGGAAGCAGGAGCTGATGCAGAGGCCATGGAGGGATAGTTCTTACTGGCTTGCTTCCCCTGGCTTGCTCAGCCTGCTCTCTTATAGAACCCAAGGGCACCAGCCCAAAGGTGGAACTACCCACAAGGGGCCTTCCCCACTTGATCACTAATTGAGAAAATGCCCCACAACTGGATCTCATGGAGGCACTTCCCCAACTGAAACTCCTTTCTCTGTGATAATATCAGCCTGTGTCAGGTTGACACACGAAACTAGCCAGTACACCATCGGTCTCACCTTTGAGAAAGCCTTGGAAAGCAATGTAATTGATGCTTTCCTCTGTGTGCTGGCTAGTTTTTATGTCAGCTTGACACTAGCTAGGGTCATCTGGGAAGAAGGAATCTCATTTAAGGAAATGCCTCTGTAAGATTTGCCTGTAGGTGGAGACCCCAGCTCACTATCGATGGTGCTTTACCTTTGGCAGGTACCCCTAGATGCTAAGAAAGCAGGCAGAACAAGCCAGGAGGCAGCACTACTCTGTGGCCTCTACATTATCTGCCTCTAGGTTCCTGTCCTGTTTGAGTTCCTGTTCAGACTTCCTTCGATAATGACTGTGATGTGGAACTATAAGCTGAAATAAGCCTGTTCCTCCCCAGGTTGTTTTTGGTCATGGGGTTTTATCCAAGCAATAGAAACTCTAATTAAAACACTCTCTAGATACTAACTAAATCCTATTTTTATGGCAATCTTTGGAAAAACTGCATACCACCCTGAAGTTCTCCTCATCAGAGGCAGCAGAAAGAAGGGGAAGGAGATCTTCTAACATTGGATGTCACACTGCACACTGTGCAGTGTTCCTGGGCAAGCTTTTCAGCACCTTCTGTGCATGCCTGTTGCTTTAGATTTCACAGTTGTCAGACAGTTGTTTGGCTGACTCTGTAGAACAGACACCATAGAGGTCGAGGATGAGCCAAAATACAGAACAAATGCAAGTTGAAACAGAAGCTTAAAAAACAAAGTCTTGCTATCCCATAGCTAGTGGTATTCCTCCTATAGTTGCCTAGGCAAGGGTGGTCTCTTGAGGAGACATATAGGCTGGACATATAGAATGGCAGGTAAGGCCAGGGATGTATGACACTTACAGGTAGAATGTTTGCCTAGTATGCTCTTGATTTGGTCCCTAGAACCACAAAAAAAGAATGGAGTTTGCCTAACAGAGTTGAGAGAGGCTCTGCAGGAGAAGATGCTGCATTGGCAAAAGCTCTGAGTTAACTCATGGTACACTGGTAAGTAGCCAGGAATAGTGGACGAGGAGGGTCAGGAGGGTCCACAGGTGTATGCCAAAGGCCTAGAGAGGAGGCACATAGATTATGCTTTGGGAATAACAGGAAGCCATTGAAAGGTTATCTTTTAAACCTCTTAATTACCCAGAATTACCATTATGAACATCTGGACATTTTTCCTGCAGACTACTGGTCAATTTCTGTTGTTGATTGTGTTTCTCTTTGCTTGATACCAGGATGTTTCTGTGTCTTTTTGTTTTCAACCCTGTTCTCTCTGCTCCCCAGTTGCATGGCACACTGAAGTGATGAGTTCCAGGCTAAGACACAGTTGCCACTGCCTCCTGGTACCAAGCTCAAGGAACCTGGGTGATAACCAGAGGCAGCTTCTCAGGGATTCTGACTTAAAAGAGTGCCACTTGGAGGATTTGGGAGCAGCAATAGGCCACTACTTCTGAGTCAGACCCCTTTAACCCTTTTACCACACACGTGGAATTTGCTAGCTCTCTTAGACTTAAAGCTCTATCCCTTGAAGCCTCTTCTTTCTCTAGGAAAGGCTACCTGAGACAGCACTGGACTGGGCTCTGAGGCTAACCAGTATCTCCCAGAGGAAAACCTCCAATGAGAGTGAAGGTCATCCTACCCTGCAGAGGTCACCAAGTGACCAGGGGAAAGGAGTTGTGGTCTAAAGTGTATGTATGTTCTCTCCCTATCCTGTTACTCCATGTGGAGTGCCCTCTAAGCATTTTAAATCTCAAGATAGGGTTTTTACAAACCTCTAATGAATTTAAAGATTTTTTCCCCATATTTGTACTTTCAAATGTTTAATAACGTCTCCTAATATAACGGGGCCTTTGTTTTCATATTGACTGTTACATGTGAACAAAACAAAACCTTCCATAATAGTCTCTGTCCTCCTCCTGGGGGGGGGGGGTAGGGAACCCTATGATGGTTGAGATGATTACAAATGTAGGTTGCTAGATAGTAGAGAAGCAGCCTGCTGAGAAGTGCCTCCTGGAGGACTTCCCATTTCCCAGACCCTGTCACAAACTGGGAAGATACTTTGCTGCTTCAAGCCTCCTTGCCCCTTCCACAGAATAGGAAAAAAATCTTTATCAGATAGTCCAAGTAAATACATAGGTGCTCTGTAACTGTTAGTGATTCTCATTAGCCATGACACAGAGAAAGACTGACTTTAGAGTTGACAGTTAATTTGTAGGCTCTTCTGCCATCCACACAAGCCTGTGGGTGTGCAAGAGCTGAGGACAAGGGAGCTAGCTGTTCAGGCACCTGTGGTGCAGGTTCTGTGATGCAGGCAAACTCACAAAGGGTGTGGAAGAGACTGGCCTGAGCTCAGATCCCAGCAGATCTGAAGATCTTTATCCCTGAAGATAAAGGAGGGAACCTGTATAAGCTGGTTAGCTTAGTGGTAAATAATGGACATGGTGGCCACTATTATTGTATAGAGATGGTTAGACCCAGGTTCTCAGTGTTAGCTTGGTCCTGGGACACAGGTCGACCAAACCTTTTTTCATTCATTCCTTAGGGAACAAAAGGAAAAACCCAGAATGAGTAGATTGGATATTTGTATTGATAATAGAGCTAGGGAAAGCCAAAGAGTACAGCAAAGCTAAAGTTGGGAAGCCTGCCACAGGGAGTGGTCAGGAAAGAGATGTGACAGCCCAGCTCATGTCACAGTTCCAGGTTTTTCTCCCATGGTCCTCTTTCTGGTGATAGTCTCACACGTACTGCACAGCTTCCTAGAGAAACCACACCTCACACATTTCACCTGGATCCAAACATCTCTTGGGTTTTGTTTATTTCTTCATTTCGTTTTTTGTTTTGAATCATGGTCTCACTGTATAACCAGGCTGGCCTTCAACTTCTAGAGATCTGTCCATCTCTGACACCATAACACCAGGCTTTATTTGACTATTTTGAAGTACTGTTGGTAGCTATAGCTATAACATGGACTGTTCTTGGTAAAATAAGTGAATCTTTTTTTTTTTTAAAGAACCCATTGTAGACTCACATGGTCTCTGCTGATTGGATCTGTCTTTTCATTTGTAACATAAACTCAGAAAATCTCTGAGTAATGGTTTGGCAAGCCATAACGTAGTTGTTGGAGCTGGTCGTCATGTCTGGCTACTGTCCCACACTCACAGAACACTTAGGCAGTACTGAGTGTTTCAAAGCCAGGGCAGGCAGGGTAGGTTTCGGTTCTTGGAGTCAGGAGTTGTTATCAAGGCCTTTCTTGAGCCCGTCATCTTGGAATACCATTTCTCTTTAGAAAATCATGGTTTAAAGAATCGATGTCTTTTTGCCCCTCTGAACCGGGGAATGACAAGATTTGTTGTCAAGGTCAAAGCCTTATTTGTCAGTGTTTGGCCTTATCACACTTGGGTGGCACCTAATGATATTGGCATTTTGCCTCAAGAAAATTCAGGTAATCTTTGCCAAGTTGACTCTTTCTGATTTATAGATGCATTGTTTAAGATTTTTTTTGTCTGATGTATACAAAGCCCACTTGAAAAATGAGAAATGGGTATTTTTTTTCATGTATAACACTGATTCCTTGATGCTGTGAATTTTTATACAATATTGGAAGAGTGAGGCCAGTCACTTTTTTAAGCATTCTTTGACCTTTCCTCTGGTAGTTTGTTTCAGCATAGCATTGTCTGGAATCAGGTCACACGGAAAGTAAATTTTTGGGACAAACTATTTACTGCAATGGACCTTCAGTTTGGCCCAAATGCTATAGCACACAAACTCTATGTGGAAGGAATATAATAAATGGGACTTGTTACATGCTCACTGTCTTAGAGTTAATTATTCAGTACCCCTGTAACCTCTTTAGGCTGACCCTGTAACTACTGGACATCTTTATTAAATGGATGCTAAAAAGCTGAACTGTTTCCCAAGCATTTGGTTTTTCATGGCCTCCTATCCAGAATCATATAAACAACTAGAAACCTTAAGATTCAAAAGATTCTTGGTGATCACCAGACTTTTTTTTTTTTTTTTGAAAACCCAGCTCTTCCACCACCATTTTATTTATTTATTTTTTACATTTTTTTTCATTCTTTTTTTTATTCGATATAATTTATTTACATTTCAAATGATTTCCCCTTTTCTAGCCCCCCCCCCACTCCCCGAAAGTCCCGTAAGCCCCCTTCTCTTCCCCTGTCCTCCCTCCCACCCCTTCCCAGTTCCCCGTTCTGGTTTTGCCAAATACTGCTTCACTGAGTCTTTCCAGAACCAGGGACCACTCCTCCTTTCTTCTTGTACCTCATTTGATGTGTGGATTATGTTTTGGGTATTCCAGTTTTCTAGGTTAATAACCACTTATTAGTGAGTGCATACCATGATTCACCTTTTGAGTCTGGGTTACCTCACTTAGTATGATGTTCTCTAGCTCCATCCATTTGCCTAAGAATTTCATGAATTCATTGTTTCTAATGGCTGAATAGTACTCCATTGTGTAGATATACCACATTTTTTGCATCCACTCTTCTGTTGAGGGATACCTGGGTTCTTTCCAGCATCTGGCAATTATAAATAGGGCTGCTATGAACATAGTAGAGCATGTATCCTTATTACATGGTGGGGAATCCTCTGGGTATATGCCCAGGAGTGGTATAGCAGGATCTTCTGGAAGTGAGGTGCCCAGTTTTCGGAGGAACCGCCAGACTGCTTTCCAGAGTGGTTGTACCAATTTACAACCCCACCAGCAGTGGAGGAGTGTTCCTCTTTCTCTGCACCCTCTCCAACACCTGCTGTCTCCTGAATTTTTAATCTTAGCCATTCTGACTGGTGTAAGATGAAATCTTAGGGTTGTTTTGATTTGCATTTCCCTAATGACTAATGAAGTTGAGCATTTTTTAAGATGCTTCTCCGCCATCCGAAGTTCTTCAGGTGAGAATTCTTTGTTTAACTCTGTACCCCATTTTTTAATAGGGTTGTTCGGTTTTCTGGAGTCTAACTTCTTGAGTTCTTTATATATATTGGATATTAGCCCTCTATCTGATGTAGGATTGGTGAAGATCTTTTCCCAATTTGTTGGTTGCCGATCTGTCCTCTTGATGGTGTCCTTTGCCTTACAGAAACTCTGTAACCTTATGAGGTCCCATTTGTCAATTCTTGCTCTTAGAGCATACGCTATTGGTGTTCTGTTCAGAAACTTTCTACCTGTACCGATGTCCTCAAGGGTCTTCCCCAGTTTCTTTTCTATTAGCTTCAGAGTGTCTGGCTTTATGTGGAGGTCCTTGATCCATTTGGATTTGAGCTTAGTACAAGGAGACAAGGATGGATCAATTCGCATTCTTCTGCATGCTGCCCTCCAGTTGAACCAGCACCATTTGTTGAAAAGGCTATCTTTTTTCCATTGGATGTTTCCAGCCTCTTTGTCGAGGATCAAGTGGCCATAGGTGTGTGGGTTCATTTCTGGATCTTCAATCCTGTTCCATTGATCCTCCTGCCTGTCACTGTACCAATACCATGCAGTTTTTAACACTATTGCTCTGTAGTATTGCTTGAGGTCAGGGATACTGATTCCCCCAGATTTTCTTTTGTTGCTGAGAATAGTTTTAGCTATCCTGGGTTTTTTGTTGTTCCAGATGAATTTGATAATTGCTCTTTCTAACTCTGTGAAGAATTGAGTTGGGATTTTGATGGGTATTGCATTGAATCTGTATAGTGCTTTAGGCAAAATGGCCATTTTAACTATATTGATTCTACCGATCCATGAGCATGGGAGGTTTTCCCATTTTTTGAGGTCTTCTTCCATTTCCTTCTTCAGAGTCTTGAAGTTCTTGTCATACAGATCTTTCGCATGTTTGGTAAGAGTCACCCCAAGATACTTTATACTGTTTGTGGCTATTGTGAAGGGGGTCATTTCCCTAATTTCTTTCTCAGCCTGCTTATCCTTTGAGTATAGGAAGGCCACTGATTTGCTTGAGTTGATTTTATAACCTGCCACTTTGCTGAAGTTGTTTATCAGCTGTAGGAGCTCTCTAGTGGAGTTCTTTGGGTCACTTAGGTAGACGATCATGTCGTCTGCAAATAATGATAGTTTGACTTCCTCCTTTCCAATTTGTATCCCTTTGACCTCCTTATGTTGTCGAATTGCCCGAGCTAGTACCTCAAGTACAATATTGAAAAGATAAGGAGAAAGGGGGCAGCCTTGTCTGGTCCCTGATTTCAGTGGGATTGCTTCAAGTTTCTCTCCGTTTAGTTTGATGCTGGCTACCGGTTTGCTGTATATTGCTTTTACTATGTTTAGGTATGGGCCTTGAATTCCTGTTCTCTCCAAGACTTTAAGCATGAAAGGATGCTGAATTTTGTCAAATGCTTTTTCAGCATCCAATGAAATGACCATGTGGTTTTGTTCTTTGAGTTTGTTTATGTAGTGGATTGAATTGATGGATTTCCGTATATTGAACCAACCCTGCATTCCCGGGATAAAGCCTACTTGATCATGGTGGATGATCGTTTTGATGTGTTCTTGGATTCGGTTGGCAAGAATTTTATTGAGTATTTTTGCATCGATGTTCATAAGGGAAATTGGTCTGAAGTTCTCTTTCTTTTTTGGATCTTTGTGTGGCTTTGGTATCAGCGTAATTGTGGCTTCGTAGAAGGAATTGGGTAGTGTTCCTTCTGTTTCTATTTTGTGGAATAGTTTGAAGAGTATTGGTGTTAACTCTTCTTTGAAGGTCTGGTAGAATTCTGCACTGAAACCATCTGGTCCTGTGCTTTTTTTGGTTGGAAGACTTTCTATGACTCCTTCTATTTCTTTAGGCATTATGGGACTGTTTGTTGTTACATAAAGTCTGCATAAGGAAGTGGTCCTAGTCTTTCTCTGAGGATTGGCTTCTTTTATGCGTTGATGGGTTTAGCTTTATTTATTTATTCTGATTGTGCAGTCTGTGGGCACACTGTACATGACACATGTGTGAAGGTCAGAAGACAACCTTTGGGGATCCATTTTTTCCTTCCACCATGTGGGTTCTAAGTATATCACCAGCCTTGATATGTTAGTTTTGATATAACTCTCTCTGGCCTCTTGTCTCCTGACAGGACAGAGGACAGTCTGTGAGGTTGGCTTGTTTATTTTACAAGGAAATGTGCATAGAAAATCTGATTTACAGAGTCTTGGACTGGATCCCAGAGGGAGAAGAATGGGAGGGAAACAAGGTAAAAAGCAGGAAGCCCAGGCCTGAGCTTATCTGGACCTGGTTGGAATCTAATTTTAGCCAAACCCCTTCAGGCCAGGTGTGCTGAGGCAGGGACTGCTCCTGAGCCCAGGGTTCTTATTCTGACTAGCTGTGTTCCCAAGAGATAACCATTACCCACCAAGATCTTTGAGAAAAAACTCACATTGAGCCTCCACAAAAATAACTCTTCTCAGGGCCCTTCTGTGCAGTTACCACAGCATGTGTTCTCCCTAAGTCCTACTGGAACTAGGGTTCAGTGTCATTCCAAATCACTACCCCTCAGCACCACCCTCACACCAGCACTGTGCAGAGAGAATAGGACAGCCACCTGTCCGTCATACTACCACCACGTGTCCCTGCTCTGAATGGTACAGCTGATCGGGATCTGCTGTGGTGTGGGCAGGGGCTGCATAGTTGCAGAGATCTACTTCACCTTCAGGGTAGCCTGTGTCTGGGAAGTGCTGGAAATGGGTCCCTCCCTGCTGAAAACACACTATAAAAGGAAAGGAACAGCATCCTCAGTAGAAACACACAGGGAGAAAGGCACAGACTCTGGGGCTGGAATGCCTGGGTTTGGCTGTTGTTGCTCTGGGAAAGCGCTGTGTACTTTGGGGAAGTGAGATGACCTCTCTAGTCAGTTCCTGTCTGTAGGTCAGGGGAAATGATAGCACCCTGCAGGAGTGTCACAGGACTGCTGAGAGGATTCTCTAGGAAGCTCTCAGGGCAGGGATGGAGTGATATCCAGTAAACATGCACGTCTCTTGCGTATTTTTAGCTGTCATTTTGCTCTCAACAACAATAAAATGTTCGGAGAAATATTTTGCTAATTGTAAAGCAAACTCAGTCTGGAAACAATGAAAAGACTCCCCACAAAAGTCTAACCAAAGTGGCTGTTATTGTTTACTGAAGTGCTTCTTTTTAAAAATATGGTTAGAATGCCTGAGAGGACCCAGATAGTTTATGCTATTTTTAGATGATATACACTTCCTGTAGTTAGAAATAGCCCATTTTTTAGAACTATTTAAGTAACTATATCTTTCAAATTGCCAAGAAACTGATACTTATTCAAATTAACCCATTTGGCCAAGCCAAATTTATTTAATTTTTATTTTAATGTAGTAAGAGTATTTTACAGGCATTCTAATCTCCTTATAATTTTCTTTCCTTCTCCCACCCACATCTAATAAAAACAAACAAAAATTTACTTATATGTATATCTGAGTGGTGGGGCTTGCATACGGACCACAGCACAGATGTGAAAGTCAGAGGACAAAAATATAAGGATTAGTTCTCTCTTCTACCAAACAGATTCCAGGGATCAAACTAAATTGTCAGGCCTGATGACAAGTGACTTTACACAGAGCCATATTGCTGGCCCCTCTTACCAGTTGTGTATATCCAGTATGGACTTAATTCTGGGTAGAAGTGAACCAGTCTCGAGGGCTCATTCATCTGGCATAACTGAGCCGTCCTGCCTGTTGGCTCCTCTTCCCCGGGCCCCAGCAGCTACTATTGCCCTCTTTGAGTCTGTGAGTTTGACTGTTTCAGTGTCTCAGAGGTAGGGTTACACAGCCTCTGCCTTTGCCTTCAGTCTTATTTCACTTGTCATAATGCCCCCAACCCATCCGCGTTGTCACCTGCTGCAGAATTTCCTTTTTCTTTCAAGCTGAATGATACTCTGCATTAAGAATATACCACACCCTGCCGGGTGGTAGTGGTGCACATCTATAATCCCTGAATTCTGGGAGGCAGAGGCAGGCGGATTTCTGAGTTCGAGGCCAGCCTGGTCTGCAGAGTGAGTTCCAGGACAGCCAGGGCTACACAGAGAAACCCTGTCTCAGAAAAAAAAAAAAAGAAGAATATACCACACCCTCCTTATACATTTATCCATACATGTTACATGTGTTCCACAGCTTGGCTCAAAAATAAGACTACATTTAACATGGGAGTGCAAGCTATCTGTCTCACTTTCAGGTCTTTCCTCTAAATACCCAGAAATTGGATTAAGTGATCATTTAATAGTTCCATTTTTACTTTTTCTGAGAAATAAGACACATTTGTTAAACACCTCTTATGATCAATAGTAGATCCTGGGTGGGTAGTGTTGGGCAGAATGGGGAGGGGAGCCTCACATTGTGGGTGCTAAGAATAAAAGTCAGGTCCTTTAGAAGAGAGCAGGTGCTAGTAATCACTTGCAGTCATCCCTCCAGCCTTTAATTTACATCTTCTAATCACCAAATAAACACACCACTACAGACTAAGTGCTTCAAAAGGAAAGTCATGTCAAAGGGAACTTGGCTTAGATGGTGTAAAGCAGCTGCAATGGGCTTTTAAGTAACAAACATGATTAAGACCTCGCCTGCTCTCTCTTGCTATGGTCTAAACTAGTGAGTGCCTGGGCCAGGAGGCATTCCAAAGCCTGGAGCAGAGAACAGACCTATAGGGAGGATGGGGGGCGGGGAGGGGGGTGTCCCATGTGGCCAGACAGAATAGACCAGTCAATCAATGCAGGCAGAAGGAAAGTACAGCAAAGTTATGGATACTGGAAAGGGCAGGTACCTCTGACACTACACAGAGCCCCTGTGTGCTTTGTAGGGTGGGGAGGGTGGGGTTCAACAGGAGACTACTAGAAAAGGCCCAGTGGTGAAGCGCAGGTTGGTCGTGGAGACTTTGCTCTGTAAACATTGTCCTCAAGAGTAACTCAGAGTACTTACAAATTTGAAGAGTTAGGAACACTTTTAGGGGCTTGGGGGCTGGATTGGAGAGGAGGGAGCCTGGGAACCAGGGTCGTTTGGCTGGGAGGAGCCTGACCAGCATTCTCAGTGCCTATCTCTAATGGACACTCACCACCTAGGTACTAGAGATAGAAGGGTGACCAGGAGGCCCAGGAGATCTTGGAATCACACTAACAAACCAACCAGAAGTTCTGGGATAGTGTTAGGGCAGCAAGAAGAACTAGAGCTGCCAACTCTAGCAGGTAGGTGGCCTTTGCAAAGAGGAAAGGTTGGAGCAGAGACTGAAGGCCACCCCCAAGGTCACAGGCCCTGGGCAGGGAGAATCTGACCTTGGTTCTGATTGTTCTCCATTGTTTTACATCCTTTTATTGACATACAACTTGTTTTAAAGTTATGTAATTAGAAATTTGGCTCTGGGGAGGAATTTAAATACCCCCCTTATTAAAAATAGCCAGATTTGCTTCCTCAGGTCCCCACCTCATCATTTACCTGAGCCAGGGAGCAGCTTCGAACCCTAGCTGCCATTTCCTGGCAGTTCTCTCTCTGGCCCCAATGAAGACCATAGTTTCCACAGGCGCCATGCCAGGAAGCCCCTAATTGGATGGGCAGGCCCCTTCCTTCCTGGCCCTCCCTTTGTTCCTGGAACACGGAGCCAGGAATGCCAGACTGGAATCTTCCGAAGGGCACATACCCTTTCCCAACTCCCAAAGCGTTAAAATTGGGCTGATTAAATCTCATTCTTGTTTGATTCCAATGAAAGCTCCACTGGAGGGTCTTAAGGAGTTGGGTGTTTGTAATTAGGGCTGAGGAAGCAGTTCAGTGGTGAAGAGCACAATTGCGGTCTTGCAGCGGGCCCACACTCAGTTCCCAGCACCCACCCCAGGACTCACCACCATCTGAAACTCCAGTTCCAGGGGATCTATGCTGCCTTCTCATCTGCATAGCCACCAGGAATGCACATGATACACATATGTGCATGCAGGCCGAGCACTCATACACAAATAAATGAATGTTGAAGAAGCATCTTGAGGACCAAAGGAAGGTGCTGCTCTATGCATGCCTGCAGGCTCCGCACATGCGTGCATATGTGCACGCTCATCTATAATAGAATGCATTTCTCTGTTGCAGTCACTTAGGGGTCAGCCCCAGCCCCACCCTGCAGTAGGCAGCACTGGTGTGGCACCTAACCTTGCTGGTTAGGATTTTATGTAGATACCTTGCTCAGTGTATCCTCTGTAGTAACTGGCTTCCTTCACTCCAGTTCATGTGTCAGAAGTGACTGGTGTTGCCTGTATTTAAAGCTTTTTAAGAGACCGCTGGATTGTTCCAGTTTGGGGCTAAACAAAGCTAGAAATATGAGCTTTATAAAGTCCTTCAGGAGCAGCTCCTCCTAGATCTGGACTGTATTTCACCCTAGCCAGGCATCTTTGGATAACTGTTTACTGTGGCCTCACTGTGCCTCAAACAGTAGATACAAAATTTTGTTTCTTTACGATGACCAGTAAATAACATTTTGAACAGTTTTCTAGGTGCTGGGATGATTCTAAATTCCTCATATGTTAAGACTGAGGCCCTACAATGTGTGTGGGTAATGTGGGCTCCATTTTACAAACAAGGTAACAGAGATAGGTCACTTGTACAGAGTCACACAACTACAGTGATGGAAGCAGGATTAGGTTCAAGGCGCTGGCGTGTCTAAACCCCTACTACCCACTACCCACAATGTGTGCAACTGTGAAGAAGGTGGTCCCGTGGTTAATGAATGTATAGGTCGAGGAGGGCACTGGAGAGATGGCTCAGGAGTTAAGAGCACACACTGCTCTTTTAGAGTTGTGCATCCCAGCACCTACCTTGGGCCTCTCACAACAGCCTGCATCCCAGCTCCCAGGGACCTGACACTGCCCTCTGGCCTTCGTAGGCACTCGCACACGTGTGGCTCACACAAACACACATAAAAATCTTTAGGGCCATGTATCGTGGCACATGCCTTTAATTCTATTCTTGGGACAGAGACAGGCAGATCTCTGTGAGTTTCAGGCTAGCCAAGACTGCATGAGACTCTGTCTTGGAAACTAAAATAAGATTCAGTAAGAAACTGAATATTATTATGTAATGTCCCAGGGAAATAAAGCAAAAAGTATTTAAGCATGCAGGACACCATATATCTTCCTCTTCCCTCTACACAAGCTCATAGGCACACATATGTGCATGCACACACACACACACACACACACGCATACACTATAATCTGGATGATCTTTGATTGTGCCATGTGAAACCAGCCAGTTACAAAGGACAACTAGTGACTCATTCATAGTCAGCACTACAGTAGTCAGAGTCATAAACCTAGAAAGGAGAATGCTGTACCCAGAAATTGAGAAGATGGAAGATGCCACATCCAGCATGGCTCTGGGAATAGACTTGACAGAGGTAGTGAGCGCATGAAGAAAAGACAGACACACAGAAAACTAGGTCTGGGCTCTTAGCTAAAGAAGCACTGTACCCTGGAATCCCAGTATGTTTATAAATGCAGTTGAATAGAGAAGTGGAATTATTGTATACAGCAGAACAAGGAGATGAGGTTATGGCGCACAGATAAACAAAGGAGACAAGGTTTATGGCGCACAGCTGCATCAAGCAAATGAGATTAGCTAATCTCAGGAGGAATATTCTCTGTAGGAGCAGTCTTCAGGTCACACACATTGGTGGGAGGGGAGCTGTGGTGACTTTCTTAACACACTGTCAATGCTTGCACTTCTCCCATCCGAGGGAGGCTTTGCTATGCCTCTGAACCTTACCCCAAGGGGAAGGCTTTGCAATGCTTCTGTGGACCTGAGCATACATCCTCTCAGGACTTCACTCAGTCAGGGCTTCCTGTTCCCCACAGAGAGAACAGAGAACTGTTATTTCATGGGCTTAGAGTTTTAATTGGGAAGATGAAAAAATTTAGGATATGAAAAGTAATGATGGCTGTCAGTAGAAGCACATTGAATGCCAGCGAATTAGAATCATGCAAAATGACTAAAAAGGTAAAACCATTATGGTATGCACAGGCATTTGAGCAAACCAACCTTTCCCACTTTTGATAAGTGACTTCTACTCTTGATTGTGTGGCCTGATGTGTGACAAGAGCCTTTAGACCTGTTTAGTGATTCAAAACTAGAGCTCCACCTACTTGTATTGATTCTCATTGTTACTTTAAAAAGAGAAACTACAGATAGGAGGCCATGCCTTCAGAGATGTATAATGGCTTCACTGGGATGAACTTACAAAGCTGCTCTCTTCCCAATAGCAGGATCTCACCGTGGCACTGCAAACTCCTCATTGCTTTCTTTAATCCACCCCAAACCCTCAGCTACATCCCCGGCCCAGAATCTTTTTTTTAACTTTTTCTTTAGATTTATTTATTTATTATATGTAAGAACACTGTAGCTGTCTTCAGACACAACAGAAGAGGGCAACCGATCCCATTACAGATGGTTGTGAGTCACCATGTGGTTGCTGGGAATTGAACTCAGGACCTCTGGAAGAGCAGTCAGTGCTCTTAACCACTGAGCCACCTCTCCAGCCCCCCACCCAGACCATAATGTTACTGTTTATAATTTTTAACTTAAACTATAGTTTAATACATACTGTGTCCCAGCCAAGCAGTCAAAGTGACCTGAGAGGAAGAGCCACTGTGTCAGCACAGCTATATCAACGTTAGTTTCTTAGTCAGGGTTTCTATTCCTGCACAAACATCATGACCAGGAAGCAAGTTGGGGAGGAAAGGGTTTATTCAGCTTACACTTCCACAGTGCTGTTCATCACCAAAGGAAGTCGGGACTGGAACTCGGGTCAGGAAGCAGGAGCTGATTGATGCAGAGGCCATGGAGGGATGTTACTTACTGGCTTGCTACCTCTGGCTCCATCAGCTTGCTTTCTTATAGAACCCAGGACTACCAGCCCAGAAATGGCACCACCCACAATGGGCCCTCCCTACCTTAATCACTAATTAAGAAAAATGCCATCCAGCTGGATATCATGGAGGCATTTCCTCAACTGAAGCTCAACTTTAAAAGTCTCAGTCTTTGTAAATTCTTACATATTAAAATTTCAATCCCTTCAAAATATCTAATCTCTTAAAATTCAAAGTCTTTTTACAATTAAAAGTCTCTTAACTGTGGGCTCCACTAAAATTCTTCCTTCAAGAAGGAAAATCAGGGCACAGTCACAATCAAAAGCAAAAATCAAACTCTTAACTGTCCAGTGTCTGGGATCCAGCTCATGATCTTCCGGGCTACTCCAAGGGCTTGGGTCACTTCTCCAGCTCTACCCTGTCTTCTAGGCTCCAGATGCCTGTACTCCACTGCTGCTGCTGTTCTTGGTGGTCAATTCATGGTACTGGCATCTCCAAAACATTGCTGTCTTCCACTGCAACTAGGCTTTACCAATAGCCTCTCATAGGCTCTCTTCATGGTGCCAAGCCTCAACTCCTTTGCATGACCCCGTCAGTCCTGGGCCATCAATTGCAACTGAGGTTTCACCTTTACCAATGGCCTTCCATGGCCTCTCACAGTGCTGAGCCTCAGCTGCTCTTCACGACCCCTTTATGCATTCAAAACCAGTACCACCTGAGTGACTCTTACACATTACCAAGTCCTGCTGCAGCACATGGTACAACCTTGGCTGTCTCTGGAACACAGCCTCTGTGCTCTCAGAAAACACTTCCCAGAAGATTTCACCTCAGTGATGCTGGTCTCTTCTTACTCATCACTAATTTCTTAGCTCCAGCTAACCAGCATCAACAGTCCCAGTAATGCAAAGATTTTTCTTTAGTAGTTGTGGTATCTTGTTAATCACAGCCAATTCTTAAGCCCCAGATAACTAAAACCACAGGATCTTCACAATCAAAACAGCAACAGCCCTGATAAGAGTCTTTAATCTTCCCTCAGAAATTTCACAAGCCAGGCCTCCGTCTTCTGCACTGTTCTCAACATTATCTTCCAAGCTCCTACAGAACATCCCACAGAGCTCTTAACATCCTAATGGCTCTTCTAGCTCAATGTTCCAAAGTCCTTCCACAGTTCTTCCCAAAACATGGTCAGGTTGTCACAGGATGCCCCACTATGCTGGTACCAATTTTTCTTAGGTTTTCTATTCCTGCACAAACATCATGACCAAGAAGCAAGTTGGGAAGGAAAGGGTTTATTCAGCTTACACCTTCCACATTGCTGTTCATCGCCAAAGGAAGTCGGGACTGGAACTCAAGCCGGTCAGGAAGCAGGAGCTGATGCAGAGGCCATGGAGAGATGTTCCTTACTGGCTTGCTTCCCCTGCCTTGCTCAGCTTGCTTTCTTATAGAACCCAAGACTATCAGCCCAGGGATGGCACCACCCACAATTAGCCCTCCCCCCTTGATCACTAATTGAGAAAATGCCTTTCAGCTGGATCTTATGGAGGCATTTCTTCACCTGAAGCTCCATTCTCAGTGACAACTCCAGCCTGTGTCAAGTTGACACACAAAGCCAGCGAGTACAATTAGCAATACTGATCGTTCAGCTTATCTGCAGGGATGACAAGCTTCCTTTGTCACGGAGAGTAAGATAATGTTCAAAAGTATTAAAGTGTAGGGGAAATGGCTTATCAGTTATGGTTTCTGGCAACAAATTAAAGACATGGTTCTGGTGACAATGAGCAGCAAAGGAACCTTTAAAACAGTGGTTCCTAACCTTCCTAATGCTGTAATTTAACACAGTTCCTCATGTTGTGTGACCCCCAACCATGAAATTTTGTTGTTATGTCATAACAGTAATTTTGCTGCTGTTTTGAAACATAATGTAAATCTCTGTTTCCTCATGGTCTTAGGAGACCGCTGTGAAAGGGTTGTGACTCACATATAGAGAACTGGTCAGGTAGGTCATAGTTAATGGGGATGATGGAAAGCTAGGCTCAGGAAATGGCTACGAACACAGAATACATTCACCTTCATCAATACATTTTCTTCTTATCTCATCATTTATTCCTTAGAGGTTCATCCTCCACTCTGGTTGAAAGGTAACAGTGTCCATCCAAGTCTAGATCACTTACTTGTATCCAACCTACGAAGAAAAGGGACACTGTGGCCCATGGAGGACCCTCCCATCTGAGCAGAAAGGGAGTTCATCAAAAAGTAACTCGTCCCTTAGCACACAGCTGCACCCAGCATTTTCTCTTAGTGTTTCTGAGCCTTCATAGATCTCATCCTAGTCGCAGGGAGACCAAGTGGTCCCAGCCATCCTCCTGATACCTGAATGACAGGTATTTATTTATGTGCTGAGGCTCAGCTACTGTGACCTATGGTTTGGAGCTGCCTGGTATACTAACTAGTCCAGGTGACAATGGTACCAATGGTACTTAATAGCTTGTGAGGCAGTTTCCCTGGCCTTTGAGTGACAGAACTCAGAGGAAACTCTTGACTCTGTCTTTACATATTACTATGTGACCCACTCAGCAAATCTTGGCTTTTGCTCTGTCTAAACTGATTGTTGAGGAAATGAAAATAAACCCTGGCCTATATTCTGAGCACCGCTTCTGCCCTCCTTGTTCCCAAGGAATCAGGAGTTTAAAGCCAGATATACTAGAGAATTAGAAATCTCTGCTGTGCCATGGACATAAGTTCCAAGGGGGGAGGAAGGGAGGGAAGCCATGGAGGGACACAGGAGTCTTCCATGTGTCTCAGTTAGGTTTGGGGACTTTGTGTGTGTGTGTTGTGTTTTGTTTTTGTTTTGTTTTGTTGTAATGGGGATTGGTATATCCCAGGCTAGCCTGGAATTAGATATGTAGCCAAGGATGATCTTGCACTTGTGATCTTGCCATTCCCTGCCGGGAGTACAGCAGTGTACCTACTTTATGTGTGTGTGTGGGGGGGGGGAGTGGAACCCACAATGCCATGCACACTAGACAAGCATTCTACCAACCAAGCTACATTCCTAGCCACACATCCCTGGATTTTTGTTATTGCTAAAAACATAACTGGCTGGGCATGGTGCCAAATACATTTAATCCCACCCAGCACTTTGGAGGCAGAGGCAGGCAGATTTCTGGGAGTTCACTTATACTCATGGGTATAAGTGCTCCCTTATACCTGATTTTTAAAGGGGTGAAAACTTTAGTCCGCAAGCCTCTTTAATTTCCTACAAGGTCATTCTCCCTTGAGTAGCCCTCCTATGAGCTACGTAGGACTCGTACCCCATCTCCAGCCAGCACCCTAGGTTGCTGCTAACAGTTTGGGCTTCTACTGCAGTATTTATCCATAGGGAGCTGGGCACTGCCTAGTTTTTAACATTTTATGTGAATATTATCATTCTATATTCATCTTTTTGTTGTTCTTTGTTTATTTGTATCTATCAATCTATCTATTGGGGTAAAGGTAACTCAGACTGGCCTCATATTTGTAGCAATCCTCCTGCCCCCGCCTCTGAAGTGGTAGGATCTAGCATATGAAACACAATGTCTGACATTATATTCATCTCTTTGAAACTAATTTCTACACAACTTTCTGGTTTATGAAGGGTAGGGTTAGCCGGGCAGTAGTGGTGCATGCCTTTAATCCCAGCACTTGGGAGGCAGAGACAGGTGGATTTCTGAGTTCGAGGCCAGCCTAGTGTACAGAGTGAGTTCCAGGACAGCCAGGGTTACACAGAGAAACCCTGTCTCGGGAAAAAAGGATAGGGCTTTTCTTTTTAAGGTGTGTTTGTTTTTGTTTTATATGTGTGAGTCATTTCTTATATGTAAGTCTGTGCACCATCGTATATGAAGTACCCATGGAAGCCAGAGGAGAATGTTGGAAATCCTAGAACTGGAGTTTTAGGCAGTTATTAGGTGACGTGTGATCACTTCTCGGCCTTTTGGCTAAGATCAAGTGTAGATGACATGTGAGTGCTAGGAACCAATCCAAGTCCCCGGGAAGAGCAGCCAGTGCTCTTAACTACTGCGCCATCTCTAACAACCTAGTCATAAAGGTTGTTGTTGCTGCTGCTGCTGCTGCTATTGTTACATGTTTGTAAAGATTCGCCTGTATTGACAGGTGAAGATATAGTTAATTCTTTTTGCTGTCTGGTATTTATTATCTGCATAAAACCAAGCTTGGTTTTTAAAAGTATCTGCAGTAAGCCCGGCACCATGTTAAATTGCGTGGTAGCTACGTTAGCACTCATTTTATTATTCTCTAGACTCTAACATGAGTTTGAAAATATTAGAACTGGAAGAGAACAAGGAAAACAAGCTGGGAAGGCGGCGGAGAGGGGAGTGCTCAGCTACAGTGTGCTAGTGGAGACTGACTCTGCGGCTGAGCGGCCAGAGAGCAGAGCGGCCCCTGCTGCCTTCGACCTGCTTGCGTGCCTCTCTTGGGAACTTACTTCCTTGGAGGAGATGGCTGACAGTCTTGACCTCAGGAAGAGTGTTTACTTAACTGCTTGATTTGGAACAGATTGGTAGGTGGCCAAATGCACTCAGTGGAATTTGTTGTGGCCCTGGCCATTTTAAAAAAGAAATTGGCAATGACCATATTCTGTATGACAGTTTTTTAAAATACTTTTTAAACACACTCAAGCTATAAATAGTCCTCATGATAAATATCAATCACAACTTTTCCCAGACAACCCTTGACCTCCTCAGCACACTATAAACTTGGACTAAAAGAAATTCCTCCATTCCCGTGCTTGCCGAACACCCTGGAAACTGCAGGGCCTCCAAGCTTCTTCCTTCTTCACCACAGATAGTTTCTGAAAAGTGAGACTTGTCCAAAAAACAGTCCTGTAGCCCATGGTTTCAGTGTCAGGACTAGAGGTCAGTTCTGCCACCTATCCACGACCTGTGCTGGGCAAAGTCAGAGTCATCAGTGTCAAGTGAATTCGCCCGAATGTGCTGCTTCATCAGACTGACCAGAGACCACATTCTGTCCCTTTCCTAGGAAGGGGGCCAGGTCGTCAGTTTTGACGATAAAAACCTAGCCCAGGGGACTCGTGGGAAATGATTTTCAGGACATAGGCTCTGCTGCCGCAGATTCAGCCCTCTTTACCAGAGCTCTCCCATACTTATGCCCCCCAAAGTGATCAGCACACTAACACACCCTTTTCTCCACCCAGGGTATGACTTCTGCCAGGTCCTACAGTGGTTTGCTGAGAGGGTTGACAGGATCATCCTGCTCTTTGATGCTCACAAATTGGACATCTCAGATGAGTTCTCAGAGGCTATCAAGGCCTTCCGGGGCCAGGATGACAAAATCCGAGTGGTACTGAACAAGGCTGACCAAGTGGACACACAGCAGCTGATGCGAGTCTATGGGGCCCTCATGTGGTCGCTGGGCAAGGTCATCAACACACCTGAAGTACTTCGAGTCTACATTGGCTCATTTTGGGCACAGCCCCTGCAGAACACCGACAATCGCCGGCTCTTTGAGGCTGAAGCACAGGACCTTTTCCGAGACATCCAGAGCCTGCCCCAGAAGGCTGCAGTGCGCAAACTCAACGACCTCATCAAGCGAGCAAGGTTGGCCAAAGTAAGCATGAGATGGCAGACTGGGCACTGGGCTGGTATTGGATTACACTGCTAACTAGCTGTTGTAGGACTGGACAGCTCCATCTGCGAAAGTTCAGAGGAGGGAATGTGATTGGTAGACACCTTTAATCTCAGTACTTGGGCAGCAGAAGCAGGTGGATCTTTTGAGTTTCAAGGCCAGCCTTGTGTTCATAGGAGTTCCAGGCTAGCCAGGGCTACACAGCAAGACCCTGTCCAAAACAAACAAAACCCACTATAATCTTACTCTACCTTTAACCCCAACATTCAAGAGACAGGGGGATCTCTATTAGTTTGAGATTAACCAGGGCTATACCGAGACCCTCTCTATAAACAAGCAAACTAAACTTAATAAAAGCAAAGAAGAACATAGCTTCAGGGTCAGGATCATGCTCTGTCCCGGTCTGTAGTCTCAGGCATGTGCCTGGGACTTTGGAGCCTGGTTCTGAATCTGAAACCTGGAGCCAACAAGAGCCTTTCACATAGTGCTTGTGCGATTCTGTGTGACACAGCACTGAGCACAGCACCTGGTCACTGGGTAGGCTCAGCCAGCGCAGTGGCTACAAGGAAACTGTCAGGTAGCATTGTGGTAGGATGATGAGATCTCAACTGAACCAGTATGGAGAGGTGGCATTGCCAAAGCCAGTGGGATGCTTAGAGGTTACCACTAGGCACTGTCTGTGTACTTAAGGGTGGGACTCAGAACTGCCTAGAGGCTGGAAGGGAGTGGCAGTTGGGAGAGCATGCTGAATCTGCATCCTCATTCTGGCCTGTGGCCCATGCTTGTAATTCACTGTAGGCTCTTAACAAAGGCATCCCAGCCTCATAACAGCCTCCTAGCAGACCCCCCAATACGCACCCATGATCTGTACGTGTGAGTCCATAAGTAAGTAGTGGTCTGCGGACCCCAGAGTGGCAGTCAATACTGCAATGTCTCCAAAGAAAGGGAAACAAATCCCTCCCTAAGAGTATACAGACCAGGAGGGTTCCTTCAAAATCTGGGTATGTTTCTTAGAATTGTACCTTACTTCTGGAAGAAGTCGGAGCCATTAGACAGTATGGAGTCTGACCTATTTGATCATCAGAAGTATCTAAGAGTTTTAACCAATAACATTTCCAGGCCCTGTCCCATAGCTATTGATCATAGATGTGTTTGTGCAGACATATGAGGAAATGTTCTCAGGTATCATGTGGTCAGCTGAGTCTGAGATCTAGAGGGTAAATTGACTCCCTAATTTTTCAGAGACAAGGTAAGATAAGATAAGTAATTTCTCCAGACTCTCCTAGTCCATTAGTTTAGAGGCTAGGGCTAAAAATCAGTCCCTCAGCTGTTAGTCTAGCCTTCTGCCTGGGCCCGTGACCCCAGCCTGCACCAGAACACAGGTTGCTCCATGTCCACTGGAGCTTGGTCAGGAAGTAGAGTCAACTTCTCTTGGTCTTCTAGTGTAAAACAGAAAAGTTGAAAGAGGGAAGTCACCAACCCCCCAAGCCCACCCCCCCACCCCCATCCTGACTTCTGGCCTGGGTGCACTGTGTTAGCCTTCTGGAGTCCAGTACAGCCATGGTTCATTTAGTGGATACAGACATGGCATGACCAGGCCAGACCTGAAAAGTCTGTCTGGTGGAGGGTGTCTTAGTCAGGGTTTCTATTCCTGCACAAACATCATGACCAGGAAGCAAGTTGGGGAGGAAAGGGTTTATTCAGCTTACACTTCCACATTGCTGTTCATCACCAAAGTAAGTCAGGGCTGGAACTCAAACAGGTCAGGAAGCAGGAGCTGATGCAGAGGCCATGGAGGGATGTTATTTACTGGCTTGCTTCTCCTGGCTTGCTCAGCTTGCTCTTTTATAGAACCCAAGAACACCAGCCCAGGGATGGCACCACCCATAATGGGCCCTCCCCCCTTGATCACTAATTGAGAAAATGCCCCACAGCTGGATCTCATGGTGGCATTTCCTCACCTGAAGCTCCTTTCTCTCTATAACTCCAGTTTGTGTCAAGTTGACACAAAACCAGCCAGTCCAGAGGGGGATGCTCAGAGCACCCTTGTTGTAGAGTGGGGAGCTGTACTGATCAAGGAATGGGTACCTGCCTAAGAGAAGCCGGAATGGCTCCCCAGAGGGCCACAGCCTTCCAACACCTCATTTCTCCTCAGCAGCCATCTTCCTGCAGTTGCCAAGTGTGCATACTCCTAAGCGACCTGCCTCTGGCTCCCACTGCCCTGTGCACAAGGCGCCACAAGCTCCTGGTTCCCTTTCTTACACCCCAGGGCATGCATACACTTTCCTCCCTGTGTCACCAAACTAATCCGAGAACAGGGTACTGTGTGAGTCACATGTTCTTTCTTCCTGGTATAAGCTACTTCCTTCAGAATTCTAAGCCACTTTGTTCCAGTCCCACAAGCCATTGCTCTAACTAGTTTGTGAGGCTACTTATCTGCATATCTCCTAAAAGGCCCGCTTTCCTGGACCCAATGCTTGTTGGCAGGAGGTCTGTCTGGTTTTACCTGTTTGGTGACCCTTTGACATATTTCTCTTTTCCAGCTGTTACAAATGCATTTAACCTTCAGAGTATATAAAAGTAAATTATCTTTTTATTATTGTTTTTGTTTGTTTGCTTGCTTGCTTGCTTAAACTTGCTCTTTAGACCAGGCTAAGAGGTTTTTTTGCCTCTGCCTCCCAAGTTATGGAATTAAAGGCGAGTACCACCACTGCCACCACACACCTGGCTTGCCTAAATTATTTTCTAACCAAATCTAGACTGCTCCTGTGGACAGCAAATTTCATGAAATTTAGTGTTCATGAACATTCTAAATTCGCCAGTCAGTACTGAGGGGCCAGTGGCTGCATGTGCAGCTGGCTGTATTCAGGCATAAAAAGGAAAGAGGGGGGTGTGGTGGAACATCCTCCCCAGCACTCAGGAGGCAGAGGCAAGCAGATCTCAGAGCTCAAGGCCAGGATGGTCTGTAAAGCAAGTTCCAGGACAGCCAGAGCTACACAGAGAAACATTGTCTTGAAAAGCCAAAAGGAAAGAGAGAGAAAGGGAGGGGAGGAGGAGGGAGGAAAGGAGGAAAGGAGGAAGGAAGAAAGAGAAGGGGGAGGGGAGCAGAGAGGGAGGGAGAGAAGAGAGAGGGAGAGGGAGAATATGAATAGGGAGCTGGGTGAAAATGCCAAGTACCACAGCCTGTGGTGCTCCCTTCCCTGCCGTTCCTGAGCACTGGCCTCGGAGCAGACCAGCGCGGCCCAGGATAGCGAGGCACAAAATGCCTCTGTGTTCCGACACTGAATAATGAAAACCCTTGTGCAGATGTAGGGGGCGGATGGTCAAACTTGCTGAGCTTACTTATGGGAAAAAAATAGCATATTCTTTTCTTCCTAAGAATAGTGTCTGGCTTGTTCCTTTTCGTAGAGGAAAATGTTCGAGGCACAGCGACTTCCATCTCCAGCTCCACAGTGCCATTTGCACGTGACATGTGACAGTCCCAGCTGAGCGTCAGGACAGGAAGCCGCCTGGGCTGGATGAGAAGCAGAACTGACATAGTGACCTCAGGCTCTAGCCTGGCACATGCTGTGGGTGCTCTGCAGAGCTGGACCCCCACCCTCCAGCTCAAGTTTATGTTCCACTTGTTAGCGCTGTCACTTATTCTTAGAGAAACAAGGGTCAGGCTATGGGTGAAGCTCAGTAACAGAGCGGTTCCCTAGTGTGCTCACGGCACGCTAGGCCTGTCCCCAGCATGGGGAGGAAAGAAGAAAAAAGTCTATACACAGAGGACCAGACTAAAGGGTAGGCAGATGCTGAATCAGATAGCATGTGTAAGTGTCCTGTGGCTGCTTCACCTTAGGCTGAGCGACAAATAAATTCTCTCTACAAACCAGAAGTCCAAAATCAAGGTATTAGATCCACACACCCTCCAATGATGGCCGTGCTCCTCTCCCAGCTTCAGTGAGGCTCTGGGGTTCATGGTTTTATTTTAATCATTCACAGTGATGTGAGATTTTAATAGTACAAACAAAAAGCCTGGAAATTAGGTAATCTTGCTGTTTTTCTATTTGTATGTTGTCAATGCTGTCTTCAAAGGGACAAGAGACCTTCCTGTGGTCCGGGTGAGCCCTCGTCTCCTCACCTTTTGTCAGGTGGGGAAACAGCCTGCCAGAAGTCTGTTTGCTCTGAGATGCCAGGGAAAGCTTATTGCATGATTCTTCAGAGAAAGCTGGCTTAGGAAAGCCCGAAAGCAAGTTTGGGAAATAGAATTTAGGTTTATTCGTCTATAAACCTGTGTGGATCTCAAACTTTTCTACGGGATGGATGAACAAAAGCCAAAAGTGAATCAAGTTCACTCTCAGACCCCATCCTGCACAAGGCCAGGAAAGGCTCCCACCCATCTGCAACTCTTCACTCAACAAGAACACAAAGCAGCTTTTGAGGAAGGCGCGGGCAAGGACGAGGAGAGCTCAGTGACTCTCAGGTCACTGCAGTTCTGTGGAATTTAGCTTGCTCTCCAAAGATGTAGTTTCCTCTTAGTCACATGTAATGTACAGGGCCTGGCTTTCCTGTTTGCAGTGTCAAATTCCTTTTTGGAGAAGTTAGGCGTTCTGTAGCTCATCGGGTTGATACGGGCTGAAGTGTGTGAGAGTCTCTGTCGTGAGTGATGAGCCCGTGAATGCTTACCCACTGCACGGCTCTAAAAATAGCTCCATCCCTGCTGGGCTTTGTGGGTGTCAGTGCTCAGGCCTATATATGGACACCTGTTTGTCCGAGGGCTGACCTCGGATGCCTCTCAAGGCCCCCGTAAGTCCTCCCTAAGGCTGTTAGAATCTCTTGTGATATTGGTACCAGCTTTGATCTGAACAGAATAACAAGCCCTTGCTCAATAGGACTTGGCTGCGTCTCTCAGTCTCACATATTTTCATCTAAAAAATTTATCTTTTGGGTCTCTGATTTATTACTGTTTTTTAGTGGGGGCAGGTGAGAGATAGGACTCACTCAGTAGCCCAGGCTGACTTGGAACACACTGTGTAGCTCAGGCTGGCCTCAACCTATGGCAATCCTCCTGTCTCAGTGTCCTAAGGGCAACGATTACAAATGTGAATTACCACACCCAACACTAACTGAAAAACATTATTACCATAAACCCACAGACAGTCTGGATCTGAGCAGAGGTATGTCGGACAGTTTGTGTCAGTGTGTGGTGTGACATTATGCATAGTGCAAAGTACACATGTTGTGTGTTCAGAACCAAAGTTACCATGAAGTCACACAGTGCCTCGGGGCAAGTGAAGGGTACCTCAGGTTCTTTACAGGGTTGATTCTGTGCTAGTTTTTGGTTATGCATTCAGAAAGCTTTAATTGTTGCCGGTTTTCTTTTAAATAACCCCAACACTCAGTTAAGCATCCACCGATTAAGAGGCTGGTCCCTGCCTGAGCAATAGGCACTCAGCCCAGCGTGCACCTCTTCCACTGGCCGTGAACACTTCGTGTGCTGGCCTTGCGCTTCAGAGCTGTTGGCCCCTCCCAGCGTGCACACACCAGCGGCTCTCGGCTGAGGGACGGCACGCATGCGCTCACTCTCTCCAGATTCCTTCTCTAAGATTCTGTTGAAGTCTGTTTTCTTTAGTAGCATTTTCCATTCTGCATATTTTGTAAATTACTGCTCCGTTTTCTTATCCTTTCCTATCTTAGTTATTTATTTGGTGTCTGAATTACTCCGTAGATTTGAAATTCTGTAAAGAAAACTTTTGTAATGAACAGAACTTACTGAGCTGAGGTTGGAAGTAAGCGGGGAATAATGGGAACATGAGGGAAGGGCATGACAGGCCAGACGGTCCCCTGCTGGAGAGATTGTGCTCCCTTAGGAGGTTGGGGACAACCCTTTCATGTATCTGGGTTTCCTCCCCAGAGAGAGCTTTTCATCCAGTCTGGTCACAGGCAGATGCTCTCATCCAGTGAGATGATGGCTCTCAGTCCACCTGTGAAGACGCGCGTTCTGCCCACTGGGGCGTGCCCAGTGATCGTCTCACTTCCTTCTTCACGGGACACTGCCCCTGTGCACATGACCCACTGTCAGACTCCACAGGCTGCAGGGGAAACTTTCTCTACATTTTCTGGTTAGTCACAGTGGAGAGCGTTCCTGCTGGAGGTCTGCTTACTTCCTGCCCAGACACCAGAACCACTACACAAGAGGGCACAGTCAGCTGCCCTTTCCCGGGAGTAGACTTGGAGACAGTCCCTAGGACAGTCTGTGCAGTGTTACCTCATACCACCTGGTTCTCAGCCAAGTGTCACACCATTTACCATTATTCTGGCTTCTCTGACCTTGGAGAACCATCATTTGTGCAAGCATTAGGTCAACAAAGTGAATCCTCCAGTGGCTCCTAATGCCTGCTGAGCAAGGTCTGGGTGCGGCCCACCTCTCCCACCTCTGAACCATGTGTGTGCCACCCCAGATGCTCACCCAGCTTGTTAGCACCCTCTCCTCACTGTGTCTCCCACTGTTCTTCACAGAGTCCAACTCAGATGTCACCCCTTCTCTTACCCTGTCATTTCATATCCCTTATCTGTCACATCCTGCCTCCCGGTGTCTGCCTGGGCCTTCCCCCTTCCCCAGCCTTGGACGTTGGGGTTCTCTCTGCGCACCATCCCTGTGTAGTCTCAGCACATCTGCTCCCTCTGGCTCCTCCTTAAGTCCAGCTCTCAGATTTCCTGGTCCAGGCCACTTTCTAGAACTCTGGAAGTACATTCTAGCTGCCCTTAGGCTCCCGGCTCCCGGCTCCTCACCGGCTCCTTACCTTCTCTTGTGGTTGAGGACCAAAGTTCTGCATGGAACAGGGTCTCATTTATCTCTTCTCTAAAGTGTGATATGCTCACCTGACGTATCCCCTCAGGTCCACGCCTACATCATCAGCTACCTGAAGAAGGAAATGCCAAATGTGTTTGGAAAAGAAAATAAGAAGCGAGAACTTATCTTCAGGCTTCCGGAAATCTATGTTCAGCTGCAGCGAGAATACCAGATTTCTGCAGGGGACTTCCCTGAGGTCAAGGCCATGCAGGTACTGGGAGAGCCATACCAGAGTCACGAGGAGGTTGTAGAAACTATGGTTCCTTGTCACATTGCCTAGCTGATTACATCTGTGCGGGCCCACAGTCCTCTCTATAAAGCACATGGCATGAACTCAGGTGCCCGCAGCCACCAGCTGTACAGTGACAGGAAGAGGTAGCCATGTCACCTCTGTCTCCTCATATCTAATAGAGATGCAGGTTCCACAAGGAGAATGATTCCGCAGTTGCAGATGGGAGCTTGTTGGGGCCCTGTGGGCCAAGGAAAATTAAAGAATGTATGGCTTGCCTGTGTGGGGTTGTGCTGTCCAGCCGGGGTCACTGAGCTATGGGAATATGGAGTTAAAAGAAGCTAAAGGCTAGATTTGTATGTAAATCACCTTTCAAACTTGGTCTCAATCTGAAAGAAACTGCTAGGTAGACTAAATATAGGTTTTACCTTGAGACCAACTGTTGTGTTGCTCACTCTGAGGCGGCAGAGAGTAGCTAAAGTGGGTGCTTGGCTAAGGTTGGGACTCACTTCCCTACCCCTCAGAGGGAGATGAGGAAGAAGGGAGGGGGCAGAACAGAGGCAAGGTCAGCTGTAACCAATGGAACGGTGGCTGGTTCAGGGAAGAGGAAAGAGACTCACTTTCTGGTGGTGGCTTTTTATGTCTGCAGTCAAGGCGAGTGCTTCTGCCATGATCGAGTTGCAGGATCTAGTCAAATGGTTGGGTTTTTAAAAACATTTTTAAATTTATTCTTATACAATACACCCACAGCCTCTCCTCCCTCCTTCCAGTCCTCTCCCCTCTTCCATTTCTTTTTAGAAAACATCAGGCCTCCCAAGATACCAACTAAACATAGCATAACAAGATATAACAAGACTAAGCACAAACCCTCATATCCAGGCTGGACTAGGCAACCCAGTAGGAAGGAATTTGTTTTATGACAAATACAGAGATATGGTTTTTCTTTCTAGCAATAAAATGGGTGTTCTGTTCAGAAGAGGAATTCTTTTTTTCTGGCCACAAGGCAAACTAACTTGAGGACTGGTGGTTAGTTGTTTCCCAGCGACTTCCCCGCCCCCCTTCAAGACAGGGTGTACCTTGTACACAGGCTTACTCTGTGTAGCCTTGGCTGGCTTGGAACTCACAGAGATCTACCTGCCTCACCTGCCTCTGCCTGTTAGTGCTAAAATTAAAGGTGTGTGCCCCTGCTGCCCACTGAGACTTTCTTTTACACCTTAAATTATGCCCTCTGCTCCATGGCCCGACTGCAGAACAGCTATTCCCTGGTACCCTTCAGAAGGGCTCTTCAGTTTGGAAGGGAACTTAGTATCTTGGCTTAAATGGAATTTTTTTTCCATTTTTTTTGAGACAGGGTTTCTCTGTATAGCCCTGGCTGTCCTGGAACTCACTCTGTAGACCAGGCTGGCCTCGAACTCAGAAATCTGCCTGCCTCTGCCTTCCAAGTGCTGGGATTAAAGGCGTGCGCCACCACCGCCCATCTTAAATGGAAATTATGAAGAAATGCCCACCATGTGTGTCATGGTCCCGTGTATATGTGCTCATTAGCTGTTGTTGTACTGCCCAAACCACAGTAACTGCTCTAAGACCCTGAAGCTCCACTCGGCCCCTCTGGGCCTCGCACATGACCCCTAGGTGGGTTCCCATACAGAACAGAAACAGACTCTGAACCTGTATCTATTTGTGAAAATTAATCCGGGCTTATGTGGGTCAGAGGACACCCTGGTCTCCCAGAGCTGGGACAAGGGACAGTCCCTGGGGAAGGAAGGAGTTAGGGAACCCCGAGTCTCAGGAGCAGCCACAAGCCATTCAGGTGGAGAGTGGGCGAGTCTAGGCCTATGCTGATAATCCCCACACTTAGTATCTCCAGTGAGCCCTAGTGCCTCGGGACAGAACAAGGAATCCCAGCCTGAGAGCGGCCATGTTCATTTGCGTTCATTCAGTCATTCAGCCAGGAAATGTTAATTACTGTGGCCAAGAATCATTCTAGTCCCTGGAATACACCAATGGGCAGACATTCAAGACAAGAGTAAGAATAATTTAGTCTTTGTCTTCATGACACACCATGTGCTGCAACATGAAGATGCTGTGAGCTTCAGTGTAATTACTGACTTCATGTCTGTGACTCAGTGTGAGTTTGTGAGGCTGTAACTGCATGAGGTCAGTACCCATGTCATGATCACTCTACCTCCCCTGTGTAGGACAGTAGTCCTCAACCTTCCAAATGCTACAACCCTTTAATATGATTTCTCTTGTTGCAGGGACTCCAACCATAAATTACTTTGTTGCCTCTTCATTAACTGTAATTTTGCTACTGTTACAAATTGTAATGTAAATATCTGATATACAGGATATCCAATATGTGACCCCCCCAAAGGGACTATGGCCGGCAGGTTGAGAACTGCTGCCCTAGAATGCAGTAGGTGATTACGTGCTGCACATGCTCCTCCCCTGAGGCTGCTGAGGATCTACAAACCTCAGCAACAGACATTCAGTTGACACCAGCCATGGGGGGGGGGGGGAGAGGCTAAAGAAATAACAGGAGCCGGGCATAGGTCAGGCCGTGGGGAGGGTTCAGCACAGCTGTGCTCTCCTGGGCAGTGGTGGCACACACCTTTAAATCTTAGCACAGAGACAGGATCTCTGTGTGTTGGAGGCCAGTTCCTGACCTACAGAGCAAGTTCTAGGACAGGACAGCCAGGGCTACACAGAAAAACTCTGTGTGTGTGTGTGTGTGTGTGTGTGTGTGTGTGTGTGTGTGTGTGTGTGTGTGTGTGTATGTATGTGAGAGAGAGAGAGAGACAGAGACAGAGACAGACAGACCCCTACTCCGGGGTCACACATCTGTTACACTGAATCAAGTGTGTGTCTGTGTTTTGGTTCCCTTGGTACCAGGACAGGCTGCCTGTGTCTGCCCTGTGGCCTGTCTTGAGGGAATCTGGCCTGTTACCCAATGACTGTCCTGCTGCTTGAGAACACTTAGAAACCCCATGCTGTTGCTGCCCATTCAGCTAGCCTGAAGAATTTGAGCCCTGTGTAGAGGGGTTGCAATGCCTGAACAGCAGAGGGCAGCAGAGCCACCATCTCCATCTGCTCTATCACACACTTGGAAACTGCTGGAGGGCAACAGCTTGCCCTCCACACCTCTGCTCAGGTCTGTAAGGACCACAGGGACCAGAGTGCACAGTTTATTTCCTGTGTGCTTTCTGGGCAGACATAGCTGCTGCTTTCTAGTCATTTCTTCAAAGTTGTGGCTGTTTGCCCTTTGTCTCTTCATACAGCTGACATCAGAATTCCTGTCCACTGCAGGCTGGCAGACAGTTTAAGCAGACGTAATTCCCACGTGTCTGTTTACCAGACACAGGTACCCTGTGTGCTCAGGACTGAGACTCAGTCCGCAAGGATGGGGTAGGTGTCCCTGCAACCAGGGGAATTCAGACTACTTACCCAGCAGCATTGGAATGTGTATGTAGGAAGGCCTATATCCCTCCCCGCAGCCGGCCCCTGTGCCCTCACTGTGACACAGTCAGCAGAAGGTCTGAGTGCTAGGACACTGTTTGGTGCTGAGGGAGGAGGCAATTAGAACCCTGTAGCTCTAATTAGCCCGTGAGCATGCAGGACCTGGAAACCAGAACTCACTGTAGATAGCAGACCTGCCTGCTCCAGGGCTCAGGTTAAATGGTGCAGTGCTGGCTGCTTGCACATGTGTTGGGACGTCCATTCTGAAGACACAGTAGGCTGTCATGTTTCAGCTCTGTCCCCTCTACAGTCTAAGTACTGGGACTTTCCTTCCAAATGTGAACTCGGAATTCCTGCCCTGCCACACATCCTGAAGATCACAATTTTTGTGCTACCAGAGAAATACAAGGTTCAGGGAAAGACCCTGCCTCAAATAAATCAGCTGAGAGTAACAGAGGAGCATGCCTGACAGCTGCCTCTGGCCTCTTTGTACAGGCATGTACCTACACACACATACACACACACACACACACATACACACACACACACACTCTCTCTCTCTCTCTCTCTCTCTGTGTGTGTGTGTGTGTGTGTGCTTCTGCATTTCTAGGAAGACTGGTTTTCATTAGGTCTTTAAGTCTGCTGATGTTAAGCCCTAGGTAGTTCTCCCTGTTCAAGGCCAAAGACAATTGTCACTTGCTGTGATAGTATGGTCCCATCTATCATAGCAGTAAATAAGTGAGGTCCTCCTTGGGTGTCCGAGGAACCCAAAGTTCGGAGTTCATATGTGTTTGAAGGAAACCGCTTTCCTTAACTTCAGACACCTGTGTGATGTCCCGTCTCCCTTCTGATTACTCGGTTTCCCCTTTCTACTGACTCTGTATTTCAGGTTATCCTTCTTGCACAAGTCTCTTTTGAAAGTGACACTGAGCAGCTGGTATCTTCCTCCTGTGTGACCCAGGCTCCTTTAAAGCAGAGCCCGCCCCTGGGCCTGGGAGAGTGTCTGGTGCATGTCCGCCTGGGAGAGTGTCTGGTGCATGTCCGTCGGTACAGCAGCGATAAGGGTGGATACCTGATGGCTGCGTGAAGGATGGATAGTGGTTGTTGGGTGGGTGGATGCAGAGGTGGGGGAGTAAGCAAAGAGAAACTAGGTAGAACGGGCTCTATCACTACCCAGAGCCTCCGTGACCCGCCTGCCCGGAAGCTGGCTTCCCCCTGGAAGGACAGTGGCTGAGTGTCCCAGCCCTCTCTAGAGCCTGTGCTGGGCTGACAGCCCACTTCTCCCAAGAGCTGGGGTGGAGACCTGTCGTGACCTGGCTTGTGATGCTCACTGCTGCCGAGGTTTCAGCTTGTGCTCGTTTGTCCACACTTGTGAAATAACTGATTGGTCTATAGCACAAGATCCCCACAGCTGACAGGCGCCCTCCTAAAGAAGCTTCAGGGTAGTTGACTGCTCCTCTGTGAGCTTTTCCTAAGGTGTCCAGTTCTGGAGCCTTCTAGGTTCATTCCTAAGTGGTTAAAGCCAAGGAGCATGTGCCCAAAGCTACATCATTGTTACTTTCAAATAATCCAAAAAAAGTTCTTTTCATCAGAAACCAGGGCAGTTGAGACAGGGTGTTGCTATGGAGACCAGGGAAGCCTTGAGCTTGCAGCACCTCTATAGTCTTTACCTTCTGAGTGCTGGGATTGTAAGATATGGTACTACACACAGCCAGCTGCAAAATTCTCAAATAATAGTTTTTTTGAGGTTTGTTTTTAATTTTTTTCTAAGTGTGGTCTCTGAATTTTTAACAAAGCATAGTAAAGAGCAGACGTGGCTCCCGTCTTTCCTCACCTGGCTTCCTCACTCGTGATTGTACAGGGTTAGAGTGCTGTTCTTTCCACTCTCTGGACTGTTGTGGAAGTAACCAATGTGTTAGCAGAACCTTTGTGAGAGCAGACTAATTGTCCAGAGCACTAGGGGCAGGTGAAAGGGGTTTTCACAGTCACCGGAGGTGGCGGTAACTCCTGCAGTCACGGGGATACCAGCTACTCTACAGGAAGCCACATCTCAAACCCAAAGCTTGTTTTGTTCTAAGCCCCTGTTGCATCTGTGAGCTTGGACATGGGTGTCCCAGCACAGGGTGTGGTAGGATGTCTGATTTAAGGGATACCCCGTTCCCTCCAGTGCCTCCTGCAGAGAACATAACTCCAGATCTTGTTCCCCCCCTGCAGGAGCAGCTTGAGAACTATGACTTCACCAAGTTCCACTCCCTCAAGCCCAAGCTGATCGAGGCTGTGGACAACATGCTGACCAACAAGATCTCATCGCTGATGAGCCTCATCAGCCAGGAGGAGATGAATATGCCCACGCAGATGGTGCAGGGTGGCGCCTTTGATGGCACCACAGAGGGGCCCTTCAACCAGGGCTATGGGGAGGGGGCCAAGGAGGGTGCTGATGAGGAAGAGTGGGTGGTGGCTAAAGACAAGCCCGTGTATGATGAACTCTTTTATACGCTGTCACCCATCAATGGCAAGATATCAGGTGTCAATGCCAAGAAAGAGATGGTGACCTCCAAGTTGCCCAACAGTGTCCTGGGCAAGATCTGGAAGCTGGCCGACTGTGACTGCGACGGCATGCTGGATGAGGAGGAGTTTGCACTGGCCAAGCACCTCATCAAGATCAAGTTGGATGGCTACGAGCTCCCGAACAGCCTGCCCCCACACCTTGTGCCCCCCTCTCACAGGAAGTCCCTGCCAAAGGCTGACTGAGGGTGCACAGCTGGCCTGGAGGGGTGGTACCTGGGCTGAAGTCTGCTCGGCCACTGACTCGCTGAATGTCCTTGGCCAAGGTTCCATCTTCTCCATGACTCAGTTTCCTCATATGTAGGGCAGGGAGGGCAGATCCTGGACACTAGATGAGGTCTTTATACCTCCAAAATCCCTAAGTTTCTATCAAAATATTGAGAAGAGCAGTATATATATATGGAGATAAAAGAATAAGAAGAAAAAAATTATCCAAAGAAGAATGTAGGTGTGACACAGGCTAGGGAACTCTGGGGACTCGGGGAGTGAGCCAGGGGACTCACTGGAGTCTTCAGAGCTGTGCTGAACAGTAAGTTACAGTGAACCTCTCTGTCCTTCAGAGGGCACTGAGAGGCAGCAAATGACCTAATTTATTTTTCTTACTGTGTTTCCTTCTCTATATAGAGAGGAAAGGGAACAGAACAGAGAGTTTCTGCCCTCCATAGACTAACACCAAAGAGAAGACTAATACCTAGGTTTGAAAGAGGATGTACCGCGCCTGTGTGGGCCCTTCTGCAGTCCCCAGCAGAGTAGCCAACCAGGCAGGAGAGCCTGTCTTGTCCCAGCATCTGCTGCCTGACTGCCAAGCCTCCATGCCAGCAAAGATGGATTCAGTTAGGAATTTGGAATTCACTGTCAGCCCGTGGCAAGACCTCTAGACCTTCAGATCAAGCTGGGGGCTGTGGACTGGCTTTTCTTTCTCTCTCACCAACAGTTTGCAGCAGAGTCAGTTTATCAGACTTAAGAGACCATCCCCATCTGTCACTAAGTGTGCCCTTCAACCGTTGAATGTCCCCAAGGCTTTTTGGTAGGTGGCAGAATTTAAACTTAATAAAGCCATGTCTTGATTTGTGTGGAGTCCCAGAGCCTCTGGACCCAGGTAAAGAGAGACCAGCCCTATCCTGAGCTATCAATGGAAGAGATTAGTGTCCTGGTGATTGATGCTGTTGCTTGATTTTTAAAGAAAAAAATGCATTGTATTGTGTCCAGTTGTGTTTTTCTCATAAAGTGTAGCCTCTGCAGAAATCTTCTCTGTAACACCTTTTCTTCCAAGCTAGAACACTTCACGTCAGGAGTGCCCTCTGGGACCAGGGTTGGGCTGCTTTTGGCTGTCGGTGTTCTTTCCCAAGCCCTTGAATTTCTCTGAGCCGCTTATCCACGTGCAGGGCTGCCTCCACCCCTGCCCTGTGGCACAGCAGAGAAGCACTGTCACCATCGCTTAGGAAGTAGGAACCACAGTGCAGCAGTGAGCACATGGCCCAGCCTCAACAGCACCAAAAGAATGAATCTGACCAGTGCCCTGAATCTTCACAAAAACATACTCAAACCACTAATTGCCTGCATCTGGCGACCTCAGGGTCAGAACCGGTGATTTAAGAGAAAATGCTAAAACCTCACACCTGTTATCCCGGCACTTGGGAGGCAGATGTAGGAGGATTACCATGAGTTTGAAGCCAGCCTGAGCTACATCGTTTGTTTTATGGTAGTCTGTGTAAAACAACACTTATGCCACCATTCACACTTCCTGTCTTACTTTCTAAATAATGGTTTTAAGAGAAACATGGTGTGCACTTTACTCTGAAAGCGTGTTTTTATTAATTGGACACACACACAGGTGGATGTTTGATCCTGGGGCTGTAACTGAGTGTGGGCATTTCTGTTGGTGTGCACGGAGAGGGGCTCTGCCTGGGAGCCTGCCTTTTCTCCCAGTTCTCTTCTGCTTTCTCTGCACAGTTGGCATATATCTACCTAAATATAATCACAAATGTAAGTCTCCTGAGTCTGTCTCTAAAATGCGTCCGTATGTTCGTTGTAGATATGACCAAGTGGCCTCTGTACAGAACCTCAGAGGAGGCCTTTCTAGGGAAGGCTGAGATTTCTGGGATCTCCCTCCCCACTCCTCCCCACCCCCCTTCTGCTGGGAGAAGCCAGCAGCTAAGCCTCACCCTGCTCTGACCCAGTGATATTCTTGAACAAAAAGAAATCATGGATCTACTTTTTGTTACATTCTCTTGTTCTTCATAATTTTTCCAGAAGGAAAAACACCAGAAATGGTGATAAAATGAAAGATAAAATGTGTCTTCTCAGGACCAATGCATACCTTCACTCTATCGCCCCACCCTCGTGTTGGATTTCTGTGTCACAGACATACTTGACAGAATTCAGTTTCAAGGAGGGAAAGTTTAAATTGGCCAAACAGTCTGAGAGAATTCAGAGCAGAGGTCAGCTGTGAGCTGGAGGTGAAGCAGAATACCCTAGCAGCAGGAGCACACGGCAGAGGAGGCTGCTGCCTCTTGGCAGCCAAGAAGCAGAGACCAAAGACACAGTCTTTAAAGGCACGCCTCAGGGACCTGCTTCCTTATCCCTTCGCCTTCATCCATGGATAAATTCAGAACTCTTATGATCCAATCACCTCTCTACTGACCAAGCCTTCATTCAGTACATTTCATATCTAACCCACCATAACATATCACCCCAGTTTTCAAAGAAGCCACCTCAGACTGCACTCTGAGGGAAACAGAAACGTATGTAAAGTCTTACTATATGCTTACTTGGTGCTCTCCCTGGCTCTAAAGACCCTATTTGCAACTTGCACGTGGCATTGGCTCATGAGAGCCTCTGTGGTGAGGGGAAATAAGCACTTCAGCTGGGTCCTGCCATCCTCGCCGTCCAGTGAGGCCCTGCTGGGCCCGAGGAGAAGGAAGCAGCACTTGGACATGTGGACCTGCTCTTGGGGTAGGCAGACGGCCAGGCAGCATCACTTCGTGCTATCGGCAGGACCCCAGAACAGGTACCCCAAGTCTATTCAAGTAACCCAGGGCTCAACTCAAGAGCGTATCAGGTTACACAGTATTTAGCAACAGTAAATTATACAATGCCTGTATCCTTTAAAATCTTTTTTTTAAGTGTCTATCCCCACTGGCACTGGCTTGTACCCATTTTTCAAGATGTAAGTTGTCCTTTGGGTCTATTTTGAAAGGAGATGGAAGAGTCCAGAAAATATAGCTCTTTTCCATGCCATCCCTTGAAGGTATGGAGTGATACGACCTCACAGTGGGTCGTATCACTGGGGGCAAAGGCCCCACCAAGTTCACACCCCACCCTAGGTCGAAAGCCCAGGCTGAAGAACTGTGGAGGTGGGTACTTCTGGGGTGGGGGGCATCTCTGAGCACATTCCTGAGATGCAGGCCTATCTCACACACCTCAAGGTCCTGTGCCTCTCAGGTGTACACCGCCTGCAGAAGGCACTGGGCTTTTCCTGTCACCCATGTACCTGTGATGATGCCAGCCTGGACTGTCATTTAGCACAACATATTGTTTTTTCCATTCTTACCCAGAGCCATGAGGTTTGGGTAGAATAGACTCCTCTCCACTTTCTAGGATGGATTCTGATTAGCTTAAGCTAATTAGAGTGTTTCATCCCCCCTAGTTACAGATAACCAGTTCAAAAATATATGTGCTTCTCAATTCAATTTTTTTGTTGTTGTTTTGTTTTTGTTTTTTGGATTTGGTTTTTTCCGAGATAGGGTTTCTCTGTGTAGCCCTGGCTGTCCTGGAACTCACTCTGTAGACCAGGCTGGCCCCAAACTCAGAAATCCACCTGCCTCTGCCTCCCAGAGTGCTGGGATTACAGGCGTGCGCCACCACCACCCTGCTCCAATTCAATTTTCAACAGCCACCACCCCGGCACTTAGGAAGATGCCCCACATGGTCCCTCTTCTCTAGAACTGTAATGTAAAGCAGGGGCCTTACAGGTACATGGCTGTAAAGGGATTGAGAGGAGGGAAAGGGGAAGAGATTGGGCTGGCAGAGAGGAGGCATTGAGCAAGGCATAGGACACCAGGTCTGGAGCAAGCAGCACCTGAAGCCCTTGTTCCCGCTGGGTCGTTTTTCAGTTACAGCCAATACACCCATCTGTATCATTCAGTCCAGCTCAAATAGAAAGTTCAGTCTCTTGGCAAAGATTGCAAAGACCATTGACCCTATCACTAAGGGCTGCTTCACAGCCAAGGAGGAGCTACCCCTTGTACAATATGCAGGGCTCTAGTTGCCAATGAACCTGAGGTGGGGGACATGGGGAGGAGAGGGGCCTTCTAATCCCATCCAACAACAAGATTTTATACTTTATGTGTACTTTATGTGTACAAGTGCTTGTCTGATGTATGTACACTACTTGAGTACCAGGTACCTGCAGAAGCCAGAAGAGGGCACCAGATCCCCTGGAATGGAAGTTGCAGATGGCTGTAAGTCTCCTGTGGGTGCTGGAAACTGAACCCAGGTCCTCTGGAAGAGCAGCCAGTGCCCTTGACCACTGAGCTGTCTCTCCAGCCCCACATCAAACAACTAAACAGTCAGCTCTGCTTAAACCTACCAACAAAGCATGGTACAGTTCTGTCTGACCTCAGACCTCACAAATCTGGAGAAGCTGAGGCCAGAGTCCCTCAAACCCAGAAGGCTTTTCCAATGAAGATTTCCCTTACAAATGAGACTGGGCACCTTTGGGTGCTATGACTTGAAAGCAAAGCTTCCCCTCCCTAAAAAACAGGAACTAGGCTTGGAAGACTGTCGAGTCTCCCCTAGAATCTTCCTTAGAGCTGACCGTCGTCTGGGGCATCAGGCAGCCCATGCAGGGGGCTTCTTTGGCTGCAGTCAGGAAGAGTGAGCACCTGCCCTGGTGGTTACCTACAACTAACTAGACTTGTGTCGCAGTCTCTGAGATGGTTGTGTGTGGCTGTCTATGGAGACTCGGGGGAGGGGAAAGAGAGCTACAGCACCTCAGGGAAGTGTCCCTGTGGCCACAGCTTTTGGGAGGAGAGAGCAAGACTACTGCTAGAAAGCTGTGGGAAGAGGTTGTTGCTCGCAAGGGAGCTGTGAGCAGGAGCTGCTGCCCCAGGTACCTTCTGTCACAATTTGTCTGTCGCTGGCTTCTCAATACTTAACTAAGCTGGGCTTGTGGCCCAGATCTATTCAAGACACTGCCTCTCCCTGTGGCTATTCCCAGTTAGGGAGAGGCTGTCAGATGGCTCCTTCAGTCATCCTAAGATGGGGTGCAGAAACGAAAGTGAGTCCGCAGCTCTCAGCCAGAAGTCCCGGTCGTGGATACTTCTCATTAGACCTTAGCATCCTGTAATGTTCTCACTAGAGCCAACAAGACCATCAGAGCCAAGACCCTCCTCACCTGCCAACAGCAGAAGCAGCCAGGGGACTGGGTAGACGATGGAGGAGGAGACCCTTAGCAATGAGCCTAGAGCATTCTTGAGCCACCCTCTCCTGTCTGGGCCCCGCCCCGTAGCAGGTGGGAGGACAATGCTGCCTGTGTGCTGACAGGCTGGCCAGGGGGAGGGCCATCTGGGGCTCCAGCCTGACCTTTCTGGTCGCCTCCCTCACTGCCCAGGCTTTGCTATCTTGTATCTCCATCCAGCAGTGGGACTTCGTAATGAGGACCCGGACATCAGCTGCCAAGGTGAGCAACCCCTGTCTTCCTTCTGCCTGCCAATGGCTGTGGTGAGAGGACTAGCCATAGGTGTTCAGAGTAGAATCTGGACAGTTGGGACTGGGGTGGCTCTGGGTCATTCAAGTGCAGGCTACCAGTCAGACTTCTTACTCGCTGAGGTTCCAATCGACAATTTCTGTCCTTCATGGGGACAATGTGGCAAGATAGGACCTCAGACTCCTGACGGGAGGATCATGAGGATCCACAGCACTTCCCAGCCCCCCATGCCTCCACCACCTCCAGACATGGGGAAATGTCCAGTTGTCATTCACCCTCAAAGGGCTACAGGCTCATAGAATGCTTGTCCCATGAGCTACAGGCTCATAGGCTGCTTGTCCAATGGGCCCTCCACCTCCTTACCACAGCATCCCTGACGAGGAGACCCAGGCCCAGAGCTCAGCTTGCTGAGTTCAAGTTTGGCCATGGACTCTGAGTATGAGATAGGCCATGTTCGCAAGCTCCAGGCTCAGCATGCACACATGCAGGAGAAGACCTTCACCAACTGGATCAATAACATCTTCCGACTAGGGCGGGTAAGTAAGATCTGAGTTCTTTCAGTTCTGGCCAGTGACCTGGGGTTCTGCTGTGGAATCATCTGCCTGTAGCTATTCTGGCCTATCCCTTCCAGGCTTTAGAATGGGGTGGGCAGGAACGGCTGGCCTGATCCCACATCTACCTCAATCCACTCCGCAGGTGGGCATCAGGATCGAGAACCTGTACACAGAGCTTGCTGACGGTGCCCACCTGCTGCGGCTGTTAGAGCTTATCTCTGGGGAGGCCCTTCCAGCACCCAGTCCGGGCCGCCTGCGTGTGCACTTCCTGGAGAACAACAGCCATGCCCTGGCCTTCCTCAGGGCCAAGGTTTGTTCCGGGAAGGTGTTTCTGGATGGCGAGCTGGGTGACAGGAACCAGAGGTCATCAGACGAGGCCTAGGCCTCAGGCAGAGCAAGAGACCTGGGCCTGAACACTAGAAGTGCAGCTGAGGCTCGAGAGGTAGCAAAGTTCTCCTTGCCCTGCACACCAGGCTTAGACAGCCACCAGCTGGCCACAGCAGGAAGAGCCTATAACCCTATCTGGACAGAAAGCATCACTGTCTAATGAAGGGAAATTGTAGGGTACCTCACTGGAAAAATCTGAGTGCTCTTAATTTTCTCATTTCATAAACCTGGACCCACAGAAATATAGGAATGTACCTCCACACCCGGCCTCTTTATGAGCTGTATTATACAGCAGGTCACTGACACTCCTGCAGGTGATAACCTCAACGCTCTAGATGTCTCAGAGAACTGAGGTCAGCACCAGACAAGGGAGTTACCCCAAGCACAGCTAAACCACAGCTTTGATTTCCCCTAGCTTCAGTTATTAAGCAATTCCTAGGCTGGGTATGGTGATTGACATCATTGACAGCTGAGGCAGGAGGATCTCAAGTTGGGGCTACCTTGAGTAACATAGAATGGTAACTAGATGCGTGTTATCCCAAGACAAATACACATATATAAACACACACCACCAAGAACAATAACAAGGTCCTGAATATTTGATGATTTTCTCCCATTGTGATCAAGTTCACTGATCAGCGAAATATTGCTACACCCAAAGCTGAGAGGATTTACTCTTGAGAGCCTGGAAGGAGCAAACACGCTCTTATTAGCTCCAAGCCAAGGTGAATACAGAGGGATGAGGGGGGCAGGGAGAGAGGGAAGTACTTGGGTGCATTCTTCAGAGACCACTGGAGTACAAGAGAATACACCCGCGGGGCACAATGCCTACTGAAATTCTGCCGGCAGGGCTGGCGGTCAGCCCCCAGCTGTCCAGTCCTGTAGGGCGTCTCTTTGTTCACTATGCTCATCATTATTACATAGTATATGCTAAGAACTGAGGATGTGTTAGGGAGCAAAACCAAGCCCCCTACCATGGTAGGGATGGGAGCAGATGTGTATGTTTAGGTGGGAGAAAAAAATACAGTTTCAGTTTCAAGTAAGGCGGTTGCGTTGAGAAAGCTACACCAAACTAGGGCCTTAAAGGAAGAAAGGGAGATAATCATGCAGACGTCTGGGAGATAACATGTTCAGACAGCTGAACATGCATGTCCTTGCCAGCCCATGCAGGGACACCGAGGCCTGTGTTAGAATCAAGCCCCGGGGCTGCCTTAGCAAAGCTGGAGAGTCCTGATCTCAGAAGTCTTCAGCCTTGGTGTCACATGATTCAGTAGACACAACGGAGTCAGAGGGTAACTGGCAGGCCCTGTAAGTCCCTGATGTGTACCTGTCGGGAATTAACCTGTCCTCCCCCTAAGGAACAAGCTCTAGACCAAAGGCGTCACCCCGATGGCCCTCAGAGCCACCCACTGCTCAGATGCAGATTACTGAGCCTGAGCCTGGGCTCTGGAAAACCTGGCTGTGTGGGACTGGGGACTCTAAACTTCTGATAGTTCTGCTGGAGATGAACACTGGTTGGAGACTGAGGTTTGGGGGTGATCCAGGGACCCGGGCACCCCGTTAGATGCAGCAGTACTAGGAGGAGGCAGACATTGGCTGTGTCTATTTAGCTCACTCGAGCACTCCCATTTTCTGTGAGGGCCCTCTACCCTGTGGCCCAGTGTTGTTTGTCTGCTTAGAGAACACCAGTGGAGGCTCAAACCAATGTCCCAGCCATTAGAAAGCTGTCCTTCCCCTGCCATTGCTCATTGCCTGCTCTCCCTGAGACCTCTGCTGGAAGAGGCAGGCCCCTCCCATCTCACAGCCTCCTGGTCTCCAGTTTTCTCAGAGCCATAGGCTTCATGGCTTAGCCCAATCAACTGTGCCCACAGGTCCCCATACCCTTCATTGGGCCAGAGAACATTGTGGATGGAGACCAGTCACTCATCCTGGGACTGCTCTGGGTCATCATTCTGCGTTTCCAGATTTCCCACATCTCCTTGGACAGGGTATGTCTCAGGCTCCCGTGCCTTGTGGCCTAGCCCAGCCCTGGCTTCATCTCAGTCCTCTGGGGCAGAGCTACTCCACCCATGTTGATGATCCCTTGGTGTTGAGTGAATAGTGAATGGGTATTCAACCTTCGTCGTCCAGGGGCAAAGGACCCAGGATGCTGCTGTGGGCTGAAGTAAGAGCTAGGGGTCTTCATACTGACAGGATTAGTCACTCACTGGTGAGAGGCAGAGTGCTGGCCATCTGCCACTTCCACTCTTAGACTGTCATTTGGCACTGAATCCCTGACACCTTCACAACACCATAATGTGCCACCAGAGGAAATCAGATATATAAAGGGACCCCAGCTCGGAGTTTTGCAATGTCCCCAGGATCTTGAAGAGCACTAAAACAGTATTTTCATGGTCTCCATCTTTTCCTATCCCCTTTGCCCTACTCCTGGCTCAGAAAATGTAAGCATAATGCCCTTATATCTATCAAGTTTCTGTTCTATGAATTTCTTTTTTTTAAGATTTAGTTATTTATGTATATGAGTACACTGTGGCTGTCTTCAAACACACCAGAAGAGGCCATCGGATCCCATTACATATGGTGGTGAGCCGCCCTGTGGTTGCTGGGGATTGGACTCAGGATCTCTGGAAGAGCAGTCAGTGTTCTTAACCACTGAGCCATCTCTCCAGCCCCTGTTCTATGAATTTCTAACTATCACCCTCAGCTCCATGCCAGTGGGTTGGGCAAGATAAGCTAGAGATTGAGACCCTAATTTTAAAAGTCATGAATTTGACACACTGATAAGACCTCTCAAAACTCATCATAGGCTCATGAATTGGCTCAGTGGGTAAAGGCACTTGTGGTTAAGCCTGGTAACCTGAGTTCGATCCCCAGGGCCCTCTGCAGCCACCTCAGGCCATTTCCCTGAGTAGCTGGGATCCTGGGTGGTGTTCTAGCTTCTCTTACACACTTCACTGGCACCACCAGAGGAAATTAAATATAAAAGAGTCTCCACCTGGGCGGTGTATGAAGGTACAGTAACTGCCAGAGAGAGCTGAAGTGAAAGGCCTCGGCCTGGCCTGCAGAGAGCCTGATGGCAGGACTGGAGGAGCCCCACCTTCTATCCTGCGAGGCCTCAGCCCTGTTAGCGCTGTGGCTGGCCCATCGGAAGGGCTGGCGTTCATGAGAGAAGCAGACACATAATTGCTCTTCAGGAATTAGCTCTGTTAAGGGAAAGGCCTTGAGTCCATGGTTGGGCCATGAGGTGGGGAAGCGTGAGAACAGTGCAGTATACTAAAAATATCATAATAGTATGATTACCCTTAAGGGTAAGAAGAGACTCCCTGTTAAACCTGGAGTGTTAGACCCTCGGCCTACACCTTAAACCTGATCCCATAGCCTGGATCAGTCCACGCCTGCCCATGGCTGTGCCTGGACAATATGTGTGACGTGTAGCTCCTCTATGTTCCTGGTCACACACACTGCACTTAACTAAGTCGCCATCCCTCAGAAGTTATTTTTAAAAAAAAAAATCAGACTTTTCCTTTGCCTGGAGGATCCATCCAAGACCCCTTGGAAAGACTGCTTGGAGATTTGGCCTAGAGATAAAGGCTGCTCTCGGAAGAGACTCCTTTGGCCTTCCCCCATCATCCCTTTCATCCCTTCAGGATCTCAGGGGCCCCTGAAGGTCTTACACCCCCAGCCGCCCCACACATTAACCACAGTGCCCTGTCCTGCCAGGAGGAGTTCGGAGCCAACGCAGCGTTGCTGTCTGCCAAGGAAGCCCTACTGGCATGGTGCCAGCGGAAGACAGCCAGCTACACCAATGTGGACATCACTGATTTCTCCCGAAGCTGGAGTGACGGGCTTGGCTTTAATGCCCTGCTCCACGCTCACAGGTGCATCGCAAAGCCTGAGCCTCCGCCCTCTGGGCCCAGGGCCTCAGGCTGGACTGCTGCCCGCTCCTCCACACAGCCTCTGTATGGAGGCCTGGGCCTGGGAAGAGAAGGACGAGTGGGCCATAGATAAAGTACCTAGGTCTGAGAGCTCCCTGCTCTGGGCCTGCCCCTCCCCCCCTTGGTGTCACAGAGTCAGCAGCTTTGCCTTTGACCCCTGCCTTCTCTACTTCCTGCGCTTCGTCCCTTCCCTGGCCTCTCTCTAGCTAGTGTCTCCCTTTAGGGGGTGCCCCACCCCGTCCTGTGCCCTAGCCCTTCTACCACAGTAACCCTCCCTCCTATCAAGTCCCGCTTCTACGCTAGCCTGAGGCTTGCAGGATGATCAGAGGGAAGCAGTCACAGTGCACGGCTGACATAAGCAGGCCAAAGGCTCTTCTGAGGATCCTCCCTGTTCTCTGCCCAGGCCGGACCTGCTGGATTATGGCTCACTGAGTCTGGACCGCCCTCTCTATAACCTCGCCTTTGCCTTCCGAGTGGCTGAGGAGCAGCTAGGTATTGCCCAGCTGCTGGAGCCCGAGGACGTGGCAGCCCCGCATCCCGATGAACGCTCCATCATGACCTATGTGTCTCAGTACTACCACTATTTCTCCCGCCTGCAGCAGGGGCACACAGCCCAGAGGAGACTGGCTAAGGTTGGTAATAAAGGGAGGCAGGTCTGTCTGACTGGCAGTCCCAAGCCTTACTGGCTCCACGGCCTTGGCCAAATGGCCTCACTTCTCTGTGCTCCACTTGTGACATGGAGGTGACAACTCCTGAGTGACAGAAGGCTGTCTGAGCGTCCCCGGGAGTGATAGGGGAGTACCCAGCACAGTGCCTGGCCTACATGAGCAGCCAGGGGAGCCGTGACCCTTTTGACTTCTGCCTCCCCTGCCTTCAAAAACTGTTAAGCTTGTAATGGGATTGAAAGGCTTGCAAAGCCACGTCTTAAAGGACATGCATGGCAGAGGCTCTTTTCAGCGGGCACTACACCGAGTCCGTGCTTTTAGGGGGCCACACCGTGGATACGAGGGCAGCGGCTGAGACCTGGAGGGGCTGTCCTCAGGGTTAGAGTCTTAATGGAGGTGTAGAGTCAAGGACTATAAGCTGACTTAGGGAGTGGGGCACAGGAAGAAAAGGCAAGAAGCTGAGAGGAACAACCTGCAGATAAGGTCAAAGGGCAAAATTAGGTGGAGGAAGGCAAGCCGCACCCTCAGCCCAGTTGTGGGGAGAGTGCTGCAGTCTCTTGGGTTTGTGTGTATAATGCCCCTGCCCCTCTGTGAGGTGGGAGGGGAGGTATCTGAGCCAGCCTCGGCCAAGAGGAGAATCTCAGGCTGGCACTTGGCACTTGGTGGTGGGGCTTTCACTCCGAGGAACAGGCCTCAGAGTGTAGCCTGACCAGTGCTATCCTCCCACCCCCACCCCCACTCCCCCACACCCCACCCCCACTACCCCATACCCCCCTACACCCCACACACACCTCTTTCCCCCCACCCCACCCCACCCCCTCCGCCAGATCCTGCTGCAGCTGCAGGAGACTGAGGAACTGCAGGCTCAATACGAGCAGCTGGCGGCTGACCTGCTCTGCTGGGTTGAGGAGAAGCAGATGCAGCTGGAGTCTCGGGACTTCCCAGACTCGCTGCCTGCCATGCGGCAGCTCCTGGCAGCCTTTGCCTCCTTCCGTGCCCAGGAAAAGCCACCTCGGTTGCAACAGCGAGGAGCCACAGAGGCTCTGCTCTTCCAGCTGCAGACAACACTCCGAGCCCAAAACCGAAGGCCATTCCTACCTCGAGAGGGCCTGGGCCCTGCAGAGCTGGCCCAGCGCTGGGCAGAACTAGAGAGGGCAGAGGCCTCCAGGAGCCAGGCCATGCAGCGAAGGCTGCTACAGCTGGAGCGACTGGACACTCTGGCCCGCCGCTTTCAGTGCAAGGCATCCCACCGGGAAAGCTTTTTAAATGATGCAGAGCAGATGTTAGACCAGGCCAGAGTCTCCCTCACCGACCCAGCTACAGTGGAGGCAGCCACTCAGAGGCTGGGCATGCTGGAGGCTGGTATCCTGCCCCAGGAAGGGCGCTTCCAGGCCTTGGGTGAGATGGCAGGCATCCTCCAACAGGAAGAGTATCACAGCTGGACAGGCGTGGCCTGCAGGTGAGCTCCGAGCAAATAAACCCACCCTCACAAAAAACCAAAGCCTCCCTACAACACACAGAAGCGTGAGGAGATGTGTGGAGTCAAAGTTCACTTGTAAGAGATAATCAATCTCTCATGGACATATAAGTGCACCACCAGGCATAACTTACCTCCTCTGGTAAAGCACGGATCTTTCTGGGTAGCCTCTGATTAGCTAGCACACTCAATAAGCAGGCATTTATTCAGAGTCCACTGTATCCCCGACCCACTGTTATCAAGCATTTAGCAGTGCTGTGGGCAAACAAAAATGTCTTCCCCCTAAAGCTTAAAACACTTGCAAGGAAAACAAAGAGAATAAATCAATAAAGTATGTGAAAGCATCTTTAAAAATAGGGTCCTGACCAGGTGTGGTAGCATACACCTTTAATCCTAGCAGCTGGAAGGCAGATGCAGGAAGGTCTCTGTAAGTATCGGCCCAGAATGGTCTGCATAGCAGACCAGCCAGGGCTACATAATGAGACCCCGTGACAGCATATGTGTAGCATGCACAATGCCCTTGATTCAGTCCTCAGAAAAATAAAGAGGCCTGCGACAGTGAGAGGCCAAAGCAGGAGGATGTGGCATAGTTCACCAGGAGAGCCTCTGGGAGTGGGCGTGGACCAGAGATAAAAGGGAACTGGTCTTGTATATATGGAGGACAGACTGTCCTGGGCAGAGGGAACATCTAGAACAGCACACCAAAGTGGTGGGGGTTGGTCACATGACCAGGTCTCAGGAGCTGAGGCCAGAGAAGGGAGGGATGAAGGTCAGTCAGGCTGGGCCTTCAACAGTAAAGCAAAGGCTTTGGTTGTTTTGTTTGTTTGTTTTTGTTTTATTTTTTTCTTTTCTTTTCCTCAGAATGTTAGGAAATCAGAGTCTTGGGCAGAGGAGTAACACACTAAAACCTTGTGCAGTGACCCCCTGAAGGCTATGCTAGGGCAGGCTGAGGGGAGCAGGCCCCTTTAGTTGTGAAGCTGGTGTACAATCCTGGTGGAGAGCCCTGAGGTGGTAAAGTGGTAGCATTCTGAACGTGACTTTCTATGTTGATTCTGAGACAAGGTATCACAGAGACAAAGTTTACTATAGAGACGTGGCTGGCAACTAGGCCTCTCCTCCTACATCCTAGATTACAGTTGTGACTTCCCAGATCAATGGATATATTTTGAAGATAGTATCAAACAGGATTTGCAAACAGGTTGGGGTTAAGAAACTGAACTGACATGGTTTTAGTCTATGTGGCTGGAAAGACAGTTTTCATTCGTAGAGATAGGGACTAGACCAGTGTGTGTGTGTGTGTGTGTGTGTGTGCGCGCGCGCACGCACGCGCGCGCCTTCCAGGCTCCCTTCTCTGTCCAACCACCCATGCCAGGCTGTTCATACCCATACCTTACCCTGGCTCCAGAGGTGCCACTGTTCCAGGGCAGCCAAGCTTCCTTGCCCCAACCTGAGGTAGATCATCTTTTCCTCTTATTATCCAGAGAGAAGGAGATCACTGGGCGCTGGCAGAGGCTCCTGCAGTGTCTACAGGAGGAGAGAAAGCACATGGCAGGCACACAGGCTGTGCTGAGTCTGCTGCAGGTGGTGGAGGCGGCCACCGACCAGCTTGGGGAGCTGCAGGTGGGCAGTCGGTCAGCTGAACTCTGGGAGCTCCTTTCTGACACTGATGCCCACAGCTACCTAGCTCGTGACAATGCATTGGCCTCTTATCTCTGCCCAGGTCTTGACCAGCTCCACAGCCTGTGGGCAACAGCTGGCAGAAATAGTGTTGCTACTGCAGAGCCATGACCTGCTGGAGGCCCAGGTGTCAGCTCACGGGAGCCACGTGAATCGTCTTGTCCACCAGACGGCACAGCTGGACTCCTCTCAGGGCACCGGTGTGCAGGCGCTGCAGGCTAAAGCCCTAGCACTGGCTGAGCTCCACTGCAGCCTGGTGTCTCTTGTCAGAGCGCGGTAAGGGTCTGCTTCAACTCCTCAACTGTTTGTAGAACTTTCCTGTAACTTTAATCATCTCAGCCCAAGCAGAAATCCTTCTGGTCTGGCAACTCCCTCCAAACTACCCCTAAGCCCCAAGCCTCTGTCTTACTTGTTAAGCTATTCTGGGAAAATTGGGCCTAGGGGGCAGGTCTGATTGAATACGCAACCCCCTTCCCATGCTCTGCTCTTCCCCAAACCCCTTAATGGTCTCTTCTGTCCCCCAGACGCGCCCTGCTGGAGCAAACACTCCAGCGGGTACAGTTCCTGCACAGCTGTGAGGCGGAGGAGGCCTGGTTGCAAGAGCACAAACAGCTAATGGAGAAGGCAGTCCCGGACCGGGACCTCCCTCAGATCGCTGCTGCTCTGCAGAAACACAAGGTGACCACTCTCTTGGTCTGTGACATCCTGACCTCCTTGCCAGCCAGGAGGTCAGCCTTGGGACTCCAGGAGTCACCCTCTCCCTCCCTTCACAATCCTCTCACTCCCCAACCCTTCTAGGCTCTGGAAACAGAACTCCATCGCCACCAGGCTGTGTGTGTAGATCTCATGCAGAGAGGACGCAACCTCAGTGTTAGAGAGCCCCTGGCACAGCCAGATCCTCTAGAAAGGGCTGAAGCAGTGCAGGGAACATGGCAGCTGCTCTGGACTGGAGCCGCAAGGCAGCGCGCCCGCCTGCAAACAGCACTGCTAGTTGAGCAGGTAGAGCGTGTGGGGTGGGGCGGGGCGGGGCGGGGCGGGAGGACACTGGGCACATAGGCACTTGCTAGCTCTCAGCCTTTCCACCTCCCCACAGTACTTTTCTGACTTGGCCGAGGCGGCTTCCTGGCTTCTCCAGCAGCAGAAACAACTGGAGAGCGCATCCTGCGGGAAGGACCAGGCAGACGCCGAGGCCCTGTTACAGCAACACCTGCGCCTGGAGCGAGACGTGCGGGCCTTCAAGGCGGAGCTGAGCGAGCTAGAGGATCAGGCGCGGGCTGCCGCAGCTCTGGTGTCACTCATGGTGCACACAGGGGCACGGGAAGAACCCAGACTCATGCCTCCTACACCAAATGTGAGGTCTCCCCAGAGCATTGGTGCTACACGCTCCTCCCCCAATGAGAGTCTTTGTGGCCCTGCCCAGAGTTGGTGGTACATCCCCCAACCTCGACCCCTGATTCCAATATTTCTAGTCACAGGTCATTTGGAGTTCTCTCTGTAAATCTAGCATCAGGTACATCTGGGCTTGGCTCAGTCTGCCCAGCACACCTTAAGAACATTTCCAAAAAAGTTTTATTCTTTCACGACCCTACCTCCCGAAGTCACTTCAGTTCCTTAATTTGCAACATTAAAAAAGCCCCACATCCCTCTCCCCTTTCTCTGCCCAGCCCTGTCCCGTGCACCTGTTAAGCTGCATTGAGGGCCTCCAGATTGCTTTACCTACCCGGCCATGAAGTTGAGATAGCTGAAAGAAAGCCCGCGGCCCCAGCCTGCTAGTGATGCCTCACACTCCGGGGCCTTTCCTTTTAAATCTACTTCCAGATCTCATAATTAATCATTTAAAAAAACATATCTAGGTGTTTGCCAGCAGCTAGAACACTGCCACCTTTTACAAACGAGTTAATGGAGGTGAGATGGGGTAGGCTACCCCCTAAGGACCCTCCAGCAAAGAGGCCTATTACATCACACTAATACAATTAATTCATTTGGTGGGGGGTGATAGTGGTTCCTTCCTGCACCTCGAGCCCTGCTTTTCCCGAGTGTTACTTGTTAAATACTGAGCACTCTCTCGTGCTCTTTTCCATGTCCTCCATCCCTGTCTGGTGTAGGCAAAGGTAGCGATAGCAGGCCTGGCTCCTGGCATTTTCCATCTTTGCTTTTCCTACTATTGCAGGAGGGCTACAGAGTTTGCACTTCTGCCAGGTAGGAAGCCACTTGGTCACCTAAACAGGACCTCTGTCCCTCTATATAGGAGGAACCTCCAGAAGCCCGGAAAAGGCTTGACAGAGACAGCATTGGAGGACCCCGGGGTGAGACTCAAGCTTTAGTAGCCCCAGGCAGCCAGGATTCACATCAGCAGACACCCTTCTTCTCCAAAGGTACAAGATGGTAACCCAAGTGAGAGCCTGAAGTCTGTCAGCGAGGGGAAGGTCGTACATCTTCCCTGTGGCTGGCTGAGCCATCTGAAACACAAATGGAGAAGTTGAGGGGAGGCTACTTTGAGCTCAGGATTCTGGGAATGAAGGCCTATGGGCCCACTGGCCTCGGGGCAAAGGCCTCAGCCTCCTCTGCTGGGCCTGTTCCCAGCTTTTGTTCAGGCCCATCTGGCTCAGCAAGCAGGACTAACAGGAGCTGTCTGACACAGCTTGTGTTGCCCAGGGCAGCATGTCCCTGCTTCTAGACAGCCACAGGAAGGTGCTTTTCACACCAGCAAAGTTTAGATGAGATGGTCTCGTGAACTCTGTAGAGTTTGAAACTTTCTGGGTCTTCCTTCAAATTCTGTGCTTTCTTCCCCTTCTGTGCTTATTGTTACAATGCCTGAGTACAATGGTTTGCTGCTGCTGCTGCTGCTGCTGCTGCTGCTGCTACCCACCCTTTCCCCAGGACAGAAGACAGAAAAATAGAGATGACATGCTTTCTCGTTCCCAGAGAGGGGTGCTGGCCTGTGATTCCTGTCTGCCTACCCACTGCCACCACAGCGCTATGCCTTTCCCTCTGCAAACGCTCCTTCTTGGACAGTCTTGTCCAGTGGGCCTTGTCTTCCCTCTTTAAATGCCCAGACCATCTGGCTTTGCCTACCCCAAGTGTAACCCTGGATAGTGTCCTCCCTGTTCTGGGTCTGTGAGTTTTGCAGTCCTGAGAGACTCGTGAGCCTCAGTGGGAAGGTCCAGTCTCAATCCCTTTAGCCTCCAACAGCTCTTCACACCACCAGGCATGGGGAAGCAATAGGTACCAAGGGACCTTGACTCACCTTGTGGTGAGTAGGGGAGAGGAGGGCTCTAAGCAGCCCTTGCATCCTATGCTCTCATAATGGGCGTGTGTCTCTTGGCTTCCAGAAGAGGCTCTGAATGCCTGGAAGCTTAAAGAGTTTGGAGATAGTCAGAGCAGGACGGCCATCACCTACAGCATGGAGAAGAAGCCCCAGGTACAACCACAGACCACGCCTTGGTAGAAATCCTGCCACTTGGTAGGAGCTAGGTGTGGACACATTGCCTTCCTTCTACACAGGTGCTATCTGCCCTGGGCTTTCCAGGAGAAGGTCCAAGGACAGCTCTCCAGGCTGAGGATGACTTTCACTTTAACTCCAACACCATCCTCCAGGCCCAGGATGACTTGATCCAGAACTACGAGAACCTTAGGGCCCTGGCAAAGGTAATGCTCTTTGTCTAAGAACTCTCCATAGTGGAGCACGTGCACATCTGTTCCCAGATGCTCTGAGGGCGGAGGCAGGAAGATTACACAAGGCCAGGTATCATGACCAAAACCCAAAAGAGAAAAATCATGCTTGCCTGGTGTACTTAAAGCCCGAGGGGGTCAATTCCCTGCACCACAAGAAAGAGAAGGGCGGGGAGGCTAATCATGCCCCTACCATAAGCTAGAGCAGTGTTCTCAACCTGTGGGCCACAGCCCCTTTGGAAATTGAACAACCCTTTCACAGGAGTGGCACATCAGATACCCTGCATAGCAGATAATTTACATTACATTTCACAACAGCAAAATTACAGTTATGAAGTAGCAATGAAAATAATTTCATGATTAGGAGTCACTACAACATTTGGAAGGGTGAGAACCACTGAGCTAGAGTCTCTATCATGATCCCAGGAACAGAACAGTGACTGACATGTTTCCTACTCTAAAGGATTCTGCAGTATGACCAAGATATCAACAAATATTTAAATGGGTGTAGTATGGGGGCCTTGTGCGGATTAGGTTGGAGTCAGGATGGCACCTTTAAGGAGAGGATACTGAACAGAGACAGAAGACAGACCCAAGGGCAGACAGTACTAGAGTAGCCAACTGGGTGCTGAAGGAAAGCTGGGAACAGCCCAGTGAAGGAGGCTGAGGCCTGAGACCAGAGGGGCAGAAGCTAAAGTAGAGCCTGCAGAGGAGGTGGAGCTTCAGAGCAGTGAAGCCTCTTGAGCCAATAAGACTAACCAACGTGCTGGAGAGGTGGCTCAGTGGTTAAGAGCACTGGCTGCTCTTCCAGAGGTCCTGAGTTCAATTCCCAGCAACCACATGGTGGCTCACAACCATCTGTAATGGGATCTGATGCCCTCTTCTAGTGTGTCTGAAGATAGTGACTGTAGTCATATACATAAAATAAATAAATAAACCTTAAAAAAAAAAAGACTAACCAAAAGGGTTTGTCATGGCATCTGTCAGGTCTGGCCAATTCCCTCTGCTAGATAGCAAGGGGACAGATGTGGTACAGTTGTGGAGATGAGACTTGATCTTCTTAGTGGCTTGGGTGGGCAGGGACACACCTGGGAACTCTCTGATTGCCCTCCCATGAGGCACTGTTCCTCCACCCTAACCCTGGCCTCTTCCTCAGCTTCACAGGGCCCGACTGGAGGACACAGTCACACTGTTTAGCTTCTATAGCTCCTGTAGGGAGCTTCAGTCCTGGTTGGAGGAGCGGACAGCACTGCTCCAAGCACTGCAGCCTCAGAGTGACAACTTAGAGGTCACACAACTCAAATATGAGGTAAGCCACAGAGGCAATGGAGACCAGAGTTTCTACCTCCGGCATTGCTTCATGGTTTTGCCCCATTTGCCATATTTGCTCTGGTCCTCTCTGGGGAGGGTCCAAGGCCGTAGGCCTGACTCTGAGGGCTAGTGACTCAGAGCTCCCTTCTCAAGGTGAGCAGGATGTCTCAGAGCCAAGCATCCTAAGGCCATTTGTCACCCAAAAGGGGTATGGGGAGAGAAGAGGCTGCCTCCCAGAGGTCTGGGTCCTCCTCCTCCTCCTCCTCCTCCCCCTCCTCCTCCTCCTCCTCCTCCTCCTCCTCCTCCTCCTTCCCCTCCTCCGCCTCAGAATGTTCTCATGACCTTGGCCACTGGAAAAGGCCACTGGGCAGAGGCCATCAGCACCGCTGAACAACTGAAGCAGAGATGTCCAGGACACATCTCAAAAATCCAGCATCAACAAGAGGACCTGAAGCAGAGGTGACAATACAGGGTGGGGATGCAGGGTGGGCGGGGCCTTGCTCCGTGCATCCTGCTTTACCAGGCAGAGAGGCTAGATGGTGTCAGACAGCAAGGAGAGGGCAGGGGCCCCCAGCCTAGAAGCGTCTGTCCTGAAAGGCTCAGTGTGAGGCCTCAGACGGGTAGGTGTTGCTGGGTGGACAGGAGGTGTCCCTGTGTCGCTGGGTGGACAGGAGGTGTCCCTGTGTTGGGCACATCTCTGCATCCTCTGCTCAGGTGGCAGCAGCTGGAAGCCCTGAAGGAGGAGAAACTCCTGCAGCTGAGCTGTGGCATGGAGGTGTGCAGTCTTTTACAGGAGTCTGAGCTCACACGAGCCCAACTGCTAAACGTGATAAGCAGGCTGGAGGCTCTGGGGACAGGAAGCTCTGGGGACAGCCATCGTACCCTGCTGCAGACCCAGCAGAAGGTCCTGGTACTGGAGAAGAAGATCTCCTACCTCCAAAGAGCAACCACAGAGTACGGCCAGCTTTGGAATGGTGATGGTGCCCAGGGAGACAGTGAGGACAAAGGGAAGTGCTAATAAAACGCAGAAGGGCGGGGGCTGGAGAGATGGCTCAGAGGTTAAGAACACTGACTGCTCTTCCAGAGGTTCTGAGTTCAAATCCCAGCAACCACATAGTGGCTCACAACCATCCATAATGGGATCCGATGCCCTCTTCTGGTGTGTCCGAAGACAGCTACAGTGTATTCATATACATAAGATAAATAAATCTTTAAAAAAATTAAAATGAGGAAGGGCACAGGAACTGGCACGGGAGATGGCTGTGATATGCTACTGGAAGGGTGTGGGCAGCAGCCAGAAGCGGTTGGCGTGAGAACGTGCTCGCATGACCCGGAGCAGCAGGTCCTTCTTCCCTAACAAGCCTCAAGTGGGAGGGCCCAGGAGGTGAGAAGACAAAGGAGACATAAAAGCCGGGGCTGGGAAGCCTGTACAAGCTGCCACGTGCCAAGCAGACTTATTAAGAAGTTCAGCATCTTAAAGCTATGTGCAGGAGGGGGAATGGCCAAGGTCATCAGAAAACTAAATCAGACAATGCTGGCCAGAGAACACAGGATACCCCAGACACAGCTATCTTAGGACTGATAACCACAGCTTTTCAGAGGGGAAAGACAGCTTCCCAGGAACTGAAACCTTAACCAAGGCCCAGGCCCCAATCTGGACCTTGCAAGGCCTACCCCTGAGCAAGGACACAACCTCTGATAAAAGCATCAGGACCTCTGAGAAAGCCTTGGATGGGGTCTGGCTTCCAACACTCAGACAAAGGGAGGGCCTCATGCCTCTGCTGCTTCTAGCTAGGGGAGTTATCACTGCTTTCCCAGGCAACACAGACCTGAGGCACTGACTGTTGTGGTTACCATCCTGCAGGGTGATGGAGTCAGGCTCCGCAGAGGGCTGGCTGCTTTGGGAGCAGGTCCTGATGCTGCAGTCACTGCTAGAGCAAGCGCAAGGACAGGTGGCCCAGCAGGTCCAGGTCCAGACTGCGGCTCGGGTTCAGCGAGGCCTCCTCCAGGACAGCCAGAGGATGCTGCTGTGGGCAGAGGGCGTCCGGGCTCAACTGTGCAGCAAAGAGGAGCCGGGGGATGCGGCCTCAGCCCAGCAGCTGCTGAGGAAGCATGGAGCCCTACAGGAGGAGACCTGCCTGTGGGAAGAGAGGTCAGGACAGGCCTGAGGATTTCGAGTTCCTAAAAGGAAGGCCAAAGCAATGTGGTCTCCAGGGTCGTGAGGCAGGCTGGTATCTAGCATAATACTTCGGGCAGATTTGCAGGAGATACCCAGGCCTACGCCAGACAACCTGCTCACTTTAGGCAGGGCCTCCAGACACTGAACTGCCAGAGAGGCTCTCAGTTCCAGCTCAGCTGCCCTCCTACAGGGCTGATGATGGTGTCCCCCAAGCCTAGCCTCCCATTCTGACCAGTACATACTCTACTGGCCTCCACAGTCAAAGGGCCCAGGACCCACCAATGGACTAAGATCACTACCCCCTCACTTCCTTCAGAAGTGGCCTTGTGAGCAAGCCCAGACACCATGTTCAATCCCCAGGCTCTGCCTTCCCCCAGGGAGCCTGGCAGGTATCACATGGGCCCTGAGAAGCAAACACCTCCCCTCCATCTGTCACACACACCCAGCTACTTTAGGATTGCAGCAGATTAGAACAAGTGCTGGCTTTCCCGGCCTCCCACAGCCACCTGTTTCCAGAATGTGGGGGCAGCATCTCTCCTAAAGGGCACCTGTTCTGCTGGGTCAAAGGTTCCAGCGGCCTGACAGCAGGCATGTGTGGACAGAGGGATCTGGGCTGTGTTTGTCCCAGCATGCCACTAGCCATCTACTTAGGGAGAGTGTGACAGGGGTTGCGAGCACTTTGCCGAACCTGTTGCATTCCGTTGTATTCATAGGCCAGGGCACAGCTGTCGTGAGGGAAAGTGAACTGATAGGACTGGCCAGCTGGCTACCCTCACTTCAGGACTCTGTGATGAAGGGCTGGAGTGGCTGTGGGAAGGGATGGGTGTGGTTTGATGCTCTGTCTGTTGTTTTTCTCAGGCTGCTGCAGCTGGAGGTTCAGGGTCAGCTGGTGGCAGTCTCAGACTCTCCACAGTCCCAAGAGGTGGCCAGCGCTCTAAGGCTCCTAGGCCAGAGCAGACAGCAACTGAAGGCTCTGTGGGAGCAGAGACAGCAGAAGCTTCGGGAAGGGTTGGAGCTGCAGAGGTTTGGCCAAGAAGTGGATGGTTTCGTGGCCACCTGTGCCAGCCATGAGACCTTACTGCAGCTGGGCAATCTTGGGGTAAAGTTTGGGAAGTAAAACAGAAGTGTCACCCTACTGCCCCTAGAGGGAGCTGGCCTCCTTGGGTCCGGAAGCCAGGGTGGGCAGGAAGGCCCTGAGGATGTGCTGACCTCAAGTCTTTGTACCAGGAGGACATAAGGGAGGCCCAGAGCCTGCTGCAGCAGCACCAGGGTCTGGGGTGGCTCCGCAGCACCCTGGGATTACGGGCAGAGGCCCTGCGGGCACGTGGTGAGAAGCTGCTTCTGAGCCATCCGGCTGCTGCCGCGCACAAGTGAGCCACCTCCCTGCTGCAGTCTCTCAGCACCTGGGCGGGCTGTTGCTGTCTGAGGCGGGGCGGGCAGGGTTCTCTTGGGCTAAGGGAGCTGGTCCTCAAGGCAGAGAAGAATCTTCTCCTCTCCCCACACTCCAGGATCAGAGAGCTGCTTCACAGTGCTCAGGCACAGTGGACCAGGGTCCAAGAGAGGAGTGACCAGAGAAGGGGACAGCTGCTGGCTTCCCTCCAATTGCAGGTGACTTTTGGTCTGCAGGAGACATCCCCAGAAGCAGTGCACTGAGGCAGTATGATCCTGTTTACTGAGTTCTTCCTCTAGTCTTGAGGCACACACAGCTCCTGGCTGTTTCCATAAGGAAGCTGGAGCTGTGGTCACTGTGTTCCTCAGAGAAGGGCCCCTTGACTAACTGCCTCTCTAATCCTATTACATACCTGCCCTCACTTCTGGTACACCAGGGGTTTGCATGGGAAACCGCCTCAGACCTTAATGCTGATGCTTATTCAGGAGCTAGTGTGACTCTGGCCAGGCCAGGCCTCTAAGAACCTATTTCCATTAAGAGAGCCACACTCGATCTGGTGCCATCTGTTGGAGTAGGACCTGACAGGCATTTCTACTTTGGGGGCACAGTATCCTTGCACCATTTGGGGATCAGAAAAATCCAAGTTCTACCCAACCTGTACCCGAGAATTGGCTCTGGGTCTTGTTTTCCCCACAGAGTCCTCTCCCTAGATCCTTGTGCCAACCCTCAGCCTGGCTTCTGAGACCCACTCTCTCCTGGTTCTCCGGCAGGAATGGAAGCAGGCTGTAGAAGGCCTACTGCTGTGGATGAAGGAGAAGTGGTCCAGGGTGGCGGATGAACACTCCCAAGCATGCAGCAGCATTCTGCAGAAACTCAAGTGGCACAAAATAACTAAGAGTGAGCTATTAGCTTCCCATAGGTACCTGGAGGACCTACAGCAGGTAAGGATGCTCGACAGACGTGAGGCCCTTTTGTCTTCAGATTCCCAGCACATACTGCCCTGCCCATTTCTATGGAGCACATCACTGAAGGAAGGGTCCCCTCTGCCTCCTTCCTGCACTTAGCTGGGTGTCCCCCTAGATAGATACTCAAACCAGCTCAGAAAGCTGCCACCGTTTCAGGTAGCCAGTGGAAAGCAGTTGTAGCCAGAAACCTGCCTCCTGCCCACTGGGTACAGTAGGCTGTGGTTGGTGGTGGTCCTAGCAGCTCATCCTGGCCTGGGCCTTTGTCTCCATTCCAGGCTGGGAAAGAACTCTTGCATAGCAACCCATATGCACAGGAGGACATACAGAACCGACTTCAAAGCCTTAATCACAAGTGGGAAGAGTTGAATCACAAGCTGGAAGATGGCGGGGAAAGGCTGCCACAGACCAGACAGCAGGACCAGCTCCTAGAACGACTACAGGTCTCTGGGGAATATGGGGACACAAGGAGGAAAACTGGGACTTGGCTGGGTCAGGGTGAGAGCAGGCAGAACAGAAAGGGCTCGACAGAGCTCTGGCCGAGAGAAGGCTAAGCATGGCTTTGCCCAGCAGCAGGCCATCACAAGAGTGGCTTCTGTGTGTCCAGCATGTGATTATCACAACCCAAGTCCCCTAGAGAAGATGTATAAGTGGTTTGCACACTAGCAGTTGGCAGGACCTGATGGTTCCCTGGGGAATCTGAGGCTGGGAGCATTGTAGAGCCCGGCAGGATTGCCTGCTGAGCTGCAGCAGAAAGGTAAATGCAACCTCTTGTACCCTCCCCAGGATGTCAGGGAGACAATGGAGCATCTGGAGGGAGCCCTGCAGAGCACAGAAATGGGGCAGGACCTGTGCTCTAGTCGGAGGCTGCAGAGACAGCATTGCCAATTAGAGGACAAGAACCAGGTGCTGGCCAGCAAGATGGCTGCCCTCGTCTCTCAGACCCACGATGCGTTCACTTCCTTGACCATCCTGGAGGAGAGCCAGAAGTGTCACCAGAGGTGGCTATGATATCTTCACCCTCCATACACACCTTGTGAACTAAGGACTGAGTAGCACCTAAAGGACCTAGGCATCCAAACTCTTTCCCTTCTGAGTTAGTCATCCTGGGGTGGGAGCGCCAGGGCAGAGTTAGGCATCCTAAGCAGGACGTGGTACCACAGAGGCCGAATGCTGCTTCCCTGCCTGCAGAGGCTTCCCTCTCTTCCCTGGCCTTGTCCCTCACGGGTCGCTGGTGGTGATGAGGAAAAGACCATGACCTTGTCTTCGCTCCCTCCCCATCCTCTTGATTTTCTCTCCTACCAGGTTCAAGTCCCTGCAGACCAAGCTAGCCACCCGACACCAGCACCTGCAGGCCTCAGTCGAACTGTACGAATTCAACCTCCTCAGCAGCCTGGAGCTCACATGGGTGGCTGAGCACATGCCCAGTGGTCCCACCTGCCCTGCCCAGTGCTGGCGTGATGCCCAGAGCCTTCAACGAAAGCACAAGGTAGCACCGTCTGTATCCTGCCACGCCCCCAGCATCTCATTCCCTGACCTTGGAAGCCCCCTGCCCCTACCCAGGGTGTCCTGGCCTCTAAGTTATTCTCCTCGGGTATCCTGATTTCCAAATCTACTTTTCTCCAGGTGTCCTCATCCTAGTGATCTAGAACTAGAGACACTCTGTGGTTCTAATCTGGACATCTGTGGCTAAGAGACTCCCATTGTTCTGTGGCAGGTGCTCCAGGCTGAGGTGAAAGGTCATGTAGGGCACATGCACGGGGTGCTAAGTTCTGGCCAGGGTCTAGCAGCCTCTGGGCACCCTCGAGCTCAGCGCATCGTGGAGCAGTGCCAGGAGCTAGAAGGCCACTGGGCAGCACTGGAGCAGGCGTGCGAGGGTCGTGCCCATTGCCTGCGGCAGGCTGTCACCCTCCAGCAGGTGGGAGACTAAGAGGATGGGGTCTGCGGAGCAGTGGACCAGCTGTGGGAGAGAGGAATTGTGGGACTTTCAGGGAGGGGGGCCCATGATGAAAGCCCTGAGCTGAGAGTTAGCTGACTCCCGTAAGTGCCCAGAGGCCTCTCTGCAGGCTGCCGGTCACCAGGGTGGGCGATGAAAGTAAGAGAAACAGGGTAAGTCACTGCCATTCTTTGCAGTACTTTCTGAATGTGTCAGCGATTGAGACCTGGGTGGAGGAACAGCGCCCTCTGGCGAGCAGTCAGGACTATGGCAACTGTGAGGAAGTGACGTTTGGGCTCATTAGGAAACACCAGGTACCGTGTCCTGAGCATCTCCATGTGGGTGACAGTGGATCAGGAGGAGGGCTGTGACACCCCAAAGAGCACATCCTACGTCTTGAGACACAGAACCCTGCTCTTTCCTTCCTATCCCCATCCGCCACCCACCCTGTTACTGATTCACCCCCTCCCTGAACACCTGCCGCCCGTGCAGCCCAGCCTCGGGACTCAGGAGGGCGTATCACCATCTGCGCCTCACTCCTGGACTTGCCTCTCCAGGAAGAGCTGGGAACCTCTGCCTCCTCTTGTTTCATCTCTTCTGAGCCCTTTCCTACTCCTCTGTCACCCACCTCCAGGCCACCCTGCAGGCAGGCTTGCTCAGTTTTGCCCATTACACGTTGTGTTGAGGTCCAGCATGATGCCTCCTGTACTTTCCTATACCTGTCCCTGGCTTCCCACCATCTACTATTCCCTGCTAAGGAGTGAGCACCCTAGGGGTGGAGAACATAGCTTCATTTTGTGAAACAGTAAATGTTAGTGGGTGATGGGTGGGTGGGTGAGGCTGAGTGGGTGAACATGGATGAGTGGGTACATGGGTGAGTATACTGGTAGAGAGATACGCCTGGGAGTTGTTGAATGAACGCCTGGGGGGATGCATGGGTAGGTTGTGTTGGGGTAGGTGTGAGAGAGATGAAGGACCACCCTGCCTGTGTTCTGACCCTGGCAGATGCTGCAGCAGGACATAGCTCTTTATTGGAGCTCCGTGGAGGATCTCCGGCAGAGGTTCCAGACCCTTGCTGGATTTGAGGTCTCTGAGCAGCTGCGTGTGGTACGGGAGAAGTTGCAGGCACTACAGAAGCTGGCAGACGAACGGTGAGGAACAACGTGGACCCTCTCATCAGTGGGCACAGGGACCCTAACCACAGCTGACTGTTCCCTGCTGTGGCCCTATGTTGGTGGGAACCCAGGCCTTTAGGGATGCAGCAGGGGAAGGCTGAGTGTTTGCTGGGTGGCACTCACCCTCTCTGGAAGTCCTTCAGTAAAAGCCTCTTAGCAGGACTGTGGGCCCTGGATTCAGCTCTTGGCTCTTGCCAGTGTCCTCTGTCCCCTACCCTGGCCTTCCTATGTCTTCTCCCCAAGTCACAGGCTTGGGCAGGAATCATGAATAACTCCATTCTTCAGCCTCCTGCCCTTAGGACCCCTGAGGGGTGAGCAGGTATCTAACATCTGGGGAACCCCTGGCTGTCACCACAGGGGGCAGGAGCTGGAAGGGACCCTGAGACTACATGAATTCATGAGAGAAGCTGAGGACCTGCAGAGCTGGCTGGCCAGCAGGAAGCAGGTGGCCAGAGGAGGGGACAGCTTTGGAGAAGACCATGAGCATGTGCTGGTGAGGGGCTAGTAGCAAGGAAGACACGGGAGGCGGATGCTGGATGGGGGCCGGGGCGGGGGCTAGTCCTGATGTGCTGGATGGAGAAGGCACAGTGGAGTGGGGGAACATGCCTCTGGGGTGGCCTGACACTGTGGCCACATGAGTCACATCGTTCCTGAGGTCATCATCTGTTCCCCTCTCTTCTTAGCAACTCTGCACTGAGTTTACAAAGTTTCAGCACCAGGTTGAAACTGGTGCCCAGCGAGTGGAAACCTGTCGACAGCTGGCAGAGAGCCTACGAGAGCGTGGGCACAGCGCTGCCCCCAAGGCTCACCAGAGGCAGCAGGATCTACAGTGAGTGAGACAGCCTTCGAGGGCCTGGGTTCCAAGGAAGGTGCTGGCTCAGTGTCTTGGAGGTTAACACTATGAGGTGGCACTCTCTGAGGATCACAGGCCCTGTTTGCACAGCTAGAGGAGGGAGGGAGTGGTCCCTGAGATGCCAGGCCTCCACAGGTTGTGGTACCACCCAGATAACCCCGGCTCCCAGGGCACTGTTGCAATTACTGCCTCCCAGGGCCTGGAGGAGGAGCTGTGGATAGAAACTCCCTGAGCTGGAAAGAAGGCCTCCCCTGTGAGCCTCCATGCTCCGGGCAGCCATGCAATAGTCCTAGGTGTCTACCTACCTGCTAAGGGCCCTTCTCTCGCCCGCGAGCCTACGGAGAGGTCAGGATGTTCTCATAACTCTCCACATAAAGTCTGGCTTGGGAAAAGCCTGTGAGCCTGGGAAAGCATGTAAAGGGGAGAGCTAGGAACTCTGCTCGTGTAATGATCGTGTGTAATGAGATCAGCTAGCATACTGCAGTTCAGACACAAAGCTGTGAGCAGTGTTAGAAAGTAGAGAGAGCTCTGAAGTGTTGAGCATAGTAGGGCAGCACACACAGCTACATTTCCTGGGATGCTAGAGAGGCTCTGGGGAAGGGAACAGCATTTGTAGGAGAGAAAAGCCCAAAGCAGAAGACTCGAAGGGAAAGAGCCCATTCAGGAGCCTTGCGGGAACCCGTGGCTTCCACCCAGAGAGGAGGGGGCTGATCAGACCAGGAAGCGATGCAGGCTGAGCCGCGCTTCTTCTTCCACATGGTAGGGCTGCCTGGTCTGAACTGTGGCAGTTGACCCAGGCCCAAGGCCGCCTGCTCAATGACACCGAAGCCACCCTTAGAGTCCACAGAGACCTTCTAGAAGTCCTTACCCAGATTCAGGTATGAACTCAGAGAGGAAGTAGATCTCCCAGACTCAGAACCCCACTCTGCCCTTCCACCCCGCTCTGACCCTTTTCTACCCTAGGAGAAAGCCTCAAGCCTCCCTAGCGATGTGGCCCAGGACCTGCATGGGGTAGAGAAGCAACTCCAGAGACATGAGGGACTGGACTGTGAGCTGGCAGGCATGGAGCAGCAGGTCAGCAGGCTGCTAAGCCCTGCCTCCCGGGTCCTCCTGGCCCATTTGTTCTCCCCAGCAGGCCTGTCCTACATGGAAGAGCTTGCCCAAGAAGTTCTGGGATTAATTCCTCAGAATGGGAACATAGCTCAGGATGCTTGGGTCATTCTGTCTCTGTGAAGAAACTACTCTCCTCTCCTACCTTTACCTGCTAGGTGCAGGAACTGCTGAAGGCAGGAGGCAGGGTGCAGAGGCTGTGTCCAGGGCCTCAGGCCCTCACCGCTGTCCAGCAGAAGCAGCAGGCTGCGACCCAAGCCTGGGAGGCCCTCCAGCTGCGCATGAAGCAGCGCAAGGCTCAGCTAGAACAAGCACATCTCCTGAGCCGGTTCCACACAGCGGTGAGGGCTTTCTTCCCTCAGGAATGGTGCCTGTGTTTACAGATGTGTCCAATCACTAAGGCCCTCCAACTCTGGAGGGAAAGTGTCATCAGAGGGACAAAAGCAAGGGTCCGTGGTCCTGGGAGGGCTGCGTTGGATGATGGCAGAGAAACCAAGTGATGGGAACTTGTGAGTCTTGCCGGAAGCCCTGAGTCAGACAGCTCGGTGTCTCTCTCTGCGCACGGGTTCAGGCAGGCGGCGGTTGTCTGTCACCAGCCTCATCTCAGTGGCTCCTCTTGTCTCCTGGGTCAGGTGAGGGACTACACCTCCTGGGTGGCCAGCGTGCATCAGGAGCTGCAGGTGGAGGAGGCTTCCTGGGAGCCCTGCAGCCTTTCCCTCAGGCTCAGAGCCCACCAATGGCTGTGGGCAGAACTGCGAGCCAGGGAGGAGCTGCAGCAGCAGGCCACTAAGATGGGCCAGCAGGCGCTGCTGGCGGCAGGGACACCCGCTAAGGTGGGCATTTCCCCAAGCTCCCAGCCTACCCTGTGCTCCCTGTCCCCCTTCCCATCGCCCCTGCCAGTTGCTCCCATCACAGTCTCCTCTCGAAGGTTTCTCCCGGGGTCTGTGAGTGCCCATCCTCCAACCCAGCTTCCCACACACTTATCCTCAGGTCCAGGATGGGCTTCAAACCCTCCAGGAGGAACGCAACCAGGTGTTCCAGGCCTGGGCACTCAAGCAAGAGAGGCTGCAGGCCATGCTTCAAGAACAGCACCTCCTCAGGCAGTGTGGTCACCTGGCGAAGCTCCTCACAGCCCAGGAGGCAGGTCCCAGCCCTAATCTTCCCAATCCTCTTCCCTGCCTGACTGCTCCTCCCTTTCTCCTCCCGGGTCTTTGGCTTTTTTTTTTTTTTTTTTTTTTTTTTTTTTTTTTTTTTTTTTTGACGCGGAGCAAAGAAGCTATGGGTGACTATGGTCTGTGGTCCTCCCGGGTGACCAGTGTAAATCACTAGGTACCATGGTCTCTGCTAGCACACCCAGGCCAGATCAAGCCCTGCTCTTCCCCATGGAACTGAGACCCGTGGAGTTTAATAGAGATTGCACATAACCTCCACTTTGTCAGAGGTTGACGTCTTGGCCTCCAACCTGAGCTCTGGTTCCCTTCACCACTCCCATGCCCATGTGTGTCTTCATGTCAGTGCCACTCAGGCCCCGGGGGCGTTGTCGCTGCTGTGCTGGCAGCCCTCAGAGCCTCTGACCTTTCCACGGACTGATCTAGGGGTTCCTAAAAGCCAGCGGCCTGGGGAGTTCAGTGGAAGAGGTGGAGCAGTTGATCAGAAAGCACGTGATCTTCCAGAGAGTGCTAGCTCTCCAGGACAAGAAGGTGATGGGGGAGTGAGTCTTCCAGAGGGGCTCGGTGGCTGGCGTATGCTCAGAAACAGAGCTGATGTGTCTGTAGAACTAGGGATAGACATGGCTCAAGAAAAGACCCAGGCTGGGGAGGTTCACACTGCTGGGACCCAGGGAGCATTGACTTATTCTGTGGTCACTGAGCGGAGGGCAGTTTGGGCTATTGCCAGGGCCATTGGCCAGCCCTTAACCATGCAAAGCTAAGGGAAAGTCAATAGCCAGGTTGCTAGAGCAGACCAGCAGGCTGTGTCTGTCCGCAGGAGTCAGCTCTGCGTGAGCAGTTGAAAATGACGTCAAGCCCTAAGGGACAGAACCTGGTTTACCGCGTGTTGGAGCACCGGGCTCAAGTGAAGGAACTGGCAGAGAGCCGGGGACAGGCCCTGCGCACCTCCTTGATGATAGGCAACTTTACCAGGGCAGCAATCCAGGTTAGAGGATTGCTTATCCCTGCCTATCGCATGGTACAGTTTGAGGGGACATTCACACCGTAACACTATGATGAGCAAAACGTGTTTGGAGAGTTAAGTGGCCTCCCAAGGACCAGGCTGGAACCCAGGACGTTTGATTTGAAGCCCCGGGAGCTGAGACTCATCTGTTTGCTGAACACTAGCAGGGCCAATGCAGAGACGAGCTATAGGCAGGGGAACACAGCTGTATGGGTTCCTGGAGCAGGGAGCACCTCTAAAATGGATTCTCATTCAATTTCCTCGCTTAGCCAGGCCAGAAGCATGGCTCCTGAGCTAGATGATGCTTCTTGTTTACTAGATACTGCCAGCCCTGCCCCTGAGGCCGGTAGTCCGCCCCCCTGGAGTAGGGGTTGAAGGGGGAGTGGGGGGAGCTTCAGGATGGAGCATCAGAGGATCTACGTCCTACCCCCGACCAGGTTGAGGACTGGATCCAGGAGCAGGTCCAGCAACTGAGAGCCTGGAGCCCTCTTGGGAACCTACAAGATTATCTGAAGCACCTGCGGAAACACCAGGCCTTCAGGGCTGAGGTCCAGGCTCATGAGCAGATCGTGATCTCTGTTGCCAAGGTAACTCCAGCCTCAGCCCAGCCTACTCCAAAGTATTGATGGCTGAGGTAAGAAGGAAGTGCTGACTTTACTCCTGTCTCCCAGCAAGGCGAAGGGCTCCTCAGTCAGAAGCACCCTCAGGCTGGAGAGGTGTCCCAGAGGCTGGCGACCCTGCGGGACCTCTGGGAGAAGCTGAGGGAAGCAGTGACCCTGCAGGGCCAGGCCCTGGAGAACAGATGCAACTTCCTGGAGTTCCTGCAGAGAGTGGACCTTGCAGAGACCTGGCTCCAGGAGAAGGTGTGGGCTGCTCTGGATAGGGCGTTGGGGGGCTGGGGACAGGAGCTGAAGGACTGGCTGAGGAAGAGCAAGGCCCGTGGTTCTCTGGCTCCATGACGGTAGGAGCCATGGTGGGAAGACGGAAGCAGCCATGTGCCCCGGCCCTGCCCCAGTACAGGCCAAGTGACCAGGGCTAAGTCCTTCCTCCCCACCTTTGGCCTCCACAGGAGAGGATGGTGAACAGCTGTGACACTGGCCTGGACCTTGAGCACTGCCTGCAGCTCTGCAGACAGGTCCGCGGGTTACAGGTAAGAGGCTCTGTGAGGGAGTGGTGGCCATACTGTCTCCCATTGGGAAATCCGTCTGAGGGACTCCAGAATCTGGAGAAGGGTCAAGGGTCTCAGCCTTGCACTGCTTGGCCGAACTTAGGCGAGCGAGCTCATCTGGCCAGCCGTGCATTTCTTCATCTCTAAGTGGGTATTATGCCTTTCTCAGAAGTGAGGGAGTGTCCGTGTGTGGTGACAGTCAAATGATTCCACACCTGCAATAAATTATGTCTCTCCTGGAAAACCTGGTTTCAATGTTATGATAAGAAGCAGGGAGTTAGCGAATGGGGCCACTGAACAATTTTGCAACTTTCTGAACACATTCAAAATTGCATTCATAACTTTCTATTTCAGAATTTCTTTAAAAGATAGAACCTATGCCTGGGAGTGGTAGATAGTGCCTTCTTCGGTGTGAGTAGTTCAGTATCTCCTCCCTCACACCACCCACCAAATATACCAGGAATCTATTTCTCTGTGATGTAGAGGGGGAAACTAGCAAATACACCTGTAACTAAGTGTTGAAGACGGTGTGCTAACCTACCTCAGTATAGTGTGTGGGATTTTAATAAAGGCTGTAGTCTCAACTCCAACATATCCTTAGCGGGTGGTGGCACTTCTTAGATGTCAAACCAGCTGGTGCAGCAAGAAGAGATGCCCCGGGCCTGACCTAGTGGGTGAGCATAGTGACTACTGAGCCCTGCTGTGCTCCTCTGAGCCCTGCTGTGCTCCTCTGAGCACTCCTGTGTTATGCTCTGTACGGAACCCCAGTAAACCCCACAGCAGTGAACCTTGTCCCGTGTCTTGACTTGCTGTTAGGGCCTTGGAAGAAAAGGAAGATATCATTTACATCTCCCCCTGAGAAGGAATTTTAGCAACTGCAGCACATTTGGGGAATGGGGCAGCTGTTTCCTCTGAAGTGACAGGTGCTGGAGGCCACCCCTCTCAGCTACAGTGAGGAAGGCCAGCCTGGAACCCACAACCTTAGAGTCTCTGGGGTGAGGACTGAGAAGGAGGGAGCAGGTGGACATGGACTCAGTGGTGTTTAGAGTTAAAAATGGAACTTGGACACAAGGCTTACACGCCCTCAGGGAGGGGATCCCCAGCAGGGTGGACGTAGGCTTCCAGCTCCCTCCATCTGTAGCATTTATAACTCCTCAAAGCACTTTTCTATGGAGTGGCTCATCAGAGAGATGATCCCGGAGCACAGCAGGCCTCAGAGGAGCACAGTGAGTCCTAGAGGAGCACAGCAGAACTCAGAGGAGCACAGCAGGGCTCAGAGGAGCACAGTGAGTCCTAGAGGAGCACAGTGAGTCCTAGAGGAGCACAGCAGGGCTCAGAGGAGCACAGTGAGTCCTAGAGGAGCACAGTGAGTCCTAGAGGAGCACAGCAGGCCTCAGAGGAGCACAGTGAGGCTCAGAGGAGCACAGCAGAACTCAGAGGAGCACAGCAGAGCTCAGAGGAGCACAGTGAGGTTCAGAGGAGCACAGCAGGGCTTAGAGGAGCACAGTGAGGCTCAGAGGAGCACAGTGAGGCTCAGAGGAGCACAGTGAGGCTCAGAGGAGCACAGTGAGGCTCAGAGGAGCACAGCAAGGCTCAGAGGAGCACAGTGAAGCTCAGAGGAGTACAGTAGGGCTCAGAGGAGCACAGTGAGGCTCAGAGGAGTACAGTAGGGCTCAGAGGAGCACAGCAGGGCTCAGAGGAGCACAGTGAGGCTCGGAGGAGTACAGCAGGGTTCAGAGGAGCACAGTGAGGCTCAGAGGAGCACAGCAGAGCTCAGAGGAACACAGCAGAGCCCTGAGGAGCACAGTGAGGCTCCTTCCCACAATGAACTGAAAAGCCTTACCCAGGAGGAATGTGAGCAGTGATGGAGCCCTTGCCCACACCCTCCTCAGGTGGATACACTCTAGCTTCTCCAGGCCACATGCAATCACAGCAGGGTTACATACAACAGAAAGTATGGAGTGCTTGGCTACTCAGGCGGGGGTCCTACAACCCTCCCAGCCTTCCATGAGGGAATATGAAGTCATCAACAAAATCTCTGGCAAGAGGCACAGTTGAGTGCACCAAGATAGTGATTGCTTTCCCAGGGAGCAGTCACAACAGCTATGCCAAGACAAGGCCTTTACCTTTCTCACAGGTTACAGTGGATGACGCCCACATTAGGAGAATCAAAGACTTGTCCCTGCAGCTCAAGAACCAGGGCCCTGAGGAATCTGAGACCATCTGCCAGCGGCAAAACCAGCTCAACAATAAGTCAGTCTTAGATGGAGGAGGAGAGTGGGGCTGGAGATGGCCGAGTGAGTGCCACCTCAGGCTGCAAGGTTCACACCATCCTTTGGTCAGGTGGAAGGCTTTCCATGGCAACCTGCTCCTGTATCAGCAGCGGCTTGAAGCAGCCCTGGAGATGCACAGATTGTCCAGTGAACTGGATGGCATTATTGAGCAGATCAGGGAGAAGGTAGGTAGTGAAACGTCTCCTGTGCACTGAGTTGGGAGTGGCATTGCCTTGAGTTTCCCACGACCCTGGCCCACCTTTGCTCTTCAGCCGGATCCCCAGGAGTCCACCAGGAACCCCCGCCCCTGCAGCTCCCAAGCCACTCACCCCGCCTCTTTCTATCCCAGATGTGTGATGGGTCCAGAGGCCTGGACCCTAAGCAAATCTAAAGCCCATAAGAGGGTTGGCCTAGGATGGTGTTGGTCCCACAGGAACGCAGGTGGACTCAAAGCTGTGAACGTGTTGCTGAGACCTGTGTGGCCCGAGAATCCCACATGGCACAACATCCTTGTCCACTGGATCTTCCTCTCAGAGCTAGCTCAGGCCTTGGTCCTCTGAGATCCCTCCCCAGAGGGACTGGAGTCACAGACAAAATGCCAGGAAGTACCACACACAGGTCTTACTGGAGGAAAGTCCAGACCCAAAGTTCTGCCCCAGAACTCTTTTGTTTTCTTCACATGAGGAAAATGTCTCTGGTCAAGTCCAGGCCCCTGATCCAGTCCCTCTGAGGCAACAGGAAGGGATTCTCACAGGGTGCTTGCTTGCGGTCTCCCCTGCCATCCTAGGTGACCAGGTTTCTGCAGTGAGGGGCAGCTGGAGCTAAGACCTCTTCCTCACACTCTCCCAGGAATCGTTGATCCAGGCCCTGGAGGGCACTGAAGATTTGGAGAATGTACAGAGGCTATCATGGAGACAGGAAGTGCTGCAGAAGGAAATGGGTGGAGTCCAGGCCCAGGTGGAGGTGTGCAGTTGGGGCACCCAGACGCTGGGCACATCTTAGGGGAGCCCTGGTGGAGTCCTGAGAGTCACATGCTAAGACATCCGTCCCCTCAACCCGAGCCCCGGCTGCCTAGCCTCTCATCTTTCCCCCTACAGTCTCTTGGAGGTAGGGTCGGCCGGCTCTGCAAGCAGAGTCCCGAGGTAGCACACAGCCTCAGACATAAGCAGCAGGAAATGATGGACAGCTGGTGGAAGGCCCAGAGCAAGGCCCAGACATGGTATGACCCTGTGGGCCTTCACCCCATGCGGATGCTTCCTAAGGCTCTCGGTCCACACGCTTCCCTTTGGCCCCTGCTTTCTCCTGAGTTTCTGTATCACTTATCAATTAATTCTCATCCCATGGACCTTCTGTGTGGAGGGGTTAAAGGGCCCTGGGCATGGGGGAAAGGGGACTCCAGGAGCCTAGAACTTACTAATGAGTAAGAACTTACTGTGAGCAGGAGGGAGTCGCTGGATGTGGGCCATGAAGTTCAGAAGCTTCAGACTCTGCTGCAGGATCTGCAGGACTGGGCCCAGGGACTACAGGCTGAGATGGCCGCGCAGGGCTCCCCCTGCAGCCCTGTGAGAATCCAGTACATGCTGGAAGAGCACCAGGCCTACAAGGTGAGCCCCAATCCTGAGGTGTGAGGCCTTTCAAATGTCACCCCCCACACACTACCCCATCCCTTCCCCTGACCCCTACTAGGACCTTTCTCTGTCTCCTTTCCACCCTCCCCTCGCTTTCTATCCCCTCCCCCTTCCTGCTGGACCTCTGGTAGTCCTGCTAGGCCTCAGCCCACAGGGAACTGATCTCAGGCCTATTACAGGTTGAGCTGGACATCCGAACAGAGAGCCTTAACCTGGCCCAAAGCATGGGGCAGAGGCTGCTTGCATCTGGATGCCCACTGGCCTCTGGGATTCGCCAAGCCCTGACTGCTGGAGAGCAGGCATTGAGGAGCTTGCAGGAATCATGGCAGGGGCGGCAGCGGCAGCTACAGCAGGCCTTGGAGCAGCAGGTAGGCCCCAAGCCAGCTTCCAGCCTACCCCGACTCTCAAGACTTCCTATGATGTCCCCACAGCTCTGGTCAAAGCCAAAGCTGAAAAGGCGGCCTTTCTTGAGTATTCCTGCTAGTCAGCTCTCCAATCTGAGCCACTGAAAAAGTCACAGACATACCCAGGTAGCCACTGGGCCCTCTGCTTAGCTTCTCTTGTCCTTTTTCACCAGCTGTTTCTGAGCTCTGTGGAAAAGGCGGAACGCTGGCTTGACCGTGAAGAAGCCTCCTTGGCCAGTGAGGGAGTGGCGGTAGGTGTCCAAGAGGAGTGGGAAGGGCAGATGAGACCAGTCAAGCTAGCCAGAACACCAAGCTCTCTGGGTCAAGGGTTTTCCCACTGCTGAGCAGTTGCCATCGGTCCTGAGTATTCCTGCCTGCTTGGGCAGTATCCACAGGGTGTGTCCTAGGAGCCAAGGGATGGGCTTGGAGCCTGGCTGGTCACTCCCTCTGATCTCTTTCCTACCACTCTCCCTGCCTCTGCCTTCCAACATCACCAGGCTTCAGTAACAGATGCATGTAACTCACAGGGACCTGAGTAAGACATAAGTCTTCTCAGAGCATAGAGGTGAGAGGGCGCTCTGGGAGTGGATGCTAGATGCTATCCAAGTATCTCCCCTGCCCTAAAGGCATAGGCAGCCTTGAGGGGTTTAAATAACCCACGGGAGAACAACCACTTTGTAGAAAGGGTTTGTTAGGCTGGCTCTAGAGGGAACGGATAGTTCAGGGTGGAGTGGTGGCAACTCTACAGTTAGCATGGGTTCCCCCTTCCACCAGGACCCCTTGGTCACCGTGGAGACCCTTCTGTCAAAGCACAAGAGGCGTGAGCAGGGCCTGAAGGCACAGGCTGAAAAGATCAGTGCACTGGAGGCCGCAGCCCACAGCCTGCACCAGGGTGGACACTCTGAGGCTCACAGCGCCCTGGACAGATGCCAGGCCCTACTCCTGAGGTACCCGCGACTCTGGATGGTGGGAATCAGGGGTGAGCTAGTGTGGACATCCACTACCCCAAGTTCTTCTCTCCCAGCACTTCAGCTTCTTGGCCCAACTCCAAAGCCTGGGGTCACATGCTGGCAGCGTGCGAGCATGCTAGCCATCAGACAACACATGCCATCCACTTTCTTCTTCATGCCAGCTTTACCCTCTAAGAAGCTCACACTAGGAAACTCAATGGAAGTGATGCAATGACAGAAAGGGACAGGAGCAGAGTGTCAGCCCTTCAGGACCATAATCCTGAGTCTCTCTGCTACCTAATGGGCAGGGCCTGAAGCAAATTCCACTCCCCTAGTTAAGTCTGAAGCCTGTCTCGGAGGGAGGGCTGGCGTATGCTAGCATGGTGCCTGTCCCTCCTGAGTAGGCCGAAGCTCTCTTATGCAGCAGAAGCTCAACCACAGGCCTACGTGACGTGCCCATTTTATGACACTAGCCTTGCCTTCTCCCCCATAGCCGCTCCTCTGGCTCAGCTGGCCTAGCCCCCCCCCCTGCAGCCCCTCTCCCCCTCCCCCCCCCCCCCGCATGTAGACCAAGGCAGATACAACCAGAAGCCATGACCTGACCAGCTGTGGCTCCCCTCCCACTGTGTGGCTCCTTGTAATGGGATTCTAGCCGGGGCCAGTATATCTCCTCTCGTTTGTTGTTATTGCTTTATTTATATCTTGTGAGTATGGGAACTTTGCCTGCTTGCGTGTCTGCGCACCATATGTGTGCCTGGCACCTATAGAGACCATAACTACAGTTATAAACGATTGTGAACTGCCACGTGGGTAATGGGACTAGAACCCAGGCCCCCTGGTTCTGCCGAGCCACCTCTCGGGCCCCAGTGCTCTTCATGACTTCAGGTGGACTAGTGGACCTCGCTGGGTACTCATGGAGGCCTGATAGACAAACAGCAAGTTAGTTTGCCAGCTCTGTTACCTGAAGCAGGACCTGGTGGGCCCAGTCAGCCCCGGCATTGTGTCACTGATCTCTCCCTCATACAGGCTTGTGTTGCTTCATGGAGCCTCTGGTCCCCCAGCTCCATGGCCTTTGGTGTAGGTGAGGCCAGTGAGGGAAACTGCTGACGAGGGATCATTTGTGGGCCATGGGGTGGAGGTGTTAGAACTTTAGTCAGTGCACGTGTGCTAATGTTTTTACTACCTTGGCTCAAAGGTGCATACCTGAAATATATAAATTAATACTTAATGTAGTTTGTATATATCAAATATTTAAATGTGTTAAATATTAAAATGTGTGTGTGTGTGTGTGTGTGTGTGTGTGAAAGACTTGCTCACACCAGTGTGCCAGGCATCCTTACACGTGCCTGTAATCTGAGCACTCATGGTGGGTGCAGGAGGAGCAAGAGTTTTGAGGCCAGCTTGAGCTACGTAGAAAGTTTGCAGTCCGGCTGAGCTACATAGTGAGACCATGTTTTAAAAAGAAATGGGGGTGGTGTTGTCAAGACGACAAAGCAGGGAGCGTTTGTTGAGTGAGCTGCGGTGCTGGAGTCCATGGCGGAAGGGGAGAACTGACTCCTGAGTTGTCCTCTGACGTCCACATGCACTCCATGGTACACACACGTGCAGGCACGCACACTTACATGTATGTACACATGCACTAATATTAAATAAAATAAAAATGTAAAAATAGCATAAAAAAATCAAAACCATTCTGGTGGCTCAGGCCTGTAATCCCAGCTACTTGGGAAACTGAGGCAGTGAGGTCACCAGGCTTGCTTGGGCTATGGAATAAATATAAGGTCAGCATGGGCAGGTCAGCGAGACCCTGCCTCACAAGCTTTAAAGAGGAAAAAAAGGGGCTCATGGTGCAGCGCAGTATAAGAACACTAGTGTGTGCGATGCCTTAGGTTCAGTTACTAACACGGGTTTAAAAGGTGCTTGGGGGACTATATTAGTGTGGACTATCAAAGTGCTGCAGGCTAGATGAAATGTTTTCTCACAGTTCGAGAGACATGAAGGTCAAGATGAAGGTGTTAAAAGGGTCTCTTTGGGTTACAGGTGTCTCCCATGTTCTTGCATGGTCATCCCTTTGGGTGTGTCCTGCCTTAACCTCCTTGTACAAGAATGCCTGTCCTGTCCTCTCAGAGTTGGGCTGACCTATGTTCTGAGATAGTGGGTTACAACAGGAACAAGGGAGACCAATGTGGAGAGGAAGCCCATGTGTCAGATCCAGGCCATTGTGATATGGACCATGAAGGGCTGTGCGACACATTCAAGATCGGGGGCGGGGGAGGGGAAGAGGGAAGAGGGAGAAATTCTCCAGTCCCGTGGTTGAGCCTGGGACTCTTCTTGCAGGACAGAGGCACTCACAGAGCAAGTGCGGGCCCGGGGACGCCAGCTGGGGGAGCTGCAGGAGCTTCAGAAGTTTTTGCAGGATTCCAATGAGGTTCCCTGTGCTTGGGCTGGGAGGGTTGTGGGGCACACCTTCCTCAGGGGCTCTCCAGAGCTTAGCGAAAGCGAAGCTTTCCTCCTGTCAGCTGGCTGCATGGCTGAGGGAGAAGCTGCTGGCTCTGGATGGGGGTCGAGAGGACCCAACCGCGGTGCAGACACAGCTGCAGAGGCAGCAGAATTTCCAGGCCGAGCTGGATGCCAGCATTCCCCAGCAGCAGGAGCTCCAGATGGTGAGGTTCCCGGGGTGCTGGGGGGCCACCTCCCAGCCCCCAACATCCCCACAGCTGCCTTTGAATCACTATCAACAACCAGTGTCTGTCTCATGTTTTCTGTGTGCAGGCACTGTGCTAGGTAACATTTGATAATTTTATGGAAAATATATTGAAACATATATCAAAACATCTGCAGCTCAAGATGTCAAAAGAGAATATCTTTTTTTTCGTTTTTCCTTTCCTTTTTTCAACATTTCTTTTCTACCTGAAAAGGAGTCCTGACCCCAGGCTGATTACTCTTGCTATCAAATGTTTTGTTAAGTAGTTCATGCTAGGTCACCTCATCTAAGCATTAATCATTGCTACTCCATTACATGGAAGACAAACAGATTAAGAAATATTTGAGGCTGGGTGTTAGGGCACATGGCCATGATGTGAGCACTGGTGGCCATGGTAAGTTAGACGCAGCCTGGTATGGTGTGGGTCATCCTGGCACTGGGGATCACAGGCAGTGCTGGGCAGCAAATCTGAGGCTAGTGGGCAGTGTGGTGAGAGCCTGCTTCAAAAAAGATAGGGGTGGGTGGGGGGAGGGTTAGACCCTGGGAGGGAAGAAGGAATGGAAGCGTGCCCCACACAGTCAGCTTGGAGAGACCGCAGCTGTGGGGCTGCTCATTGACCATGCCCATGCCACCAGCATCCTCAGTCCAGATGTATGTACCATGTATGGTGTAGGAGGGACAAAAGCTGCTACAAGGGGACCACCCGGCCTCAGAGACCATCCGGGGACAACTGAAAGAATTAGGAGACCTCTGGGCTGAGCTGCAGACCAACTGCCAGAGGAAGATGGCCAGACTACAGGGGGCCCTCAAGGTGAGGTGACAGTCTGTGAAGAACTCACGGGACAGGACTCTGGGACTCAGCACCCCGACTCCACTGAGCCCACCTACATCCTGTCCCAGGCCCTGCATCTACAGAGGGTGCTGAAGGAACTAGAGAACTGGCTGGAGCCCGTGGAAGCAGAGCTGAGAGTCCCCGTCAAAAGCCAGGACCTGCCTAGGGTGGGCGAGCTCCTGGGGGCCCAGGAGGAGCTCGAAGCAGCTGTGGACAGGCAGGCCAGGCAAGCGCAGGAGTTGCAGGGCCAGGCCCAAGCCTGCTTTCAGGAAGGCCACTGCCTCGCTAAAGATGAGGAAGAGCGAGCCAGGCAGCTGCTTCAAAGGTAGATTGCCCAAGGCCCTGTTTTGATACCTTGCCTTCCTTTGATACCTTTGCTGCTTCCTTGGGAGAAAACTAGTTTCAACACTGGCCCCTCTGGTTCTCTTTCAGGTTTCAGGGCCTTCGGGAGTCCCTACAAGAACGAAGGGCATCCCTGGAAGCCCAAACGCTCCTCTTACAGTTCTTCAGGGATGCTGATGAGGAAATGGTCTGGGTTCAAGAGAAGCTGCCCGCTGCCACAGCCCAGGACTATGGCCAGAGCCTTAGCACTGTGTACCACCTGCAGGCAAAACACCAGGTGTTAGCCCATGCCAGGAGGGAGGCCGGGGAAGGGCAGCCTCAGGGGCTGGAGGCCTCAGAGGGGCTGGAGGCTTATGGATCGGGGCAGGCACTGTGGACCAGCACAGCCTCTGCCCTGAGGAACACCTATTTTCTTTGGAAATCCTGGGATGGAAATTCCCTGTAAGTCTGTAGGGTCCAATGAATCAGCAGGGTGTGAGTTCCTCAGTTTTCTAGTACACCCCTGGTCCTTCCTCTTTTGCAGAATTTAGAGAATGAGATCTGTAGCCACAAGGCTCTGAGCCAGGTGGTGACAGGTACAGGGCACAAGCTTGTACAGGCGGGACACTTTGCGGCTGCAGAGGTGGCCGCCCGGGTGCAGCAGCTGGAGGTGGCTCTAAACCACCTAGAGACAGAGGCAGCACGGAGGAGGAGGAGGCTGCAGCAGGCCCTGGAGGTCCAGCAGACTTCGGTGGAGGTGAGGGGGATGCTGAGCGATGTCAGAACTGGCCTGAGAATACGAGGAGTGTATGGGACTGACAGATGCCCCCCCAGGGCAGGCAGAGCTACCCTTGCCTGCCTTCAGCTCCTTATTTTCATTGTTCCTTCCAAACCTGGGGTTTCCAGCTACAACTTTATGTCAGAATCACCTGGACCCTTCCCCTTGCAATTACATCTGAGCTACCTCACAAACTAAATACATAACAAGTGTAAGCGCCCAGGAGCTGAGCTATAGTAAGACCCTATCTCGAAAGGCAGACAAAAGCACCTCAAAAGTAATTAGAAGCCAGGGACGGTGGCTCATGCTTGTGATCCCAGGATGCAGAAAGCAGACACAGGAGGATGACTACTTCAAGTTCCAACCAAGGCCTGCAAAGTGAGACCCTGTCTCACAACAAGATAAAAAGTAATAAATGAAAAGAAACAAAGTAAGGATTGTTGGCTAAATTTTGCTTTTGTAAAATTTATTACACTAAATAGTAACACTGTCTTTGAGAAGCATCCCATATACAGTTACAAAACCCAGACACTATTGCGGATGCCCACAAGTGCTGGCTGACCAGAGCCAGATATAGCTATCACCTGGGAGGCTCTGCTGGTGCATGACAAATACTGAGGGGGACACTCTCAGCCAGCCATTGAACTGAGCACAGGGTCCCCAATGGGGGAGCTAGAGAAAGGACCCAAGGAGCTGAAGGGGTTTGCAGCGCCACAGGAGGAACAATAATATGAGCTACCCAGTACTCCCAGAGCTCCAGGGACAAAATCATCAACCAAAGAGTACACATGGAGTTACCCATGGCTCCAGACACATCGGCAGCAGAGGATGGTGTTGTTAGACACCAAAGGGAGGAGACGCCCTTGATCCTGGAAAGACTTGATGCCATAGTGTAGAGGAATACCAAGACAGGGAAGCGGGGGAGGGTTGACTGGGGAAGGGGAGATGGCTTATGGGATTTTCGGGGGAAGGGGGAAGCAGGAAAGGAGACAACATTTGAAATGTGAATAAAGACTATATCTAAATAAATAAATAATAAAACATAAACCTCTTTATTTTACATGAAGAAAAAGGAAAGAATCACCTGGAAACCTTACAAATGGCAGCATTCATTGTCCTTCCAGTATAGTGAGATTCTTCAGGAAGGTGCTAGGAAGGACCCATGAGGGCTCTCCAGGCAATTCTCCCCCTGCAATTGGCTGAAGACACCTCCTACAATCCCACCCCATATACCCTCTAACTCCCACTCTGAATCCTAAGGCTCCCATGCCATAGTCCTGGGCCTAAAACTAACTCCTGCTGTTACACTGCCTAGCTCCTGGAAGCAGGATCCTGGCTAGCTGAGCGGGGCCATATTCTGGATTGTGAGGACCTGGGCCAGGATGCTGAGGCCACACAGGCTCTTCTGCGGCGCCTGGAGGCCACCAGAAGAGACTTGGAGGGGTTCGGCAGTCGCATTGAGCAGCTACAGCAAACAGTGGCCCTTCTGGAGAGTGGGCGGAACCCAGGCAGGTAGGCCAGAGCCACACACTTCCCGGGGGAGCAGAGATAAGGGTGCCCCTGTCAGAGGCAGAGGAGGGAGGCTGGTCCAGTCTGGAGAAGGAAGGATGCAGTATGCTGTCCTTTCTTCCCGTCATAGTCCTAGGGTGCTGGCCCAGCTGCAGGCTGTGAGGGAGGCCCATGCACAGCTGCTGCAGAGAGCAGAAGGCAGGGGGCAAGCACTGCGTGAGCAGCTGTGCTTACACCAGCTGGAGCAAGAGGCCCTGCTCCTGGACGCCTGGCTGAGCACCAAGCTGGCTGTCGCCGAGTCCCAGGACTATGGACGGGATCTAGACGGCATCAAGGTGGGTTAGTCCTTGGTAGACCCAGAGAATGGGGATGAAGCTTCCTTAGGTAAGGAAGATTCTGAGAATGGGAGATTCTGAGGGGTGAACAAGGATTCTGGAGGGGTGTCACTGGAAGAGTCTGCAGTTCTAGAACTCCAGGGTTAAGTGTGATGTTGGGGCCACTGCCAGTAACTCTGCAATCCCTGACCCTACCCCTCCTAGGTGCTGGAAGACAGGTTTGGTGCTTTCAACAGAGAAGTCCAGAACCTGGGCCAGACCAAGATGCAGACCCTGAGGGAGCTGATGGCTTCCCTAGAAAGAGGAGCACCCAGGTTCTATCCCCAGATCCAAGCTCTGAAGAGTCGCGTCCAGACCACTTGGGAGAGGCTAAACAAGGCAATCCAAGTCCATACAGAGGTAGGCATGTTTCAGAGTCCATACAGAGGTAGGCATGTTTCAGAGTCCATACAGAGGTAGGCATGTTTCAGGGCGTACGGAGCGGGGAGCACGGCACAGCCTAACAGGATCCCCCTCATCTTTTCTCAGAACTTGGCAGCAGCCTGTGATCTCCGGAGCTTTGAGCAGGCTGCCTCAGAGCTTCAGGGTTGTATGCAGGGGAAGACCACCCTGCTGGAGGAAGAGTTCCGAGTCCACAGCCTGTCGCCTGCACAGCCCCTACTGCAGCGGCAGCAGCAGCAGCATAGGTGCCTGCAGGTAAAGGCCTTGCCCAAAGCTGATCACCTCAGCCCCACTTCCCCAGGCATACGGCAGAAGACTTGTGTGCCTCAGTCCCTCATCAGAGATGGCGGGCAGTGGTCTCACCTGGGTCCTGCCCCTGAGCCACTTCTCCAGGGTATCAGATCACTCCTGTTTAGCCCAAGGGACTTGGACCAGGTTTTAAGCAGAATGGAGGGGTCTCCACCGGCTAAGGGCTACTGAGTGGAGAGCATGCCAGTACAACATCATATTCTGGTTGCAGAGAGAACTGAGGGCTATTGAAAAGGAGGTGTCAAGAGTACAGGTGGAGGCCCATCGGCTCGGCCAGCACTACCCCATGGCTCAGGGGAGCCTTGGCGAGTGGCTCACCAAGGTGCAGGGGGCCTGGGCCAACCTGGAGGCCAGAGTCCAGGAATGGAGCCAGAAGCTGTTGCAGGCTACCCGGGGCCACACCTTTCTTGGGAGCTGCCGGGAATTGCTGTAAGTAGGGGGCATACTGTTAGCTCAGTTCTGGCCTATCCTGATGTTTGGGTGGGTAGCACTTCCTGCCCTTGTCCCCCAGGCCGCCTCACCGTCTCTGCTAGTAGCTCTCTCTCTCCCTGCCTGGCAGAGCGTGGGCTCAGGAGAAGCAGGAGCTGCTGTCCTCGGAGAAGCAGGCTGCGGATGTGGCGGGGGCCAAGCAGCTCCTTGAGCAGCATGAGGAGATGGAACAAGCAGTCCAGGAGTGCTGCCTTCAAGCCCAGAGCACACGGCAGGAAGGGCAGCGGCTGCTGGACAGCGGCCATTTCATGTCCCTGGAGGTGTGAGCACAGAGGTCGGAGGAGCCTCACTGCTGAGGCCTAGCAGCCCTAGGGAGGTTGAGGAAGGCTGAGCAAGCAAAGCTCTCCTGCTAGCCCTGGTGGGCGAGAGCTCTGCCCGGACCTTCAAGGCACCCTTCCTGCAGGTGGCAGAGTGTATGCAGGAGCTGGAAAGACATCTGCAGGAGCTTCAGGTAGCCTGGGCCCTGCATGGACAACGCTTGGAGCAGAACCGGAGCCTGCAACAGCTGCGGCAGAGGCTGGAGCTGGCCGAGGCCTGGCTGGCCTCCTGGGAGTGCCTGTTGCTGGACCCCAGCCGTGGGGTAAGGGCAGGCAGGCCCTGCTGGTCTCAGTTCACTGGCCCTTGGGCTAAGCCTGGGGGGAGGGCGAAGAGAGGCAGCACCCCAGAACTGAACCACGTGCTCACTCATTTCTCTCAGCACTCAGTGTTGGAAGTGGAACGTCTGCTCTACAGACACGAGGGCTTGGAAAAGCTACTGGCAGCCCACGAGGAGGAGTTCATCCAGCTTCAGGCGATGACAGAGGTTCAGGGCTGGAGGAGGGGAGGCTGGGCATACCGAGAAGAGGCGTGAGGGTTGTGGGATGGGTGGGAGTGGGGGACAATTGGTCAGTCTACAAGTTAGGGCTCCTTAGGGCAGTAAGGCCTTGTGGAGTCTTCCTCAGGGCTTCTCCTTCAGGAAAAGCACCAACCCCTGTCATCCAGGGCTCCTGTGGGTGAGTGAGGAGGAATGATTTCAGAGCTGAAACATAACTACAGAAGGGACCAGCACTCTTGGAGCGGGAGCGGGAGAGAACGGGGTGGACTTGTGTTTGAACACTGGGGGTTAGGTGCACATCTGGCTGAGATAAAAGAACTGTAGCCTGGTACCCCCACCAGACTACCATTATCTCCCTGGGGCATGTAGCCAGGTCACAGGTGTCCAGGGTCCACACTCTGGAGCAGGCACAGAGGCCAGGAGTGCTGGGCAGGGGGGATGCTAGGAATAAGGAGCGGGTGTCTCCCTTCTTGACTGTGCCGGGCCTGAAAATTGGACCCCCATCTTGTATTTTCAGGAGGCAAAGGGTGCTCATGTCATGGAGGTGTCTGTGGAACTTAACCAGCAGCCTCCCACAGAAGGGAGGCAGGTGTGTGCTAGCTCTGACTGCAGGCAATCCCATATTCAGCAGCCTTGGCACTGGGCCTGGCACTGTGACTCCCGGCAGACTCCTGCATAGCTTCCTGGGTGGCCTCAGAGAAGGCTATAGTTTCTATCCACAGATGAGGAAAGGGGAAGAAGGGGATTACTTGCTTTGGTTGCCCTGTCAAGATCTCCCTGCCCTCTTGGTTGCCCTGTCTGAGCTCAGCCTTCTTTCCTCTTCCCCATGTAAACTGGGCAGTACTTTTCCTGGAAAACTCTGAGGCCTGGCCTGGGGCCCTTTTTTCTACCTTCCCCGCAGCCCAGTACCAGCTTCTGGACCAATAGCCATGGGATCTTGGCAAGGGGAGCCTTGAGCCTGTTCTCAGAGATGAGGAAGGCAGAAGTGCCAAGTGGCACTGGGGTAAGAACCCTCGGGCAATTAGAAGCATCTCAGGGGGATACAAGATAGCTCCCACAGGGACTAGCGGGGGGGGGGGGGCCCTGGGATCCCTGCACCTCATCTCTCCACAGGAGCTGGCTTACCCGTCCCCCCTTGCACCTGAGGAAACTGAATGTGAGAGGCTGGAGGACAGAAAGCAGACTTTCGTCCCAAGGTGAGGCCTGGAGGCCTGTGGGACCTGACAGCAAGCTTGGCTGGGGCTGCAGGCAGAGGTCCAGCCAGAAGCTGGCGGGGTCAGTTTAGAAGGCAGGCTGAGCAGAACTGAAGTCTGTTTGCAGTACGTCTGAAAAGCAGGCTGCAGGCTGCCAGTCAGCCTTGGGTAGCAGGGCAGGGGGGCTGTAGGGGAAGGAAGGAGGGGTGCTGGGGCCCAGGTTGCCAGTGTTACTTGTATCTTACGGAGCTATGAGCTTTCATAGCCGATATCTCTAATGTCTAGGAAGTGGGACATAACGGTTTTTCTCAAAGAATTTAAAACTCCTTAAAAACACAGCCAAACGGCCAGGCAGTGGTGGTACACGCCTTTAATCCCAGCGCTTGGGAGGCAGAGGCAGGTGGATTTCTGAGTTCAGGGCCAGCCTGGTCTGCAAAGTTGAGTTCTAGGACAGCCAGGGCTACACAGAGAAAACCTGTCTTGAAAACAAACAAACAAACAAACAAACAAAATTACACAGGTAATCAGTAGCAGAGGTAAAGATTGTCCTGTCCTGTCCTTTGGAGTCTATACTGACCCCTACCTCCGTCCCCACCCCTTTCAGCCAGAGACTGTGTGGCTTCTGTTCCTTCCTGGACTCAGGCTGTGTTAACTCAAATGCTAGGCCTTGATTGGTCTGGACTGTGGCCAAGCCCAGGTTTATTGGCAGAAAGAATGTGCAGAACATACCCTGGCCTTTTGTGCCTGCCTCATGAGTCTGCTGGGTTCTCTGTGGAGTGATGGGGGTACCAGGGGTTCCTTACTGTCCCTTGGTCCTAGCTCCCTCCCTCACTGTTGTCACCTCCCTTTGTTCCCACCTTTTTTTTTTTCAGAATCCCAAAGGGACCCTGCATTTTTCCACCTTCCTGCACTGGGGTCTCAGGGCGTCTCAAGGAGTCTGCTTGGGACTGCTGAGTACTCGCCCACACTCTAGCACCAGAGTAGAAGGCAGACTAGGATTGACTCAGTGTGACCCATAGTCCCTGGGACAGGGACACAGCTCCTAGGAAGGAGTGGTCTTCTGGTTCTACAGCCTAGAACCCAAGGCCAGGTTCCCAGCAGAGAGCAAGGACACTGTGCTCAAGTGGACACTGGTGGAGTGGGTTTTTCTCTTAATCCTGAGATGCCAGGAACTCAAAGCCCGCTCTGCTGAGGGGGCTGGTGAGGCCTCACATGAGAGACCCTTGCTCCCACCCCTCAGAAAGCTGGAAGCCAACACACGTGCACTCTGAGGTGACAGCAGAGCTCAGGCACAGGCTCCCTGTCCCCAGAGACTCTGGGATCGCGCTATCACAGGGGCTCACCCCACCTTCCCTCATCTCCCCACCTTCTACACCTGGGGAGCCCTTGCTGGTCACAGGCCCTACCCCCAGAAGCTCCACATGCTGCTACTGCTCCGCATCCCCACACCACCAGATGCTCCTGGACTGTCTGTCCCAAGTCCTCACTCTCAAACTTCTCCTTGCTCTGAGACATCTGAGACAGTGCCTTTGTGCTCTAGCTCTAGCCTGTCTTGTCCCTGGCCCTGATTCCAGGGGGACACAGGGTCAGCGTGTCAGCATGGCCAGGCCAATGGTAAGTATAAAGGCTAAGGGATTAGGCAGACTGGACACAGACTCCTCTTTGGCACACTCGGCCTCTTGTGGATCCTGGCTTCATGCTCAGCCATCTCGGCCTTCCTATCTATCTCCAAGCTTCAGGCCCCCTAAGAATTAAGGCACATAAAAGAGGATGTGAACACCCCCTGGCCCCCACAAGGTCCCCGGGTCCAGTATGACTGTCATATCCATACATCTAGACTGAAGCACAACTGTGTGTCTGAGGGCTCTCGCGCTGTAGCAGGTGACAGCCACAGCTGTGGTCTTTGACACAGCCTCCCTCTCTTTGGCAAGCCTCCTGAGCTCCAGCTTGACTCTGAGGTAGAGATGAAGGAACCGGACGTGCACAAGGATGTACACATCAGTTTCTGGTGGTGAACTGAGGCCTGTACTTTACCATGGAGATTTATCCTTTTAAGATTTATTTATTTTATTTATGTGAGTACACTGTAGCTGTCTTCAGACACATCAGAGGGCATCAGATCCCACTACAGATGGTTGTGAGCCACCATGTAGTTGCTGGGAATTGAACTCAGGACCTCTAGAAGAGCAGTCAGTGCTCTTAACCACTAACTCATCTCTCCAGTGGTCCCCCTTCCCTCCCCCCTCAAGCTATCTTTTACCTTACAGCTACATTGTGGCCTTGAACTCACTCTTGTAGCCCAGGCTAGCTTTGAACTTTACTCTTCCTGAGTCTCAGTCTCCTGAGTAGCTGGGATTAGAGGCCTATGCCGCCAGGTCCAGCTCACAGTGGGTGGTGCTGGGACAAACACTTGCCTGGCTGACAGAGCTTGCTGGATCATGAGAATCAAAATTGTTATACCCCATTCATCTCACAGCCTCTAGCAGCTGCTCTCCACACCTAAGCTAGGAGCAGGTGGGATGTTCCAGGAGGAGAGGCCTACACACCATGTTTAGGGAGGATCCTGTGGTGTTTGGTTCCTAATGTCTGTTCTCCCAACAGGTCTAAACCTTGAATTGAATCGTGAGCCAACACCCATCCTCGGGGCTACCAGTGGAGACACATCCTGGGAACCACTCGACCACTGGTCCATTCAACAACCCTTCCCATGGCTGCTCATGACCAGTGTGGAGAACACAGCTCCTGTCAGAGGACAGGCAACACTGATGTCACGTGTCACTGGCTATGCCTGAGATGAACCATGGCTTCATTGCAAGATCTCTGAGCAAAGATGACAACCTGTGACAGGACCGGAACGTCCATGCTAGTGGCCTCTTAGAAAGGGATTTGTTTTCAGAGTGGAAGTAACAGCCTGGTACAGCAGATGGTCTTGGGACAGTGCCACAAGCACCTCCCATTTATAAGAGCCCCTGTAACATGTAAAGTGTCCCATGTCACAATGTCCTGTCATGCAGCCAACACTGCCCCAAGTCCATCCATGACAAACAGTCGCCATAGCACCTCTGCTTGCAGCTTCCAGCCTAGACTCTGTGACAGGGCTACTGACAGGCTAGTGTCACCTTGGAGGTCCCAGACACGCATCTTTGTGGAGCTGTGCTGGACATCAGAGTCTCCAGAGTCTGGAGCTGGTCTTGAACTCAGAACAGAAGGGAAAGGAGTTGAAGATCAAGTGACCCAGATGGAAGCCAGCCAGGGTCCCTCAGCTGTCACTCCGGCCTAAACTGCCTGCGTGTTCTCCGCCGCTGCACGGCCTGCTGCATGGCTTCCCGCAGCCGATCCTGGTTGTTGCAGATGTTGTAATGCGTCAGACGTAACAGCTTGTCCACATCTTCCTGGCTGTAGGTCACTTTTGTGTAGTGGTATGGGGAGTCGGACGAAGACAGATTCACCTCCCCAGCTGCCTTCTCCTCCGATGTCCGTGGCACCCCTGTGGGAAGAGGGCAGTTTGGGCAGGGGTCCTGGGGTCACCTGCACTGAGGCAAGGGTGGAGAAGTGACCAAGGCTCACCAGGGGCTGAGTGGCCCTGGAAGGAGTCGTTGACCAGCGGGAAGTGCAGCACAGCTGGGGCTTCGGGCCGGCCCGGGTCACAGAACAGATGGCACTCCTGAGGTTGCCGCTGCTCCTCAGGGCTGGGTGAGATGGATGGGAAAGGGATGCCCTGCTCCTGGCAGAACCGGCTCACAAGTTGCAGCTGCTGCTGGGCAGGCAGAGGGGGCATCAGAGAGCTTCCCAGTGTGTGCAATACAAGGCTGACTAACAAGGCCATCCACTAAGGTGCACAGGACCTGGTGCTCAAACACCAATGGAGACGCCAGTGGACCTGGAGTCCCAGGCTCTCCTGAGTTAGTTAGTGGCCAACAGCCCTCTGAAAGCAGGAGTCAAACTCCTCACGGGAGCCATATAGAACCAGTGGTCATACCAGGACCTCTGTGGGGTTCAGGCACAGTAAAAAGAACCATGGTACAAGACAGATGAACAGATCAGGTTCCTACTCTCAGAGCAGAGTTAACTTCCCTGCAGGGGCTAACACAATCCAGCATCCATGACACATGGTGCCACTTTTGTACCCACTAAAGGAACCTGGGCCAGATACCAGACCCTAAAGCAGATCCATCAGGGGCCCAGAAGAAGGTAGCCTACATGGCCCTCCACCCCTGCCACCTGAAAGGCTCCGTGGAGGTTGTAGTCCAGTGACAAGATGAGGTCCACATCCCGGGTTGGCTGTAGGAGGGGTGGGCAGCTAGTATTGATGAGATAGCCAACATCCAGGAGGCAGAGGTGGGGTTCGGCGGGTGTCAGCTGGTTGGGGAGCCCGTCCAGTTTGGAAGCTGCAAAGGTTTGGGGATGGGGTTCAGACCCACATAGACTGTCCCTGGTCCCCACCAGCCTGAAGCATGTGTGTTCGGAAGTTAAGGAAACTGGAGAGCCCAGACTGAGCAGTGAAGCAGATACCTTTCCAGGCAGAGAAGTGAGGGTGGTGGAAATAGTCCTTGTGGAAATGGAGGCCACGCGTGAAGTTGTGGGTGGCCTGGGCGAGGGGACGCTTTGTCAGGAGGTCAGTGAAGAGCTCGGCGACCCTGCCAGCTGTTGCTGGTGGTTCTACTATCTTCAGATGGGGGACCTGCTCTTTGTCTGCACAGGCGAGAGAAGGGGTAAGGTGATGAGGGTGACCTTAGGAAAAGGAGGCCTCTGATCCTTTATCCCAGCCTCTGTGGTGACCATGGGAGAGAAGCAGCTTAGGTCCTCATGCCTCAGACACTCCCGACTGGCTGCCCATCTCTCTCCTACAGAAAAGCCCAAGCACCTACCCAGCTCGGCTTGGTCCTTGGCCCAGCGGTCCCAGAACTGGCTGGGTTCGGAGGACCAGTACAAGCTGTCCTGGAGGCTGGCTGCGAACAGATTGCTCCAGATACCTGAGAAAGGGGCACCAAGAGAAAGGTCCTCAAGCCTTGCGCTGACCCTCCTCTCTCTGGCTGAGGCATCAGGGGAGGGCTTTCCTCACCTTCCAGGAAGCAGATGCGGGACTCAGGAAGCTGCTTCACCAGCCGCCCCATGAAAAACTCAGAGCCAAAGAGCTCAGAGGGGATGAAGGCGCCATACTTGGGGAAGCCAACTTCATAGGGGGAGAACTCGCACCATTCTGTGAAGACAATACACCTCAGCCTCGAAGGCCAGGGACTGGATTTCAGGGTTGCCAGAGGGTGAGGAGGATCGCAGGCCTTGTTACAAGCATGGGACTAAGGCCTCTTTCCCAATCCCAAGGGCATAAGAGGTGATAGGGTGATAATAGGGTGCTAGTTTCCGGTACTTGGACCAAGAGAAGGGGACATCAGAATGACCTCTTATACACAGGACTAATTACACTGTACTCTACCACCCGCAAGAGTACAGGCCCCAGTTCTGAAGCCACTCACCCCCAAATTCAAAGGTACTGAGGCCCTGCTCCTTGCTGTTGAGGGCACAGTAGATAGGCAGAGGGTTCTGGCCTCGAGTCAGGGCCTCTCGCTGATCCGAGAGTTTGTGCTCATGGGGCTGAGGGAAGGAAAGAGCTCAGCCCAAGCCCGCAGCTTCCCGATGCTGGGAGTCTCCCACGTCACCCAGGGAAGGGCCCACCTCCAGATGGCTTTGCCTTAGCTTTACCAACCCGGGGCCCACCCCTCTCCCTACCTTGTCATGAAGCAAGGCCTCATTAATGAGGGCCCACAAGTTGGTGAAGCAGGTCGGGTGGCCCAGGCGAGCACGCTCAGCCAGCTCTTGCCGGTACCGCCAAAGCTGGCTGGGGGCCAGTGCACCCAGCTTGCTCTTTGTTACCTGGGTCTTCAGCAACTCTGTGGGCCCTGACAGGTCCTTTTGAGACCACTCTGGGTCCTCATAGAGGTTGGCCAAAGCCCTGAGGGAAGGACAAGCTTAGGAGTTGGCGAAGGTCATCACAAAGGCCCCCGTCTGGCCAGCACCTTCCTGTTCCCGGGAGCACACTGCCCTACCGAGCATTTTCCCAGTCCATTCGGTTTGCTCAGGGGCCATGGGCTTAGGACTTCCTTTCTACTGCATCCCCTCCCCTCACCCCCCGGTGCTCAGCACACAACCGGCTCACCAGGTGGACCCCGAAGCCCCTGTGATATAGGAGATGCAGTCCAGAAGGCCGAGCTCCTTCAGGCCAGCCAGCTGCCCATATAAAGAGGTCATCGCCCGGATCCCACCACCAGTGGCCATCACAGCGATCACTGGGATCTGGAAGAGGAAAGCCAGGTTCAAAAAAGCCCAAGGGATAGAGAAAGCTGCATGGGACATGAGCATGGGAGTCAACATGTGATTGGACCTGGGGACCAGCTCTGAGTTACCCCTGCTGAGAATCCAGTCAGAAGCAGCCTTCCAAAGGTCTCACTGTTTCAAACATCAGAGCTCCAGGAAGGACAGCCTAACAAGAGCCAGGCTTTATTGCTTATTGGCACCCATAGGAGTCTGAGATCACCTTCTGGAAGCCCCCAAGGCTCCTTCGAAGGTCTCCCAAAAGCCCTGCTCTCCAGTGCTGGAATTTACTGCCCTGGGAGACAGCTGAGGCAGGTCTGAACCTCTGAGGACTATTCTGAGCCAAGAGACCCTCCTTGTCCTAGTGACGCCACCTTACTCATCAGTCAGGTGGGGGACGGAGAAACAGGGAAGGCAGGCCAGCTGTGGGAACTCCCATCTCTGAGCCCCAGGTAGCTCATGTGCCACTCTGACAGCACTGAGGAAGAGGAAGGGCAGCAGGGCTTGCCCGAGTGGGCACCAGCTCTGGCTTGCACAACTACCCCAGCACTGAGCAGGCAGGCTCCGAGCAGGCCTGACAAGCTCTCCACCTAGCCATGCTCCAGCCTCAGACCTCGTCCTCACGCAGGTCCTGGTCCAGCTGTAGGGCCTCTTTCAGGGCGGCAGCCACCACCTGCTTCCTCTTGCTTAGGAAGGCCTGCTCCTCGGGGCACGGCCCACAGCGCAGCCGCACGGCCAGCTCCTTTGGTCTGGGGAGAAGAAAGAGACCGAGAAGCAGTTACAGAGGAAGAACCTGGTTGTCTTCGCCAGCCAGACCCTCGCTCTCTTCTCAGTCAGCACCACGACTTGCTGTGGAGTGGTGGTGGTGGGGACCCCAGAACCACGCAGACATGTGATTGTGGTAAAGCACGTTGGGAACAGGTGCATCCAGGTTCCAGGGCTGACCTCCATCTCCAAGTCCAATCTCTCCCTCACCCACATCTCCAAAAATGACAACAGGGCAGAGAAGGCCACTGCCTCCACATATTTGTGAGGAAGAACCACTATCCCAAGATGGCAACTCGTCAACAGTCTCCATGCCAAGAGGCATACCTCCCCCTTCTTGGTGTCCTTGCTCTGCCTCAGCCTCCGGAACTGTCCTCACCTCCCTGCCTGCTAATCTAGATAAGACACTGATCCTGAGTTTCCCAGGATGGCGTACTAGGCAGGGCCCACACATACTGTAGCAAACCCAAGTGGGGACATTAAGAACAGCCCGTCCACGCTGAAGCCTCGTCCTGATGCACAGCCCTCTGTCCCCAGGAGGTGCTGCATTTCCGTCTTCCCCACCCCCGGCCCGACTAACTGCCCTGCCTGGGTGCCGTCCCGCTCTCCCATCCCCAGACAGGCTCTTACCCTTCTTCTTTCTTGAGTTCCAACCTCATCAGTGGTTCCTGGAAACCATGAGGACCATGATGAGAAAGGCTGGGTACCTCCGCCCCACTGTGGCCTTGGTGAACCCCAGAACATCCCCACGAGCCCTTGGGCCCCAAGCACTTCCACAGGTCTACCCTTGCACCCACTGATCCCTCGGCATGGCCTGAAGGAGGCTGACTGCAGACCAGGGTCAGCAGCAGCCCCGTGCATGACCCCAGCTCCTCTAGATGACCAGTACCTGGGATGTGGGGAAGACGAGTCTCACCAGCTGCGAAGAGGGTAGAGTTTGTAGTGGCACCTTCAGCTGCTCATGGGGGTCATCCTTAGGATCAGGGAGAGAAAGGACCCCTCGAGTCATTACTCCTTTCTTTGCTAAGACCCCACCAACTCCCCGTGGCAGGGACAGAAGAACAGTAGGGAAGGGAACAAAGAAATTAACCCACATGACCTGACGGACAGGAGCAGTGCAAGGGGGTGGGGCGGGGGAGCACAGCTCAGGCTGAGAGGTGCTGAGAGAAGAGGGGCAGTGGCTCTAGGGTCCCACGAGCAAGGCACACCACCTGCAGACGGACATTCAGATCTTGCTCCCAGCAGGCTGGATAATGGAAGTGGAAAGATGCAGTACCGGCAGAGGCGTCCTGGGGGCCCTCACAGGCCCCAGCAACCACAAGTTGAACTTTGCGCTCTGACCCTAGAAACAGGAACCAGAACTCAGGACGGGATCTGTCCAGGGAATGCCTGATCATGTCTGTAGGGAACTCCGTCTCTGGCATGGTCCAGATGGAGAGATGGAGCCCAGGGCAGACCTGGCATAAACTTGCCTCCCAACCTTCCGCCCTGCCTTTGGGACCTGAAAGCAGCCAGCACAATAAGCTTACCCCTCAGAAAGGGAGAAGAGACAGGATGGAAGGGCTCCCTAAGGGGGGAGAACTCACTCTTTGGTTCTCCTGTCCTCTTCAGTTCAACATGTAAGCAGGAGAGCTCCCGGGCCTATGGTCAAGACATCCCCTTAAACACAAGGTGCACCCCATCTTTGGGGCTGTACATTGTGGGCTCCTGATCCCTATTCCCAGAACATTCTTCCATCACCCTTAGTCACTAAGCATGTGCTTGAGATGTACTCTCTTGGTGAACACGCATACCAAGGCCCCCAACTCGGCCTACATGACCTAGACTGTGTGGACCAGTGTCAGGCCTGGAAGAACAGCAGACAGCATGAGGGATGACAGCTAGGGGAGCCCCGGGCTCTTCACTCACCACCAGGATACCATTGCTGATGAGCTGTTCCTCACAGTCTGTCCTGGAAAGAGGACCCAGTGACTCTCTGCAAGAGGCCGGGAACTCCTCCTCTACCAGGAAGGGATGCCAGCCTAGGTGAGCTGGGCACTGCCCCTCTCAGAAGGGAGCTTCCCACTGCCACTCACCACCCTCTCCCATCCCCTCCCCCACTCCCAAGACCAACTTACAGAGTCTGAAGTCGAAACTCAACTTCCAAGCGCCCATCCTCCTAGAAAGAGACGCAAGTCAGAGGGCCTGGCAAACCAGAGGGGCCAGGCGGCTGCGGAGGCCTTGGTAGTGGGGAAGGGCAACCGTCCCTTTCCAGGTCATTCTGTCTACACTCCCTTGACTGCTCACAGAAAACTATGCTTCTGACCAGGTGAGAAAGAAGCTGGAGAAGGACTGCTTCTTGGTGAAGTCACTTGGGATTCCTGGGCCTCTCCCAGGAGCAGGGGAGCCTCCAAAGCTCTGCCCCCAGAACAGGGCAGGGGGGGCTATTTCCCCCACCCCACCCCCGAGCTTTACCTGAGTGCTCAATGAGAAGCTCTCGCGCTGAGTCCCAACGCGCAGAGTCCCCACGTCAAACAGCACTGACAACACGGGGTCATCCTTGGTCACCAGGTCTTGGTCAAAGACTTTCAGTTCCATAACATTCTGGAAGAAGCACAAAGAGAGGAGTGAGATGGTGAACGGGGCAGGAATGGCAGACTAGGAGACACATGTGGCAGTGGAGCACCGGGACAAGGACGGGGCCAGACTTGATGCCTGGTCTACCTTGAGCTGCCTATGGATCCGGAAGTGGAAGTTCTGATTCCAAACGGGGTCTCTGCTGTTCCTGACTGTGCGTGTCTGGAGCGTGTGGCTGGAGGCCGTGGGCAGGTTCAGAGTCACATAGCAGTCAGAGGATGTTACTGCACGAAGGAGGAACACATGTCGGGTCTGATCAAGAACGTTCCCAGGCTGCCACTGAGTCCACTTCCTCCCCCTGAGACTTCATGTCCATAGGGCTGAGCCCTCTGCCGCTTTCAGGATCTTCCCTCCAGCAGTCTCTGCACGACCAGCCCAGCCTTCCCTGGAGACCCTCCCACTGGTATTCAACACGGCTGTCTGCTTAGCTGAAGGCCGGGGAAGCACTGTGCTTACCTAGGTCCCTGGAAGGCAAGCCACTGGCCTGGAGGATGCGCACAGTAAGCAGGCATGTCTCTGGCACCTTTGCCTGCATGTAAACAGGGCAGGTTTGCTATAGGTAGATGAGGTCAAATGTGACAGGGTCACAGGGGAGGTAGGGACAAACTCTTAAGGCATAATTCTCTACCAAAAGGACCTGGCCTACCTGTACCCATCAGAATGCCAGAGAGACACAAGATCTATATGACAGCTTTCCATAATTATATAACGCCGTGCCAGCTCCACACCAAGGGCTCAGCATATATTTACCTATTTGTCACATATCCTACAAAGGGAGCTACAACAATGGCCAACCCTGAGAGGAAACTGAGGCCACTCTCCTGAGGCCTGGTTTGGCTCAAAACACAGGCAAGCTAGCTTGTTAGTGTCACACACAATTTCTGGGCATGGTACCCTTTGTCTTTTTAACCCTCTGCCTTGCCACCACACCCCACTCCTACTAAGAGGCTTTAGGGCTGATCTTCAAGGTACGGAAGGACTACACTGGGGCTTAGGCACCATGAGCGAGCTGAAATCCATGCCATCTACCCCATCCTGGCGATGGATCCCGCAGGGCTGGGACGGCAGCTACCAGCCCAGACCACCCTTCCAACTCTCCTCTGCTTTTGGAGCTGCGGACACCTGCCAGTGTCCCAGGGTTGGAGGATGCCTGTGCCACCTGGCCCTTCCTTTCGGTCTTCAGCCAGAAAGGTGCCAGTGGTCAGGTTCCGGGAGCTCAGCACGGTCAGGAGCAGAGCTGAGGAAGTTCATCTCTGAGGCGCCCCTGGGGCTCCCACATGCCAAGCATCCAAGTCAGAAGCATGGAGCAGCTACTTTCTAGGGCTCCCAGAACAGCAGATAAGATCCTCAGAGCTCTAAGGGTTCAAATCTATGGAGTTCTGCCTAGGGCCCTTCCCAAGACAGACCTCCATCCCAGCGCTGGCTTCCACTGTCTGGTCTGAAGCTGGGAAGTATCCCTCCCTCTGCTCAGAGAAGCCCATATCTCCCTTTAGAAACAGTAGCTACCAGGCCCTGGATGGGAGCCTAGTCAGAAATGGGTACCCAGTGCCCTGTGGAGCCTTACCAGAGCCATGAGACCAGGTCCACAGGAACAGGAATGATAGGGTAGTGGCCACAGGACCAACAACTGTCGGCTTTAAACCCAGAGCCAAGGTGAGCCAACTGGCCACACATTCCTCTTGGATCCCTCCCAGACTCCTCTGCTCCACCCAAGCCCCACGCCCACTGCTGACCCAGCCACCTGCCCAGGAAGTGAGACACCTTAAGCTAAGGCTGGAGTCAGTGATTCTTCCTGGAGTTGGCTTCAGGCTCCCCGAAGTCCATTCTCTGCAGTCGTTGCTAGCTGGGCTGCCCAGCCAGCCCTAACTGAGGAGGGGTTCTCCTCTTGCTGTTAGAGGTTGAACAGGACAGCAGACAGTGGTCCCCAAGACAGCGGTAAGCACTTCGGCTGGGGATCATGTCGGCAGTGCCTCCTTTCGCAACCTCCTCCCCAGTGCCAGTACGACAGGAATACCCAGTCTGAACTGGAGCCCTGGGCAATCTCAGAAGAGTACCTCAGGCTCCATCACAATTTTGAAGGGGCGTGGCTTCCACATAAAACAGCCCTTCAAAGCCACGCTAGGCTGCCTCCACCCCGGGAGTTGGGTGGCCAGGGATGAGGCCTATGGGATGGCATGTGGGGGCTCCCCCTGTTCCTCAGCAGGGTGACAAAGGAGTCTGGGTGTGGAGATCAACTCTTTCCTCAGAGAACAGCCCAGGAGGAACATGGTTCCTGTCCCTTCCTGTTTTTTGTAGGACAGGGGTCACCCTCTGTGCTCCAGTCCCACCAGCTTCCCTGGATCTGGGGAAGGAAAGGCAGTCTGGGACACCAGCTAGAGATAGCACCAGTGGCTCTGAGCCAACCAAGCCCCACCCAGCCAGTTAGAACACAGCTGCTGTGGGGAGCATCCCAGATGTGGATCTGGCTTTCGCCTCCCAATTAGCGTCATCTTGAACCTTCAGGCCATCAGCAGGCCACGAAGGGCAACTGTGATGGGGAACATGAGAACAAGCATATCAGTGTCACCTTTTATTGACGGCTTCCTCTACACTGGCCATGTTTATTCCCACAGCTCTGGGAGCCAGAGCCATTATTATCTCCATTTACAGGCAAGGGACTGATGCTGACATGCGGTGACTCACCCAAGGTCACAGCACTGGTGAGAGGCACTGCTGTACCTGATCCGTGCTTCCTTGTCACCTGTGTGGCAACTTCCTGGCACATTCCCCCAGACCTGCCTGGCATTTCCTGAACCTCCAACTATATTCCAAGTCCGTCAATGCCTGATCTCAACACAGGCAGGAACCTGGGCAGCAGCCAGGGCATATTCAAACTCCAGGCCGCCTGTAGAATCAAAGAACCCCCTCAATCCCTGCTGTCCTTGCAGTGTCTGCAGGGTCTGTGAGGGTCTCCTCAGTCAAGGCCTGTGGCCCTAGTGAGGGCGTCCATCAGTTGAAAGTAGCTGTACTTGAGGTCATACTCCATGTCATACCAGAAATTCACTGTGGAGAGGAGAGGGATCTGGATGTGAGATTTAAGCCAGAGCCACCCAACTCGATACCTTGCTAGGCCATGGCAAGGCCTGCCCCCGGATGCCCAGGGTGCTCCTTACCAGCAATACAGCCGTGGGACTGCTGGACATGGTGGAACCACAGAGCTGGCAGGTACAGCAGCTCGCCAGCCCGCACTGTGCAGTGAAGGGCCCGTGCCTGGCTGTAACTGGGGTACCGGGCCAGGTCTGGAGCCAAGGGGTCCAGTGGGATCCAGGGTACCTAGAGACACAGAAGCTGCCTGGGAGCAGGCCCTGAGGCCCCCAAGATCTCCAGCTCTGTCCCCTCTCCTCTCAACTTGAAGAATTACAGCCTAGGGATTTTCAGAGTGGGGGGCCGCCTCCCCAGGCCCTTTGTGCCTATTCCCTGGAGGTCTACCCACTCCCCAGAGCCCAAGAACAGGACAGACACCTTCTCCATTGCTTCCTCGTCCACCACCCTAAAAGTGCCCTCTTCCGTCAGCTGGTAGGTTGCTGGTGTGTAGAGATCTGAAGGCAAGGTCAGGGAGGTAAGTGGCCAACAGCCTGTCAGGCAGGCCCACCATAACCAGCACAGTGTTCCCTGTATAGAGACCAGAGGGCTGGAGCCCGTGGCAGAGACCTCGTGGAGCCTCACCAGTGGCTACCAGCTTCTTATATATCACCTACTGTAAGGGATGAAGGGCCGGTCGCTGGGTGGATGTAACAAGAAGTGTTTCTCGCCAGAGACTACACAGTACAGATTCTCATAGTGGTCCTTGTGCACTGCCGACACACGGAAAACCTGGAGTTAAGGAGAGGAGAGCAGGCCACACTGTCCTCTGCCCTACACCCCGGCAGAACCTACAGAGTAGGGAAAGCCCAGACAGGATAATCAGACTCGGGGAGATTCCAAGGTTCTAGCCAGCATCACAGAACTTGGCCTCCAAAACCTGGATGTGGGCTCCCCTGCATCTGGCTCACCAACGGGCTTTACCTCCTGACCCAGGCCTACTCTCCAACCTCCCTAACTTTTGAAGAGGCATGTAAAAGGTATAGTATTCCCTGTCCCCAGTGCTCCCGCAGTCAGGAGAAACTCTGTGGTCTCCTAGTCCCACAATACCAAAGAAATCGTAGGTACTCATGCTGGGGTCCACCTTTCTTGCCCCTGCCCCTCCAGCCCCCTCCCCACTTCAGGAGTCTCCACACCTACAGGATGTGACTGCTGCTGCGTCACCCAGCCAGAAGTTCACGGCATCGGGCATCTTTCCTGTGGGACACAGTGAGTGAGAACCAGGCTGAGAACCACTCACGTGTGGGGCAGCTGTGCAGAATATGAGTGGGAACCAAGAGTGCCAAGGAGTCTGGAGAAGGTGACACTGGGAGCACGTCCCTGGGATGGCAGAGACAGCAGCTGGTGCAGGGTTTCTGCATTCTAATCCAAGCCTGGAGTGGCAGGTAGGTAGCACCTCCCCCCCCCCCACACACACACACAGAGCCAATACAAAAGGCAGAGGATGAACAAGGGAGCCGACCTATCTCCCCCTTCACCCCCATACCCTGTCTCTTACCATCCACTCACCCAGTGACTCAGAGGCCCAGGGCACGTGGGACTCCATGTCAGACAGAAGCTGGGGCAGCTCAGTGGGCAGGTTGGAGCACTGTTTCTGCACATAGAGGACTCCTGGGTGCCGGGCCCGACCCTCCAACACATCGAGCACATGGCTTATGGGCAGGCGGCGTTCGGCAGGCATCACGAAGCGGTCCCCTCGTACCGCATCCGCATAACCATCTGGAGTCACAGCCACACTCACCTCCGTGGAGCCCACTGTGGCTCTGAAGAAATGGACACTTGGTTTGTAGTCTGCTGCTAATGGTCACTGGTCCACCCCACCTCCCAAGGAATGCCTTACCTTAAGTAGGAGGGGGACCACTTCTGGAGGGCCGGCCAGTGCTGCAGAGCGTTTCGGATAATGCAGGGCCTATTGGGGCACACCCAATCCCGGTAGAAGCAGAGTGGACTTGGAGCCTCGTCCAGGTAGGGCACAACACGAGGTACACTGAGGTCTTAAGAAAGAAGTGGTGTGGGAGGAGGCGTGAAATCAGTGGTACCCAACTGTCACCACACTGTGTGCAACAAGAGACCCTCTACGATGGACATCCTAAGCAGGGCTGCTGCTGACCTAGAAGGCCTGCATGGCTGAGCTGGTGGCCACAAGCTAACTGTGGTGGGTCTGGCTCTGGGATGCTCCCCACTACTGTGTTGGTTTAAACAGGTATGGCTCCGCAGATTCATGTGTGTGAATACTTGGCCAATAGGGAGCAGCACTATTAGGAGGTGTGGCCTTGTTAGGGGAAATGTGTCACTAGGGGTCCTTTGATCTTTTATGAGCTTACATCTGGCCAGTGTGACAATCTCTTCTTGCAGATCCAGATGTGGTGCCCTCAGCTCCATCTCCAGACTGCCACTTTTCCCACCGTGATGACAGTGCACTAAACTAAAACTGTAAGCCAGCCCCAAGTAAATGTTTTCCTTTTTAAGGGTTGTGGTGGTATGGTGTCTCTTCACAGCAGAAAAATCCTAAGACACCTTCCAATGGTGACAATCACTGAACATCTGAAATGGAGCCAGCACTGGGCCTGGCCAGTGTGGCTGAGAGGACAACCCCACTATCTCACCACCTTTATGGCTTATCTATTCTGCCAGGGAGACAACTGTCCAGTGACAACACTAGAAGACAGGGAGGAGCTGGAGAGAGCTCTGGTGTCACAGAACAGGAGCAGCATCCTTAGCCACCTAGGGCCAACACTAATATACACTGTGCCACCCTATAGAGACATTGACTGTGTAACCCTTAAACTGATATGGTGACTCACATCTGAAAACCCATCACCTGGAAGGTAGTATCAGGAGTATCAGTTCAAACCTACCCTCGGCTACATAGCAAATTCAAGGCCATCCTCTGTGTGTGTGTGTGTGTGTATGTGTTGCTTTACCCTATCCCACCCCACCCTGGGCCTAGGTGTCTCTAAGTCCTGATGATTCTACCCTCTGTCTCTCAAAACTGCCCTCTCCTTCTCTCTGGTGCTTTGGTCCAACGTCACACTGATGAAGCTTCCTTTTCTGACCATCTCTTTAAACTGTCACTTGTTAAAAACAATCATCTCCTTGCCTAGCTTTTCTCCACAGATTTATCATTACTGACCCTGTGTATTTTTTCTCATTTCTTTATTGGTTTGTCTCAGCAGACTAGAAACATCACAATAGCTGAGTGACTGCCATGTTTCCCAAGTGCTGCCTCTGACAGCTCATCCCTACAACAGCAAGCACATTAGCACACAGTAGGTGCTCAGCAAACATTTGCTTAAAGTCAAAACCAAGTGCCTCACATTCTGGCTGGCTGGTCATTGCAGTGAACAAACTGGTGTTTCTGGTGGAATCCTGTTCCCTCTCAAGAATATCTCTCGCCGGGGGCAGTGGCGCATGCCTGTAATCCCAGCACTTGGGAGGCAGAGGCAGGCGGATTTCTGAGTTCGAGGCCAGCCTGGTCTACAGAGTGAGTTCCAGGACAGCCAGGGCTATACAGAGAAACCCTGTCTCGAAAAACAAAAACAAAAACAAAAAAAAACCAAAAAAAAAAAAGAAGAAGAAGAATATCTCTCATCTGAGCGCCATCTCACCTTGTCATATACCTCATGAAGGATCCTCTGACAGCTCACTGTCACCCCTGGCAGAACTCCGTCCCCCTTGGCATACATTCAGGCTGCTCCATGACTAAGCCCAGCCCTTTTTTCCCCAGTCTGCTTTGATCCAGTCTCATGCCTAACCCTGACCACTTGCCCCCCCCCACTCTAGATGGGCTGTTCCTGCTGTGCTCTCTCTCTCTCTCTCTCTCTCTCTCTCTCTCTCTCTCTCTCTCTCTCTCTCTCAGTTTTTATGAGAGCAGTGCTTTGCTTTGTTAGTTTTCAACCTTAATGTCTGACCAAAATGCAGCAGTTACTGCAACCCTCGACAAAAGTATATGACATTCATTTTATCCCTGACGTCATACGAGCTCAGTTACATCTCCAATGCTGACTATCCTGCCTTACAGTCAGTCAGAAAGAGACTATCTTTAAATTGGAAGTTGGAACCACATGGGATGCCATTGGTAGGCCCAGGAAAACTACAAAGAAAACAGCTAGCCACATGCTTGCTACCTTGAATACGGGTAAGAATTACCAAGCAGCCGTGAAAGGGAAGAACAGCAACCCCACAAAGCAGAAATCTTAGATGGGAGCTGGGGTTCAGGACACCCGAGCTGCTCTTGGGGATCTGTACAGTGCTTGGGATTGAACCCAGGCCTCCTACATGCTCTGTGTTCCTCTATCCTGGTGTTTAAAATGTGTAGAGATAGCCTTCTGTTTCTTTGCTTTGGTTTTCTGAGACAGGGTTTCTCTGTGTAGCCCTGGCTGTCCTGGAACTCCCTCTGTAGACCAGGCTGGCCTGGAACCACAGAGATCCTCCTGCTTCTGCCTCCCGTGTGCTGGGATTACAGGCGTGTGCCACCATCGCCTGACCTGAAACTACCCTTTTCTATCCTTTGGATTTTCCGTAATTATGCTAGTTTCATTTGCTCACCATTTCCTTTAGAGGAGGGGTAATTTTTCTTCCCTAAAGCTTCAAAAGGAACTCCAAACAAACCCTCTGACCCAGCAATTCTGTTAAGAAATTAACTAACAAAAATAAACATGAACACAAAGTCTGCTCCAGGCTCAGCCCTCACTGCTTGCTGTACACAGCAGGCACACCCCCTCCGAGGGCTCCACTGACCGTGACCGGCCTCTAACACAGTGCTTCCCAATATGCTACCCTTTAATACAGTTCCTAATGTTGTGGTGACCCTAGGCCATAACATTATTTTGTTGCTATTTCATAACTGTAATTTTACTAGTTATGAATCATAACATAAATGTCTGTTCAGGATATCTGACATGTGACTCCACTGGGGTCTCGCCCCACAGATTGAGAATCACTGTTCTAACCACTTGTGTATGACACCGCTGGTAATTTGACAAAATTGTGCTAGATAGATCGCTCTCCGCGTGTTTGTGTGTGTGTGTGTGCGCGCGCGCGCGCGTTCCAAATGTGGGCATGTGTGGTGTGTGCCTATGCATACATGTGTGGAGGCCGTTGACATTAGGTGTCTACCATTCTTACTTTATTTTCTGAGACAAAGTCACTGACTCTGGATCTCAGCATTTGCTAGGCTGGCTGGCCAGGGAGCCCCTGCGGCTCTCCTGACTTTACCTTCTACCTCTGAAACCCCATCAGACATCCACTATCACTACACTCAGTGTTTTACACTGGTGCTAGGGATCTGAACCCAGGTCATCCTGTGTTTAAGCACTTTACCTACCCACCGAGCCATCTCTCCAGCTTGTTTAATGATGTAGGGAGGAGCAGAGAAAGAATCGAAACTCATAGTAGAGGAACAGCCAAGATCAACTGGGCGGCTGCTTACAATCCTCAAAGCTCGGAGTCTGAATGAACGAGGGAAGTCGCCTGCGTCTCTCCTCAGAACCCACCAGTATCCAAGCTATCTGAGGTGAGTGTTCCGGACAGAAAGTATAGCAAGGCAGGGCACAGGACTCAGCACCCCGCTGGCTTTGAGAATGGCACAATGACTACCGTCGGAGCTGTGCTGGGTCTTGACAGCCACAACTGCACCCCATGAAGGCAGCAAGGCGTGCGACCGTGAGCTGAGGACCCGTCCGCCAGCTAGAGAAGGCTACACACGAAAATGTGTGGCGACCGGTCGGGCGCTCATGTACAATCCGAGTTCCCGGCGCCCCAGGCTCCCTCCGCGCTATCTGCGCGGTCGCTGCTGCCGGTGAGAGTCCACTCACCGCGAGCCGCCGCCGGGAACTCTTGCAACGCCCTCCGAACTGCCTCCAGAGCCGCCTCCGCCATGACGCCCCCGGGAAAAGAACCCGCCCCTATTTCCGCTCCAGGACCGAAGTCCCGCCCACGTTTCCGCCATCTAGGATGCGCGACGAGCGGCGCTCTTTTCAGAGTTTGCTGGCCAGTTAACAAATGATTGTGTTTATTGACAATTTCATACATCCGTACAAACGAAACGTTAAAACAGCTCCGCCCCGTACAGCCGGGGTGGAGACTGGCGCCACGGTATAAAAGTTATAAATAAGGGGCTTTCAAAATGGGATGGGACAAACCTGGACGTGGGGCAGCAGTTGCCAGTGGCCTCAGACATGCACAAGGGGACAAAACGCCATCCACCACAAGACCCCGCCCATGCAGGGTAGTGGCGCTCCCTTTAGAAGGGCAGGTGGCATAAAGACTTCTAAAACGTGGTGGAGGTCAGGGCTGTGGGCCGACTTCTAACCCTCAGACTGCCAACCGGCCCACCTCCAGCTGCTGCGGTTCTTTGGACTAGGAGTTTGGCTATGCGGATGTTAGAAAAATGGGCACGCATGGTTTGGGTGTACTCAACATTGAGGCCGAACCAACAAAGCTAAGGACCCATTAAAACCTAGTTTCCTTCTAGCCTCTGCATTCAAAACTTGAAGTGGCTTCGAGGTCTCTACTGGTTTTTGTCATCTAAACCTGGTGAAATGTCACTCTGCCTTACCTGATGCAGAGGAAAGGAGGGCCCAGGCCCAAAGACATACTCACTCCAATTCTGCAACCATCTCACGACTTGTTCCTACCTACAGCCTCTCTCTCTTTTCTTTACCCTCTAACAATTACCTTAATTCTATCCCTGCCTCTGCCACCTACCTGTCCGGCTATCACTTTCCAGCGTGTCTCTTGCCCAGCGCCTCCATTCCACAATCTCCAGTGTCCAGTATCCCTGGGCACCCAACACTGCCTTTGAAAAAGAGCCTCCTGCCTGTGCCAGGTGCCCCATAGGACATCTCCTGTCAGCCTGGCTGTGGACACCAAGACTCTAGAATTTGTTTAGTGTATCCATTCCTTTTTGTATTTCTGGATCAGAGATCCAGTTCATCCAGTGAAGCTGAGGCAAAAATGTGAGGAAACCAGGTGCATATCAGCCAGGCAAGTGTCCTAACAATGAGCACTCGACCTTGCATATGATTTGTGTGTGTGCATGCATGCGTGTGTGTGTGTGTGTGTGTGTGTGTGTGTGTGAGAGAGAGAGAGAGAGAGAGAGAGAGAGAGAGAGAGAGACAGACAGAGAGAGAGAGAGAGAGAGAGAGAGAGAGAGAGAGAGAGAGAGAGGCGCCAAGGTCCTAGGAAGGTGGGCCTTTGCCCTGTAAACCACGAGGGTGCTCCCTATACAGGTTTCTGATTGCGCATTGCCCAGGATGTAGGAAGAAAGTAGTCCCCAGGGGTTCAATCGTCCGCTGGAGACCGAGTCAGAGAACAAGGAAGCCTAGGAGGCTGAGGGAAGTAGCCAGGCTGTGTGTGCCCAGCAGAGGGGCTTTACTGTCCTGCAGCAAAATCCCACAACTAGCTCCAAAGGGGGAAAAGGGATGGGAGCAGAAAAAACGCTAGGGCTCTCTTGCAGGGAACATGGGATTGGAATGTGGGGGCTCAGGTCCTGATACCAACTCAAGTCTTCTAATGGCTGGGAATACCCTGGAGGCCAGGCAGCTGTCTTTCTCACTGCCATGAGTTGGGGGGGGGGGGAACCACCCCTGCTCTGGCAGGCAGGGGAGTGCAGCTGGTGTGGGAGTAGAGGTAAAGGTCTACAGTTGGCTTTAGGATACTGAATACCACATTACCTCTCATCTCTACCCCAGAATACCCTGTGTATGCTCCACCCCAGGGAGCTCATCCCTGAAGTAACTTCAAATGGCTTCTAAGAAGAGAAGGCCAGCCCTTCCCAATGTCCCCAGGTGAGGCAGGCTGCCCTCCTACCCCTCACAGCACCAAGATGACATAGACTCAAGACCTGCCCTGCTATGAGCCCCAGGCCAAGCTTTAGAGACAGGAGTCCCAAGGAAGTGAGGCAACAGCCAGGGAAATAAATTAATAAATACAGGGCCCGAGGGCGCTGGGAGAGCTGCTTTGCCTCTCAGCATTGGCCACGGCTATCCACTCCAGACAGCCTCATGTTTTCTTGAGTGGGAGCAGGGCTACAGTTTGGAATGGAGAGCATTTCTCTTGGGATAGGCTTCGGAACTCAGAGTCTGCGCTCCATGCGCCGCTCCACGGCTCTTAGCAATAGCTCTGAGTACTGCTCCAACAGGGCCTGAGTTTGCTCAGCCCCCACAGCCCCAGGGCTGCCACCTGGGCTGGACAGCACAGCCCCAGCCAGAGCCTCGAGCTCCTGCCGCACTGAAGAGAAGGTGTCTCTCAGGAGATGGGTGATGTGACTTTGCTCTGCTGAAGGTGTCTTACAGCTGGTCACCTGCAACAGGAACACTGACAGTGAGCTGAGAACAGCAGACAGTAGACTGTAGAAAAGGGTTCTACTGACCAGCGCCTTGCCCACCCAGTAGAAGGGACTGCTTAGGAGGTCTACACACAAGACCAGGATGATCAGAGTCAGTCTGACGGGTGACCCAGGTGAGGATCCCTTCAGACTACTGGAACCATCTACTTCTTGACAGTTTTCCCCAACAACTCTCTTTCAAATGTGACACAGTTATATTGTTTCTTATATCTAAAGTACCCAAACCATTTCAGATATAAAAGAGATGGGAATTGGGATTTTCTTGAATGACATGGTGTTCTATGCTACAACCCTGCTTCTTACCTAGAAATAACCAACAGTTTCTGGGGTTGAGAGGCCTGGCCTCCCATTTACTATGCTCAGAATATTCTTGAGCGCTCCATGCAGTGTGTAGAAGAACCTTTGTTGTTACTGTTCTAGACACTCAGCTGACAAGCATGGAGCACTGCCCATCAGTGGCTGCCCGCTACTCACCGCGCGGTAGAGCCGCACCGCCTGGCGAACATTCCCCTGGAGCTCGGCCACAAGCTGTTCACACTGTTGCAAGCTCAAGGCCAGTTCTGAAGGACAAAAACCAGTGAGGCCCAGCTGCTTTCTCAGGCATCCCAACCCAAGGCTGAGCAGGGCTATAATCCCTAGGAGCCCACAATCCCTGCCTCTGGCACCACCACCTTCCAACACCTTCCCCAACACCACACAAAGTTTAGAAGGAAAAGTCAGCCCTACCTCTAGCCCCAAAGCCAGCCCTAGTATCCAGAACACACTAAAGGGTTCACTGAGTCATGGAGAGATCATGAAGGGTGGCAAGAGTGTCTCACCACCAGGGATGCTACTTATGGACCAAGACAAGAGCAGACAGGACAAAACACTAAAGGCTAGGCACACAGAAATGGGGTAGAGCCAGAAAGTGGCCAACAGAGACAGAAAGGATGGGCCAGGTGAGACTGGGGAGCCGTGCACACCTGAGTCCTGGCTCAGGGCTGCCCCTGGCTTGCTGCTTTCCACAGGGTTATGAGTCTTCTCAGGGGACAGGGACTGCAAGTTCTCAGGGCCTTGGAGAAGGTTGCTGACTGGCAGTTGCTGGACACAGGGGTGGTTGGGGCCAGGATGAGCCTGGCACTCTGTTCTAGATTTATGAGTAGTACCCTGCCCTAAACAGGAGTGCTTTTCAACTGTAGTAGGAGCCTTTCCTAGGCTCACCAAAGGGCCCGATTGTTCTGTTTCATTGTGGGTCAGGCCCTTGGATACAGGTGAGAATGTGGTCAGCGTAGGACGGTCAGGAAGTGGTTTGGGGATATCCAGGACAAGGTGAGCCCTGCTAGGCAGAGCTAATTTGTTGAATGGTGAGATTCGGACTGCTGCAGGAGCTTGAGGTTCAGCTGCCAGGCCTGGATTCTCGCCAACAGAAATGCTACGAGCTAGCTTGACCATAGAACTGGTGGTGGGTTTCAGGTAGGAGTGGGGCTGAGATGAGCAGCCGTCAGCTTGTGGCAGGGATCCTAAACTGCCCTGGATCTCTGCCTCCCGGAAGAGCAGTGGACGTGATGAAGGCGCCTCATCTGCATCGGAGACAGGGACAGATGCAGGTCAGCTGGTGAGGAAGGTATGCAAACGCTAGGGCTCAGTTCCCGGTTGCTATTCTCCCAAGTGCATGTCACTAAGGGACATGCAGTGGTGAGCATGGTGACATGCCAGGGCTGCAGTAGGCCTACCTTCCTCCGGCATGCCCACACACATGCCTCACATCCCCACAGCCTGTAGTTGAGCCCACCAGGTTCCTTACCCTGTGGTACCAAACTATGCACAGACTGGGCTTTCTGGAGTCCAGCTAACGGCCGGGTTGCAGCCATTTTCTTGGAGGCCCAGCTGTTGTCCAGGTTGTTACGCCGTCGTGGCAACAGCACAGGGGCCACCTGCTTGGGGCCAGAGTTGCCAGAAGAGGGGTCCATTTCTGGGGGTGCTCCTGGGGGAGTGGCACCGCTGCTTTTCAGCTGCTCACCAGAAATCTGTGATACCTGGTCAGGTCTGGACATCAGGGCCAAGCCTGAGGAGGATAAGGATGGCTCCCTACAGGAGAATGGGTTCAGAAGAAGGCCCAGAGAAGGCTCAGTGCTTCCTCCCTCTAAGACGGCCAGATGCTCTCATAGAAAGAGATGCACCAGGCGAGGACAAGCACAAAGCGAGACAGTTTGGGTGAGACCACCTGCTTCAAATCTAGGAGTACAAAGTCCCTTCTGGAGAGAGATGAAAAAGGCTACAGGCTGTGCCAGGTGCAGGAGCACCAGGTCAGCAGAGCCATGTGGGGGATGGGGGATGCTCTGTACCTGAGTGGGGAGGTCTGCACTTGCAGGAGGAACCGTGATGAGATGCTCCGAGACTCTGTCCTCTCTAGGACCCGTGCTGGGCCCCCTGCAGGAGCCACAGAAACCAGGAACTGAGTCAGAAGTTTAGTTCTTGCCGGAGGTCTTACAGCCCCTACAAAGCAACCTAAGGCACTGCCTACTGGACCCTCCCTCTCAGCTGGGGGAGAAGAGCAGACGCAGCCACTGAAGGCGGCCCACAGAGCACACCTGGAGCAGCCCCATTGGCCAGAGTCTCAAAGTGCTGTTTAAGAAACTGCTCCTGATCCGGTGTATGAGGGCTGCTGTCCTGTAGCCCACAGAGGCCAGGGCCTCCCTCTTCTTCCTCTTCTTCATCGCCCTCAGCTGGCTCTTCCAGGTCTGAGGAGATGCCATCCACACTTAGGGGTTCTGTGCTCTCAGAGTCTGGATGTGGGGGAGGGAAAGGCATCACAGGGTACCTATCAGTCACAGGTCTGCCTTCCCTGCTCCACCTGTTGTCCCTGCCCCACAGTGCAGCTTTACCTTCATTGGGGTGTTCAGGGCTGGAAAGCCGGCTGCTGCTGTAATCCACAGAGCAGGCGCTGTCAGGACTGTGCTTTTCTGAGCCCCTGCTGCCGGGGTACCCTCGTCCTAGGGATCCTCCGGTTGGAGCCTGCACCTGAAACGCACTGCCAGGAAGGCCAGCAAAGGGAAGGAAGGGCAGTGAGCAGGGGGCAGCAGCTCCACTCAGCTCCTGCCTGTGAACACAGCTAGGAAGGAGGTGGCTCGGAGGCCAACCATTGCCTAAGTGAGAAAACTCAGAGGGAAAGGAAGAGTGGGGGCTGCACAGCCCATGAGTCTTGGCCAGGGCACAACCCTTGCCTGGTATCCATGGTAGGGCTGTCACTGGGTTCCGGGTAGACAATACCATCTTCAATGGGTGCAGGCTCCAGATCTTGGGCAAAGACTCCTTCCTCTTGTGACAACAGCCGGATAATGTGGGGGCAGGAGCAGGGCTGGGAGGCCTGAAGCCGAGGGGCTCTTTCATTCTGGAAACAGACAAAGAAAGCAGTACTTGTGAGGATGGCTGGTGTGAGAACAGGGTGTTGAGAAGAGGAACAAGCTGGCAAAGACTGGCGAACACCAGTTCTGAGGAAGCAGAATGCTGTAGTTCTGGGGACAGGAAGCAGGAAGCCAGGCTCCAGCTGGAATGTTAAGCTTCTGGCAGAGCTGCATTGGCACTCAGACTGCCAAGCTCCTGTCCACTCAACACCAAGAGTGCTCCCAAAAGCTCACTTTACCTCTTGGCCCACCCTGCTCACAATACAGCCCAGTCAGCTCTACCACAACTGCATTTCAGATGAGCCACGTGCCACGGACAGAGGAAGCACAGAGGTGCCCATGCTCAGGCTTCAGTTGTTAGCACAGGGCTAGCTGAGGCGTCCTGAGATCTCTAAAGAGTTGGGAGAAAGTTAGCTCACCTGGCTAACACACGACAGTTCAGGGGCCTGTTGATCACGCTTCCCAGGACCCGCTGGGGACACAGCCAACGAGTCCTGGCTGGGGCCTCGAGGGCTTGGGGCCAGGGTCTCCAGCTGCCGCAGGTCCAACATGGAACGAACACTCAGCTCCACACCTGGCTGAGCCCAGCGCCCTCTTCTTTTAGGTCCTGTGTCAGCTGCAGGAGCTGGGTCCAGGAACTCCATGCTCTCTTGTGCCTGGTGGTTGTGGTGAAAGAGGAGTAATAATTAAAATCATACTATCAACAAACAAACGTATGTATATATTGTTTGCATGAATGCCACCCTCTATGTATTAGCTCATTTTATCTTTACAATCATTTTATAGAATAGTACTATCCCAGGTCTTACACAGGAGGGAAACAGAAGCACAGAGGATTTCTGTGACTAGCCCACATCCATGGGGGACCTTAAGTGGCCCGCAGGAGAGGTGAGCTCTAGTGGGCATACTCGGGGCTGCACTCTAGACCTCAGAATAGGAACCTCTTTAGTTTTGGCCTTTAGCTGGTGTCTTACAGTCTAGAGCCAGGACTCTAAATAATCCTGTTCTTTGAAGATACCAACAGAAGCCAGAGTTGCATCTCAGCACTAAGGCGAAACCAACAACGAGGGACTGAGACCCTGCATGGCCAGAGAGCACATCATCAGATCAGTCTGTGAGGCTGCAAGGCTGCTCCTACCAACAGCGAGCTAGACACAAAAGCCCAGCTTGGGATATGTGAGGGCTGGGCTGCTTCAGGCTTGCTGAAAATGTCTCTCCTCCTCTGGCACTCTGAAATAGCCACTCAGCACCAGGTATTCCTACAGCCATTTCCCTCTGACTGCTCTGAACTAACTTCCTCACTGGGGTCTTCAGAACTCGAGTTCCCTGGGCCTCTGCTTGCTGGAGCCTTGCTCTCTTCCCGGGGCTGCTGCTCTAACATGCAGCTCACACCATCGCTTCTCCCTGCATACTGCTTGCTTCTTATTGCCCTGGTTTGGTTTGGTTTGGTTTAAGCGCAGTGTGGTTGAAGACAAGGCCTTTCTTCTCACTACTCAGAGCTAGGCCCCTGTGGGTTTCCATGAGTCCCAGGTCAGCCAGGGCTGCACAGTGAGACCCTGATGCAAAGCAAAACCAAGCTACTCCTGAATGGTATTTCTCCCAGGCTCCTGACAGACGAGGAAGCGGACCTCTCCTCTAGTGGAGGCAACCTCATCTGATACAAGAAGGAGAGACTGATGCTCCCTTATCCCTGACTAGACCAGCTGCTTGACCTCAATGATAAGGCCTTACTTAGAAACAGGAATGGAGCATGTGGGCCGGTCCTGTACCCAAATGCCTCACAAGGCACAAGGGGCTCTGCTGCTACTCTCTCACGTCTAACAATCTTGGAAGTACAATTCAGTGATGGTAACTTACCCGACTCATTTCCCAGTGGGACAGGCTTCGGAGCAAGGCTGGACTAGACCCTGAGGCTAGACAGAAACTGGCAGTCAGAGGCGTGTTTCCTACCTCCCCAACTCTGGGACCAGGAAGGATCCCAGAACATCCCCATGCCCCATGTGATCACTGTGAAAGCCCAGCCTCCTTATCCCATGGTCCAGATGGGGCTCACCACACCAGCCACCAGACCAGCTAGAGCCTGTCTGCCTTACACCTAGCTGCCACAGACCTAGTTCCTTCTTGGTGCTCTTGCCAAGGATGGGCAGAGCTGGCACTTCTTCTTCTTCGGTACCCTCATCTTCTCCCTCCTTGTCACTGTCTGAGGAAAGAGCTGGTCCAGAAGGGGGTGCCACTGGAGCATGGTGCCTGAGTCCAAGACAACAAAGGGCATAGATGCGAAAGCTCACTGGGCAAGAAGCCAACAATGATGGCTTATGCGTGAGGATGGCCTTGGGACTGCAGTGCGTTCTACGTGAGGAGGTGCAGAGAGATCACACATTGTGCGGACAGCAGTGAGCAGAGCCCGTCTCTGGCCCACTTACTGTTTGACTCCAGAAGTCCTTTGGGGAGAGGTTGTTCCTTGCTGCTTGATCCCCCGCTGGCGCTGACGCAATTCCGCCAGGCGCTGCCTCATGCTGATGGTCATCTCAGAGCTCAGACGCCAGACAAATACGCAGCTAGAGTGGAGCCATGACATTGGTGGGGCAGGGAAGGTCTCCGGGGTAGCACACCATTTATTTCTACTTCCCATGAACCAGCAGGGCAATCCAGGCCACCCTCCACCCCAGGTCAGGCCCCACCAAGAAATAAATATCCCTCTTCAGGCCTACTTCCCAGAGACACCATGAGAGGAAGTGAGAGGGGGACAGGGTAGCACAGAGAAGAAACTGTCTCAGGGAAGTTAGCTTCTGCTCACCTGTCCCCCGACACAGAGATGAGGTGTTTGCAATCATTACTAAATTTCATGCCAGTGACAATCTCTGTAAAGAGTAAAGTATATGGTCTATGAACTACCACAAAGACCTAACCAAATTCCTGCCTGCTCCAGCAGTGGGGGTGAGCACTGGCTTCCGGGGAGAAGAGTCAGGTTCTCTCTTCTCATAGGCTCTTCATGCTCTGAGCCTGGACGTAGGGGAAGGGAAAGGTATCAACCACACTGTCCATCCCCTTTTGCCACAGGCCTTTCTCCCCTTGCTTCAGTCAGTTGATCCCTCCCAGGGTAGATGGGCAGAGTTGTGGTGTGGCAATAGACAAGGGAAGAAATACAATTCTAAACAGGGAGGCAGATGCTACACTCACCTGAGTGACCAAACATGGTGGCCACACACTCGCCTGAGGAGAAGTCAAAAATGGAGAGATTCTTATCGGAACAGCTGGTGGCAATGTAGATTCCTGAGGGGTCTGTCTGCACCTGGGGACACAGCAGCAAGAGTAGGGAGCACCACCCACAGCTGCCCAGCAGCAGGTGGCAGGGCAGGCAGCAGCGCCCTGCTAGCCCCACTGGGGTGCTCACCTTAATGAGAGTGCCATCTTCACCCTGTGACCCTTTGAACAGCTTTTTTTGCTTCCCGCTGCTAATGTTAAAGATCCTGTAAAGGGAGGCATGTGTTCACAGCAGCCTGAGAACGGGGCACAGAGCTAGAAGCAGCAGCACTCACTTCCCATGTGTCCTGGGAGCTCACGTTCACCTGAGAGAGGCCTACTTGGGTGAGGGGTGAGGCAGAGTACTTTGCTGCCTCAAGGAGGCTCAAAGCCTGGACAAAAAGGCAGATTTGGGGACTGAGCTGCACAAAGGAATGTGGTCCAAAAGCCTGACAAGTGGAGGCCAGCAAAACAGCTCAGAGGGCAAAGGCACGCACTGGCGGCCGATGGCTCGAATCTGATCGCCAGGAGAAAAGCCACCCCTGAAAGTGGTCCTGACACCCCCTCCCGCATGCGCACTGTGGCATGAGCACATCCTCTCCCCACAAAATAACCGGAGGGAAAATGAATTTAAAGAAGCCCGAGATGGGAGCGCCCACCGGATGTTGCGGTCCTGGCAGCCGATGGCGGTGTACTTCCAGCTGGGCTCCACGTCCATGTCATAGAGGGTCGTCTTCCGGACCACGTGGTGTGTTCGTGTAAACTGTACTCCTTCTCCAGACTGCGTAAGGGAGCGCAGGGGCAGACCATGTCCAAATGTATCACCAGGTCACAGGGCTCAGGCTCCCTCACCTCCTGTGACCTGAGGTGTTCCTACCCCTGCCCCGGGGACACCCAGTGCCCTTACCTTCTGTGCAGTTCGGAAGTAAATGCTCTTGTCTGCACCACAGCTGATCATTCGCACTTGCCCATCACTGGCTGTAGGGGACAGGGACCCGGCTGCTTCCACCACATGAAGGCAGCCTTTCTCCTGCCTTCCCTTATTTTCCCCAATGGAGCTACTCTACATGGTAGACCAACCAAATAAAACAGAGTGTATCTCACAAAACCCACGGCCCCCCCTCTCAGCCCTCAGTCTGGCTCAGGGTCCCCTAGACTAAAAGTCTATATTCCACCTGTCTTCCTACCTAGCCTCATGACTCCAGGATACCTCCCAATCCCTCCCAGCACTCTTCTTATAAACATGGAGGGGGTGGTAGATAGAGGGATGTATAGCTTCAATTGCCTGGTCCCCACCTGCAAACTTGACAGCAGTGATGGAGGATGAATGCTCGTCCAGTGTCTGCTGCAGACTATACTCCCGCCCAGCGTCCAGCACATGGATCAGACGGTCCCGGCTTGCTGATGCTAGCAGTTTCAAACCTGGAGTTGGCAGAGCCTCATCAGTTCAGACTAAGCTGGCCCTTAACGCTGCCTGTAAGAGCCCCTATGGATGGAGCCTCATGTCCCCAAAGCTACACAAACCACACAGCAGGGACAGAGCTCTTAAAATCCTGCAAAGACCAAATGATCTGAATACAGGACCCAAGATTATCAGAAGCCAAGTCAGGTAAACAGTAGCATTGGCAGGACAGGAGGGGCAGTGCCAGAGCTAGACCCTGCTGAGGCATGGGCTAGACCTTACCTGTGTCTGGCTTAGAGTACTCCAGGCACAAGATCTCAGAGTCGTGGGCCTCTACTTTCAGCATCTCACTCAGGGACTGCAGTTCATGTACCCTACAAATAAGAGAAGTCATTGCTGGGCTGCAAGAGGAAAGACCCCCTTCTTCTGTTACATCCTCTCTCCACCTTTAAACAAATATTTTTAAGCTTAAAGAAAAACTTCAAACACTATAGGTATTCTATATTTCCTTTTCCCAGTTCTTAACTAACAGGCATAACAACAGCACATATCGGGCATTTATATACTATTAGCTAGGTATCTTATTAGTAGGTATCGTCATTTTTTTCTGTATGTCCTTACTGATCCAGGATCTTAAAGAATTCAAAGGCATTTAACACTCACTCCTCTCTAGTTTCCTGTAGTCTGTGCAGTTTTTCTGTCCTTCCTTACCTTCCATGACCTTGACATTTTTGAAGAACACTGACAGCTACTCTGTTGTATGTAAAACTCATTTGAGCGTCTCATGAGTCAACTGAGTTATATGCATTTTTAGCAAGAATGCCACAGAGACAATATTATGTCCTTCTCAGACCCCATATCTGAGCTTCCTCATGCCCTCAGATGTGTGGCTGGTAGCTGTGCTACTTGTCTGGGATGGCTTTTTCTGAGCTCTCGACTATAAGCTCATTCTTTCCATTTTACGGAATAAATATTTTGTTTCTAAGGTTTGGGGGGGGGGAGCTTTAAGCCCTCTTAAAGCACTGCCCTTGAGGACTTAACTACCACAGCCACCATGAGAGGCAGTTAGCACCTAGCTCAGAACCTGACATTACCTAAGTGTGCCCATGCGGTCTCCCGAAGCCAGGTGCTGTCCATTGGGGCTGATACACATGGAACGGATGCCCACTCGGGGATCCATCAGGGACCCCTCAGCCTTGTCTCCTCCAGGCAGCTCAGTGTCCAACAGAGCCTGAGTGTTTCCGTCCACATAGATGATCTTAATAAGATCCTGGTGGGAAAGGTGAAAAGAGACAGCTCAGGCAGCCCCAGCAGGATGGCAGCAAGCACAGAGGATGCTGGGTAAAAACCAACCCTTGGCTTAGAGAGTCCAGCCAAATAAAAGCTGCACGATCAAGATTGGGAGAACCAGTTCCTGAAAACAAAGTCAAAATCTCTAAGCATGGGGGCACTAAGTATGAAACAGGAGGCTCACATTGCTGAGGATGTTACGGTGCAGGGTAGAGCCGTGTACCCCAGAGCTCTCGGTGTTCCACAGGCGGATGGTGTTGTCTGAAGAGCAAGTAATAAAGGAACTGGGGGGAAGACAGGCCTGGTTACTGTCCTTGATCTCAGGGTAGACCTGAAGGGACAAAAGGCAAGAATTAGACTTCCATTTTAGAGGCATTTTTTGGTCTACTCAAGAAGATGGAAAGGGGAATGAAATCCATGGCGGAATGCTAAGACTTAGCCATTTGTCTGACATTTAGTAAGGAAACAGGATATCATTGCTATATATGCACACAGTAAGAAAAAGCCCATGACCCTGCTCCTCCTGTGTGCCACAATCTCTCAGTTACATTATTTCATTTCATTGTTAGAACAATCGAGAAAATCTGGTACAACATTTTACAGTTAAGGAATCTGAGGCTTAGTCAGGGTTAGTAACTTGTCCAAGATCCCTGAGCCCAGGATAAGGCAAAAGTCAGGCTAGGCAGAGACACACAGAAGAAGGCTAAGATGCATGGGCACTACCATTCACACTCAAGCTCCAGAGTCTATGACAGGGAAGCCATTAAAAGCAGAGAGGCAGGATCCTAGGGCTGTACTTGGTGTTCTCTACTTCCTCCTCTCACAATGGAATCCAGCATCCCATCCCACGTACCTCCACACTCCAGACACAGGAGGAATGGTACAGAGCTGAGTACACCTTTCCCACTTTCTTGGGGTCTCTCACATCCCAAACATAGATGCTGTGGTCGTTGTATACACAAGATAGCCACTGATTAGTTGGATCAAAGGTCAAGGCAATGGTGTCTGGGTACCTTGCATTGGCACCCCCAGAAAAGAGGCGACTGTGGGAGAGAGGACAGAAAGTTACCACCAAGAAAGGAATAGAGCATGGGACAGTCTCCAGTCCTACAGATTTGGAAGCAGAACTGAGAATTTAAAAGCAGTCCCTAGAGATCCAATCCAGGAGCTCACCCAACATCAGTCGGGCAGAGTGTTTTCCAGAGGAACACTAACAAATTCATAGACCACCAACACCAGACAAAGTAATTCTGCAGTTACAATGGAGTACAACAAAATCTAGATGGTTCTGAGTCTTTCTGCTCAGATCAAAACAAGACTATCATACATACCATAAACTAGGGCCTGGGATATAGCTCAGTGGTAAAAGCACTATTTAACAAGTAAGGCCCTGGGTACTATCTCCAGCACTTCAAAATCTCCTCCCCCTTCTCCTCCTCCTCCTCTTCTTCTCCTTCCTCTTCCTTCCCCTCCTTCTTCCTCCTCTTCCTCCTCGCCCTCTTCCCCTCTTCTTCCTCCTCTTCTTCTTCTTCTTTCTCCTCTTCCTCCTCATCTACCAAGGACACTTGCCAAACCATAAAAATGACCACGCATCCCCTTTTCCCTTCTAGCATGATTGGTGACTGTGCCTTTCTGTCTGTGCCTTTCTTTGTCTTTACCATAGCACACTTTATCTTTCTGGTGCTTACAGATTATCAAGATGTCCAGTTGTAAAATTGAACCTATTTCCTTACATCAACCAACCAGAAGGAAGACTTCAATCTCTTGAGTCATTCTTAAAACCACCTAAGATGTGCTCCAGTTTTATTACAACCCTCCCAACACTCACTCACTGAGACATTCCACGGTCCTCTGTGTTATTCAATCTCCTTGATTCTGACAAGTACCAAAAAACCCAGATTTCTGTCCACAAAGGGGTCTTTGGGCATCACAAGCTCTTTATTCTGTTCCCTGAAGTACTGACTGAAGCTCTAATGGACAGTGGGCCCCACATAGCTCACCTGGCCTCAGTGATGCTGGCGATGTCTGTTCCAAGGGCATGGGGTCTGGGTAGGGTACTGAGGAAGTGCAGGTTGGAAGGATTGAAAAGGCGCACTGTGCCATCAGCACAGCCACAGAAGATATATTCTTGGCTTACCGAGATGCAGTGGGCCACAGTGGTCTGTGGGAAGAGGAGCTCAGTTACGTAAAGGCCATCTTCCTATTTAGCTTGGTTTAATCTTTCCCAAGCCCTCAGTAGCACTCACAAAAGGAGAGCCAGGCCAAGGTCGGGACAACCCCTCAGTTGTCATCCTGAAATGCCCTCCCCCCAGCAGCATACGGTCAGAGGGCCTGTAGCCCTGCATATTTGGCAGGTGGGTAAAAATCAAGGGACTGTTCTAGGTCATCAGAGGGACCAAGATTCGAAGGTAGAAAAAACCCAACAAAGAGAAAGCAACAGCTGGAGGAAGAGAAGACCTAGAAGCACTTACTGTGAAGCTGTCTGTGTTCTGAGCAGAAGAGGAAAGCAGGGAAGAGAGGTGAGAAAGAGCAAGAGGAGGTGGTTATGCGGATCCCTGGGGCCGCCCTGCGTCTCCTCCTGCAGTCCCCTTCAGCATGCACAAAGGCCCAGTCTGGGGCTACAGCCCCACGGCCAGTTCTCCCCTGATTTGAGACAAGACCAGACCCTGTTCTGGAGCCAGAGTTACTTACTCTTAGCTCCACCCATTTGTCCAGAAGCCGTCGATCACTGAACTCGCACAGTAGCCCCGACGACGTGATACAGAAAGTGCTATCAGCCTTTTTCCCTCGGCCACAGGCCACATCTGTGAACAGGTTGTTCCGCAGCTCCCCCAGCAGCCCTGAGCGGCCCAGCAGGGGCACAGTGGTATTCACCTGTGGAGACACACCACTGCATCCATCTAGCCTGGGAAATGAGGGGCTCAGAGAGAAGGCAAGCATAAACTCCTGTGTTCTCTGAGATTCCTCAGCAAGGTAGGGCAGGACAGGGCATGCCCAAGTAGACCCTGTCCATGACTGTGAGGCAGGCCAAAGGCAACCGGCGGGGGCACTGTTCAGGGCGGGACACTGTTCAGGGCGGGGCATCTTAGTCCTCACCTTCGAGGTCTTACTGTCATCCAGGTACCAGAATTTGATGTGCCGGTTGCCTGCAGTGACAAAGTAGCTGCAGTCTTCAGAAAAGGACACTGCTGTTACCCGACTAGACACTTTGTTGGAGGCCACTACAATGTTTTTCTGGAGGGAAAGTCAAAGGAGGAATCAAAGCTCTGCCTGTTGGGGATAAGAAGGTGTCTGAGAATGGACAAGAGCTAGTGATAATTTCTACTTCAAAAAAGACCAAAAATAAAAACAAACACAAACAATAAAACAACAACAGAAAGAAAGAGAGAGAGAGAGAAAGAGAGAAAGAAAGAAGACAAAAGGAAGGAAGGAAGGAAGGAAGGAAGGAAGGAAGGAAGGAAGGAAGGAAGGAAGGAAGGAAGGAAGAAAACGAAAGAGCTGGGCGGTGGTGGCGCACGCCTGTAATCCCAGCACTTGGGAGGCAGAGGCAGGTGGATCTCTGAGTTCGAGGCCAGCCTGGTTTACAGAGTAAGTTCCAGGACAGCCAGGGCTACACAGAGAAACCCTGTCTCGGAAAAAAAAAAAAGAAAGAAAGAAAGAGAGAGAGAGAGAGAGAGAGAGAGAGAGAGAGAGAGAGAGAGAGAGAGAGAGAGAGAGAGAGAGAGAGAGAAAAGAAAGAAAGAAAGAAAGAAAGAAAGAAAGAAAGAAAGAAAGAAAGAAAGAAAGAAAGAAAGAAGACTAAAACTCTTCCTGTCTGGTATTTACGGATCAGAAAACAAAACAACACCACCCGACCTCTTTCCTAAAGGAATTTAAGGCTCAGTCCGTCGGATGTACAGGAGAGACCTCTTCCAGCACCTTCGCTCCCCAGTTACTATTTTGCACTTGGGTCAGCAGTTTCCTGCCTCCCTCCCCTGACATGGGAACCCTCACGAGGACACTAAGGCCGTCACCAGCCCACTCACCTTCCAGGCCCACACGTTGACAATCATGTCATGCTGGTAACCCACAGACACAATGTACTTGGCACTCGGGGAGAAAGCCACACAAGCCACGCCATACTTATGCTCTTGCAGCTCTGCTACCTGGTTCCGTTCAGCCACATCCCAAACCCGCACGGCAGGCATGTGCCCACTCTGCAGGGGGGCAAAACTGTAAGTGAGCACTGAGGAAGGTGCTGTGTGTAGCCTCCTTCGTCCCCCACCTCCCCAGCTTTAAACACTATTCCTCCAATGCCCAACAGGAGGTAGGACATAAAGACATAGGAAAGAAGACCCAAGCGCACCAGAGTCAGGGACTAGGCCAGTGTCAGGGACTAGGCCAGTGTCAGGGACTAGGCCAGTGTCAGGGACTAGGCCAGTGTCAGGGACTAGGCCAGTGTCAGGGACTAGGCCAGTGTCAGGGACTAGGCCAGTGTCAGGGACTAGGCCAGTGTCAGGGACTAGGCCAGTGTCAGGGACTAGGCCAGTGTCAGGGACTAGGCCAGTGTCAGGGACTAGCCCAGTGTCAGGGACTAGGCCAGTGTCAGGGACTAGACCAGTGTCAGGGACTAGGCCAGTGTCAGGGACTAGCCCAGTGTCAGGGACTAGCCCAGTGTCAGGGACTAGCCCAGTGTCAGGGACTAGCCCAGTGTCAGGGACTAGGCCAGTGTCAGGGACTAGCCCTTGTTTCTGAATCTGGTCAAAACTCCTTGAATGATTCTAGTAAGCAGCAGCAGACCCTGCTTCCTTGCAAAACCAGGCTGTGTTCCTGGGGTGCCCAGCAGGGGGCATCTGAAGACAGGAATATTTTAGGATGGTAGTTTTTCAAACTGTGTCCTTAACTACCCCACATTGTTAGAAGCTCTGGGGGTAAAGAGCAAGAGATGACTTCAGCGTGTAAAGATTTTGACATAACCCTCATGATCTGACTGATATCTCCATGTCCCCTCCCCCACATAAATAAATGAATTAATATTTTTTGTTTTGGTTTTACTTTTAAAAGAAGGTTATAGAATCAAATAACTTTGGGGTAGGAGCCCAGCTGTGAGCACTTTGAAAAGCCTTCCCAGGGATCTCACTAAAGCTTAAGAACAGCTATGTGGACACAGCAGAACACAGGGTATCAATCCATGAAGACAAAGTGACAGCACCCTGGCTGGACACAGGCTGCCCTTGGTGGAAGGCAGGGTGTCCATAAGCCACACTATTGCTACCCTGCTCTTCACTTACCTCTCCAGTGACCAAGTGCTTGCCATCAGGGGAGAAGGCAAGGGCAGTAATGGTTTTCCTACAAGAGACAGAGCAGGTTTGGTTGGACCTAGTAGACTGCCTCCTTCCCCAATTTCCCTTCCTCCATCCTTCTGCATATTTTCCAAAGACAAGAACAACAAACTCGAGTGTATGTGCACTTCCCTATCTGGCCTCACGGCCAAATCTAGTCCCACAACCCCAGGGCCTCAGGCTCCTGGCCACAATCACCCACAGCCCCTTGAGGCCAGGCCCACACACCTGGAACTGTTGAGGATGTGATGCTGTTTGTGCTTCCGGGGATTGAAGAGGACGACCACACACCTGAGGAGATGAGTGAAATGTCAGGGTGAACCATAGCTTCCTCAAGAGCCCACTGAGACTTCTGGTCACCCAGCAGAGGGAACAGGCTAGGTTGGCGTCTCCACCCAAAAGGGCCCATTAGCAGATTCATGTGGTAAAAAGGCTTTCCATGGAAGCCTGGTCACCAGGACCCTGACTGTCAGTCCCATCTCTGATCCCCAAAGGACAGCAAAGACAGAGGCCTTCCCACAGCCTCTGAACATATCCCACAGAATGAATACAAGATGGAAGAATTAATGTGATTTGATCAGCTCAGGCCTCTGCTTGCAGCTGGTTCTCAGGCTTGGAGCCACGTCTTGACCACTGTTAGAGATGGTGTGCTTTCACCTACTGAATACGAAAGAACATGCAGGCTATGCTAGGGTAGAACTGCAAGGAGGCCTAGGAAGCTGGAAGTGGAGGGAGCAGAGATAGCCTGAGAAGACCTTGGGAACGTTGAGAAGCGACAGAGCTTCCAACTGGGCCAAAGGATCCCTAGCTTCAGGGCCTACGCAGGGCTTTCTGGCCACTAGAACAAGACAAGTAAAGGTTTGACCCAGTTCACAAAAAATGGCTGAGCCAACTTTTCCTTGAAGGGGCCAAGGCTTCCAGATGGGACTGAATCCAGACAGACTGTCCAGAGCAGCTCTGGAGAGGGAGGCTGGATGGTAGGACTCAGCAGGAGTAAGCTGGAGGTCAAGGGCCAGACAGTGTTCTCCACAGGCTCCTTGGTCATGAGCAGGCGCCAGGCCTGTTGTCCAGCTGCCTAACCTCTTACCAATGGAACAGCAGACCAGAGCAAGCCTGGAGGCTGCCACGGCAGAGAGGGGAAGAAGAAAGAGCACAAAATGCAGTGGGAAACTAGGTAGAGGTGCATCTCAGGCTCAGCAAACTAATGCGATATACAGAGCCCACATAATCTCCAGGGATGCTAGATCTTTGATGGGACCAAACACATCCAGAACTTCCAGCTGACCAACAGCCTACAAGTACTGGGTCTCATCACCACTAACTGCCCTACCAGATGCTCCTCAATGGTTTTCGTACTCTCCCCCCACCCCTCGTCCCCACTTTTTCCTGATCCCTTTGCCCTATTCCTTTCACTTCTTACCTCAAGTTCTAATCTCCCTTTAAAATGCCATGATCAGGAGGGTCTTAAATATGACTAAAGTCATGTTTAGGGGCACACCCTAAGCCAGCATACCAGCATTGGCAGGCTAAAGAATCAAGTTTTGATTCTTCAAATGTGCAATGTACAATATATTGAGTTCAAAGCTAGAAAGGGCTAGCAACAAAGTAAAACCTTGCCCTGAAAACATGAAACATGACAAAACCAAGGGCTCTGGAAACTTTGTATCCTGACACTTCTGAACAGGTATATGAAAGCATGTATCAGTTACAACTCAAAAGCTGTTCACGATGTGCAGAATAATATCCTCTAGGGCTTTTATCATCTACTTCGAGTTTTCTGTAGCTGCTGTTTTCTGAGCCTTCTTCCAATCTGTGCTGACCTGTGAAGAGCCCTCCACAGGCTCAACTCTAGCAAAGGCAGCTAGTCTGACCTTAGGGGTCACTGGCTTCCTGACTAGAAACGAATGAAGGGCAAAGGGCTTCCACTCTCTGAGACAGGCTTCCTCTAACTGCACTGGTGACACAATGACCAGCTACATCCAAATGTAGAACAATTTGATGTTGAGGTTTCTGCCTGTTCCTTTAGGCCTGTCACCCTAAAGCAGGATGGGGCCTTTAACCTGGTGTGGTGACATACACGTCTAATCCCAGCACTTGGAAGGTGGAGGCAGGAAGATCAGGAATTCAGTTATCTTTAGCTACATAGTGGATTTGAGATCAGCCTGGGATATACACGATCCTGTTAAAAAACAAAACAACAAAACCTTTCGTGTTTTCATGGAATACAATTTGTTTCCTCCATCTCCTAAGTTCAAGTTCACATAACACTGTGTGTGTGTGAATGTGTGTATTTGTGTGTGTGTGTGTGTGTGTGAATGTGTGTATTAGTGTGTGTGAGTGTGCTTGAGTATACACTGTGCGTATGAGTGTGTGAATGTGTGTGTTTGTATACACAATGCAGGCAGAAAGATGACTGGTTGCAGGGAAATGAGCAAACCCTACTCCACCTCTTTCTCCTCCCCTTGTCTCATGCCAGGAAATTTTCTGGCATGGCATGGATGGAAATACACAGCGTAAGGCCTTTAAATGTTTTTACTCATATTTATTCAGACTGGAAACTAACCCCTCAGAGAGAAAACACACATATGTATTTCTCTATGGAAGAGCTGTGCCCATGTCCTTCCAAGTAAACAAGAGGGCCTACTCTCAAATAGCCTCACAGAGCCTTTGGTCCTCTCGTTGGTCTTCTTAGTGAACTTACAGCAGGTGACATAGTCAGCGAGGGAGAGGAGAGTGGAACACGGCTGGCATCAGGCACTGGCCCTTTACTTCCAATGTCCTCGCCCAGCAGGGTAAGCCCTTGCAGCAATATTTACTGAAACCATCGACATAAAGAAGGATGGGCTGGGCTGGCCTGACAGGCTGACTCCTGTTACTTAGAACTCGAGGGCACAGAGAGATTGCCCATCTTTACAGAGAGGTAAGGCCTCCGTCCCTTAGGGCCTCAGTTTAGGAGAGTCATGCTGTGGAACACCAGTGCCAGCAGGGGCCAAGCCCTTGCCCTTCCCATCACTGCACAGGCCCAGGCTCGCTTCATTCTCACAGGAGCCATCTCCTACCACTCTCCATCCTCCAGAGGCAAAGCCGAAGGAAAATTAGGGCGAGCCAGGAGAAGAGCACATACATGGGAAGCCCCGGGAGGTTCAACCAGAAGCAATGTGTCTTCAGAGTTCTTTCAGGCTAGGTGAAATCAGAGGGGCCACAGGGAGCCACAGGGAAAGTCCTCCCACGACTCAGTGCCAGCCTCTAGTGCTTTATTAACTGTCACTCCTCACATTCTTTACTGCACTTTACCACCATCGCCGACTCCTTCTCCAAAGCATGTAGCAACTTATCATCTTCTGCATATTTTGTGAGGAGTGCCTAGCACTACATTTCTAACTCAGCAGAGATTCTATTTTTGTGTGTTGTTTACTGTTAAGTCCCTAGCTCCAGGAAGACTGGTACTCAGGACTTTTGGAAGGTATAAATAAAGCTTTAAGTCATTAATAAATTAGGCATGGTGGTACATGCCTACGTTCTCAACACTCAGAACATGGAGGCAGGAGGATCAGAAGTTTAAGGGCTACATAGTGAGTTTGAGGCCAGTGTGGAATACGTGAGAGCCTGAGGAAGGAGGGAAGGAAGGAAGAAAAAAGGAAGAAAGGAAGGAAGGAAGGATGGGAGAAGGGAAAGAAGGAAGGAAGCAAGGAAGCAAGGAAGGAAGGAAGGAAAGACAGAAGGAAGAAGGAAGGAAGGGAGGGAGGGAGGGAGGAAGGAAGGAAGGAAGGAAAGAAGGAAGGAAGGAAGGAAGGAGAAAGAAAAACCCACAAACTTTAAATCACTAACTGCAAGGCCTCCAAACTCAGCTAAAAAAACCTGTGAGATCTATGACTTAGAGTTGCAGGACAGGCCCATATTACTATAACTCACTCACTGAAGGCCAAGGGCAATGCAGTGGCAGAAAGATGAAGATCACTGTGGTCAGGTAGATCCTTCTGCTTATACTCTATGGCCTTGAACTTGTTTCTTTATTTTTGAAAGCCTTGGTCTCCTCATCTGTAAAGCAGGAGGAGTATCTGCCTCACAGAACCCTGTGCACATGCCAACAGCATGGTGTTCACTGTCTCTTTACTGTCTCCTTCCAAGGCTTTCCTAGAACCACACTAACATACCTGTTGGCATGTCTATGAGTATCCAAAATGGTATGACTGAGGAGGGCAGAGTCACCCTGGGTGTAGGTGGCACGAAACCACAGCTGAGGTCCTGAGTTGAATAAAAAAGAGAAAGGAACCTGAGCAGGAGTTTCATCTCTGATGCAACATGCACAGCTGCCTCACCCCTGCCACCGTGACTTCCCAGCCACCATGGGCTTCTGCTTCAATCCAAATAAGCCCCAAATAAGCTTCCTTCTTTAAGCTGCTTTTATCAGGGATTCTGTCACAGCAACAAGAAGAGTAGCTGTTGTAGTCACTGTTCTATGGTGGTGAAGGGACACCATGACCAAGGCTACTCTTATAAAAACAAGCATTTCATTGGGGCTTGTTTACAGCTTCAGAGGGTTAGTCCCTCATCGTCATAGCCCTGGGAAGAAGCTGAGAGCTACATCCTGATCCACAGGCAGAGAGAGACCGGGCCTCAAAGCCACCCAGAATGACATATAGCCTCCAACAAGACCACACCTTCTAATCATTTCAAACAGTTCCACTCCCTGGTGGCTAAGCATTCAAATATATGAGGCTACGGAAGCCATTCTTATTCAAAGCACCACAGTAACTAATAAAGCAAATTGGAATAAGGGGTTGTCATGATGAAACTTCAGTGGCTCATAAGGTCTTTGGAACTGGTCAGCCTGAAGAAAATGGAAGAGTGCACAGTGGCAGAGGCTAGAGAAGCCCTAGAGAGCTCATTAGACCAGTCTGGTGGAGTTGGGAAGATCAAAATGCTGAGAGAAATATGGCAGCCATGGCCTGGCTCATGAGGTTTCAAGGGGAAGGGGGATTATCTCAGAAACTGGGCTACACTATTTGTTTTAGCAAAGAATCTACCTTCATTTTGCTCAAATCCTGAGAATTTGATTGCACCTAAACTCAAAAGTAATGGACTAGGCTTGTCTTGCTGAAGAATTTCAAGACATGCTAATATTCAGGCTGTGTCGTGTTTATTGCACAGTACTCTGATCCAGGTCTGCAGTGAAAGAAAAGCAAGTAGGGCACAAAGGGGCAGAAAATGCCCGAGTTTGGCAAAAATAAATAAATAAATAAATAAATAAATAAATAAATAAGGAACTTAAGAGAGTTTAAGTTGTGGATACAGAGAAAGCAGCTAAAATGGTTACAGAATGTCCTGCTGTGTGTGGAACACTAGCATGGGAACCTGGGGGAAAGACCTCACCCACTAAAGGAACAGTAACTGTGCAAATAACGGAAACCATTTCCCCAGGATGAGCCCCAGGCACACAGGATGCTGCAGCTGTGGTGGGAGGTCTGAGCAAACTACAGCTCACACTAGTAGAGGGACCTGGCAGCATGGGCCCTCTGGTCTTGGGTCTGCAGGCATGAACAAAAGATGTAGAGGTGAGTGTGTTGTGGAGGCTACCACCAAGGTTCTAGAAAGCCACTAAGCCAAGCAAGGTGTGTCATTGCTAGGCTCTTGAAAAGACCACGGCGTGAGGCTGGGAAAATGAAGCCTAAATTCCAGTGAACAGTCTAGGATATTGGGGATGCCAAGGCTAAGTGATATCTACCAGACATGGAATGAAAGTGGCCCAATGAGTCCATATGCACTGCAGGCAGCAGAACTCAAGAGGCGAAGCTGCCCAAGGGACTGCATCAGGAGGCCCACGTGCTAAGGCCCTCCAGTGCTTGGTGTTTGCACTCTTGGATTTTGGTCTTGCTGTAAGGTCTGTACTTTGTCTACTCCCAGTGTTCCCTTTTGCAGCAGGAATATTTGTTCTGTGCCCTTTTATATTGGAAGTATGAAAACTTATTTTAATGGGTCTCATAGTTAAGAGATTGCCTTGAGTCTAACAACAGACTTTGGATTTCTGAAGAGTATTAAGACTGTTAAAGACTGAGAAATGTTTGGAGATAGATTAAATGTATTTTTGAAGTCTGAAATGAAAATGAGACTTGAGGTGTCATGGTGGAATACTGTTATTTAAATGATGTGTTTGAGTGATGAGATGATAAGAGGTAGAGTTGTGATGGTTTATCTTGTCAACTTGACAAGTTCAAAATCACCATGGTAACAGGCAATGACTCCCCTTAGAGTGACTATGGGGATGTTTCCAAAAAGGTTTAATTAAGGAAAGGAAGCCTCCCTGAATGTAAATGGCACCATCTCATGGGCTTGAGTCCCAGACGAAAGGCGATGATAAATCACTGCCGGCATCCATCTCTGTGTATAACTGCAGACACAATTGTCCTGCCACTTCATGCCCCTGTCACCACAGCCTCCTCTCTGTTTTGAACTATACTCTTAAAATATGAGCCAAAACAAATTCTGACATTGCTTTTCTAGGTATTTTATTTTAGCAATAACAAAAGTAACTGATACCGTTACTTGGCAATCTTCTGGAAGGGTACCAAGGAAAAGGCTACCAGGAGGTTAGCTTTTATGACAGGAAGCTCCTGTGTACAGCATCCCACACAACACTTTCTACAAACCAATGAGTTCCAGTGTTATCCAGAAGCTGAATTATAGACTATGATGCCATTTTGCTTCCAAAACAGGAATCTTATAGCTTTAATTATTCCAAGAGAGAAAGAGGCTACTATGTTATCTAGAGAATCCCTGGTTGTTGTTCTCTTGAGATACCTAGAACTCAATGCCTTCCAAATAACCCTCTTAGGTCAGGGAATGTGACCAAGTAATATCTGTTTGTGGGACATTTACAACCCCCTCCTCAAAATCATGGGAAAACATGCGTTTGAAACATGAGAAAAGATTAAATGTGGACAGAACTATCTCCCCAGCAACTCCACACAGTTCTTTCCCCAACAAGAGGTGAGTACTTGTAAGCAGCAAGATTTAAAGACCAGGTGATAACAATGTTTTCTGAGCTCCCAGCTTCTCACTCATTCTAGATTAGCCACTAGCTGACTGGTTTCTCTAATGAAGCACCTCCTCCCTTCCGTACAGGCTCTGCACTTGACACGTGTGTCCTCCATGTGGAACACGTCAACATCTACTCTCACACACTGCTATCTTCTGTCATGCTAGTATCAGTTCAGGTACTCCCCACCGAGCCCTGACCACACAATTAATTTTTTCATTTTATTTTTTAATTTACCATGTATGACTATTTGCCTGAATGTTTGCATAAGCACCACACACCTACTTGGAACCTGCAGAGTCCAGAAGAAGTCCCTGGAAGTACAGACAGTTGCGAGCTACTATGCCAGGAACCAGGAACAAAACCCGGTCCTTTACCAGAGCAGAGTGCTATTAACCCCTGAGCCTCTCTCCAGCCCCGACCCACCCAGTCTAATGCTAGCATCCTCCTTAGCTCCCAGTTATGTATGTGCTGTCCCTTCCACCACCCTGACTATTCAGAGTACCTACCCTCTCTGATCATCCCTTGCTCACTAATTTGTTTATACACTTATTGTCTGCTCGCTCTTCTTGCTCCTAAACTCTACAATATCAGTGACCCGTCTCTCCTTTTCACTGCTATATCCTTGGCATCTAAGAGGAGCAGGTTGTTTAATAAACTGCTGACCAAATGAACAAATAAGTCAGGTAGCAAACTGTTATGGAAAGAACTAAGTGCCCTGACTTGAAGTTAGAAATATACAACAGAAGGTAAGACAGAGAGGGTGCTGGTGAGGATGTGTCCCCGTATACAATTCCATCAGGTAACAAGTTCAAAGATCTGGTTCTCAGGCCCACCGCATCTCTCCACTGACAAACACCGCATGCGGCTCAGTGTGGCAGAGTATGGTCTTTCAATGCAGCTTTACGGTTTAGGAGAAAATTCTGTGGCTCCCCATCTGTCCATTTGATAATGCTGGGATCTCAGCATAAATCCCAATATGGGCACACTCAGGAAAGGAGTTTCCCTCTTTCCTCTACTGAGAAAGCAAGGCACTTCCTCCTACTTCTATAAAGGTCCAGCCTCTTCGCACTTCTTACCCCAGTGGTTGAAAAGCAGCTCTGTTCAGAGCTCTCACCAAGTTATGCTGGCAGTGCATGCAGGATCAAGGTGTGGGAGGGCAAGGGCAACCAGTCCAACAAGACAAAGGGACTATGAAGCCAGCTGGGGGTGAGGGGGAAGACCAGCTCAACTAAGAGGATTCAACTAAACTAGGTCCCTCAAAGAGAGTACATGATGACTGCAGCAGCATCCTGAGCTGGGGGGTGTGATGGGTAATACTGGCAACTGGACAAGATATAATCATAATCTGTACGAGACAAGAACTATAATCGTGTAGGAGACAAAACTCTATGGATGTCTGTAAAGGAGTTTCTAAACTGTTAGCTGACATCGGAAGCCAGGCCCTGATTGTGGGCAGTACCATTCTGCTGGCTGGGGCTGCACAGACAGACAGGAGACAGCAAGCTGGGCCCCAGCACCACCTCTCCGCCTCCCAACACGGGTGCTGTGTGACGTGGCCCTGTGCTCTTGCTGCCATGCTTTGAGAAGGAAGGGGAGGGTTGTTTTGGCTCATAGTCCGAGGGTACCCTTAAGCCGTTCTTGTGACAATAGTTTGTCACAGCAAGGAGAAAGTAACTAATACAGGAAGCTTCAAGTAAGACAGGTGAGGGGTGGGCTTCCTGTGGGACAACAATCGATAGCTAAGGAAAAGCTCTGGAGAAACAAGGTCCTCTAAAACTGATGGGTCTTGGCCCTGAGACCCTGTTCACTCGGACCCCACCACCTCTGCCTGACTGACACATGTGCTGACCCCCCACTGTGCTGTTTCATTTCCTCTCAGAAAATGTTGTTTTGGTTTGATAGCTGCTACTAGGCCTCTGGGAGGATTCCGAGTTTTGTTTCTCTTCTTGTTTCTAGGATACCTGAGCTGGCTCCTACAGCGAGAGCAGCAAGAGCGGCAGGAACAAGGATGGGGGCTGAGGGTGGTGCAAGGCAAAGGGGGGAGGAGAAAAGCCTGCTTGGGCTCACACAGACTTCAGTGCACCCTAGGAGTACAACAGAGAGCAGCCATTTGCAAAGAGAGAAACCAACATCCTAAGAAAGCCACAGCTCGGTGAACAGCTTGAGGGTATTGCCCAGGGTTAACCAAAGCAAAGCACTCGGGAAATCTCCTAGGAGACCCTAGACCAAAAGGGATACACTGGACTGCAAACGCCTGTAAAGATAGGCACATACTCAGAGGTTCTAGGCCTGGAACAGAAGAATGTGTATGTGGAAAGAGAGAGTGGGTCAGTGTTTTGTATTTCCCAAGGCCTCAGCAAAGGGCTCAGCACACTTAAGCATACCCCAAGCTTTTCTGCACATCCTATATCTAGCCCCAGCCCTACTTCCATCAAGAAGGGACCAGGCTTTCTCAGGCAGGGGCAGGCACAAACTAAGTAGAATGTCCTTGAGGCAGGTGGCACTGGGTTACCTAGCAGGGCAGACCTCTTACCAAGTTGCTTCTGGAGGGGAAAAGGAGGCCTCTCCAGTCTTTGCCAGGCCTTTAAGCCACAGTATCAACCACAGGGCCCTGACTATGGACACTAAACACCTTCAGACTCCCCAGAACACCAGAGATGGCCTACTCAGAACCTAGGGGCAGAAGTCTCCCTGGCATAGCCTAATCTGTCCATAAACTATCCTCAGGTGTCAGGTAGATAGTTCAAAGAAAGAGCAGAGAAATCTAGCTTTTCCCCACTCCACGCCATTTAAGAGTCAGAGCTCTGGCTGGGCATGGTGATACAAATCTTTAAATCCCAGCATTTGGGAGGCAGAGGCAGAAACAGTTGGACTTCTGTGAGTACAAGGCCAGCCTGGTTTATGGAGGGGAAAATTCTGAGCCATTGTCAGAAATAGAGATACCCTATCTCAAAAAAAAAAAAAAAAAAGAAAGAAAGAAAGAAGGAAGGAAAGAAGAGAAGAAAAGAGAAGAGAAGAGAAGAGAAAAGAAAAGAAGAGAAGCCATCGCTCTGTAGTCAGGCTACTTGGACCTGAACTCCCAATAAAGACAATGGCAAGGTGAGTTTGAACAAACTGCTTCACCTTGAATCTCAGTTTCTTCCCTAAGCTATAGAGTTGATAACAGTACTGCCCTCAGACTCCTATGTTCAAGTGCTATTCTACTACAGCCTCTCAAATACTCAGTACTACAGAGCATTGCCTGACTGACTATATGGAGCTTCTGAAGTTGACTGTGGTGATGGCTGCAGTCTATAGAAAATTACTAAAGTTATGAGTTGGATATTTATTTTGACAGGGATCTAAGGCCTTGAGAACAGGCAAGCACTCTAGCAGTGAGAACTACCACATCCCTGTTAGGGATTTTAAATATTTGGTGTCATATCACAATAAAGCTAATAAAAATTACTAGAAGGTAGTTAGAAAAGATGGTGCTGTTGGGCGGTGGTGGCACACGCCTTTAATCCCAGCACTTGGGAGGCAGAGGCAGGCAGATTTCTGAGTTCAAGGCCAGCCTGGTCTACACAGTGAGTTCCAGGACAGTCAGGGCTACACAGAGAAACCCTGTCTCAAAAAACCAAAAAAAAAAAAAAAAAAATGGTGCTGGGGCGGGCCAGTGGTTTGGTGGGTGATGGATCTATCCCACTGAATCAGAAGATGGTGCTGGGGCTGGAGAGATGGCTCAGCAGTTAGGTGCACTGGATGCTCTTCCAAAGGACCAGGATTTGATTCCCAACACCTATACAGTGGCTCACAACCATCTAGGACTCCAGTCCCAGGGAATGTGAAGCTTTCTTCTGACCTCCATGGGCATGAGGCTCACACACGGTCCCGAGTATAGGAAGAGCACTAATACACATAAAATGTTTAAAAAAATAGTTTTTTAAAAAGATGGTTTTGAGCAGAGCAGTGGTGGCACACGCCTGTAATCCCAGCACTCTGGGAGGCAGAGGCAGGTGAATTTCTGAATTCAAGGCCAGTATGGTCTACAGAGTGAGTTCCAGGACAGCCAGGGCTATACAGAGAAACCCAAACCCTGTCTCAAAAAAACCAAATCCAAAAAAAAAAAAATGGTTTTGGAAATTCTGAACAACAACAACAAAAAATACAAATTTCTTTGTGTGGATGGGTAGGCATGACCAAATATCACAAATGCACTGTATGAAATTCTCAAGAATAAAATGTTACTAAAAAAAGAAAAAATACGCTTTCACATAGCAAGATGTCCTGAAGGCACTTACCCAGCTGGGTAGGCTACTAAGCCAGATCGGGGATCACAAGCAAGTCCTCTGCCTCCAGATACTGTTACTCCCAGTACCTTCTCCAAGGTCACCTGTTAGAACAAGAGAGAGAAGTGACTCCTTACAGCCTGTAGGGTTATAGTTACAGCAGGGTTAGAGAGAGGTGCTAAAGGCTCCTCCACCCATCCTCGGCAGCACCATTTCCCTACAACCTTATTCAATCTGTAACTTCTTCAGACTTTGTTCTGACCAAAATCCTCTTGGCCATATGAGAAAATGCCAGTAGTGAGTGCTACTTGCATTTAACATGCTCCACCTGCTGTTACCATGGGAAAGAAAACATGTTACAGTACAGGTTTATGGCCAAAGAAGAACAAGAATTCTTCCAGTGCAAGAAGGCACTAACTGTAAGCTAGGACCTGGGTTTATGAGACTGACAAAAGGTCACTGGCCTTCAAGCCTTCACGGCCACTGTGATCTGTCTACAGGAGAAGGTTAGGTATCAGTTACGTAACCTGGACATCCTTGATCTTTGCATCCCATCAAAGGGCTCCACCTCCCGTGTCTGCCAGTCTAGGAGCCTAGGCGGCCTAAGAAGGGCTTACTGCTGTGTTTTGCGAATCACAGATGTTCACAGTACTCTGATTATTGTTATTAAGCCACAACTCCCACAGAGATGAAAGGGACGCCTGTGTAATGCCAGGAGAGTCTGAGAAGACACTACACGTGACCCATTCCCCGCCTTCATCAACAGTGTTGCTGTCCGCAGTATCTGCAGGCCACAAAACCCCCTCTAGGACTAACCTCAAATCAATTGACTAGTCTTTCTGTGGACAAGGTCATGTGAGACCCACAGTGCCCTATAACCTCATAATTGTCCCTCCATGGCACTCCTTGTCACACAGTTTTGCTGGTAACTCCAGCTCTAGTTCCCCCCAGGGCTGTCTGTACTTCCTGCAAGAGCCTTACCTCAGGGATGCCCTTGCTCTTCCTTGATTTAGGGTGAGGAGCCCATGTAGCTGGACAGAGACAACTCTCTCTCCTATGAAAACTCTGACCTGGAGAGTCTTGGAGGGCCCAGGAGTGGCATAAACCACATGCAGGGCCAGGAGGAGTCTACTCTGACAGGCCAGCGTCTAGAGTGCGGAGCCCACAATCAAGTGGGATAGTTTTGGGTGTGTCTTCTCTCACTGCCCTCAAACAGAGAAGAGTTGGAAGTGCCCCAGAAGTCCCATTTGTGTCCTCTAACCACACACATATGTACACATACACACAACTAAATATAACAGTAACAACAGCAAAAAACGAAACCTCAAATTATTGAGGTCACTGAATTAGGTGGGAAAGTAACACTTCTTAGGGATATGACCAGGAACTGCAACCTGTGCTCAAGCCCCACGCTGCTCACTTATCCACCGCCAGCTGCACCACTAAACCCGATGCTAGGCTGCCCAGGCTGACATTCTGGACAGCAAGTCTCAATTTCTGCCTCACTCCATTCCTTTTCTCAGTCTAAGGCCTCACTGGCTTCAGTCACTTGGTACTGACTACAGAGTCAAGCTCACCCTCTAGAGACTATGTCATCCCAGATCAGGGTCTCAACACTGAGCCTTTAATTGTACCAGAGGAAGGGGCAGTCAGGAACATTGCTATTGTACTTACTGCCTAAGACATAAATGACATACACACACATACACACACACACACACACACACACACACACACACACACACACGAGAGAGAGAGAGAGAGAGAGAGAGAAGAGAGAGAGAGAGAGAGAGAGAGAGAGAGAGAGGAGTCTGAAGCCACTATGTCCCATGTGGAATGAATGCAGAGGTCATCAAACCAAGTACAGTGATTACAGACCTCCAGTTCTCTTCACACCGATATAATTCGAAGCAAATCCTTTAGATTCAAATGTATACAACCCCTTACCTCCCTATCGTTCAGTGTTGGTCCCAAAGACCAAGGCTGCTGCTAATTCTTAGCTGCCCTTCCCTCTCATAGGAATGTAAGTAGGTGTTCTGTGGTAGAGACTGCAGTTCTATAGAGAATCTTCAAAGTAGATTTCAATTTTCAATAAGACAAAGCAGAAAGATCTGGCTTGGTTTACACACACCCTAAAGACCAGTTTTCATAGTAAAAAAGAAACATTTTTTACCATGATCTAATCATAGTTAAAAACATGCTTTATATTGTGACCCAGTGTGTAATACATGTATGTGTATAGGCAAACAAAACTGAAGTATAATTTTCATAAACAACCCATAATTTCAGCACATGCTTTAACATACTCTGGTATATTTCTTTTGCTATATTATACTTCTAGCCATGTCCATTCTGTCCACCTTGTGACCCACAAATGTGCCGGGAGATTAAGCTTGGGGAGCCGCACACACCTCTTCCTGCCAGGCTGACACCCAGGCCCAACCTCGGCAATCTTTAGGCTTTGTCACTTTCCTCTCAGGGCTCTGTGCAGAAGAACATACTTCCTGGCTAGGACAATCCCACAAGCAGAAGTTTGGGTTGAAATCTTGGCTTATTTTCAAAGGATTTACGGGTTTGTTTTTTTTTTGTTTTTTTTTTTTTTCTGGCTTTCTATAGTCTTCCAAGGGAGGGGGGAGCAGTTTCCTTTAGCTCTCTGAAGAGGAGGAGCAAAGGAAAACAGTCAGTGGCATCAGCTGGTTTTTATTTTATGTTCTTAACTCAAACCAGCTTCCTGTTTGCAGGGAGGTTTGGGCTGAGCTCCACTCTCAAAGGGTCTGAGAGTCCCAAGCTCAAAGGACTTGGCCAAATGACTCTCTCCCACTGATACTGTTTTCCCTGTCCTCTCTTTAAAAGGTAGCAGAGGTTCCCTCTGCTCTGCAGAGTGAGAAAAGCCTGGATATGAACGCTAAACACACCGAGTGCCAACAGCTGTATGCAGAGAGAACGTGCTCCAGCTCCTCAACATTGATATGTGCACAGCTTTCCCCCAGCCTGCAAGGCACTGGGAGCCCCGCCTCAGCAGTGGGAGTACTTTACCGGGCAATCAGTCCAGGATTCCCCCATTCTCAGGGATCCTGCCTTATTTAGCAGTGCACCAATACATTCTCGTGCCTACCCTCTCTCAACTGTAATATGACCATAACCCCCAAATGTTCTCCCAGCTTTGGGCCTGCCTGCTACGGTCTTCTCAGCGTGGCAGGCCACAATGACTCTTGTAAACATAAATCCTTCCAATGGTTCCCAACCTCCTTAAAGTTCAAGTTCAAACCCAAACTTAGAATTTGACTTAAACTTGGAAAGGCCTAAATCTCCCAGCCTCTGGCCATTTCTCTGAGATCATTTCCTATATTCTCTTTGCTGCCTCTACCCAGCCACCTCCACCCTCTACCTCAGCCTCCACAGGCACCGTAAGTAGACTCTAGTGCCCTACTTGGCATCTGCTATTCCGTGGATTCAACAGCCTTCCCTTAGCTACGCTCACAGTGACTTTAGTCAGGCCTTAGCTCCCGAGCTGTCTGCTCAGAAAGGCCTTTCAGGCTTCTCTGGGCCCCTCCGGCCTTTGGCCTTTGCTTGGTTCGATATCTTCACAGGATGCACAGCATGGTGTCCCCTCCCACATGCTTCCCTATCACACAGGAGCCCTCAAGGACGGGACAGAGAGTCCCAGCACTTACATATGTATCCTAAGCACTTAAAAAAGACTAATTTATTACTTTTATGTAAATGAGTGCTTGCATGCATGGATGCGTGCGTAACGTGCCTGGGAAGAGCAGAGGCGTCAGATCTCTGGAACTGATTACAGACAACAGAGTGTCCACATGGGTACTGGGAACTGAACCTAGGTCCTCTACAAGAATAGCATGTGTCCTTAACCACTGAGTCAGCTCTCCATCCCCATCTGCTGCATTAGGCCACACCGCCCACATAAGGTGATGGTGAACCAACTACTACTATTCTGTCAGATAAACAGAGCATTGAAGGGCCCTTCTAAAAATCTCTACGCATAGATTAGAGTGGCCTTAGACTTTTTTTGGGGGGGGGGGATTTGTTTTTTTTTTTTTCGAGACAGCGTTTCTCTGTGTAGCCCTGGCTGTCCTGGAACTCACTCTGTAAACCAGGCTGGCCTCGAACTCAGAAATCCACCTGCCTCTGCCTCCCAGAATACTGGGATCAAAGGCGTGTGCCACCACCACCTGGCTGGCCCTTAGACTTCTTAAGGGACATTTCTTTGTACAATGAGTAGTTGATTAATTCAAAACCATCCAGGTGTGGTTGTGCATGCCTTTGATCCCAGCATTTAGGAGGCAGGAGCAGGTGGATCTCTGGGAGTTGAGGACAATCTGTTCTACATAGAGATTTCTAGGACGGCCAGGGCTACACAGAAAGGCTCTTGTCTCAAAAATAAAATAAAATAAATAAAAAATAAAATAAAATAAACAGGAAAAGAAAAAGAAGAAGAGAAAAAAAAGAACCCACAACTAGTCAAAGCACAGATAAGCATCTGTGGAGATCCCAGCTGCAGACGGGACCTTTAACACCACACACTTGCCAAGGCCCAGGGACCATGGAGAAGAGGGGTGCGAAGATGTTAAGAGCAAAGGCTGGGGAGAATCAAAGCAAACCAGTGTCTTGTGGACATGCAGGACCACTGTGCTCACGGACTAGGAGCAGCTGTGGGGGCCTGTGCAAGACCTGTGATTTTGCTTTGTTTTATTTTGTTGAGATAGCTTGTATCTACATAGCTCTGGCTGTCCTGGAATTCACAGTGTAGACCAAGCTTACCTCAAACTTGAAAACGCCTGCCTTCCTCTGCCTCCTAGAGTGAGTTTTCTTTAAAGAAGGTCCACGGCATTCCAATAGATGGCCCCACACCCAACAAGTATGTGAGTACCCCAAAAATGACTATAGGTTATAAAAAAAAGGGAGGGCTGGAGAAATGGAGGATGCCTATGGGAGATGTTCTGGAAGGAGCAGGAGGGGAGCTGAGAAAACAAAAGCAGCACTTGATAGATTTGATGAGTCACAGAAAAGAAAAACAAACAAACAAACAAACAAGCCAAAAAAAGCCAAAAAAACACCCAAATCCCCCAAACCGGGGTATTTCAGTTAACAGAGTCATTCTGCTCTACTAGTTCTGCAGGCTGGCTAGTTTTCTGTTTTTTGTTTTGTTTTGTTTTGTTTTGTTTTGTTTTATGTCAACTTATGTCAACGGGGAAAAGTCTCTATCACACTGTCTGTAGGCAAGTGTTAGGCATTGTCTTGATGACTGATGCGGAGGGCCCAGCCCACTGTGGGGGGTGCCATCCCCAGGCAGGAGGCCCTGTGTGATACAGAGAGCAGACTGAGCAAGCTGCTGCGAGCAAGCCAGGAAGCAGAGCTCCTCCATGGCCTCTGCCATGGTTCCTGCCTCTGAGTTCTTGCCCTGATGTCCCCCTGTGATAGGCTCTAACTCAAAGTAAAATAAAACCAAGCACGGACTGGTGAGGAGACTTAGTGGGTAAAAGAATGAGCTGCTAACCCTAATAACTTGACTTTAATCCCTGGGACCTACGTGGTTGAAAATGAGGATATAGTCCAGAAAGTTGTACTCTGTTGTCATGTGTGTGTGTGACCTTCATACATGAAGGCAAAATATCCACATAGACAAAATTATATATATTTGAAATACATAGATTTAAGTATATATTTTAAGTATATATATGTATGTGTATATATATACACATATATACACACACACACTTAAATATTACACACACAATTATTTCCTACAGAAGCAAGGACTCAAGAACAGGGTACCCCTTTACACCCCACCATGACCTACACATCCACAGTGTACAGCTGGCCGCGCAGCCATGATCGGAGGCTGAGTCAGCTCTTGCTCTGGCAGGTGGAGAGTGTTGAAATGGAGGAGAGCCTTTCCCAGCCTGAAACTGGTGTCATCTTTCCACTGAAGCAAGGCTCCTGGAGGGCAGAGTTCTATAGGAGCCTATGAGAGAGCTGACACACCCACCACTCCCAGTGTGAAACAGACAGGGAAATATCGTATCCTCCAGAGGGAAAGGAGGTAGCAATATTTCCCTCACTCTAATGAGATAAAAGGGTAAAGTAACTTTGTAACAGTCTACCCCCAAGAGAGAGAAATAAAGCCTTTGTTTAAGCGCTCTTCTGGCTCCTGTCAGAGCAGTGCCAGGGAAACAGGTGGTTCAGAAGTAGAAGGCTGCTCAGTCAGACTAGACAAAACAGTATTTCCAACTGGAGTCTGCAACTTGGAATAGGAAGTTAGTAATGAGTAAACAGAATAAATTGGATCATGCAGAATCAAGTCAGCCACTGAAAATTGTTTCAGGATATGTAGATATTCAGAATCAATGTAAAATATATTAATGGGTGTTTTCAAAAGTCTGAAAGCTGGCACTGGAGAGATGGCTCAGCAGTTAAGAGCACAGGATGCCCTTCCAGAGGACCCAGGTTAAACTTCTAGAACCTGCACAGAGGCTCACAACTGTCTTTATATATATAGTAGATGCAAGTTTATTGGGAAGCTGCTCTCAGGCAGGCAAGTTCACTGGCCCCAAGAAAGGAGGCCAGGGAAGCCATCATGGGGGCAGGGGGAGGTATGAGAAGGGGAAGAGACAAACAAAGAGTGAGTATAGAGTGTGGAGAGAGGGGATCCACAGCTACCTTTCAGTTCCAGGGGATCTGATGTCCTCTTCTGACCTCCAAAGATAAGAAGGTCACACAAATTCTATACAGACATACATTAGGCAAAAATATGTATGAAATAAAAATAAATCACTTTTGAATCTTCATTTTTTTAAAATAATCTGTGTGCAGATGTGTTTGTATGAGTGTAGGGATGTGCAGGTGCAAGTGCAGAGTGCAGATGTGTGCAGGTGTGTGTGCATGAGTGTAGGGATGTGCAGGTGCAGGTGCGGAGTGCAGATGTGTGCAGGTGTGCATGAGAGAAGGGATGTGCAGGTGCAGGTGTGGAGTGCAGATGTGTGCAGGTGTGTGTGCCTGAGGGAAGGCGCCTGCAGAAGTCAGAGCCATCAGATGCCCCTAGAGCTGGAGGTGCAGGTGGCTGTGTGCCTCCTGACATGGATGCTGGGAACAAACTTGGGTTCTCTGGAAGAGATCAGAATGTGCTCTTAACTGCTGAGCCATCTGCTCCAACCACTGATTACTTATTTAAGTTTGAAAGCCTCTAGGCTGCTATACGAGTCCCACCCACACTCTTTAAAACCATGGGGAATGATCTACTACAGAGTAATCCAGTGTGTGACAAAGACCACAAAAAGAACAACGTCTCCAACGAGAAGACAGTGACATCTGGAAAGGTTCAGGTGATCCAGCCTAGGTGCAGAATGGAGATGCCGTGTTTCCTGGATGTCTTTCTGGCATTTAGAGATGAAGTTTCTTTCAAAACTTTGAGACTAGGCATGTGGCACAGACAGGACTTATTTGATCACATTTATCTATTTAGTGTGCATCTATGTGTGTGCATGGGGCACATACATCATTCAAAGAACTTGAGGGAGTCTCCACTCTCTATCCACCATGTGGGTCCCAAGGTCAACCCTGACTTATCAGGCTTAGCAGCAAGCGTCTTTATCTGCTGAGCCATCTTGCTGGCCTCCTCACAGTATCTTGACAATTGAAAACACCAAAGGATAATAGCAGATAAAATTGTGTTCCAGAAAATTCTAAGTCCAGAGAGGTAGAACACAGGGGATAAGAAAGAATTGCTTGTTTGAGGTAGGTCCTGGCTGGCCTGATACTTGCTACATAGCACAGGCTGGCCTCAAACTCATGGCAATCCTCCTGCCTCAGCCTCTTGAGTTTTGGGATTACAGACATGTGCCACTATACCTTGCTCAAGAAATACCTTGAGTGCCAAATTATAATCTTTAGTTTCTGGAGGCCGGGGGGGGGGGGGGGGGGGCCGGGGGCAACCCAAGCAAAGCTACACCTGGTGAGATGAACGGAACACAGGGCACAGGAGACAGTTCTGAGGCTAGCAGAACAGCTCAGGTGAGAGGTAATGAGGCCTAGAGGAGCAGGCCGACGGCTGCAACAGAACAGAAACAATACAGACCAAAGCCACAGAGCTTGGAGAAAGGTTAGGTTTAGAAACAGGTATTGAGAAGTGTTCCAACAAGACAGGGGAAGACAGGACAGGAAGAGAGACTACGCACAGCTTTGGGGAAACTGATTTTTATATGGAAGAGACGAGGTGCCCAGCAACAGAGAGGGAGGAGTTTCCATCAACATGAACGCTGAGACAGGAATAGGACTCCTCAGAGCTGTCCACACCAGGTCCAAGAAGGCCCAGCCTGCTCAACTCACACCTCTGGGAACTGTAGGGAGGCCTCAGCTCTTCCTCGTCAGCCTCTGGCAGCCCTGGCTTGCTCACTTCTCTGCAAGGAGGCTTCCTTGCCTGAATCAGGTATAAACTGTGAAGGTTTTGTCTTTCTTACTGTGGGGGACCTGGAGTCTTCCCAGGCTATGAAGGACTGCTCCCTCAAGATGTGGCACTAGTAGCCAGAGTCACGTTGAAAACGCCAGGGTCATCTAGATTTGGCTGACCTCAAACTGGTGAGAACCCCGACTGAGAGGAGAGCAATCTGCTTCCGCTGCAACCTCACCACCCAGCTTCCTCTTCCCTACTCTTCTGTTTCTCAGTCCCACTCTACAAGGCAAGTGATGAGGCCAGGGGCATAAGTCATTGGACAAACGAGGCCTGTTGTTTTCAAAAGCAAGCGTGCCAGACCCTCTTATGCTTCCTCCCTTCCTACAGGTTAAGAAGAACTGTTTACAGTCTCCTGTGTTCTCTACACTCTAATCTCAACAAAGCACATTTTCCACCCAGTTCTAAAAACTGCCACTTATGCAAAAGCCACAGAGGAACCCACAGCCAGCAGGGTTTCCACAGAAGCCGAGGCAGTTGTGCAGGGCTCTGGTGACTGGACCCAGGAGACAGAAGGACTCTGGCAATTCAGAGTCCAAAGTGTCATCTGGTTAGAGGTAAGTAGAGCAAAAAGGATCCTTCTAGGGCAGGCAAACAGACCTGCCTCTTAACTCTGCCTGGTCTTTACGTGCTATGGCTAATTTAGAGCTATCTTCCACAAAGACTACCAGAAACCAATGTCCCCAATAGGACAGAAATCCAAGCTTTTCTGCTCAACAATTCAAAATTAATGGGAGCTGAGTGGAGTCTCCTGTGCTGGGATTAAACCAGCTCAGCTTCTAAGGAAAGTCAATCTTCTACTGCTTGGAAGAAATAATCTTAGAGATCCTCTAGCCACAAGTCACTGGAGACCAGCAAACTAGAATAAAGGTTGCCCAATTTTGGCCTAGCAAAAGAATTACTTCAAGACACCCCACAACCCCCAGATAGCAGTTCCACTCATTGCCTATACCCTTTTCCCCTATATCCTGCAACACTGTGTGTGTGTGTGTATGCATATTCTTCTATAGCTTTCCACCTCACTTTTTGACACATTCTATTATTAAGTTGGAGCTTGCTAATTCAACTTGGCTTGGCCAGCAAGTCTCAAGGAGGTAATGCTGGGGTTACAGGGTGTGTGCCAATGTCTACCTTCTCAGGTCAATGCTGAGACCAAACTCACACCCTCATGCTTGTGTGGCAAGCACCTTACCAAGTGATACAACTCTCAGCCCCCACCATTTTCTTTGAGACAGTTCTCCCTAAGTGTATAGGATGGCCTCAAACACCCTTCCTACCTCAGCCTCCAAGTAGGCTGGGACTCTAGGCAGACAAAAACACAGCTGGCTTTGCACAGTTCTGACTAAAAAGCACAAGAAAAGTTTGATAATCTGCATGCTAAAGCTCTCCAGCTTCACATCTAAAGTCCCTGCTACTCCTGGGCTGACAGAAATGCTCCAGGCCAGGAGTGGTAGGTCAGCCTGGACAACACAGATGATCCCTGTGTCAAAAAAGAAGAAAAGAAAAAGAAACGCTTTCCAAATGAGCCTACGAATTAGATTCGGAACTAGAATATTTATTTTAAGGCAAGCTCTCTCTTTGTAACCCTGGCTATCCTGGAACTATGTAGACCAGGCTGGCCTCAAATTCACAGAGATCCACCTGCCTCTCCCTGCCAAGTACTAGGATTAAAAGTGTGCACAACTATACCTGGCTTGAACTATAAAGCATTTTGCCATTTTCCCCAAGTCTTAGCCCCTGCTGGAACCAAAAGGAGAAACTCGCACTTCTTGGCAACTTTATGAAGAACTAGTATTATACCCATTTCACAGATAAAGAATCAGCCAGGTAAACAACGGGTTAAAGAACCAGGAGGTATGCCCAGGCTGCCTGGTAGCAGAAACCACAGTGACCTGAGGAAGAGGTTTGGTGCACATCAGGGACAGGCCTGAAAACCAAAGAGGCAGAGGATAGCTGGGCCTGGTAACAGGCATGCTCCTGTAGTCCTAGCTACTTGGAAAGTTAAGGAGCCCAAGAGTTCAAGCCCAGCCTGGGGGTTTGGGGAGTGGTGGAGGCTGAACATGGTAACCCACATTTGTAATCCTAGCATTCTAAAGGCTGAGACCAGTAGGACCATTATAAGTTCGAAGCTAGCCTAGGCTACATAATAAGTAGAGAGGTTCTAGGTCAACCCATCACAAAATCACTAGAAAAGAGATGACAAAGGTTATCAGGATAAGGTAGGGGTGCAATACATGCCTTTCATACTAGCTTCATGGTTTATTTTTTTGTTTTGTTTTGGGTTTTTTTTGGTTTTTTGGATTTTTTTTGAGACAGGGTTTCTCTGTATAGCCCTGGCTGTCCCGAAACTTACTCTGTAGACCAGGCTGGCCTCGAACTCAGAAATCTGCCTGCCTCTGTCTCCCAAGTGCTGGGATTAAAGGCATGTGCCACCACCGCTCGACAGCTTCATGTTTTTATTTAGTTCTTAAAGATTCATTTTGTGTGTGGGGGGTAGGGGAGAGCCAGCGAGTATGCCTACAGAGTCCTCTGAGACTGGGGTTCAAGGCAGTTGTGAGCTGTTAGACCTGGTGCTGGGAGCAGCATCAGCCCAGAACAGTGTGCCCCTTAACCACTGAGCCAGCCCTGCAGCCCTGGCTTCCATGTTTTTTTTTTTTTTTTTTTTTTTTTTTTTTTTTTTTTTTTAATATCACAACTTGGACAAAGTGTAGTGATGCATGCCTTTAATACCAGCACTTGGGAGGCAGAGGCAGATTTTTTTTTTTAAATTCGATATACTCTTTATTTACATTTCAAGTGATTTTTCCCTTTCCTGGATTCCCCCCACTCCCTGAAAGTCCCATAAGCCCTCTTCCCTCCTCCTGTTCCCCAATCTACCCCTTCCCACTTCCCTGTCCTGGTATTCTGCTACACTGCTGCACTGAGCCTTTCCAGGACCAGGGGCCACTCCTTCCTTCTTCTTGGGCATCATTTGATATGTGAACTGGGTCTTGGGTCTTGGGTATTTCAAGCTTCTAGGCTAATATCCGCTTATCAGTGAGTACATACCATGAGTGTTCTTTTGAGACTGGGTTACCTCACTTAGGATGATGTTCTCTAGTTCCATCCATTTATCTAAGAATTTGGCAAAGGCAGATTTATCTCTATGAGTTTGAGGGCTTTCTGCTCTGCTTAGTGAGTTCCAGAACAGCCAGGGCAATGTAGAGAGACCCTGTCTCAAACAAAATAAAACAAGCAAAACAAAGAGTCACAACTTATCATCAATTGAAACAAGTCTATAAAAATGGGTTCTTGCCTCTCCTTACTAGACGGTTGCAGAACAAGAGGGAAGGAGCTTTTCCTAATGCTGAACCACCATGTATGGTTAGAACCCAGCACGTCTGGGCTATGCTGCGTGCAGCCTATGGTCAGTATGGAGAGCTAACACGTGCTTACAAGGGAGCTGGCACTGCAGTGTTCGGAGAGTCTGGCTTTCTGTGCAGATGAAGGAAGAAGCAAGAAAACATCAGACAAGGAGAAGGAATGAAGAGACTCTGCTAAAGAGCCGGTTACAGCACAGTCACCAGCACATGCCCACCTCTGGAAAGCTTAGGAAGGAGACTATAGCCCAGTTTCTCAGTAGAGGAAGAAGCCTTCTGACCCTCCCTTACTTCTCCATGGTTACTAAAAAAGCAAAGATATGAGACAGTTGAAGTCAGACCTGATGGGGGAGGGGATTTTTCCCTCTAATATCTGACTTCTCTATACTAAGAGCAAAATCTCAAAGCTTTATGAACTAAATGAAGTCTGGTCCTCAAAAGAGCCTAATTAGAGCTAGATGTAGCAGCATACACCTGTAATTCCAGGGAGTCAGAGGCAAGAAGATTAGGAACTCAGCTACATAGTAAGTTTGAAGTCTCATATAGTCTCAAACTATATGGGACTCTGTCCCAAAACAGTAACAAAAAAGGGGCATTTACCAGTCAACACAGCCCATGTTCCCTTATCTCCTGGTTTCTAACCGTGTCAGCAGGGAGAATGCTCACCTTTTGTTTTTTTGCCCAGCCGACCTGGGTAAAGTGAATGTGTGACTGACGGAAGGGTGTGGGGAGGCTCCAATGCTCCAGCTGCCTGCAGACTTGTGCCACAAGACTCCTTCCATGTCCCAAGGCCTTCACCACTTTCCCAATGGAGCAAAGACACTCACATCAATCTCTCTTGTAGACTTTACCCTTTCTTCTTGCTCAAAAACTTTCAAGGGGTCCTTGTTACCAACTAAGTAAATGTCTGTGCCTTGCATCACCAGCCCCTGATTCACATTTGATTTCCTACTACTTCCCTAAAAGAAACATGCACATTTGTCAGTCTGGATTATTCTTTATTCCCAAAAGTTGCCTCGGGCTTTAATCTGTATTTCTTCCCTCATCACACACCGGAATCCTAGCTTTCCTGCATATCAGTTCAAATGGCATATTCTGAGTCTGACTTTTCAGTGGTGTCTTGGAGTGTTGAAATTATGGGATATTTTCTTCATTAATAGCTTCTCTACATTACCCTTGAGTAAATTCTTTTCATAAAGCATGTACTGCTTTAGAAGCATCAAAACATTTTATGGACAAAACATCAATGAGAAAATATTTTTATTTAAAGATTTCAAATTTACAAGGCAGTTGTGAACTGAGGTCTTAACCACCAAGCCATCTATCTCTTCGACCCCCAAGAAAGTATTTTTATATCCTATTAATACTTATATATGTGTATGTATATACACATACATATCTGTGTGTTTTCCAAACCACCAAGCTAATACCAGACATATTTTCAGTAGCATTTGTGTGTAACTAATAAGTAAATATGGATTTTAGATTTCAAATATTTTATATTTAAATTCAAAACACATTCTAATTGAAGAAATTTTTATCTTTACTATCTTTTTTATACTTATAAAAATGATGCAAAAAATGCAGGCTTATTATTTCAGATTCAAATCTTACAAAATTACAGTGACAGTTGACCATAACTCTTCCTGAGGTAACCAGTACTCGCAAGTGATGTTTATTGCCTCACTTTTTCTATGTGTACACTAGATTGTATGTTTTCAAAATGTGTAGGTGATCATTACCAAGGCGTTCTTACAGTGTGCTGTTGCTCTACATATGTTCCCCACACTTCACTGTACACCAGCACACAGACTGACTTTAGTCTTTATAGCAGATACAAGGAATTTTATTTCATACAAGTATGCCATTCTGTCAAGAGCTCCCAGGAGAACATCAAAAATCTCACTATTATGAAAAATATTATTTAAAAAGCAATAGGGCTGAAGAGATGGCTCAGAGGTTAAGAGCACTGACTGCTCTTCCAGAGGTCCTGAGTTCAATTCCCAGCAACCACATGGTTGGTCATAACCATCTGTGATGGTATCTGTAATGGGATCTGTAACCTTCCTGGTATATCTGAAGACAGCTACAGTGTACTTATATACATTAAATAAATAAATCTTTAAAACAAAACAAAAAATGAAGCATTGGGCTGGAGAGATGACTCAGTGGTTAAGATCACCAGTTGCTCTTCCAGAGGTCCTGAGTTCAATTCCCAGCAACATGGCTTACAACCATCCGTAATGAGATCGGATGCCCTCTTTTGACATGTAGATAGAGCACTCATATACAAAATAAATAAACAAACAAACAATTTTTAAGAAGAAAAGAAACAACAAAAATTAGGATTTCTTCTAGTGAGTAATTACCAAATTATTCTAGCTGTTGGATCAACAGCATGAGTTAGGTATGACTGTATCTATTCCCTCAAATCTTCATACAGACTTAGTGAAGTTTATACATACATACAAACACACACACAATACTCTTTTCTTTATTGTTGCTGTCTTCCTAAGTCTAGGCTGGCCTTGAACTCTTCATCCTCCTGCCTAAGTCTTTCAACTTCTGGGACCACAGGGACACACCAAAAGATCAGATCCACCAAACTGTTCAAATAAAAATTTCCCTGCAGTCACAAATTAGAAGCTCAGTGGGTTATAAAATTAATGTTTTCACACTGAGTTTAAATTCTTAGACTGAAACTTCAATATAAATGAATTTGCCTCTCCAAAGGAAAAATTATTTCCCTACTTTATGAAAGGCATTGCTCTTAGAAAACATACTCATAAACCCAATGGCTTTTGATCTAACATAGAAAGTTGAGGTCCTCACACCCCTGTAAGTCACTAGTCAGACTTACTTTATATGTGTTTTGCCTGTATATATGTCTGTGCACCATATACATGTCTAGATGTCCAGGCTAGAGGTGGGCGTCAGCTCCCTTGGAACCTTTGGCATTACTCAGATGATTATGCACCCAGGTCCTTTGGAAGAACAGCCAGTGCTCTTTCTTAATCATGGAACCATCTCTCTGGCCCCTAGTTTGACTTTTAATTGCAACAAACTCATTGCTATAGCCCTTATATAAATTATAATGTAGTTAGTATCAAAGAGTGCATGGTGGGCTGAAGCGATGGCTCTGTGGGAAAGAATGCCTGCTGTACAAGTATGAGGACCTGCGTTCATACGGCAGCATCCATGAGAAAAGTTGGTGTGATCCTATAACTCCAGCACCATGTGGGTAAAGAGAAGACCAGCCTGCTAGTCACTGGGCTGGATCCAGGCTCAGTGATGTCATCTCAGGGGAATAAGGCAGAAGTCATGGTGTAGGACAGCTGACTTCTCAGAGTTCCAAGTGTGAACATGTGTGCACACATATGCTTATATACTACGCACACACACACACACACACACACACACACACACCATTACTAACCCTTCCTTTCAGCTAGCATTCTTGATACAAGTTAAGTCATTGTCAAGGAAAAGGTATTAAGGATGTGAAACAAAAGATGTTGAACTTGCAAAAAGGGACTTCTCACAGATGGAAACTAGAAACTAAATTTTACCAGCAAATTATGAAAAAGTTCCTTGATAGTACACAAATCTTTGTGCCCTCTTAATATTAGCCATTCCTCATAACTATGAAGGTGTTTGGGCCTTACACCACTTTCATGGTCACTAAATCTCATTTAAGCTTCACCACAGCTCTGGAATGCACCAGGACCCAATTTTACAAATAAGACACTAGCCAGTTCCCTCTGAAGTGAGGAAGGTGGTGTGTGTGTGTGTGTGTGTGTGTGTGTGTGTGTGTGTGTGTGTGTCTCTCTCCCTACCTACTCACTGCCCCAGCAGCCTGCTAACTCAAAGTGCGGCCCAAGGAATGGGGGCCTGGGTGTAAGCAATTCAGGGGAGCATGCCTTGAGACCCGTGCTTTTGCACTTACAGGTCACACTTCCCTACTTGAGAGAAGAAATCAAAACCATACAGACCTGAGGTCAGGTAAGGGCAGACATCTGCTAGAGGAAACTTATAACCCTGGAGCCAGGCAGATAAAGGGAGTCAGGTGCGCAAGTGACCTCATTTCTGTTGTTCAAATTCTTTGAATCCTGTCATCATTCAGGTCAGTGCTGTCATGGTACATTTGGGATAGTTTTGTTTTGTTTTACAAAAATAAAGATTTCACTCAGCATTCTCCATGATTTAAAAAAGAAAAGTTAGTTATAGGCTAAAGTAACAAATGGGCCCAGCTGAAGGAAAGATCTAGCATTACACTAGGCCCTCCTCAAGAACACATGAGACTCAATCAACCTACCAAACAATACCTCAGATGAAAACCCGGCCATCCCTGATGCCCTGGAGATGACCAAGGCATCTGCCAGCTTCTGCTTCCCACTAATTCTAAAAGCAGCATCGACTGCTCCAGCTCACAGGCATCTGGAACCACACAGCTGCAAGAACCTGACCTTCAATTACCCACAGACCCACAAGTTAAATGCTTCCTAACACATCCCATGGCAAGCTGTGGGGAGGGGGTCAGGAAAGTGCAGGGTGAGAAGAACAGCAAGAATACAGATACACAAACGTTGCTAGACATGGGTCTAAAGCCAGTCAGCCGTGGAGAAATTCTTTACAGTGATCTTTCTAAGGAAGTATGGAAAGGGGTGAGTGCGTGTGTGGTATGGTCACAATCGTTTGGGTTTGGTATGGTCACAATCGTTTGGGTTTTTGTTCCTGAGAATCCAAGCTGGATTCTCTATGACCTCAAGACAGGATGACCTTGAGCTCCCTAGCTGCAGGCCCCACTTCCCAAGTGCTGGAATTACAGACCTGTGCCACCACAGCACACCCTGATAAAAATGTATATCAAAACAAAACAGAACACAAATGAAACAAACCAACAGTCCCCTTCCCCAATGAGCTGGAAAGATAACTCAGTAGTAAAGAGCACTGGTTGTTCTTCCAGAGGACACAGGTTCAATTCCCAGCACCTACTTAGGAGCTCACAACTGTCTGTAACTCCAGCTCCAAGGGATCCAACACCCTCACACAGATATTTACACTGGAAAAAAAACACAAATTCACATAAAATAAAAATAAATAAATCATTTAAAAAACAAACAAACCCTACCTTCTCCTGTACACTGTACACTGGCTATGGAAATTCTAGACATTCTTTTGAAGACGAAGATTCCCTTGGGAGGGATACAGAATGATTACATTTGGTCTTTGGAACCATGTAAGCCAAGGTTTGAACTCCAGCTCAGCTACTGGTATCCGTCTGAACTGTCATCAGTTTCCAGCATGTATGGTAGAAGCAATTATTCATGATATACCATTATGTTTCATAAACTCTTCTGCATGCTGCATTTCATATATCTGTAGAAGTTTTGTTTCTCTGTTACATGCCAGCACCTTTAAGGGACCAGGTGAACATCTAAGGAGATGGGAGAGCACCACTGAAGTAAGGCAGATCTCAGAGGGTGAGATGCTAACACCTCATTAAGGAAAAGGAATGCTCACATCCCAAACAACAGGGGGAAGGTTGGTTCCCAGGGACAACACTTGCTTATTAGACCAAGGCCTTAGGCTCCATCCTAGCACCAATAAAAAACATTTCCAAAGAACACCAGTCCCTTCTCACCAAGTCTCTAAAAGAGCATTTGACAAAGTGTGGGAGGTGATATCAGCCACATGGCTGCACTAAGTGTGCCAAGATTCTCAAGTAAATTTAAATTTCAACTATGAACGAAGGGGAAAGGAGAGGAGGCATCTTCAGCCTCATTTCAGGGTCAGAGGAGGATAAGACATGTGAGCTTAAAATCTAGTCCCCGACAAATGCTTGGTTTACAGACTAGGAAAAAGACTTACACTTTCTCTGTTGCAGTGAGAAGGAGTAAAATGTACTCCCCCGCACTCTAAGAGGAGACTACACTGTAGCCCTTCTAAGTGTCCTTCAGAACCTGGGTAAGGTGCACTATGAACACAACTGGTGTGGTGATACTCTCCCCAGCACACAGCAGACTAAGGCAGCAGAAGGGCTGTGTATTTGAACCCAGCCTGCAATACTGAGCAAGAATTTGTAAAAAAGAAAAAAAGGAAAGGAAAGGAAGGAAAGGGAAGGGAGGGGAGGGGAGGGGAGGGGAGGGGAGGGGAGGGGAGGGGAGGGAAGGGAAGGGAAGAGAAGAGAAGAGAAGAGAAGAGAAGAGAAGAGAAGAGAAGAGAAGAGAAAAGAAAAGAAAAGAAAAGAAAAGAAAAGAAAAGAAAAGAAAAGAAAAGAAAAGAAAAGAAAAAGAAGTAGACAAAGAAAATCCAAAAGCAGCACTATATGGGCTTGCTGTTACAGAGTAAGGAAAGATGTGAAAAAGTCTCAACACTGAAAATTTCAAATCCTAAGAATTCAAAGCCCTCATATAGATATTTATGCTGGAAAAACAATTCAAATAAAATAAAAATAAATAAATCATTTTAAAAAACCATCAAACCTCACCTTCTCCAACCTGTTGTGTACACTGTTGGTTGAATTTCCATAGAATGCTATGGAAATTCTAGACATTCTTTTGAAGATGATGATTCCCTTAGAATGGACACAATATATAAAAGTGACTGTCATGCTCTCTTTTATTCTCCCTTAATCCCTGCCCCCTATAATTTTTAAATTTTAAGTAGGAGGTAATAGAAGTTAAGGGTGGGGTGGCACAATCCTCTAATCCCAGCATTGGGAGGCAGGGCTGAGGCCGGAGAACTATTATGAGTTCACGGCTAGCCTGGGCTACAGAAGAAGTCCTTGTCTTAAGAAAACTAAGGAAGGTAAAGCCAAGCAGAGCAGCTGCCACCCTCATCCCACCAGCCAGGACTTCAGGAGACCACCACCAAACTGTCCGCTGACATCCCCTCCGAGAAGGGGGGAGGGTTAGTCACTGTGCCTTCCTGGGATTCCAGCTGCTCCCTGTACCTCCCAGACACTTACATGTGACTCTGCCCTGACTGTGTGTGCACCACTGCACCACGCAATAAGGGTGTCTGGGGAGGAGCTAGAGCAGACAAGGGGAAGAAGGTTGAGTGGGAGGAGCTCTAGGGGAGCCATCTTTCATGTCCTGTGAAGACTTTCCAGTATGGCCACTCTAGGGTCCCCCAAACTCCTGCCACCCCTTCTCCATGCTCTGTAGCAAGCACAATAAGCCCAGTGTCGACTCTGGTGAAATGTGACTTTGATTTGTCACTGGAACATTATGAGGAAGGAGTAGGTGCAGTTGTTGTCTCCCTAGGGAGGGAATTCTCACAGCAGTAGAACAGTAAACACCAAAGAAGGTGGGTCGGCCTGGGTCGGCTCTCTGTGCAGTGCAAAGAAGGGGACAGAAACCCTCTGCTCTGCACAGGAGGAGGAGAATGAGGAGGCTTAACTTGTAGCAATGCAAACAGATGTCTAACATAACAAAGCCTATTGAAAACACTGTAGCTTTTCCCCCTAACAGCACTGCTGTCTGAACATGAAGTAAAACCAACAGATACTCGAAGGACAGCTTGACAGTCAATGTTCACAGAGAAGCTTAGTTTGAATAAACAGTCCCGGATTTCAAAGCCCTGGACTGCTCTCTGAGGAGCAGTGATACAGTTCCAAGCCCAGCTGGAGAGTCAAGGGGTTGGGGTATGGCAGAGAATCAGGCAGAGGCATCACATCTACCTGTGTTTCCTTATTTGTCAAGAAATGAGAACACACAGGTGACAAATGGAAGTAAAGGGAGAACATTCCAGGGTCCAATTGGTAGGACCATAAGCATTCAATGGGGTTGAGGGAGGGCCTGGGGACACTATATAGTGTAGTCATAGAGTGTTTGTCTAGCCTCTGGGTTTAATCCTAGCATTGAAAAACAACAACAACAACAACAACAACAAAAAAAAAAAAAAAAAAAAAAAAAAAACACCAAAGGCTGATGCAACAGGATAACGTGGCTAGAACTGCAAAGTGAGGGAGGGACTCTGGAGGCAGTGTGGCCAAGGAGTTGGTGGGCAGAGCCTCTGAAGACAACTCAGACCCTGAAGAGGCCAGGATATTTGCAGACAAAAAGGAAGAGGAGTTATTGGGTTCAGGAAAGAGGAGAATCACTTTAAAGGCTGGAGTTACTGAAGGAGGATGATCAAAGCACTGTTCATGGCACCCCACCCGATCGGAGGATTTCAAGACAGTCCATCAGCCTAACACAGAACACACCACAGCCAGGCATGGCGGCACATACTAATAATCCTAGCTCTGGGGCGGCTGAGGCAAGAGGACAGAGTTTAAGGGGGTTGGGGGTGGAACTGAGCTACTGGCCCGAGACCTCTACTCTTGTTAATCTGTCCCAAGTGGAGAGGTCAGAGACTATATATCAAACAATGAGATCTGTTCATTCCTAGGCATCCCAAAGTGAGTTGTTCCTGGAATGGTGAGACATGAAACCGGCCTGGGTTCATCAGATGGTATCATCTAGTTTCCTGCTCCTGATGGCAAAGGGAAACTCCTGGGGAACTGTCTTTGTAAGACAACAACTGACTCCATAGGTCTGACCTCACAGCAGTGCAATTCTGTGAGATCCACACAGCACAGTTTGTGCAGCTATGAGTCTAGAAGACAGAGAAGTTACAAAACTATTGATAGAAGAGAGCATAAGTCCCAGACTAGACTGCTGGACTGGCAACAAACCTCAGTGAGGATGTGGATATAAAAGCAACTTAGGCCAGAGGTTCATAACTGATGGTGGGCTTCTCACAGAACTTAATACATACCCCACTACCAAACTCCACTCCCTGGGGCTCCGCTTCCACACAGTGAGAAGGGCTCCTGAGAAAAGGACTCTTTTCTTTCTATTTTTGAGACAGAATCCCATCTAATCCAGACTGGTGTCACCACCCACATGGGGGGCTTGGGGTGTGCACTGCTTTGCTTGGGCTATGTGTGGGGGATGGGACCCAGGGTGTGATGCATGGCAGGCAAGTACTCTACCGACTGAGCTGCATCCCCAAGCCACAGAATGCTTTTTTTTTCTTTTTCTTCTTCTTCTTTTTTTGGGGGGATTTTTTTTTTCTTCTTCAAGACAGGGTTTCTCTGTATAGCCCTAGCTGTCCTGGAACTCACTCTGTAGACCAGGCTGGCCTCGAACTCAGAAATCAGCCTGCCTCTGCCTCCCAGAGTGCTGGGATTACAGGCGTGTACCACCACTGCCCGGCTGCTTATTTTTAAAATGTTAATAATCTGAGGCCCTACTAACCACTCTCCCAGGCAGTCAGCATCACACAACTGACACATTTAGGGTTCATAAATGCTTTGAAAATACAGCTCCCTCTAACAAAAAAAGGCAAAAAGGCTTTTCTATACTAATATCTGAGCTCAAAAACTAAGCCAAGGCTGAAATGAGATTATTGCTAGTCTTTGTTCCTTCCTGAAACCTACCCACACACCCTTCTTACAGCTGACGCATATTAAAAGGCCCAAGCAAGCCCCATAATCATCCAGGAGAGAACAAGAAGAGCTGTGAGACACTAACTCTGGGCTAGGATATCGCCTTGCCTGGTGTCATCAGGGAGAATAAAAAACAACCCACAGCACATTAATAGTGACTAGGAAAGATGGTTTTTAAAAGAACCCTTTAGCACAGGCAGTCCTTTCGTGTCCCTAACTTCAATCTTGCCTGCTAAGTCTTAGTCCATGTCTGTCCTTTGTAAAAACAGAACAACCCAAGTTGCATCTATACAAAAATCTTCTGAAGCTTTAGGAAAAGAGGCGGAGAGAGGGATTAGCCACCAAGAGCTCGCACACTTCTTTCCTAAAGAAAACACAGCCTTGGCTGGGGTGGAGGTGGGGAACAACAAATGGACAGGATTTAGGCTTGAAAGTCATTTACAACTGAGACCCAGCATGAACTCTCAAGACAGCCTTCTCCGGTTTACTCTATATAGAAACCCTCTTTCCTGTGAAAAAGCTTGAGAAAATCTCATTGCTTATCTAATCTCCCTATAGTCATTCACCCCCACCCCCACCTTTACTGGCTCTCCTCTGGGTTTTAAACCATATTTAACCATATTTTAATGCCTCTCCTGAATAAAAAGCTCAGAGCGAGCAGTGCTCTCTCTGTCTCATTAATCCTGGTTTTGATTTTTCAGGAGATCACATTTCCTCCTGATCAGCTCTTGCTCTTCTGAATATCCGAATTCATCCGCACTGGAGCCTCTGCTTCAACCGTGTACTGCTTCCCACTCACTATCTGCTCACACTGTCCTCACAGTGGACTGTGAAAGGGGTAAAGAACATGAAGACACAGGGGCTGGAGAAATGGCTCGGTGGTTAAGAGCACTCACTCATTGCTCTTCCAAAGGTTCTAAGTTCAATTCCCAGCACCCACATGACAACTCATGACTTCAGATGCTGTCTTCTGGTGTGCAGATATACATGCAAAGTGTGTGTATATATATTACATAATAATATATATATATTACATAATATATTACATAAATAAATAAATCTTACAAAAAGATAATTAAAGATTGATTTCAAGGAAGCAGAACTAATCAGGGAAGTCACTCTGGCACTGGAAGACATGAAGACGGCTCTAGAAATAGGTGGAAAGTTTTATGACACAGAATAGTATAGTTCAAAGCAAGTTTGAGGCCTATCAGGGCTACTATATAGCAAGAGCTTGTCTCAAAAATAATTAAAACAGGAGGTTATTGCATAATGCCACTCTGATCCCTCCTTTCTTACTTCCCAAGTGGTATGTCTTTTTATCTTTGAGTTTTATTTCAAAATTAGCTACCATGTCCAGGCACAGTGGTCCAAAACTTTCCCAGAATTGAGGAGGCTGAGGAAGTCCCAGGCCAGCTTGAGCTACACTGAGACCAGGTTTCATAAAACATAAACAAAATATAATCAAGTATCCATGATTCATGCCACAATCACCTTAGTTACCATGTAGTAGGGACTTAAGGGCCAGGTCTTGTGTGGGTACAGAGCAAGTTTTTAGAGTAACCTTACATAGAAAACCTTCGCTATGGGGTATGTGAGAAGGTAGGTGCACAGAGACACTGGTGACATCATGTAAAAGGTCAGCACTGACTTCCTACTTGGAACGAGGATGTTTAGTGGTGATGGGTGATGCCAGAGATGGCTTCCTTTTACTGTTTTTCCTGGAGTGACCCTCTCTTACCTCAGGACTCAGTTCAAATATCCCTTCTTCTGTGAGGTCATTCCTAATTTCCTTCCCCTGTAATCCCTTCAATAACTTAGTGCATAGTTCTAGAACAGCATTTACCAAATGTGGCTATAATTATTTGTTTACATGACTAACTTAGCTGCAAGCTCCTTGGTGGCAATGATAATGTTTTATTCATCACTGTTTAGTCACCCAATAGGCACTCAACTTGTAGAACACATTAATGATGACAGATATGTGGGAGTCTTGAAGAATGGTGATGGCATCTTCCAGATTCTAGAGCACTCATGGTAAGTACTCATACTACAGGCTAACCTCCCATAATATACCCCTACTATGTCTGGCCAGAAAGAGCCAAAAGATAAGAGAAATTTGGTCTAATAGTGCTGTCACGAGTCAGCAAAGAGGCCTGTTGTGGTGGGGCACGGCAGCAGAATGTGCTGAGGAGAGAGACGAGATCAGGTGCTGGAGGGCAGCTTGAGCTGTATGGATAGGGACGGCAAGGTGGCTTGGCAGGCAAAAGTGCTTGCATGTTGACTTCCACAATACCACGACACATGTGCACCACCCCCCCACACACAGACATCACGATGTAATGATAACAATAAACAAAAGCTTTTTTAAAAAAAAAAAGTTTTATCTGTGAGTTTCTAAGTTGGAGTACCCATCCTCCTGCCTCTAGAGAATAGGAACAATTATTAATAAGAATCCTGGGGCACTAATTGTGCCACTTTAAAAATGTGGCAAATTTTAATTCAGTAGAATCCCTGCTAGAATATATAGGAAAGCTGTTCACTTTACCAAAGCCAATTACTGCTCTGCTAAGGGATCTGTAAGTCTTCCCAAATCTGTCATGTTGTACATTAGACTCTTAAATCTTTCTGAAGCAGTCACAGGCAAGGCAACACTATGCTTCTGTCTCTAAGGACTGTGCCCTTGGCAATCCTGTACCAGAGAGTTACTATGTTTATGCGCTGCTAGTAAGATACAAACCCTAATCTGATCCCGTGGGAACAACGCTCAAGATTCCCTCAAGGTAGTAAATACATGTATTCTACTTCTGTACGCTACAAATTGTGGGGAGTCTCAAAACTGAGTAAAGCATGAGCTGGGCATGCCAGAAATCCCCGCACTCAGGAGGAAGTGGCAGAAGTTTATAGTGTGAACCCATCCTGGATTATGTAACAAGAGCCTGCCTTAAAACCAAATAAAAAACAAGCATAAGGACCAGCCCCTGGCCATGTGCAAGAGTGGAAGATGACCATCTGCCCAGAAAAAAGATGCTGGCATATATTACTCAGAACAAGCCATGACACAAGGACAGCCCAGGAAAAGCTGGCGCGCACGCACACACGCGCACGCACACGCGCACGCGCACACACACACACACACACACACACAAGTGGCTCCATTTCATGTTATCACAAGAAACCAAGAAGTTCCAGTTAAATCAGTTTAAGTACTTAAAGAGATAAACCATTTTACATTTACTTCTTCCCCTGCAAGCGTGCATATACATGTGGAGGCCAGAGAACTACTGCCAGGAGTGGGTTTACTCCTTCCACCATGTGGGTCCAAGGAATCAAAATCAGATCAGGCTTGTTGACAAAGGTCTCTACCAGCTAAGTCATCTTGCCAGTCCAATCTTCTATGTCTTTAAACAGGACAGGGTATCACTAAATAGCCCTGGCTCCCCCTGGAAATTGTTATGCAGACTGGGTTGAACTTGCCTCTGACTCCCTAGTGCTGGGATTACAGACATGCAACACCAAGCTTGTCAAAAAATTGTTTTGCTCTCTTAGATGAAGTATATTAATATATTTCCTTTTGCTAGTACAGTCTGGCATTATAACCCCAAATGATACACTAATACATTAGTCACAGCTAGGTCCTTTACAGAATATGTGATCTCACTGTACTCTTCCAAGAAGAGAAACTGAGTCATAAAATGTCAACTTGCTTCCCCAAGCACACACTTAGTTTGAACTGAGATCCTGTTAAACCCAGGTTGCTTTCTTATGCACTTCTTCAAGCCATGGCTGCGTCTCAGCATGCCCACCCACGCCTGCTCTGTTGTTCTTCCAACTTCAAGTCAGGTCATCAAAGATAAGCATATATGATTTTTTAAAGCCAACAGAAAGATTTCATTCTCCTAAACACACACACACACACACACACACACACACACAGAGAGAGAGAGAGAGAGAGAGAGAGAGAGAGAGAGAGAGAGAGAGAGAGAGAGAGAGAGGTAAAAAAAAAAGGAACGAAGTGCAGGAGAGGGCAGATCAGGTAAGAGGTGGCTCCCAATAGGACTCACCTTGGAACTGAGGTCCTCTCTTCGGTTTCCTGCTTTACTTCTGCGTAATTTGATGGATGGAGACCGCAGCAAGTTCTTGATGCGGCTAGTAATGGTTGACCCTTCTCCAGCCATCATAACGAGGAGCCCCTAAGGACAGTCCCTGGCCTGGCCTTAGGAATTACTTGTCTCAACAGCGGTACTGCCTTCTCGCTCAACACGGCCTTCGGATATGCACTTTCACTGGCCTGAGATGGCAGAAGCAACCTTATCATCACAGTAGGTGTCTTCTGTTTGTCACCAACTCTTACTCTGGACATTGCCCTGTGCTTTCCCACTCCCCATCCCCACCCTATCCTGCTATTTTTTACAAGGGGAGGACGACCCCTGGAGTGAAGAAATGTCAGGCCCACACCTGCCAGAGGCGTTTAACTGAAGAATGGGATGGGCTGGTGACCGGTCTGGCGCCGGTTACAGTCCAAGTGTTCCCATGGTAACTGAGGTATCCAAGGGAGGAGGCCTTCGAAGCCACCCGGCAAGGGGCCGAAGCAACGCGCTGGCCTCCGGGCTCACGCTGGCCCGATCAGATGCGAGAACCTCCCTTCCGCACCCGTCTTGGGAGCTCCGTTTCAGCCCCCCACACCCACTGCCCACTCCGGAGACCCTACTACTCGTCAGCGCCCCCGTTCGCTAGGGCCCAGCTCACAGCGCCCTCGGGCATCGCGATCGACGGCTTCTGCTCCTGCCGCGGTAGCCGCAGCAGTAGCTATGGTGGCACCAGCGGCTCAAAACGCGAACTAGAGCCTGGGCCGAGCTGCTCTGGGAGGGCGGGGCCTAGTGAAGGGGGTGCGGTCTGTGACAGATTGGTTCCCGATTGGACGACTGATGCCTATGGGGGAGGAACCAAGGAATGAACCGTGAACACAAGAGGTCTGGGATTCTGCACAGAATAATTGTGGGTATCGCTCCTAAAGGAAAGTCAACGTAACATTGCTTTAGAATTGAGAGAACCAGGCCTTTTACGGTATTATCAGGCATGGTCCCCTAGAGAACTTTGATAACCACGCCTCCAGGCCTAAGGTTGATATTTGGTGGGTTTAAGAGATTACGGCTGAAATTTAATTCCTAACTCAAAAAAAAAAAAAAAAAAAAAAAAAAAAAGTTTTGGGATGTTGCCAAAAGAACTCCTTTCCATTCCAAGTGCCAGGTTTTAACGCGGTTGGAATAGTTTCTGATTACGACCAGCTTAACACAATGCTCACACTTAGTAACTTAATTTACACACTTTTGTTTTTTATTTTTTGTTTTCTAATTCTAGTTCATGGAGATGGGGGAAATACCACATATTCATGCTTCATAGATATGTAAGTTAGCTAGAATTTTTCATCTAGTTACTACTTCAAGAAATTACCTTGGGGGTTGAGGAGCGCTGGACAGATGGATTGGTGATTAAGCGCTCTCGCTTTTTTTGCAGAAGACTCAGGTTTAATTACCAGCACCCTCGTGGCATATCACAATAATTGCCCGGGGATTTGTCTCCTTCTTTGGCCTCCATCATAGGCACCAAGCAAAACACCCATACACATAATTTTAAAAAAAGAAAAAAAGAAAAACTGCCTTCTGAAAAGGCTAGCTTAAGCCAAAAGGCCTGTACCCAAGTAGAAGAGTACACTGATATGTGTTCCCCATCCCAGACCTTGGCAACTGTTGAGGAAAACAGTAGATTAGCAAGAGGTAAGTATCCTTAAAAATTGGTTTAGTGGGCCAGGCCGTGGTGGCGCACACCTTTAATCCTGGCACTTGGGAGGCAGAGGCAGGTGGATTTCTGAGTTCAAGGCCAGCCTGGTCTACAGAGTGAGTTCCAGGACAGCCAGGGCTATACAGAGAAACCCTGTCTTGGGAAAAAACAAAAACAAACAAACAAAAAAACCCCAAATATTTGGTTTAGTGGTACTTGCACAATCCATGTTCAAACAGGAAGGTACCTGTGTACCATATAGCTACATATTGAAAACAAATGTATAAAGCTCACATGTTGACATGGGAATCAGGGTTGCTACTGCCTGGCAACAGCAACCAGAAGCCTAAAGTCTACCCTTGCAGTCACACTGTAGATTTTAGGAAACTAAAATGGGCCTTCCAATTTTACTGCCTAGACCTGAAGACAGGAATGATCTACAATAAAGTACAATTTCTAACTATAGAAACAGGTAATTCATTAACTCAGCACTATTAATAATCTGTGATTTGAGCTATTCACAAAAGAAGCTATACATTGCTAACAAATGCCACCACCTGGTGTTTTAATTTGTGTACTACAGATCCTGGTCTTCTCTGACGGGGTTTATTGTAGTTTGTTTTTTTGTTTGTTTGTTTTTGAGACAGGGTTTCTCTGTGTAGCCCTGGCTGTCCTGGAACTCACTCTATAGACCAGGCTGGCCTTGAACTCAGAAATCCGCCTGCCTCTGCCTCCCAAGTGCTTAAAGATGTGCACCACCAAAGCCCGGCATTACTGTAGTTTCTTCAGGCAATCTGTTTCACACTTGGATGGGTTTGCAAAGTGTGCGTCCTTTCTCACCCAAAGCTATTATGGTTTAGCTCCTTAAAGACACTTCATTCCCTAAATACCTTCATCTGGTCTGAGCTGCACAGGCAACTCTAAGCACCTGCTTTCCATATTTAAAGACGAGACTCATTGAAAATGAGAAAAATTGAGGTAACAAAACTCTTAAAAGTTGGGTGTTTTCAGGCTAAGGCCAAAAAAAAAATTACTCTTAAAATTCTTCGCAATCCAAGTAACCCTAGTCTAACCATGCTGCCCTAGAGATGCTAGTATGGGAATTGTGCTTCATTGAGTCCTCAAAAACATGTCCAAGTGCAATGTGAAGAGAAGCAATCTCTTTACTCTCAAATATGTCATCTCACTCTCCAAACGAAGTCGACCTTTCTGGAAGCATTCTGGTTGTGTATGCCCAAAGCAAGTATGCATGGTGTTTATTAGATTCTAAAAATTCCAGATGCTTTGAGAATGTTGTAGTGGTCTTGCTTAGAATTATTAGATCTGATTTTAAAATTCACCCTAGGTAAACAAGGTGCAGATATCCTGGGAAACTAACATGCTAGAATAGAAAAACTTGCTCATCAATTCAAATATTTATTGAGCACCTTTACATCCAAGGCACTATGAGATAGCTGAGACCAATTGGAAACAAGACAGATTTCAAGTCAATGCTTCCAAGGCTGCTTTCCCACTGGAGTGGAGAAAAGCATTTTAAGTTTACAGTGATAGAATTTAATAGTTTAGGATTTGTCTCAAAATTTCCACCTTGTTTGGTTTAGCCTTCTAACCCACATCTTCATAGCTGTCATTTAACTGTCTCTGTAAAGCAGTTTAAAATATGCTAAGATTGTAGTTTTAAAAAATTGAACATATGAAATTAATTTTATCACTTTCGCTCACGTTTCTTTACCAACAGACAATAATTCTATGTACCTAAGCTTCAGTATGTAGCTCTGCCTAGCCTGAAACTATGTAGACCAGGCCACCTTTGAACTTACCTGCCTCTGTTCTTCCCAACTGCAGGAATTAAAGGCATAGTTATCTCTTTTTTTACTTTTTTGACGTAGAGTCTAACCATGCAGTTCTGGCTAACCTTAACTATGTAGAGCAGACTATTGGGGGGGGGGGTGTTGTACACTTATTACCATGGCACAAGTCAGTTCCTTTTTTTCTACCATTTGGTTTCTGGGGATTGAATTTTGGCTATCAGGGTTGACAAGCACATTTACAAGTCATCTTACCAACACTGGCGTTAATTTTCTATTTACTAAAGTCATTGATTAATGTGTTAATTTGTGTGTGCATGTAGGTGCATCTACACTTGTATGTGGGTATGGAGACTAGAGGACCACTTCTAGTGAATTCTAATGAATGTCACCAAGTTGTTGGGACAAGGTCTCTTGTTGGCCTGAGCTCACCCATTAGGTTAGACTGACTGGCCAAAGAACACCAAGGATCCTCTCATGTCTGTACCTTTCCAGTGCTGAGATTACACACCTTTGCATAGGTTTTAAGAACTCAACTCCAATCATCATACTTGTGAGGAAAGGACTTTTAGTTAGCAATAATACAACTAAGTTATTAAAGGACCCTTAAAAGCACTTTCTTCAAAACCAACAATTCTGTGTAACTAGTTTATTCTGATTCTTTAAGTACCAGTGACCCTCCACGAAATAAGGATATAAACCTTAAGTTCCTGAAAACGAGCTGCCTACACTGTCTATGGCTTAATTCTAGAATAGACAAGTGGTACTACTACTTTGCAGACCTGAAGTCTGCAAGATGCACTGACCACACAATTCCACTGTAAGTAACTGGTACAGTCAAGAAAAATGTATTTAATTCTACAAAAAATATGTATCTGTAAATGTGTATGTGTGTGTATATGTGTATATATAAAAAGATGTGCTTGGGGCTGGAGAGATGGCTCAGCTGGTAAGAGCACCGACTGCTCTTCCAAAGGTCATGAGTTCAAATCCCGGCATCCACATGGTGGCTCACAACCATCCGTAAAGAGATCTGACACCCTCTTTACAGTGTATTTACGTATAATAAATAAATAAATATAAAAAAAAAAAAAAAAGATGTGCTTGATGGCATATGCCTTCAATCCCAGCAGGCAGAGGGAAGTGGATCGTGGTGAGTTCAGGGCTAGTTTGGTCTCCACAGAATTCCAGGCCACAACTTGCATAGTGAGACCATCTCAAAAACTAAACAAGCAAATGGATGTATAGATGTCTACTGTCTTCTCTGCTCAAAACATTTTCAAAACTGTAGGAAGGGTCTACATTTCAATTTCATCCACGATTCTGAGGGAACAAAAAATTTTATCATAAAAGTATACAAAGTAAACACTTTGTCAATGACCTTAAATAAGTCAGGAACAGTTCAATGTTTAAAAGACTCCCATAAGAACACTTTGTTAAGTATGAAACCCCTAACATCTTAAGAACAACTATTAAGCTGTCAAGATAGCTCAGTGAGTTAAAGAGTTTGCCATAAGTTGGATCCCTGGTAGGAGAGAAGTGACTCCACAAAGTTGTCCTTTGAACTCCACGTGCACAACACGGCACACACACCCAGCACACATATACTTTACACACATATATTTAAAAAGAACACCTATTATCTCTAGCCACTAAGATTGTATTTCTGTCCTGTTGTTCCCTAAGGCAGCGGATAAAGACAGTGACACAGTGGTATTGTGAAACTATTCTCACTATAGAACAGCAAATTTTTGCCACCAAATTGTACCTAATCTTGAAGTCCCAAATAAGGAATGCTACAAGGACTAGAATACCAAAGGTCTTCCCAAATGACAGATCAAAAGCTTTCAAGTCAAGAAGCTTCTGAAAAGATCACTTCAGTGGAATCCTCTCTCAAATATGACTGAGGGCATAAAGAATTTTCCAACCAGACACAAACCTCCCAACACCAAGTTCTGCTTTAATTAGAATAACTGGTTTATTTCAGGTTCACATGTCTTGCCTTTCAACTGCCAAACTTCTGTTATTTCTAAAAAAATAATCACTTTCAAAAGCAGAAATGAAAGATATATATTTAATATATAAAAGAAAATGCTAAATCTGACATAATTATATTCTTAAAAACATTCCATTTATTTACAGGTGTATAAAAAAAGGCGAGTTATTGGTCTACTGAGATCATGCTTCTTAGTTAGGGTGGGAGCTTTTTTCCAGGTTCCTCCAATGTTCTTACTTAAATTCACTTTTCATAATCATACATGTAATTTTAATAGATCAGTTTCTCCTAATGTAAGGTTAAAGGGTAGGAGTTTAGGGAGATTTTGGATTTCTGTCAAGACTACAAGATTGTTCTAAAGACTAAACCCTCCTCAAAATAGACCTGATAGCTCCTAAATCTGTCTTAAGAACAATGTATCTTGGGAGTTTGCAATGACATCTGCAGCTTTCCCTGAACACTTGGAACCAAATCTCATCTCTATCTTTGTACATCTTTCATAAACACAGGCAAGTATCTTCCAATTAAGAATAAACCCTGACCTGTTTTGTCTATGCTTTTTTCAAATAAAAAAAGAAAAGAAAGAAAAAGAAAAAAGGAGAAAAAAGTATTTAGAAGCTACAATGGTCCTTCTTTTCCTGAGGATTATTCACTCCCTTGTCTTGTTTCTTGTCTGACTCTCAAAACCCAAATGGGCTCCAGGAAGCCAGAAGGAAACACGGGAAAGAAACAGGCAATAAAACCACTGTGAACTGCTCTACCTGGGCTGAAGAACTAGCCCTGTCTCTGAGGACAGCTGTTAGCGAGGGCGACAGGTGCTGCACTCCTTGGCTAAGGCATTGGATAAGGTCAGCTGGGTAAAGGGCAGAAAGGATGAAGGAGAAGCTGCGGAATACTGCTTTTACTACATCAGGCTTTTGTAGTAAACAGCAAGGGTTAAGTGCTGATGACCTACCTAGGGCATGCAGCACAAAACCAATGCAGGATTTACTACCACTGCATTTTTCAGTGTCAGTTTTTCATCATTTCAATCTAATGATTATCAGAGTTAATCTAAAAAGGGAATCAAACATGGAAGTAATTCACTGGCTAGATTCATTCCAAAGTTGGTCTCACAACCTAGGTCAGAAGATACAGAGTGGGATTTAGGATAACGACGCAGTAGTGTAAAAGAAATACAATCACCCAGGCACAGCCCAGGCACCGGAAGCACTTGTGTTAATGTGTTTTTACAACACAAGCAAATCCTGTCATTGAAGACAGAACAGGTTACATTCCAAAATATAATTATTTAAGAAAGGCAAAATGCAGCAGCTAAATCTCAGTCTATACATTTTCAGAACAGTGATTCTTGCCTCAGGAGTTTCCAAGAGACCCCTCAAATGCACCATGATTATTTACAAACTAGATAGGAAACATTTCTATACTCAATACAAATCTCTTCTAGGTCGAAAACTTCATCCTTTGAGAAATCTATGAAAACAACTATACAAAAATATAAATATCTTCATCTTTACAGGTTGTCAGTCCTTCATACCCTGACAGTTAATGAGTGAAAAAGCTCTACAGACCATTGATGCCATGATAGCAGATAAAAAATATATTTTGTGACTCAAATACTGCCTTACTTCCCTGGTCAAAATTGCTCACTCTGACTCGCCTTTTCTTTACACCCTGTGCAGGTGACAGTGAACAAAACCTTCAAGCACCTAGAGGCTGGTTTCATTTGGGAAATATCCAGCCCCATAAATTATTTTGGCTACGGTCTCTGGTTAAGGGAGAAACTGCTTTTCATTTTAGCTGTTTCTTGAGTGACATGATTTGGGAAAGGGAAGGGCTGCCCCCTATGTCTATTTTCAAAAAACAAATAATGAGTAGAAATCCCTGGTATTATGAATGAATCTTTGTAATATCCCAAAAGAAATAAAGAATTATCTCTTTTTTAAGTCTCTGAAAATAAGTATGTTATTAGTAAAAGTAAAAAGTATATTTCTACTTTACCAGAAAGCTAAAGTTTTTAATTATGACTGAAAGGGTAAGGGAACAGCTATTCTGGATATGAAACAACACTCTGCTTAACAACAAAATCCCTTCACTTTGGTATTCCTTAGATTCCTCCTATCTACCATAGCATTCTCTCCCCCACCCCAATTGTGTGTGTGTGTGTCCTTGATAGCCCAGGGTAGACACAAACTTGCACTCCTTCTGCTTCTAAGTACTGGAATTACAAGTACCATGCCCAGTCCTACCACACCCTACTATTGAAATAATGACTTAAAGTTCTTTCTAGATCCCTTCACACAACTGTATCATAATTCTCAGATTTCAGAGCCAACAACTATCACTTATAGTTTGTTTAGTCCATAGTAATTCCAAGTCTCAAGCATTTTCTCAGGGGAAAAAATAAGGTAGTTGATGGAGCCAGAATCTTGTTATGAATTCCTTGGGCAAGAGGGAATCACACCTTCTTAGAGAAGATGAGGGGACCCAGCACCACAAGTGAGGTAACACATTTTTAACATGATCAGAATTTCAAACACCAGTACCAGCACCCTACACCCCCTTTCTCCATTAATATTCACACATAATTAAGTCAAAGATAATAGTTCCATAATACAAACACACAGATGCCCACTACAGAGAAAGGAGGTGGAATTCAATTTCCCCTCATTGCCTGGCTTTTGCATGAGGACGAACAAGTTCATTTCCCTGATGAACTTGATGGAACCCCAGAGTTGCCCAATTTAGGTCCAACAGGTGCCAATGTAGGCATGACCTTGCTCCCCCGACCTTCCTGGTCACTTCCTGTTAAGTTCATTTTGTGTCCAACTGACCCAACTTTGGAAGCTATAGGTGCCAAGGCAGGCATCACCTTGAGACTCTGACCGTCGACATCACTGGGGGGATGAGCTACTTTTAAACCTAAAGGGGCCAACTTTGGCATGGGCCTCCACAAAGTATCTGTGTTGCTGTTCTCCGGGCTAGTCTTCATGTGTAAGATGGGAGGAGAAGATACGCTTTCAGGCTCTGCATGGAGACCAGAAGTATTCTGCCCTCCATCACTAGATTTCCTATGGGAAACAAGAGAATCCTTTATCTCAGAGTCAATAACAATCTTAAGGACATCTGGCTCAGAGGCTGTGTCCCCAAGCTGTTTTTCATTCTCAGAAAAATCATCATCTTCCAAGTGTAAGAGGAGAGGACTGATGGATTCACTCTCCTCTTGGACATCAGGCAACTCTTTCACCCCTGTCCCCAAATGTCCAACCTGGAAAGCTGATCTGTTCCCAGGAGCAAGTTTACTGATAAAAGCTCTCTGAGCGTCCCCTGGGAATTCTGTATCCATAGAACCAGACAGTTCAGCCAGGCCAGAGTCATCATTTAGTTGCTGATTAAGAAAAGCAATTTCATTGAGTAGTGAAGTCAGCGTCTCGTCAGTGTCATCCTCATCTTCTGTGTTAGTCAGCAGCTCGCTGGGATCGAGGGCTGCTTCCTCAATAGCTGAGGCTACTTCCCTCAGCTCCATCTCTATGCTGGAGTCCTTGAGATCCTTCATCTTTAATTTATGAAATTGAGACTCCTTTGACTTTAGTCTCTCTCCTCTCAACTCACACTCCTTCCATTTATACCGATGCCCTCTCAGATCACCAGATATTTTTTTAGGTATAAACTCCTGTGCTGTCTGCATAGTGGAAACATCGGCTACATGTGGAAACCCAGAATCTTTATTTGCCAAAAACACTTGTGTTGGACCCAGTGCCATTCTGCTGTCTCGATGGTTTCCTCTGGAAGAGATCCTCTCTGTATCTTTTAAGGAGCTAGTGTCACCCCCAACAATGTCTCTCAGGTGGTCAAGTGGCTTGCCATCAGGAACTTCATGAATGTATTTGTTGCCACTCATACCTCCCAAATCTTCCTCTGCAGCCAATGATGTCACATTGACAATTCGTGGCATCATAAATAAGTCATCGTTCTCTGAAAATCAAAAATTAAAGAGAGTTCATTAGATTTACAGTAATGAGAATCTCTTTTTCTCTCTCTCCTTCCCCAGTCTATCTTAGTCCACTTTTGTCAGAATAATGGCTGAGGGGTTGGGGATTTAGCTGAGTGGTAGAACACTTGCCTAGTAAGTGCAAGGCCCTGGGTTTGGTCCTCAGCTCTGGGGGGGAAAAAGACAAAATAATAGAATAATGGCTGAAACAGCAATAGTCAAGTAAAATCTAGTTAAGACACTTAGGTACAATAGTTCCCCTTAATTATAATTTTAGAAAATCTCCACAAAATAACTCTTTTCTTTTTCTGAACCGGGAGAGCAGAGAGCAAGACTGAACCCAGGTACTTGCCTATGCTAAGTAAATACATGTCCTAGGTTTGGACAGAATCAGAATCTTCATATAAAGTCCAGGGCACCAACTCACAAAAATCTTGTCTTGTGTTTCCTACGTGCTGGGATTATGGGCTCAGGCCACCATCAAAAAACAAAACAAAACAAAACAAAACAAAAACAAAAACAGCTTGCTAAACTAATTTTTGTCCTGAGGCAGAAACACATCACCCAACTAACTGATAGTTAGAAGGGAAAATGGAACTGTAGGACCAGCACTGTTAAGACCAAACAAAAATGACAACAAACAAAAAAGGTTGCAATGTCGTCGTTAACAACAACAACAACAAAACACATGAGACTACCCCTCCCCTCCCTTAACAGAGATTCGGATGCCTAGAACTCAAACCACCAAAATAATATTTTAGCAAAAAGGAAGGGTTCTCAAAACAATGCACTGGGACTGGAACATGGGAGTGCCCCCATTCCAAGTATAACCCAAAACAATGATCAACACCAAGAACTTAAATATTGACCCTTCTACATCAGTATTTCACTTGGATACCATTTTAATGCTTCCCCTGCTTAGAAATTTCACTAGACTTCACGAAACAGTTTCCAATTCCAGGTAAGCCACCAATCAAACCAAGCTAGGAAGACCAATTCTTAACAAAGCAAATGCCATAAAACAGCTTTAGGAAACTACAGATTTAAAGGCTTCCTATATCAAATTTAAAGACTTCCTCTATCGATGGACCATTTCTTAACCATAGTATATAACTGAGAATCATAGAATACCACCACATACCTGATTGAGCCACAGTACTGCTTGCAACTTGAGGTTTCAGACCACCTTCTAAGAGAGCAGGAGAAACTGCTACCACCGGTCCTGAGAATAAGGGGCCTTTTAGGGTAAGTAACTGCCCTTGTGGAGTCATCACCAGGTTGGCAGAGGAGTGTGGAGTGTCAGAAGGCGAAGCATTTTCTGTAAAGAAAATGAAAAATTAGTAAAACAAATGTCCAATTAATGTTAGTGTACTCAAGAGAGAGGCTGACTTGAAAGGTAGAATTAAGTTTACATGAGGGCACACACAAGTCTATTCACAGGCTTCCTATCCTATATGCTCTTAACAAAGTCCTTCAAGTTTCTAGACCATAGTTTCTTTCCATTTGTGAATTCGGGTCATTTATTTTATTTTGTAATGTTAAAACTAATTCTTGTTTTAGAATCCACCTGAACTGATATAAGTCAGATTTTTCTGGTCCATACACTAAGAGCTGTCTGAAGAATAAAAAAGAACATACAAGTCACCAAGTAATATTAAATCAGTGTAGCTACTTCCAAGCCAGTTTGCTTTGTTCCTTAATTAAGACAATGAAAAGTGGACTAGTTTAAAGAAATTAAACTTTTTAAAATAAACAAAAGCCTCACTGAGTTACCTAGATCGACCTCAATTCTGAACCTTAAAGCAATTTGCCTGTCTTAGCCTCCCAAGCAACTTAGACTATAGATACACACCACCATGTCCACTGTAAGTTAAAAAACAAAAAAATAACAAAAATATCTTAAAAGTTCCAATTTACTTCTCAATACATAATAAATTCAAGAAAATGAAGAATTCACATATAGTAGCAATTATGTACTTACTAAAAACATGTTACAAGTAGATTGCTATCAGAACTAGGGTATATACAATAGAATACTAAGCTCTTAGGAATTATTTATTATGTAAAGCCAAAAGTTGAAAGGTACTATTTAAAGTTATTTTTCTTAAGAATCACCCCTAATTCATTTAATTAGAACTACAACCTATATTGATGTTTATCTACATTAAGAAAAGCAAAAATACCCTTCCTACCTGTAGCCTGGTCTCTTTTTCTGGAAAGAATCAAAGGTTTCCCCCTTCTGTTACTCATGAGCATCTGTCCGAGATCTACAGACAATGAAGAAGATCCCTCCAGCTGTGTGCCAATTCTAGGAGACATACCAAATTCATCTGATCCCATCTTCTTTTTTCGTTTTTGTGCCTCTAGTGCTTGTTGTTTTGCATAAATATACTCTAGTTTCTTCAGGACCACTTCTTCTGTCTTCCCTGCAGGTAAACAGGGAGTAAAGCATCACTCTCTGCATGATACCACATAACAATGAAAATAGTTAGCTGTTATCTAGTTGATAACTATATTCCCCAAAACTGAGAGGCAAGGGTGATTATTACAATTCAGAAAATATGATGTGCTCAAAGTTAACCCTGGTGTAAGCCTGAGATGCCGCTCCTTAACCTCAACAGCCTCTGAAAGGCTCGGAGTCCTTGCTAATGCTGTCACTGTGCTCTTTCTTTCCCAGAAACTTTTACATAGCTTACCTGAAAGAGACGATACCTTCCGTATTAAAATACTTCGTTTTCGACTCAGGAGATTTTTCTGCCCTATCAATTTATCTGCCTGGTCTGTTAGTCCTTGAATTTCACTGAATGCCTAGAATAAAAACAGTAATGTCAATGGACCATTCACCTGTACTCCAAAAAGTACAGGGGGCCTACACAAATGAACGTATTTTAAGGTAGTATTTTAGAGAACATTATAAAACAACTGATCATGTTTCAGAAATTGAATAATATATTGAGCCACTGATTCTGGTGCTGGGAATAGAACTTCAGGGCCTTGTTCATGCTAGGCAAGTATTCTATCTCTGAGCTATATCCTCAACCCAACAGTATTTTTAAAATTGTTTTGTAGCTTATATTTTTAGGTAATGTAAAGAATGATTATTACCAATGATCATCACTGAATGCTAAACAGGTTTTTCACTACTAAAAAGAAAAATAGAAAATACATATTTCTGCTTAGATTTTAATCAAATTTAAAAATGTTTACAAAATCTGTTACAATTCAACAGAGAAATATCAATACTAGATGTATACTTCCCCAACTTCTACTTAAAAGTAATGAAATGTTACCTTTGATGGCCTATGTGCAGAGTTAAAACTTCTACTAAGTTGAGTAGTTTATTTTCTTTTTAAATGTCTGCATTAAGTATTAAGAAGTGTGCTATGGGACTAGAGAGATGGCTCAGCAGTTAGGAGCACTGACTATTCTTCCAGAGGTCCTGAGTTCAGTTCCTAGCAACCACACAGTGGCTCACAAACATCAGTAATGGGATCCGATGTTCTCTTCTGGTGTGTTTGAGGACAGAGATAGTATACTCACATACATAAAATAAATAAAATCTTTAAAAATTGTAAAAGTATGCTAAGGATTATGGATATAGTTATTTGGTGGTAGAGTGCTTTCCTGACATGCATGAAACCCTGGGTTCCATTTCTACTGGAAAAAAAAATGTATGTGCTAAATTATTTTTATGCTATGCATTTTACACTATGATAAACTGTTGTAAATACTTTGAGGAATAATATAAAGGGACTTGGACACAGACTTAGTCCAAGTTTTCCTCCTCAGCACTACCTTTCTTTTAACCTGATCTCATTGCCCTGGAGCTTACCAAGCAGGCTAAGCTGGCTGACCAGTGAGGCTCCAGATCTACCTAGCCAAAGCTGGAATTAAAAGCATGTGCCACCATGTCAACTTTCTTTTTTCTTTTTCTTTTTTCTTGGTGGTTTTGTTCTTCTATTTCTGTGTGTATCTATCACGTATGTGGCTGTGCTGTTAAGAGAACGGAACAGAAGAGGCTGTGGCCTCCTTGGAGTTACAGGGGTTGTGAGTACAAGGGTACTAGGAATGGACCTGGATCCTCTCGTAGAATACCAAATGCTTATAACCACTGAGCTGTCTTTCTAGCCCTACCCGGCATTTTTTTTTTTAAATGTAGATTCTGGTGTTATGAAATTCATTTTTTCATGCTTGCAAAGTAAGCACTGTCAACTGAGTTATCTTCCCAGCTCTCAGCTTCTAACTTAAGAACTTAAATGTTTGGGGCTATGGAAATGGCTCACTGGGTAACAACAGCAGCACTAACCTTACAGGCACGAGAATCTGAGTTTGAATCCCCAGCACTCATGTAAAAAGCCAAGTACAATTGCCCAAACCTATAACCCTAGCATTGGAATAAGAAAGACAGATCCCAAGAGATCGATGGCCATCCAGCCTAGCCATAAAGGCAAGCTGCTAGTTTCATGAGAGACCCTGTCTCAAAGTAATAAAAAAGAAAACGCCCAACATCCTCCTCTGATCCCTGCATACACACTCATGGGAACATGTAGTCATAGGCTCACGTGCTTACTTGCATACCACCACCACCAAGACACACACACACACACATACACACACACTCTTCCCTGTTCTTAACAATCAACATAAAGTAACTCTGACTTAATGATTTCCCCCCCCCCCCCTGCAGTATGTATTGCTCACTCACTAGTCCTGCCTGTGATATAGCATCACTCTATAGCTCAGGCTGACCTTGAATTCATGGCAATCTTCCTCTTCAGCCTCTCAAGTGCTGGCATAACAGGTATAAGCTGCCATGACTAGCCACTAACTTCACTCAACTGTTAAATACAAGTAACTCTGCTTCCATTTCCCTCATATAACAATGAATTTCCTTTCTTACAGTATCTTTAAATTTCTCTTAATTGAACTTATGTTTGTATATGTGATTTCCACAATACTTACCCGATTAAGAATGAGACTTTTGGAAACTTTGGAAGAATGAAGTAATCCTAATGTAATCTTCAATTTTTCAAAAAGCTCCCTCATTTCACCACGCCGCCGCCGCTCATTGGCAGTGTGTGTCCGCCGGTAATATGCAAAAGCTTCTGTTTCTTTGTGTGGTTTATCACTCCAGCAATCATCTTTCAATTTTGAAGAAATTAATGAAACCTGTCCAAAAAGAGTGTTTCCTCAGCACCTTCCTCTATCCCAAACGATACTGTTCTAAATCAGATACACTTTGTCTGGCCTTTTATAAAGTTTTCTCAATTCTTCACCTTTCCAATCTATCTTTCCTTATTTCACCAATATCAACAGTATGAATTCTAATATATACTATATAATCATATTACTTTCCAGCTCAAGTTTTGGTGATTCTCAAATGAGAGAGCATCTGGAGGTATAGGAAGGAAAGATCTGGAATAACTTTTTAAATCCAATTAATCCTTAATTTTCAGGACATGACGACGACGACGACGACAACAACAACAACACCCCACAATCTTTTGTTTTTCTTTTAAAAAAAGTTTTTTTTTAAACTTTCAATCTTTACATATATTACATTCCAATTAGTTTCCCCTGCTCCCAACCTCTCCCTCATACCTCCTTCTTCTCTACATCTACTCTTCCTCAGTTTCCCTTAAAAAAAAAAAAAAAAAAAAAAAAAAGCAGGCTTCCCAAGGATATCAACTAAAGAAGTTATAAAGTCTGGGCACAAACCATTTTAACAAGGCTGGACAAGACAACCCAGTAGGAGAAAAGGGTCCTAAGAGTAGGCAAACGAGTCGGACACACTCTCCACTCCCATTGTTAAGAGAAGTCCCACAAGAACACCAAGCTACGCAACCAAATGCAATATATGTACAGATGACCTAGCTCAGACCCAAACAGGATTAATGACTGTTCCTTCAGTCTCTGTGAGCCCCTAAGAACCATGATCAGTTGAAAAATCATAATCTTGATTAGTAGAAAAAAAATATAAAAAAAACCTTTTTTTTTTTTTTGAGTCAGGATTTCTCTGTTTTACAGCCCTGGCTATCCTAGAACTCACTTTGTATACCAGGCTGGCCTATAACTCACAGAGATCCACCTGCCTCTACCTCCTGAGTACTGGGATTAAAGGTGTGCACCACCACTGGTGTCAGAAATAAAACTATTTTTTTTAAAGATTTATTTATTATTATATGTAAGTACACTGTAGTTATCCTCAGATGGACCGGAAGAGGGTGTCAGATCTCTTTACAGATGGCTGTGAGCCACCATGTGGTTGCTGGGACTTGAACACGGGACCTTTGGAAGAGCAGTCAGTGCTCTTAACCGCTGAGCCATCTCTCCAGCCCGAAATAAAACTATTTTAAGACTAGAGAAATAGCTCAGTGGACAGAGGGTTGCTGTACATGCATGAGGACCTGAGTCTTCAGCATCCATAGCAAAGCTGAGCAGAAGTATGCCTGCATTGGAAAATATCAACAGGCAGAGTTGGGGGCTTACAGGCCAGCCAGCCAGTCAAGCTCCAATAGTGAATTTCCTGTTCAGTGAGAGAGCCTATCTCAAATGACATTTGATATCCATCCATAGCCCCAAAATCTGGCAAGCACAAACCCCTGACAACAATCCCCCAAAACATATAAAATTTTAATGTGGGTAAGACCTTTCACATTTGGGGAAAAGATCAACTGCCACTCTCTTGTAAATAACCTTTCTCTCCAACCCTGTTATTTGTGCAGGTGGTGGTGAGGGCAAGCATGACACACTGCACATGTGCAAGTCAGAGAAAAACTTTTGGGAGTCAGCTCTCTCCTTCTACCACATGAATTTTAGGGTGAAACACAGATTATCAAGTTTAAAGCTAAGCCATCTCACCAGCTCCTTTAGCCAGGAAGGTTTGGAAATACAGAATAACATATATTTTGGCAAACAGTTGTTAATGATCAGAGGCCAAAATTAATGTTACAAGTGAATGACATTGAAATAGAAGGTTTGGTGGATACAGGAGCTGATGGACCTATCATTTCACAAAAATCTTGTGTTGAGATGCCCTTTCCTTACATTGTATGAAGGTGTGTCCCTGCTGATTGCTGTACCAGGCAGAGAGCTAAGTGCTGGCAAGATTTTGGTACTGTCATTTCTATGGATCATCTACTAGCCCATGGAATTCCCCTGCATTTATTGTAAGAAAGAAATTGGGGAAATGGAGAATGTTAACACATCTGACAGTTGTGAAAGAAACTGATAAAATAGTATAATAGGAAATATGTTAGGAGCCTCAAAATTTGATTAAAAAACAAAAAACAAAAACTCCACTATGTTAACAATATAGGTTTCAAGAAAAAAAAATTTCTATCACCTGGCAACAAGCCAAGGAAATTATAAAAAAGTGTTCTACTTGTTCTTTGTATAAACAAACTCCTCCATTACCTTCTGCTAGTAACTCTAAACGCAACAGATATGTATCATTGTATAGAATTTTGAAAACTAAAGTTTATACACCTTACCACTGATACAGACTCAGGGATTCAATGGGCAACTGCTTTTAGTTTTGAAAAAGTTGATTCTGTAATTATATATTTACTGGAAGTAATGACTATTATGGGGATACCTGTACAAATTAAGATTGACAATGCTCCCGAATATGTCTCAAGTAAGATGAAGGAATTCTTTGCAGATAATATAAAGCACATGAAAGTATAAGACAAGCAACTGGAGAAAGATCTAATTGCACCTTAAAGGAAATGCTTATAAAACAAAAAGGAAGAATAAAGACCCCCTGGGATAGGCTAAATAGTGCTCCATTAACTTTAAATTTTCTAAGCATTAATGAGAAAGGAACAACAGCAGCTAAGAGATAATGAATTATAGAAAAAAAAAAAAGCCTGTTGAATTAAATCAGCCTAAATACTATAAGGATATATTAACATCAGAAATGAAGTCAACGAAATGTTTTGTGTTGAAGATGCAGATTTGTTTATATTTCTACAGGAAATGAAAAGCTTTGGATACCATCAAAACTAATGAAGCTCAGAGGTGAGCAGGGGAGGTTTTCTGAAAGCCTTCTCCACTGACTTAAAAAGAGCAAAGAAGGGAGCCTAACCAGCTACTGCCTTCCCCTGCCAGCCAGAGAAGACTGGACAAGAAACATTCAGCACCTAACCACTGAGAAACCTATGAGCAAAACTTTGGTCTCTTGCAATGCAGAGCCATCCACGGTGCAGAGTAACAGGCCTTATGAGCAGGCCTTTAAGACAGACTATACCGAATACTACATCCTATATGCCCATGTCAGGTTCACAGAGTTCGGGATAGAAATTATGAGAATTCAGCGAGGCACTCCAGAATACAAGATGCTAGAAGAGAAGACAGTCCAGGAGTATAAAAGGTGCAGGAAGTCATACGCAAGTTAAAGGAAAAAGAATCATTGGTGCTTTCTCAGTTGTGGATGTGTTGAGATATCAATAGAAAGACATCAGACACCTGAGAACCCTGGGAAAGACATTGGGAAAAGTACATAAACACACACACACACACACACACACACACACACACACACACACACACACACCAGTAGCATGGTGCAGCTGCTTCACACCAGGGCAGCTTCAAAACTGTATAATTAATAGCTAAACAAATGGGGAGAAATGTATTATGACTTATCTATGTACCTGGTCGCCCTTAAATGGATCCCCAGTTGCTAGTCAACTGGCCCTTTAAGAATTCTTAGCTGTTTGATACTTCAGTGTTGATTGCTTTGGATTTCTGGGAATAGGAAAGGATATAAAATAGCCAGCTGATCCTGAGATGGAGGGGTGGGGATAGGGTGAGGTTAGGGTTAGCAGATTGAAAGCAAAGGCAGTTAGTGGCAGAAGACATTGTTAGAAGACAATCGAGGCAGGAAAAGCTGAGTTGAAGAGACAGGCTAGAAAAGTTGTTATAGTTTGGAGCTGCTAGTATTGGGAAAACTGGGAGAAGGGATTGTTTAAGCAAACTGCTAGGGAACTGAGGGTGGAATGGTTGGGAGAAATTTAAAGAGGCTGGGAGGACTGGCAGGGAGTTAAGAGAACTAAAATAGTCTTCTTACATGTGTGTCTTTTGTGTAGGCTTGTGTACCCAAGTATAGGTGCCAGCAGAGGCCAGAATTATCAGATCCCAATGGAACTGGAGTTACAGGTGATTGTAAGCCTGTCATGGCCAGTACATGCTATTAACTACTGAGGCAACTCTCCAGCCCTAAAATAAAATAAGTTTCCTAAAAAGATGTTACTGACATGTATAGAGGTATAAACATATGCAGATCTTTTAATAAATTGAAAATATACCTATCACCTCCAGCAGAATCCTCAGAAATGCTGTGTTATTTGTGTGTGGCTTCTTTTGATTCTTAATAATATAAACTTATTTATGCTGTTGCCAATGATCTAGACTGACTTCTTGAGATCACAAGAGGATTCTGCTCACTTTACTTGTGTGTATCTCAGCACTATATCTAAATACAATTTAACTCTTGTTTTTCTGCTGATCCTTGAGCAACATGAATATAACAACTTGTCTATTTCCTTTATAAAATAATTATCAATTCTTCCTTCTTGCTCAGTTTTGAAAATTTGACTAAATCTTCCATATTTTACTTTTGGGTTATAGTATCTTAATTTTTAAGTTTACCACTATTATTTTATCTCATACATATATATTGCTTTCAAATAAACAAATCTATCTTCATAAACTCTATTTTTAACTCCTCCAAATTCTGTCCTCCAAGGACTAAAATTAAGAAAAATCAAAACACACACACACACACACACACACACACACACACACACACACACACACACAGTATATTTGTAGAGGGCAAGTAAAATGACCTAAAAAAAAGTCATTAATAAATTAATGAATAGATCTTATTTTTTTAATCATAAAACAAATGTCACCAATTTTATTAAATAATTCCATTAGATACATTCTAAATACCTTTTGACTCTTTTCAGAAGCTTTTTCATCTGCAGAGATATGGCTATGACACCTAGATTTAAAAAAAGAAGTAGTTTTAATGTTTTACTGAAATTCAATGTCAGGTCTATTTCATTTCACAAGTTATGAAACTACACCATCCCAAACTTCCTAAATTATTAGTTTCTTTTCTCCAAGGTGTACTAGATGGCCACAATTTATTAAATAGTACATTTTACCTATAGTGTTCAAATTTTAACTAAAATTAAAGATTGATTCACTCATTCATTGGTAGGACCTCATTGTGAAACCATGGCTATTCTCAACTTGCTATGTAGATCACAGTGGCCTCAAGCTCAGATCTATCTGTTTCTGCCTTTAAACTTAATTTCTGTTCTTTTAGAGTTTGTGGTTTGTATATAGTGGTTATTCTTAGCTCTTTTATTATCCCAACCTAATAACATGGTATATCTACTTACTGAATTTTTCAATGTCTCTCAATATAAATTTCAAGCTTTGAAGTTTGTTAGCTATAATATATGAGAAAAGTATAAATAGCTGTAATCATTTCAAAAGTATCAATCACTAAGTAGCCCTGGTTGGCCTGGAACTAGTTAATAATCCTCTTGCCTTAACCTGTCCAGTCCTGGGATTACAATTACGAGCCACCAGGGCAGCCCCAAACCAATTTTAGATATGAGAATTTTTAGACACATCAAAATTCACTGCATGAATCACAATGTCAGAATAGTATATGTACTCAGTGACTTCTTTTTAAGCATTTATAGCCTATATTATTCCCAAAATTTCTGTCACTGGCTATTTTTAAAAGAAAGTTATTTTTAAAATTACATTTTTCTTTGTTGCCGTTTAGGAACTTGGGTTTAAAATACAGGACTTTCCATCTGTCTGCAATACTACTGAAATTAATAAATATAATTTTTAAGGGATTTAAACTCTCTCACCTTAATAGATAACTGAAGGAGCCTGTTAACAGCTCTGGAGTGAAGATAAGTAATTTAGGAAACTGTCTCAGGAATCAAGACAAAAGAAGTTGCCATCTTTCTTCTTGTCTCTCTCACATGCCAATTCCTAATCCCTACAGAGCTTCCTAACACAGAAGTAAGACAACACACCAAAGCACACACCTGTGTCTTATCAGTGCAATAGAAAGAATTTCATACTTGTACTTCACCTACAGCTAGTACAATAATTACATTTATAATCTTAATGCTTTTTAACTGAAATATAAAGGAACCAACTTTTGTTGAATAGTCAGATCTTATTAGCTATTATGGACAATATTTATATTATTTCATCTTATACTCCAAATGGGGAGCATTCTGGTTCAAAGAAATTATAAACTTGTCCAAGATTACTTAAACTATCAAAACTAGCATTTCATTTTACTTATTATTTTAGACAGGATCTCACTATACAGCTCTAGTTGGCCTAGAACTCACTATATAGACCAGTCTGGCCTCAAACTCAAAGAAACTGCCTGTTTCTACCTCTGCCTCCCAGGTACTATAGCCAAAACTAGTATTTTAACACAAGAGTACTAGTCTCTAAAAGCGTTTTACTTGTATTTATATACTACTTGTTAGCAAAGGCCAAAGCAAATAAATTCCTCATTTCAAAGCCTCATCTATACTACCTAGGAGAAAAGAAAAACAGGAAACAAATCAACAATCCCTAAAGAAATAATGGAATTGGGTCTGTTACCTAGAGCTTTTAAACAAAGTGTTTGGTCTTATTTCTGTTTCTGAACAACCCAAAGGTAAATATGACTTACTGCTGTTTGAAGCACTGTGTGTGAGTTGCTGTAGTCTTCTTGTAGGTAAAGTTAATTTCCTCTGAGAGCTCTTCTATTGTCTCAACATCCACCTGCTCATCATCCTCAATATAGTCTACATAGTTATTCTGAAATAGATCATTAGGACAGTAAATAATGTGTTGGGAGAAGCATATACCTAAACTTTTCAATCACATGCTCCCTTATTAAACCAACTAGTTTCAAATAGTGATCTACCCTGAGTACTAATATTGCTAAGTTTGTTAATCACACAAAGAAATTAAATCAGAAAATCAACATGATTAGAGTTAATATCAATAACTACATTAAGTCATGGATGTATATTAAAGAGGTACAATTAGCCTTAGGCTGGACAAAGTTTCTATAGGCAGGCTATTTTTGATGCTTTGATGTTATTTCTAGAGGAAAACATTCAGGTATGATGCTTTAAGGCTTTTAAAAAAAAAATCTTGATCATATATGCTGAGGCCCTGGGTTCAATGTCAACCCTGCAAAAAATTCTGTTTTAACAGAACTTAATAACTATTATCTGATCAAATGCCCATAAATCAATACACATTAATATAAGGCAGACATGGAAATGGGATACAACTCCACAGAATAAAAGCTTTTGAAGAATTTCAGTTTTCAAAAGTAATCAAGTGTAGTTCCTTACAATACCATAAACAGAAGCAACTGAGTAAACATGCAGCACTGATCCTAGAAATTCACTGAATACATTTACAAAGTTGCTTGTGTGATGTGGGATTTCCAAGTCCACCTTATAAGTAGCGTTCATTATGCTACTTGTACATATATATATATATATGCGCATTGTACTTTCGAGGCATAATTTAACAAGAGGTATCCCAATCACCTAACTAAAACTCTCATGTTTATAATTTTAGATAAAAAGACCCCAAATTAAAGGCTCCATAAGGCTTAAATACAAGCTATCATTTATGGTTCCCACTTCAAGCATAATTTAAGCGATATACATTAAATTTAGACAAAGTACAGCTGGAGAGATGGCTCAGTGGTTAATAGTGCCCACTGCTCATCCAAAGATCCTGAGTTCAAATCCCAGCAACCACATCATGGCTCACAACTATCTGTAATGAGATCTGATGCCCTCTTCTGGGGTGTCTGAAGACAGTTACAGAGAGCGAGCAGGCCTGGAGCTAGAAGAAAAAAGTGTCTGAAGACAGCTACAGTGTACTTACATATAATAGATAAATCTTTAAAAAAAATTTTTAGACAAAGTATATAATTAACCCTAAGAAAGAAAAATGAATAGACTCTAAAGTTACTAATGTAGGTTTGATTTATAATACCTGAACTGAAAAGTGTATGTATGCCTACTTCACAGATGTATGACATGGGGTATGTTATGTATTCCAGGACAGCTCAAGCCTCCTGCAATTCTCTTGCCTCTACCTCCCTCCTCATTATAGGCCTGTGTCCTACACCCATCTATTGTATGATCTTAACTGCAGACTCTGTAAATTGTACCCAATAATCTCAAGAGAAGACAAATGGTTATTCACAAATTTCCTCCTATAATTCAAATACAAGTCTAGCAATAAGTGTAAAGATAATTTTGGCATGGAACATGCATGCAAACATGATACAGAATTTATATTTTAGAGACCATTCACATAACGTTTTGTATTTTTTTTTAGAAGTCAAGATCAGTATATTCAAGCAAGAGCCCTTGTAAGATTAAGGCATTCCATAGGCTCTGCAAAAGCAGTTTCACTGATCATTAAAGTCCTCACTAGTTTTAAAGTTGGACTGTTTTGTTTTTGTTTGTTTTTTGATGTAATGTTTAAACTCTGACTACAAAAAAGGAGACGATAAAAGTACAGTAAGTTGTGTAATACAATCATACAAACTCCATATTCTTTGCTTTATGTCCCTGAAAAGGATTAGCCTACAGTATAAGACAAATGCATATATAAATTATCCAATGTTAGCGCTGTATCCTTCCTTTTAAGTCAAACAACTGAGGCACAGGTATAATACAAGGTTAAAACGTATTATAAAGAGGGTTTTTTTGAGGACTCTTTTTGAGACAGGTTCTCAATGTTGATCAGACCAGCCTCAAAATCAAAAGATCTGACAGGATTAAAGGTTCGCACCACCATGCTCAGCTATTTTAAACTGCTACCTTTTTGTTGCAATTGATAAAGCAATTAGTTATTAACAAGAAATAGCAGTTGATATAGGAGCTAAACATATCTCAAGAAAGAGAGATTCTAAAATATAATTGGTACAAAAGCGTCTATCATTTGTTCCTGAAGAGAGTTGACAATTTAATTTCTGTGCTTCCTGAAGCAGCTGTCTATGAGCTGTTTTATATCTGACCCTATGCTAGTGGTTAGGAACCCAGAGCCCACCATCTATTTTGTAATTTTATTGGAATATAGACTGATTCTTTTACTAACATGTTTATGGTTGCTTCCATACTACCACAGCAATAGAATTATTTAACCTACAATGTGTAAAATGTTTACTATTTGGCCCCTTTATAGAAAAAAAAATGTAATCTAACTCTTGCCCTATATATCTCAATAAAATTAAAACATAAAACTTAAAGGTTACATTGTAAAAAAAATGATCGAAGTCTAGAATATATAAAAAAATATATAGAAAAAATAAAGAATTTATAGTTCCAACACAATACTAAAAGATACAAAGCAACTTTCAGGTAAGATTAAACAAAGTATTAGGTGGAATTTTGCAGTTTTTCTCCAAAAAAAATTTTTTTCCTCTAAATGCAGACAAACTCCTTCTCCTCTACTTTTTAAAGGCATACTTTCATTGCTTATTTGTATCAAGTAAGTGTCAATCACATCACAGACAATGTGAAAGAAACCACCGTGATCAAATGATTGTGGGACTTTTTAAAAATTCAACTTAGTAGGCACTTTACAGCATCTATACTCCAAAGGATCAAGCCACCTTTACAAGAGTAATGAGTAAAACACATAAAGTGTTGCCTTAAACTACTAGTCATTTAATAATGATCTAAACCTAGGCACCCAAATGAATATATTAGGTATCCATGATGCTCTAGAAAAGCTATCTCTAATCATTTAAATCCACGAGGTTTTTAGTCAACAACAAAAAACGGGCTCACCACCTTTTCTACATCAACCTCCTCACTCTGGTAGCCAGAGACAACATCCACAATCTCATCAAGAGAGTCATCGGTTTTCTCATTCTCATCTTCCTCATCCTCATCTTCCAGATCCAAAATTGTGAAGTCAGCACTGCTTTTCCCACCCTTTGTCTGTTGCTTTGGTTTCATCTGTTCTCCAGGGAGCAGTAAATGACCCTGAAAACATCTGCTCCCTCTTCTTCCTTTTGTAGCTCTCCTAGGAATAATTGAGAAGGCTGCAGAACTAGAAATGCCACTCCAAGAACCATCTTCAGTTTTTAAAACTCCACCACTCTCAATAGTTCCACTTTTTGTAAGTAATTCCGAGAGATCCTGCTCAGAATTTTCTCGACCCGGCTTCATTTCTGTAAGGAACTGAATGTTTGCCTCTTTCTTAAAGTTCTGTGAAATTCCAGTGTACTTCTGAGTTAAGGGGACCTTTAGGTGTTTTTTCCATCTCTCTCTAAATTTGTCCTTTCCCAGAGAGTCTTCACAATCCTTGTTGGCCTCTGCCTGTGAGTTAGATTGCTGTTCCTTAACTTGGCTCCCTGATAATTCAAATTTACTTTCCTCCTTAGAGAGGACTAGAAAATCATCTGGGTTCTCTGGATTGTCTAATCCCTGCTGCTGTTCAACCTTCACCTCAACACACCTTTGAGGTCGTACTTTTCTGACATTTTGGAGTGTTATAATGTCATTATTTTCAGAGGCAGCGGTAACTTCTGGAACAGTCTGTTTTTCTTTTGTACTATTATGATTCTTGTTCCCAGATTCCTCATCACCATCTTTGTCTTCATCTGTATGAGACCCATTGCTGTAAGAGTATTCATAAGGTCTGGCATCTTCCCTCAGGGTTTCTTCATCCAAGAGATCACCCCCACCATCCAATGAATTATTCAAGGTATCTTCTGAGGCAACAATTCCTGAGTTTTGCTTCATTATGTTAGCCTCAGGGTCTACAGTTTCATCTTTTGATGGTAGAGCTTTCTTAGTTTCCTCCTCTCTTTTGATAGAGTTTGTTTCATCTTTGTGGTCTATACTCTGAGATTCCTTTTTTATTTGAAGGGAAGCAACATGCTGAAGAACAGAGCTAGGGACAGGTTTTTGTCCTGGGAGCTGCAACAAGGCAAAGCTACCTGACTGCAGAGGAATGAGGCTAGCAGTGCCCACAGGCTGCCCTCCAGTGCTGGGTGTTATTTTGCTTTCAGAGCCTGTTTTACTTGCCAGATTTTGAGTTTCAGGAGGAGAAATCCTCAGAGTCAGTGTACCAGCCTGAGAGACAAAACTAGATCCAGAGGAAAGCAATGAAGGTGCCTGAGAAATGACATTTACTGTTGGAGAAGACCCAACAGCCTGAATTACAGGACTCATGACAGAGAAGGCAGAGGATGAAGCAGAAGATGATGGAGTCTCTGAAGATTTGCAAGGAGCTGGTAGTCGGATTCCCACCAGAGATCCTAGTAAGAAAAAGAAAGAACTTAAATCACCACTGCTCATACCATCAAGTCTTTCAAGGTATGTCTCCCATTTTAGGAGACTGAGAAAGAAAAAAATTCTGGCATACCAAACACATCATATAGTCAAGTGATTTAAGAACAAAACTCATCAGAAAGATCTCTAACTTTATACCTGGGTTCCGAAATACCACAGGCTGTAAGCTGGGCTGGGTATTAGAGCCTCGAATCTGATGTAAAGGTAGGAGTTGGACAATCTGTCCATTGGGATGCCTGAATAGGTTCATTCCACTTGGACCCCTTACAGGTTGCAAGACCATCCGCTGTCCCTGAAGCTGTGGGTTTTGGATTGGTCTAAGCGTAGGCGAACCCTGTTGCACTGGAATCAACAACAATCGAGGTCCAGTACGTTTCACGTTGTTAGGAGAGATCTGTGCAGTAGTCACTGGAATTTGAGGGGAATTTTCTAGAAAACAGAAAAATGAGAGGCTGCTATAAAAATTTATTTTTAAAAATACATGGGTAAAAATAATGACATAAATGCTGTAAGTAACATCTTACTTAAATTATAAAGTTAGTGAAATTCTTTCACTTTATAGTATACCTTTTATAGCTAAGAATAATCTATAATTTGTTTTATTTTTTGAGACAAGATCTCTCTATATTGCCCTGACTATCCTGGAACTCAATATGGAAAACAGCTTGGCTTCAAACTGAAAAGAAAATGCCTTGGCTCGTTGACGTCATCACATGTTTGCCAGTGGGGAGCCACACTTTTAATCCCAGAATATGGAAGGCATATTCTCTATTCTGGCTATATTCTGGCTATAACTCTAGTTCCAGGGACCATGATGCTCTGTTCTGGCTTCTGTAGGCATTGCACACATGTGACACAGACACACGCAAACACAATACCTATACACATAAAATTAAAACAAATCTTTTTAAAAAATTACAAAGGACATTTAAGCATTTATGGAAATAATCTCAAAACAAAAAACTCCTAGTTAAGTGGCATGAAACTAAGAGGTGTCAAAGAAGTAGAGAAATAAAGCCCAGTTAGAGATAAGCAAAAAAGGTTTAAAAAATTAAGAAAATGTGAATTAAAAGACACATCAAGCTGGGTAGAAGTTGAGCCAGAAGCAGAATGATATGAGTTTGAGGCCAACCTGGTCTACAGAGCAAATTCCAGGGCAGCCAGGGCTACTCAGAAAAAAATCCTGTCTTGAAAAACAACAATAACAACAAAGACATTTCAAACCATTAATAATAAAATAAATGAGGTTTATTGTTTAGAAGAGCTATCTGGAAATACAAAATGGGAAAATATTTTAGTGTTGGTTCTGGGATAAAGAAATAGGTATCTCAAAAGTAAGTACAAGCAAATAGGTACACTCAAAAGTAAGTACAAGCAAAACTGATCTAATTAGTACACTTATCTAATATTAGCAATAAAATGTTAAGTTTGCCAATTTATTACCCGCGAAAATAATACTATGCAATTTGAACAAAAATATGCAACTCGGGGCTGGAGAGGTGGCTCAGAAATTGCTGCTTTTGTAGAAGACAGGAGTTCCTGAAAGTCATGTTGGGAAGCTCAGAAAAACTGCCTTCAATTCCAAATCCAGGGATTCTAAAGTCCCTCCTACCCTCCAAAGACATAAACATAAAGGGAGACAGACAGACAAACACACTTTTCAAAAAACATGTACATAGTGGCCAAAGAAACTCATGTTTAGAGCACTGGTTGCTGTTTCCAGGACAGCCAGGGCTACACAGAGAAACCCTGTCTCGGACCCCCCCCCCCCCAAAAAAAAAAATTCAGTAGAGCACTGGCTGCTCTTCTAGAGGTAGTTGCATTTAAATATAAAAAATTAGGAGCTGGAGGGACAGCTCAGCACTTATCCTTTTGCAGAAGACTGGGTTCAGAGGATCCCATGCCCTCTTTTGAGTTCTGAGGGCACTGCAAGTATGCAGTCCACAAACATACACAAATACATCAAATATATACATAAAGTAAAAATTTATTTAAAAACTATCAAAACAAGCTGGTATGATGGTACATGCCATTAATCCTAGCACTCAGGAGGCAGAGGCAGGCAAGTCTCTGTCAAGTTTGAGGCCAGCCTGGTCTAAAAAGCAAGTCCAGGATATCCAGAACTCTGTTACAAAGAAAAGCCCTGTCTCAACAAGACAAACAAAATAAAATGTATCAAAATAAATAATTATATTACTCTAAATTCTTTTAATCTAATCCAACTTAAATTGGGGGCTAGTGAGATGGCTCAGTGTTCAAGAACACTGGCTTCTCTTCCAGAGGACCCAGGTCTCAAAACCAGTTGTCTATAACTTTCATTCTCAGGGATCTGATAACTTCTTCTGGTCCCTGTGTACTTGCATATATGCAGGTAACACTCATATAAAATTAAAGCAACTTTTATTTTTTTAATTTATTTTTGTTTTTTTGGACTTGGTTTTTTTCGAGACAGGGTTTCTCTGTAAAGCCCTGGTTGTCCTGGAACTCACTCTGTAGAACAGGCTGGCCTCAAATGCAGAAATCCGCCTGCCTCTGCCTCCCAGAGTGCTGGGATTATAGGTGTGTGCCACCACCGCCCGCTCTTTTTTATTTTTTTGAGACAGAATTTCTCAGTGTATGTAGCACTGGCGTCCTGAAGTCACTATGCAGACCAGGGTGGCCTCAAACTCAGAGATAAAGGTCTACACCACCACTGCCAGGCTAAAATAAATTTTTAAAAAAAGGAAAAAAAAAACTTTAATTTATTTAAAAAGTTGATGAATACAAAATGTTTAAGTACTAAACATAGAAATGTGTCTCCTTATCTTTTATTAGATATATCTGTGTCAGTTCATGTGGATTGTCAACTTGATGGGATTTAGAAACACCTGGGATAACAGCCTATGGCCATGTCTGTGAAGCTGTTCCTTAGGGAAGTTTAGCCAAGGAAGGTAAATTCATCATGAATGTGGATGACACACCATTCCACAGGTTCAGGTCCTAAATAGTATAAAAAGCATTAAATTCCAAACACACAGTGACACAGTGACTCAATACTCCTGTTGCCATAGACTTTCCTGACCACAAAGGACTGTACACCCTTAAAATCATCTGCCCAAATAAACCCTCTATTACTTGCTTTTTTTGGCCAGATTATTTTATCAACTAAGTATAATAATGAGAGCTAGGAATAAATATGATACCTTCTTTTAGAAAGGCAGGCAGGCAGGCCAGCCGGCCTCCAGAGATACACAAACAGGCAAAATACTATATACATAAAATAAAAATTTATAAAACCACCAAAAAAAGTATACCATTTTAGAAAATGTCACTGCTGTATATTTTCTTATAAATGCAGAAACATTTTCTTAGAAAGGGAAGGAAGGAGAGAGGGGGAAAAGAAAAAAGTAACTGACCCAGCAGTTATGTTTAAAATTCCCTCCTTAGAGATGTGTAATCTTAGCTCTCTCATAGTACAGCAATTTGCACTTCCTCCCATGTCACTTTAATGGCTATTTTAATGGCTCAGAGCTCTGGTCATATTTACATCATTCAGCGTCCTTCAGCTATCATTTCCACTTTGTTTTCTAGTTTTAGTATTCCCTAGATTAAACTTCAGTCCTATTAACCTATCAATCAGATAATCTCTTGAAGACAGTTGGTCCCTTTACTCAGGAATCTGGCTATAGAACTATATAGACAGTGGTCATTCGTAATCCTACAACTAGCCATAAGTTCTGTTAATTTTAGGGTTTGGTTTTGTAGAATTTAAAAGTTTTAGGAATGTAAACATGTCATACTATGGCTGAAACTCTAAAATGTACTTGGCCATATCTAAATTGTGGCCTGCATGCATCTCAAGATAGCTATGAATGCAGCCCAACATATTTACAAATGACTAGAAACTCTTAATTTTATTACATCTGGAAAATTCTATTAAGGAGCTTTATTTATAATAAAGGGGCTGAAAAGAACCAGTCCTTACCTGGTCTCTGGCTCACTGGTGGACTTCCATTAATTCCTGAGAGTATAATAGGTACAGAACTCAATGATGAAGTAGGTGTGGTCACCACGGAGGAAGATGAAGCTGTAGTCACCACAACTATGGAGGTGGAGGCAGTGGAAGCAACAGGAAGAGTTATGGTTGGAGATGCTACCAATGGTTTAGGAAACGAAACTGAAGCCACGGGGCTAGTAGTTATCCCAGTAGTTTTGGTAAGGTTCACAGTGGCTGTAGACTGGGTAGATGTTACAGGGGTAGTGTTATTACTTTCAGAAATCTCAACAACCCCAGCAGTGGAGGCACTAGAAGAATAAGTAGCTTCTTTAGCTCCCATATCAGAATTAGCAGTCAGAGATGGCACAGCAGTAACATTTTCTAGAAACATTTGAGGGGAAGTAGTGGCAGCAGCAGTTGCAGTGCTGCACACCTGAACTTGCTCAGAAGAAACCACAGGTGTGACGACCATTACTGGAGAAGGCCTGATACTGAACTTCTGTGGCCCTGTAAGGGGTTGAGGTGTGCGAACTCCAGGTATCTTCTGCTGTAAGGCACCAACTTTGCTCATCACAAACTGTGTGAACACACCACCAGGAGAGGGCCGCGCTGCTGCAAATAAAAATTTGCAGGTCAAAAATCTTCATTCTCTCACTATGCCCTCCTACTAAGTGATCGCGCTCATAGTATTACTTGTGCCCACTGGGTCAATTTCTTAAAGGAACAACCCACCTACTATAAGAACCAATTACTACCCAACAAACAAACAAACAAACAAACAAACAAAAAACAGACACTATCCTCCACTATCAAAGCTTTAAAATTCTATTTTTTGGTTGTTTGTTTTCTGAGGCAGGGTTTCTCTCTACAAGCCTGGATGTCCTGGAAATCACTCTGGTAGACCAAGCTGCACTTAAACTCAAGAGATCTATCTGCCCCCAACTTCTGAGTGCTGGGATTAAAGGCATGTGACATCACTGCCCGGCTATAATTCTAATTTTATAATAATAATGTAAAGAATTAAAGTTGAATGCTCAGACTTAACTTCTTTAGGCTACACAATATATCTAAATTCTTAGGACACTTTAAAAAAAATGAGAGCAAGCTGGGCATAGCGAATCATGCATTTAATCCCAGCACTAAGGAGGCAGAGGAAGGCATATCTCTGTGAGTTTGAGGTCAGCCTGGTCTACAATAACAAGTTTCAGGACAGTCAAGGCCACATAGAAACTATGTCACAAAACACACACAAAGCAACAGTTACTAAACCTATCACCTAAAACAGATGAAAAAGGGAAGGACAAGATTCCCAACACATACCCTTACTTTCCCCATTGAAAATTTAAAGTATGTTCCAAACATTTCCCTCCTGTCTCAGCAGCTCCTTTTACAAAATAGTTAAGTACTATATATTTTTAAAAATATAAACACATTTCTAAAAGCAGAGTAAGACTGTTTTATTGTTTTAAATTCTAATTAAAGCTGCATTCTAAAGAGGCATAAGTAGGTTCTCTTTAAAGCACTAACTGCCCATCCTCTATCTGTACTCCAGCCTTCAGCCATATATTTCAATTTCCTGTTAGAAGAATAAAAATGATGACAAACTGACACCTTAACATTCCTAAAGGTATTTGAAACAAAAGAGGAATTTCTTACACTAATAGTCTAACTTTCAACTAAATGTTTCAAGAAGGCAATTTAATACAGACTGTACACTAAAATGTTAGGCAAAAGAAGTTTTCATACACAAGACAGAAATTTATATAACACTGCATTATTTTAAAAAATTTTTTTACAAGAGCGTTTTGTTTTTAGCCTATACTAACCCATTCTACTAGCTCTTGTTAGCTTCTTAGATTTGTAAGTACAAGGAATATGCATATGACTGGTATTAAAAACCTCAACCACCACAGGAAAGATAAAGAAAATATTTTAAAGCAAAACCTTTGAGACTATGTTAATATAGTCTCAAAGTCTTTTGACTGTAAAACTAAAATTTAATTCATCAGCTATCATAGGTCATCAGAAGAATTATTTTTAAATATTTAAATAAGAGCATTAATTATAACACCAAATTTTGTATTTTGCTACTTTTATAACATTCATATTGTATTCACTGGCCAACATCAAATTACAGGCCTTTCCAAACTATATGTATTCTTTTACTTACCAATTGGCCTTTTTGCTGGAACAAATGCCTTCGGATTCTTCCCAGCACGATTTGTTGTTGAGCCAGAGGATGCCATTTTGGAATTGGATGTTGAAGGCAACAGGGTGCGTGGTTTCCTGGATGCAGCCACCTTGGCATTGGATGCTACCTTGGAGATGACAGTACTGAGGGTTGAGAGGTCCAGGACTGAGGGTCGCAACCTGCCTGTGATATAAGCAGCTAGCCTATTGGCTGGATGCAATGCCCCCATCTGTCCCAATAGCAACTTAGCCTGCGGGTAACTCTTACCATTAACCTGAAACAAGTGGCAAAGAGAAATTCTGTAAAGATAAAATTCTCTTGCTAACTCATCTCCCTTGACAGGGTTTCATTTTTATACGGTGTTTTAAAGTCTATGATTTAGATGTAAAGGGGAGAAAGAAGTGAAGCTTTTCTATTCAGGATAATCTCAGTAACTGGATGGTATCATCTGGTATCTGAACTAACTTGAACCTCATTTATAGGCTGGAAATAGAGAATCTTAGAAAGTAAACTCATTTCTGCATGATAGATATGGAAAAGACTTAACTGCATCCAACAATCCATCTAATTGTAAGAAACTGTGGTTATTAATGAATCTTCAATAAAAAGAGTAACCATGATCCACAGATTGAGACTGTGAAGTTTAAAAGCTGTCATGCAGGGTCTTTTTAAGTATCCTTCACGTCTTAAAGAAGCATAATCTGCTTTTCAAGTTACAGGACACTGACTGCTATAATAACCTAAGCTATTAAGTCACGCCAGTTTTTGCTTTTCTTTTTATAAGATTTTATCTTTATTTTATGAGTATGAGTGTTTGCCTGTGCATGTACATGCTTAATGCCCACAGAGGCCAGAAGGGGACATTGGAATTACAGACCACTGTGAGCCACCATTCTAAGTGCTGACCATTGAACCAGGGTCCTCTGATAGAACAGCCAGTTCTTATAACTGCAAAGTCCTATCTGTTGCCCCAGTTTTTGGTTTTCAAAAGGGGCAACTCTAAAGATATTATAAACAGAACATGCTAAAAATAAAATGTTGGCACAAACTCTGAATATTTCTAGACATAGTCACTAAATGGTCAGAATGAAGTGAACAAATGAGGTGTACTTTTTTTTTTTTTTTTTTGGTGATGCCTGAGTTGATAACTGCTCGTTTTAGAATGTGTGTCTGTTTTAAGAGATCACAGAAGCCTCCATAGTTTCTCACTCCTGTTTTCTAGTCATATACTACCGGATGACATTTGGAGAACATAACCTTTTCTGTCTCCTCATCATTTATCTACAAGTAGCAGATAGAAAATGGAGCCATCTACTCTTCAAATTTATAGGGAAACAGTAAAGAAACTATCTAAAGCAACCCATCCAAAAACCAAAATTATTCTTTGCTACTTAATTTTAATTATTCTCAGGAAAATTGGCAACTTCAATCCCTCAAATTTGATATCAAAAAGAAAAAGATTTTTTTCATCCAAAAGTAAACAATACTAGTTTTTTTAGTTGTATAGATTCTTTTATTGAAAATTATTTATTATCTTCCCTAAAGTCTATACTGGTTGAGCATTCCTTATCCCGAATTCCTGGGATTAAAAAAGAAGCATTTCAGATTCTCAGATATATATATATATAATAAACTGTCTTGGAGACAAGATCCAAGTCAAAGCACAAAAGTTACTTAGGTCATATACAATTATATATACATAAGGACCATAGGTAACTTTACATAACAGTGTTTAGTGTGCTTGCATTTTGACTATAACCCATTATAAGAAGGCAGTTGTGGAATTTTCTATTTGCTGATGATCATAATTTCAAATTTAGATATAGGGATTAAGAATGTTCAACATGTACTACAAACTGACTACCAATTCAAGTTATACAATTGTTGACTTTGTTTCTTTTCAAGACAGAGTTCCTCTGTGTAGCCAAAGCTATCCTAAAACTTACTTTGTAGACCAAGCTAGCCATGACCTCAGAAATCTGCCTGCCTCTGCCTTCTGAGTGCTGAGATTAAAGGCGTGCCACTATCCCTGCATATAACTAACATTTAATTCAGAACTTCTTTCTCCAGAGAATATTTTACAAGCCAGTTTACTCCTTAACTTACTAACAGCAAAGAGTAAGCTCACAAAATTTCAAATAAAAGAAAAAAAAGTAACTATAGTTTACTTACAAACAACAACAACAACAAACCTATGTGTTTGAATAACATCTTACTAAATTAAATTTTTTCCTGCGGTAGTACCTAGGTTCAACCCATTACTCTAAAACAAGCAAACGAAAATAAGCAACTCCACTCCCTATTATTACCCACATATAGTACCTATCTTTGGTTGGTTGGTTTTCTTTTTTTTAAAGAAAAAGTTTCACACTGCAGGTGTCTAGAACTCAGGAGATCCACCTGCCTCTGCCTCCTGAGTGCTGGGACCACTCGACTAACAACAATAACCTATTTTTATCATACCTAGTCATCTATACATTTCTGTTTTGACAACTTTATGCCAGTAAGATATTCTAAGACCCACGTTAAATGTCTGTCTGCTTAGTATGGCTCACTAGAGCCCATGCAGTAAGTTTATAAAAAGAATAGAAAGAAAACCATAAGCTAATGTAAGGCTCCATATGACAGTAGTTTGCCTTATGTATTCATCTAACCTACATTTATCATAATAAGAAATAATAATGGTTTTTATTACCCAGTTCTCAGAAAAAATTGAAGAAATATGACCTAAGGTCAACAAAGGGCTTGAGTGTTAAAAAAAAATCATGATGTTAGCTAAGTATAAAAAGGTACTATGCCCAGATTAAATATAATTCTCACCTGGATAAGCCCAGATGTAGTTGAACTGGGTTTACGTTTATAGGCCACAAGCTTCCCCGAAGGAGAAAGCCCTGCATAAAAAGGCAAACCTTTGCCTCCATGTAATCTCTCCCTCACTGAATCCAGGGCATCTGTCTGCACAGGAGAGATATCATCCATTTTCCCAGGGGACAATGGACCATCAGGAGTCTCTGATCCAGATTTCTCAGCCATATCATCTTGGTCTTGACTTGATGGCATAGAGATTTTCACACGAGAAGAATAAACAGGAGGGGTCTTCTCACCCCGACACTTCCGCTGAGAAGCCAACTCAATGATGAAGCTGCCCACCTTAAGTGACTGTGGCATGTTGCTATTGATGTGCTGAGACAAAATGCTCAAGATCTTGTTTCGATCTTCTTCCCAGTTGCAGTCTGAGATGATCTCTATCAATTTGGTGGGACCACCAGGTGACCTCTGATGTACATAAGAGGTAGACGAGGACTCTCCTTCATTACAGGAGGATTTCCAGCTCTTTTCTGTTTAAAAAATAGAAAGACTCACTACATTACAGATCACAGACATTCTGTACTAAACTTTGATGGGGGTGGGGCTCTCTCTCTCTCTCTCTCTCTCTCTCTCTCTCTCTCTCTCTCTCTCTCTCTCTCTCTCTCTCTCGGGGGACAGGCTTGGCTTCCAAAATAGGGTTTCTCTGAATAAAGCCCTGGCTGTCCTAGAACTCACTAAATAAATCAGGCTGGCCACAAACTCACAAGAGATCCACCTGCCTCTGGCTTTTGAGTACTGGGATTAAAGGCATGCTACTGAACTTTGAAAGAAATTCAAGTTTCTCATTGTCTCATTTCAGTGTTAACTTAGTGTGCAAACTCAACATTCTAGAGTTTTCCAGGAAAAAAAAGAAAAAAGACTTCTTCAGACTTCTTCACAGAACAAGACAGTTCCCACAGACTAAATTATCTCATAAAAAGAAAATTTCCTTAGCACTTCTCTAAAAGTCCATAGACATAAAAAGTACTGCCTTGCAAAGTTTGACCTATAACTATGGTAAAATTTACTAGATAGAAGTTATTTCTAATAGAAATTTATTTGATAGTCCAGTTATTGGACTGGAGAAATGGCTCAGTGGTTAAGAGCACTGGCTGCTCTTCCTGAGATCCTGGTTCAATTCCCAGCAACCACATGGTGGCTCACAACCATCTATAATGGGATCTGATGCCTTCTCTGGCATGCAGGTGTACATGCAGATAGAGCTCTCATATATTGAAAGTAAAGAGAAGGGGAAAGAGAGGAGGAAACAAACAGAGAAAGGAGTTGGGGTTCTGATATCCAAACAAGCCAAACACAAATACTTGATAAGCCTGCTTTGAAACATGTAAAGACAACACTAAATAGTAAAAAAAGGTATGTTTTTGTTTACAAAAACAAAACAATGATGGTGAGATAGCACTTGTGACTAAGCCTGCTAGTCTGAGTTCAGTCCCTGGACCTGTATGACGGAAGGCGAGAACACACTCCTGCAAGCTGCCCTGTGATGTGTGTGTGTGCACCATGGCAATCATGTACTTGCCCACTGCCCTCACACACATCAAATAAACAAATGTAATTAAAAAACAAAAAAAAAAACCATTTATGACACATTCTATAACTAGTTTCTACTACAAACTCTGTTATGCCTCTAGATATGGTTGCTTCGCTGATGACTCGGGTTCCCAATATATTCCTAATCATGGTGGCAGGAGACACTGACAATATGCAAATTTTATAAAGCACCAAATTTTTATAGTAGAGCTTCTCAACCAATGTGCTGGAGTTGTGTCAAGGATAAGGCTCCAGATCAATCATCCCCAGAATGGACATGGTCTCAAGCAGCCTCCTCTACTTTCTTAAATGTAAGACAAAAAATTTTTATTTACTACATAACTATGTCATTATAAGAAGAGTGCTACTGCTTGGTGCTTTCTATAATCTCTTCACAGAAATTACGGCAGTAGAGACTTCTAGATTATCAGTGACAGTTATTCTTCTCCCTTTACACACCCAATGGTGGTGGCTACAGAAGACCTAAGGTATAGCTAATAATTTCCGTATCCTTGAGGCTTACAAAGAGAAAATTTAGCCGGGCGGTAGTAGTGCACGCCTGTAATCCCAGCACTCTGGGAGGCAGAGGCAGGCGAATTTCTGAGTTTGAGGCCAGCCTGGTCTACAGAGTGAGCTCTAGGACAGCCAGGGCTATACAGAGAAACCCTGTCTTGAAAAAAAACAAATCAAAAAAAAAAAAAAAAAAAGAGAGAGAGAGAAAGAGAAAATAAAATACCTAATCAACACAGGCAGACCTTCTATGGATATTAAAGCAAATGATGAGAAAATACTTCTGCTTGCTCTATTTTTTGCAGAGGTTAGAAAAAGCACAGTGTCATATTATGGATTAGTGGTTTAAAAGTTTTTGCCACTAAATAACTCAGAATTATATAACTGCTAATAACTGTTAATATCTAGTTTTTATTCTGACCTTGTGATTTATCAGAATCATCCTCCAAGTCACAAATGAGTTGCTTTAAAGTCTGTTCAGAATCAAGTTCCTAAAGAAGGAAGCAATACAGAAATTAATTAAAAACATATTATCTACAAAGAGGACATTAATTAATAAAATAATCCACAACTTTACACCTGCCCAGTTGTATTAATATCATATTACAGAATCCTGCCCCCCTCAAAAGTAGATAAAGAAAATGTAGTCTTCTGACCTTCAACATTCTTTTTTTGTTTGTTTTTTGTTTTTTTGGATTTGGTTTTTTCGAGACAGGGTTTCTCTGTATAGTTCTGGCTGTCCTGGAACTCACTCTGTAGACCAGGCTGGCCTGGAACTCAGAAATCCACCTGCCTCTGCCTCCCAGAATGCTGGGATTACAGGCGTGCGCCACCATTGCCTGGCCTAAAAATGTGTAGCCCAGGCTGGCCTCAAACTCGTGATCCTCCTGCCTCTGCCTCCTTCAGCAAATCCTACCGGCATGCACCACCACAACCGGCCAACATTCTTAATGACTGAGTTACTTAGAAAATAACTTACATGATACATTATCAGGATTTTAGTAACAAACACTGATAGATTACTTAAATAAAAATGAGGAGAAATGGGCTTATTTATACATTATAGGAAACACAAGATTATGGTGATAGTAATACAAATTCTAATACCAGCCACAGGGAACTGGAAATTAAAAGGTTATTACAAAACAAGCAGTTCACCTTTGTAACATGGTTGTCAGGACTAGAGTAACAGGAACTCTGCGGCTGAAATGATGAGGATGGAGACAGGGGTGGAGACAGTTTCTGTTCCTCTTTCTTTCGTTCATACACTCGAACTCGGGCACAAGTCATCATACTTTCAAAGTACAAATAGACTGGATCTTTGTCCTCTTCTCGTATCTATTAAGTTTCAAAAAGCAAAATTGACCATTATAATGATAGAAGAAAAAAACTTACACTGAAATCCCAAGGAAGAATTTAATTTTTCTTTCCATTACAGAAGTTGGGTTTTTGTTTTGTTTGTTTTTTAATATAGGATCTCTCTGTGTAGCCCTTGCTATCCTGGAACTTTCAATAGCAGGCCAGGCTATAACTCTTGAACTCAGAAATCCACCTCTGCCTCTGCCTCCCAACTGTATCTGACTTAAGAGCCAGGGAATCCCACAACCACATTTCAGCTCTGAGGGCATATACATATGGCAAACACACATACACAAAAATATAAAACAAACTATGAAAAAGTTCACTTTCTATGAACTTGAAAAACTTGGCTATTTTCAATTACTACTATGAATCTTCATTTTTATCACATTGTTAAAGTGAGAGCAAATAAACTAATTGAGCCAGAGAGAAAAGGCCTTACAAATACACTACCTTGACAAAAGCTCTACTTTAAATCTATCACCTTTACAAATGGCTTATGGAACTTACAATAAAAACAACAACAGCAACAACAACAACAACAAACAGGCTTACCACAGGATTGGGTTTGGGAGTATATGCTCGTGCTGGTTTAATTCCAGGGGTTAGTTTGCCCTTCATGGTAGTAGAAGATACATCCGGCTGAGGCAACACCAATGGTTTTATAGGTTCAATGACAGAAGGGGTTGGTATATAAACCGGCTCTGGATCTACTTCACCTTCTACTTTCACCCACAGTGGGTAATGTCGAACAGGCTGCTCAGGTTCTGCTTCACATACAGCTTAACAGAAGATAAGGCAAAGATTTTAAGGTGCTTTTGGCAATATATAAGTTCAGCACTGAGCAATGCCAAAACAAGATATGCTCCTTCACAAAAGAGAGTAACTTCTAGCAATCAGATGCTCCCTAAAAGACTTAGTTGCCTTCCTATGCAATAATTTATTCATCTGTTAATCAAATATTCATCAAGTACCTATTCTCCAACCAAGAGAATAGCTAAGAATAAAAACAAAGTATGTATACATGTACATACATCTTAGGCATTTCTGTTAAACTTATCATGCCTCATCTCGTTAGCTATTATTTTAAAATCGGGGTGGGGCACACCCATGTAAAACAGAACATGTGTATAAGTCAGAGGACAACTTTTGGGAGTAGATTCTATCATGTGGATTCCAGGGATCAAACTCTGGTCATCAGGCTTGGCAGCAAATACTTTACTGGCTAAACAATTCCACCAATCCTTAGATGTTATTTTAAATGAGAATTTTTATTTCAACTTTCAACAATCTGTTGCTTATACATTATTTATGCTAATGATATATTCTGTGGTCTCACTAAATTCATACTTCTAGCACCTTGCTGTAGCTGACCTAGGATTTTTCTCTATATAAAAAAAGTTCATTTTACTTCTTCCTTTCCTATCTGGATACCTTACATACTCAATACACTAGCTAGGATCTTCAGTGTGTAGTTTTTCTAGAAAAAGTTGTAACTGTTACCCAGGTTGGTCTAACTCCGAGACTTGAGTAATACTCCCTCCCACACCTCAAGGTGATACTACAGGTCATGGCAATGCACTTACCTATTCAATGCAATGTAATGCAGACACGAATGATAAATCTTTATTAAGACAGGGTTTCTCAGTATAATCCTGGCTGTCTTGGAACTTGTTGTGTAGACCAAGCTAGCCTCAAACTCAAGAGTTTGCCTGCCTCTGCCTTCCGAGTTCTAGGAACAAAGGTGAGGAGAACCACAACTGCCCAGTTGCAGAAGTAACAGTCAACATATCCTTATTCTCTCTTTGAGGGAAAACGAGTACTAGCTTGTTCTTTCATGATTAATACATTATGAAGTGTTTCACAGATCATTAGCAAACAGATAAAAGGGTCTGTTTCTAATGTTCCCAAAATAAAATTTGCCAATTCTTTTTTTTTATATATATATATATATTTGAAACAGGTCTCACTGCATAGCTCTGGGTGTGGTGGAACTCATGATGTAGACCAGACTGATCTCAAATTCACAGAGGTCCACATGCTTATTTCCCAAGCTCTGGGAATAAAGGTGTGTGCCACTATACCAAGCTGGCTTTTGCCAATTCTTGAAACATGCTCACTGAGAGGATTATACAGCTTCTAAAAAGTCTATTCTGGATATTGATAAATTTATATTGATTCCTACTCTCCCTCTCTCCTTCTCCCTCCCCCTGCCCTTCCATGAGACAGTCTCACTATGTAGCCTAGAGCTATGTAAATCTGATTAGCCTCAAACTCATAGAGAGATACCCACCTCTGTCTCCTAAATGCCAGGACTATAGATGTGCATGGCCATTACTGACTGTAGATTGATTTCCAAATGTTAATCCAAATTCAGATTCCTGGGATGCAATCTTGTCTACTTAGACATGCTACATAAGCTTTCAATACATAGTTAGATTTATTCCGTTAAATTGTGTTTAGAATCTATACTCATAAGAGATACTGATATACATTTTCTTGTAAGGTCAATGTGTCAGTTAAACATGAGTGTGGCTTCCTAGAATGAGACAACTTTACAGGACAGTTTTACATATGAGTGTTATTTATTCCCTCTGTATGTTACAGGATTTAATAGTAAAGGGATATGAACCTGATGATTATTACAGGTGCTTTTACTATCAGCATAATTCAACAAGAAAAAATTATATTTTTCTGAGATAGGGTTGGGTCTCACCATGTAGCCCATACTGGCCTTGAACTCTAGATATTCAACCTTAGTCTACTGAGTGACAAGATTACTGGCATACACAACTGTTCCCATTGGTTCTTCTACTTATCTATGAATTTCATGTCTCCCAATGAATTGGATTGTTGTCATCTTTTTGTTGTTGTTGGTTTTTTTTGGTTTTTTTTTTTTTTTTGAGACAGGGTTTCTCTGTATAGCCCTGGCTGTCCTGGAACTCACTCTGTAGACCAGGCTGGCCTCGAACTCAGAAATCTACCTGCCTCTGCCTCCCAAGTGCTGGGATTAAAGGCGTGCGCCACCAATCGGGTGGATTGTTGTCCTCTAAATTGTTATCAGCAAGGAATTGTTCATAACATTAATCTGTTGCTATCCTTTGGATGCCTATAGTTTAGTCACCTCTGCTCCTAATTTTTTTTTCCCTAATCAGAATGAATATATGGATCAATCATTGTAATCTTCACTACAGATTGTTACTTAAGTATGTGTTCTATCTCCAAGAAAATTTTAAAAGGACTTGAAAAAATTCTTATTATGCATGATATTGCCCACAGCAAATAGCCACAGGCTATTTACACAACCATATTTTTTGACAAACCAAAGGATAAACAGGTGATAGTGAAAGTCAAAAGATAATATAAAATTCAAGAAACCATACTTTAGATTTCACACTGAGAGTCTTGTCAGAAAAACTATATAATCTTGGATAGTAAACTTGAGATTAAACATCTATTTGCAAAAGGAATAACAGTGTCCTCAGCATAAGATTACAAAATTTATATGGTATCCCACAAGGTGTCTGATGATTGTTAGTTTTCCTCCATACCAATGGACTAATGAGTTTTTTAACTATATAAATCCTTTAAGTCTATCATAATTTCAGAAAGAAATTAATGATAAAAGTCTAGATTTCATGCAGTGAGAATAGAAAGTTTTAATTTATATTCTAGCTATAATAAACATGTAAAACTTAAAATCTTACAAAGAAATAAGCAAAAGAAAAATAAGTTTTCCACTGGAGATCCACTGTCATAGTCCCTACTGGTAACTAATTTTTGTTTAGTTTAGTTTAGTTTTGTTTTTTGGGACAGGGTTTCTCTGTATAGCCCTGGTTGTCCTGGAACTCACTCTGTAGACCAGGTTGACTTTGAACTCAAATCCAATAATTAATTTTAACTATTTGTAATTTTAGTGATGATTGTCATGATTTAGTGGAAGCTAAGGAGTCACTAGGATGGAAGGAGGTAGGCATCTTAACTTTTCCCACTTCTACCTTGTCAGCTCTAACATTTTCACACAACCATTGGGTTTATGTTACTGATTCCTGTTCTACAATCATGTTTAAGTCTTCACTGGTTTGTATATAAGTCACTACATTCTAAAAACCACAAAGCCTATCAACCATCATCAAAATCATGCTTATGTGATTAATTTTTACAGAATGTATACAAATAACCCTTTTAAGAGGAAATGTATATCACTGCATCTATTCTAGTTGTTCAGATTGGAACAGATTTCACTTCACTTTTACTAATTGCTCAAATTTTTAGCACAATGTTTACTGACTTGGTTACTGAATTTCCTTGTTTTGCCTTCTTAGTCTTAGTCTTCTTGGTTTTCACTGATTGTGGCTTACATCATTTACTCATGAACATCACCCAAGTTCTGACACATGGTTGGTCTTTTTAAAATAAATCTAATACATTTTAAAATATATTCTTATCAGAAATTTTTATTTTCTATTTTAAAGATACTACTGTCCAGTCTAGCAATGTAGTTAATATTCAGAGATGTTTTTCTACCTGGCTGGGTAAAATCTCCTTTTTATTAGATGACATTTTATGCTTTTCTTTCAGTGGGGAAACAACTGAGACAAAGTATCTATCTCTATTAACTAGGCTAGCCTTGAACTCAGCTATCCTTTCTCAGCATCCTTCATGCTAAGGTTAGTGGGAGCTAGCACAGTTGGAGAAATGTATAGTGAATACACAGCACAGGGTTAGGGAGATGACTCAGTGGATAAAGTGCTCCCATTCAAGCATTTAAGACCAGTGTTTGAGTCCTTAGACCCTACAAAAAAGCTGGGTAGGAACCACACACACACACACACACACACACACAGAGGTTAAAAAAATAAAAACATTTAGAGGGGATTAAAGATTTAGTTCAATTGTAGAGTGCTTTAGCTAGCAGGCATAGGGTCTTGGGTTTAGTCCTCAGTGCTGAGAAAGAGGACAAAGAGTGAGCACACACAAACACACACACTCTAGAGATTTCTCTCTCTCTCTCTCTCTCTCTCTCTCTCTCTCTCTCTCTCTCTCTCTCACACACACACACACACACACACACACACACACACACACACACGCACAAAATTCAGAGGGCCAGTGAGATGACTCAACCCATCAGGAACTTGCCAGCAAACCTGACAACACAAGTTCGATTCCCAGGACCCACATGGTAAAGGGAGAGAAATGACTCCTTCAAGTTGTTCTCTGACCCCCACCCCCCACATTTACACACATACAAAATAAATAAGTGTAATGTTAAAAACTTTTTTGTTTGTTTGTTTTTTTCGAGACAGGGTTTCTCTGTGTAGCCCTGGCTGTCCTGGAACTCACTCTGTAGACCAGGCTGGCCTTGAACTCAGAAATCCACCTGCCTAAGCCTCCCAAGTGCTGGGATTAAAGGTGTGCGCCACCACCGCCTGGCTAAAAACTTTTTTTTAAACAAGTGGAAAAAGTGAGGAAAAAATAAATGATTTCAACCACTGGCCTCTCTATGTACATTGACAAAAAAAAGTAAATATACATATAAAAAGTATACTTTTACAAAGAAAAATAATAAGTTTTAAGTCAACTAATACTCACTGTATTCAAGCTTCTTTCTCTTCTTTTTCTCCTTCAATTGTTCCTCATCTTCTCTGACTCCTCCTCCTTCCCTTCCTTCCTCTCCCAGTGTATCATAAAATAATGGCTCTCGATTAGCAGCCTTCTTATGGAAATGCTTTGTTTTAGATCCCCCTTTAACCAACACAACTTTTCTTTTCAAACAAGTGCAACCAAACATGCAGTCTGGTCGGCGGCAGTGAGCAGGCTGGCGCTTCTCCAAAGCTAGACTGGAACACACACAGCCCAGGCGACAGAAGTCATTGTTGCATGGCGGAGCTCGTTTCCTTATGATTGTGTGGATAGGTTTAGTTTTGAGAGATGCCTAAAGTTAAAGGAGAACATTAAAATTTTACTAAATCATCCCAATTCTACCAACAACTTAAGTGTCACAAACTGATCTACCTTCTAATTATTAGTATTAACACAAGACTCCACAGATTCAAAGGTCAGACATACATATCATTAGGGCTCTGAGTAAGCAAGCTGCCACTCTGATGCATTAGCAAAGGAGATTTCTCATTAAGAGCAAAAATACCAAATACAGATTATTTACTCAATGGAAACCACATATAATGTTCTTCTGAAGGGACTGATGAGCCCAAGGTGCATAGGTCAAACTGTTTCATAGATTTCCTGGAAGACAAGCAAGCTCATATTGCCTAGCGTAGAACAGCCTAGTAGTAACTGTCCGGCAGCATATATTCTGCAAAATGCAAAATAATTACTACTATTTTATACAAAATATCCCAAGTAAACAATAAAAATAAAAGAAAATCATACATGCTTGAATCTTTATAATGACTAGAAAATACAGGACACAAGCTAGGAGTTGACTCAGTGGATAAAGCACTGACATTCAAGCATTTAAGACCAGAATACAGATTCCTAGAATTTACATAAAAGCTAGGCAGGCAAGAGAGCCACCAAGGCTCTCAGTACTTCCGAGGCAGAGATGGGGATCCCTCGGGCCAGCTGGCTAGCTAAACTAGCTCGTTTCAAGAAGAGATCCTATTTCCAAAGATTATGGGGAGAGGGACATGTGACATGAACTTTTACCTACAAGCACATATGCATGCCCAGATGTACATATATCAGCACACGTGTATGTATGATCATGCATAGAAACACACACCCATACATGCATACACCACACACACAATTACAGAAAAGCATTTACTACCAACATCTCATGATCTTCAGCTCTACAATTCAGTATAGAATTTTATTTTTTTACTGTGTGTGCATGATATATAAGGGTATATATGTCACAGCACAGAAGACAGTCAGAAGACAAAATTATGCATTGTTTCTGGGGATTGAACTCAAGTCACAAGGTTTATGCACAAAGCATGTTTACTCACTAAGCCAGCTTCCTAGCCCCAGAATTTTATTTTATCTTATTTTATTTTTGGTATTTATTTCTCTGTAGCATATGCACAATGTAAGCATACATAACTGTGTAACTATGCCACCCCATGGATATACATGTGAAGTCCAGGGATCAGGGGCCGGCATCTTTATGATTTTCTACCTGTTTCTATTTGTCTGAGACAGAGTCTTACCATGTAGCTTGGCTACCCTGGCATTCACTATGTAGATCAGGCTGGCCTAGAACAGACTTCTGTCTCCTGAGTACTGGGATTAAACACGTATGCCAAGCCAAGTGTTGTTTGTATCCCACACCCTTAACCCCAGCATTTGAGAGACAAGACAGGCAGATGTCTCTGAATTCAAGGAGAACATGGTCTATAAAGTGAGTTTCAGAACAACATAGTGAAACTGTCTCAATGATGACGATGATAAAAAATAAAGCATGTACCACCATGCTTAACTTACATTGTTTTTTTATATAGTCTCTCACCAAAACTGAACCTCAACATTTTGGCTAGATTGGCTAGCCAACAAAATCTACCTATCTTTGTCCCCAATCCCAAGTACTGGAGTTATAGGCATCACACCTGGTGTGTATGTCAGTGCTAGGAATCTTAACTCAAGCCCTCATGCTTAGATAGCAAGCAATTCAGTAGAGAATTTTACATTCATTCATTCATTTATTCACTGTGTTTCCCTTTACTGGCAGAAGAGAGCTAGACTCAAAACATTAGTTCATAGAAAGTAAGTGAAGACATCCTCTGAAGCGATCCCATTAATTGTTACCTAGGTAATTGAAATGCTAAACCCTAACTTATCCACTTCCCAAAGTATCAATGTTTAATTTTTAACTAAGTACTAATGCCTACAGAAAATAGCAAATACTTACTTGAGCAGTAAGCAGAGTTGTCAAGGAGACATCTGCTCGCTCTTCAGTAATATAGGTCCTTGGTTTTCCTTCCCAGAGCGCACAGTCTTCCAGGTCCATAAGCTTTACTTGAGATTTCGACAAGCCTGGAGGGCGAGTTCCTTGCTGCTGAAGGTGCTGCTGCTGGGCCTGCCGCAAACTAATCTGCTTTGGAAATGCACTTTCATCTACAGATGGCACAACCAAGTTAGTCACCTGATTATCTGAAGTCAAACTTAAGGAATTCTTGGTAATTTTATCTCCGGGGCTCACATTAGAGTTTTTCTGCTTTGGTGAGACAGGGTATGGTAAAATAGACTTATAAGATGATTTAGTTCGGCCACTGAGTGTTGTCTGTTTGTTCTGAGCCTTTGTTTTTCGAGAAGCAGTGGTTACAGAACGAGGCTTCCCAGAGTGAGAGGTAGAAGGGGAAATGGTAGATTGCTTCTTTAGTACACTATCAAGAGTTCGAACATAGCTGGTACTCTTGGTGGGTAGCTGGTACACTACTGGAGATGTGGGAGCATTTGAAGAGAAACCCATGCTTGTTTCCATCAATTTGCCTTCATTTTCCAAGTACTCATCTAGCTTATCACTACAGAAAGCAGAACGGTTTTTCAGTGAAGACTCTGAATTTCCACCTAGAAAATAAGAAAATACAAAACATTTAAACCTTGAAGGGTCTTTGCTCTCTAAGAACTTTCTACAGGGTCAGGAATATTGAACTATATGCTATTGAAACTTCTCTCAACTGTTCCTATTCAGAAAGAAGAAAAAATAGAAAACCAAGCAAAATGAAGACAGTGTCTCAGATACAAGCCATCAAACCTTTTCACCTAACTATAGTAACCAGTGATGAGTAAAAATGTAACAGCAAGAGAAATAGAAAAACCAACAGAAGGCCAAGGGATTATTTAAGAGACTTGAAACATGGAGTCTGAAACATGATGCAAGGAAAGAGAAGAAGCCATAAAAGGAGAGCATAACCTGTAAGGGTTCACATTTATTTGGTTTTGTTTTGTTTGAAATAAAATTCTCACTAAGTAGCCCTGGATGTCTTGAATCTGGCTATGTAGGAACTAGGCCAGACTTCTTACAATCTTCCTTTGCTTCTGTTGACCTCCCAAGTGACTGAACTATAATGGCATATCACCATACCTACCAACATCCTAGTTTTAGGAAAAGGAAAAGTCAGTAAAGATTTAAATATATTGTTGTAAGAATATATACAAACTCGCTGGGTAGTGGTGGAGCAAGCCTGTAATCCCAGCACTTGGGAGGCAGAAGCAGGAGGATTTCTGAGTTCGAAGCCATCCTGGTCTACAGAGTAAGTTCCAGGACAGCCAGGGCTACACAGAGAAACCCTATCTCTAAAAAACCAAAACCAAACCAAAAAAGACTATATATAAACTCAAAGGTAAAGAAGACTTCTAGTGGACAAATGGTAAACCAAGCTACTTAGGATATAAGTAGCAAACAAATCCAGTGAGAAAGGAAAAGCAGACAAATAGGTTCATATTTCCAATTAAAAGCTTTGGGTTACAAATATTATTGTGAACTATCAGACTATCAGAACTATTAGACAACTCTGAAGGTATATAATCTTGACGATGCTTTTGTAATTAAGTATAACAAAAGAAAACCATTTTAAAGCTGCAAGGATTACTGGACAGGAGTGGAGCCCCGGGTGTGGCTAAGGAGAAAACAAACACCAGCAATCCACTGGTTTTAGTTCAGTTTAGAGAGATGAAAAGGATAAGTGGTTCAATGAGACTAACTTGATTTGAAAGAGGGTCTCACCTCACTATGTAACACTGGCTGGTCTGGAACTTGCTAAGTACACAGAATAGACTCAAACTCACAGAAATACACCTGCCTCTGCCTCCCAAGTGGCAGAGAAAGAAAAAGATACATCTAACATCAACAGTCAACATAGAAAAGTTAGATTCCTTTAAAAAAAAATTCTGCATGAAAAGTAATATGCATGTAGTCAGAAGGAAAGAAAAAGATACATCTAACATCAACAGTCAACTTAGAAAAGTTAGATTCCTTTAAAAAAAATTCTGCATGAAAAGTAATATACATGTAGTCAGAAGGGCACAAACCAAAAACTATCCCAAGTATTGGGATAAAAGACAAGTGCTACTACCCAGGACAAGACTACATTTTTCAAAACATACATAGACTTTAAAAGTAAAACAAACACTAATGACCAGCCAGGCTTAGTGGCATATGCCTGCAATTCCAACACGTGGGGAGCGAGCAGGAGGTCTGAAAGCTCAAGGCCAGCTTTCCACACTCAATGAGACCGCATTTGAAAACAGAAAAGGAGCTGGGCTTGTCTGAGGAGGAACGTGCTGGAAAAGCTGTTGGGACTTCTCTGAACCTTCTCAAGTCTCTTGTGGTACTATCAAAACAAGAAAAAAATAAAAAATAAAAAACAATCAAAACCAAACATCTAGTTACCTTCATTCCTAGATGCAGAAGCATTCTGAAATTTTCCTCTCCATCCCTTGATCTTGGTAAAGTCGTTGGTCTTCCCTGTCCTAGAAACAAAAGGAAATCCAGCATCTATAAAAGAAAAAGCAAAATAAATGACCAAAGTTCTAGCCAGTCAAATTACTCTTTCTCTACTATGAATACATCTATGTATTAATTCTATGTCAAGAAATGAAAGATTTACTCTCTAAATATCCTAAACTGGAAAATAAAAGTAATGTTTTAAAATTTATACTACAAATAACCTAAACATTAAAGAAGGAAAATAATGTTCACTTATACAAATGCTATCTACATACTCACCAGGTGAGGCAGGGTTGGTTCCTCCTGTAACATTCCATAGGGGAAAGCTGGTGGCTGGAGTCAAAGGCAATTGTACTCCCAAGTATTTAAGATCAATGCTCATTGTTGGATCCACCGAATTCAGTTTTAAGCCCACTACAAGAAAAAAGGACCACCATCCATATTATCTCCCTTCTTTCTTAAAAAAAAAAAAAAATAAAAAAAGCTCAAAGAGTTATTGAAAAAAAAATTGTAAAAGTACAAATTATTCAGTAATCACTAACAGCTTGCTTCACTTAAATCCCTATGTTATGGTATTACATATTACCTACCCCTGAATGAGGGCAAAATACTAAAGCTGCACGGAAATAAAGTCTGTCAATAAGCTAAGCTAAAGGGAGAATAGGAGCAAAATAGTCTCAAGCAAATAATGAAGAGAAAAGCATGCCTTGCCAATTGCTTCATCAAAATCTTTGTTACAGCCTTGTGAGAACCTAACCAAAGGATACAATTAAGCCATGCTCAGATTGCAAATACATAGAAAAATATAAAATACAAATATATTTTGTTTTAGCTTACCAAGTTTGTAGTAATTCTTTAAGCAGCATAAATAAATAAAGCAAAATCCAATTTTTTTATTATTTAGCTCAAAACTTTATTATTTAGCTTTATTTAGTTCAGAGGCCTGCTAGAGCCTCTAATTAAAAATTTGCTACAGATGGAGTTTCTGACCTGATCATAGTCATTAATTCTCCAGTTATTATCAATGAACCTAAAATGAAAATTACTTATAAATTAAGAGACAATATTTTAGGAAAACATTTCACTGAATTAAAGGGGAGGCAAAGAGTTTGGCTAAACTGATTGGACAGCGAGAACCAGGGAACCTGTCTCTTTTTCTCCTAGCAACAAGACTACAGGCATGTACTGCTATACCTGGTATTTTATGTGTGTGCTAGGGATTAATGTAAGGTATTCATATACTTCACATCAAGCACACTTCATCTACTAAGCCATCTCTTCAGCCCCAAGTATTATGTGAGTGACTGTGTGTGTGTGTGTGTGTGTGTGTGTGTGTGTCCTTACATGTTATTTAAGAAATAAAAGTAGTGGCCAACTCTCAAAGGAAAAAAAAGTAGCCAGAGTTTTAATAGATGCAAAATGTTCCCATTTTGAAGAGAAAACACTGTTTTTTACTGTGATACATATTCTTTGTATACAAACTGCTAGAAGACCTAGATGTGTTTTTAAAATTGAAAAGAACTTTAGAAGTGGAAAAAATTAAAAAACTGTTAATTGACAGGTACTGAAATGAAAGCAAAGATGGAAGGGCAAGAGAAAATGAAGGGAGAAATAAGCATAAAGGGGTAGGAAAGAAAAGAGGAAGGCAAATGTACGAAAGACAAACTGGCTTGTCCACATTTTGAAACTAGTACCTTCTTGAAGAGCAGGATGTATCACCTGCTTATGCCTCAAAGACTTCAAATCTTCTATTAATTCCTTTTCCAACTGGAAAATTCTTGTTCTGCAACCTACTCACAAAACAGTGATGAAATAATGTACAGCAGAATAAATATTCCACACTTCACCACTACAACCCAACAGCAAATACATCAAAATTTATACTGTTAGATAATACCTGGATCATTTGTTGTTGTGGTCTGAAGACTAGAAGGTTCTTCTGTTGTCCCATCAACTGCATGAATATCAAGAGCCTCCTATACATTAAAAATAAAACCCAGTTATGTTGCTTCTAAAATTTTTAAAGGAAATTAAACATATAAGAAAAAAATGATGACAATGATGAGTGGCTGGAGGAAGTACTCAGTAGCTACAGTACATGCTGTGTAATCATGAAAAGCTGGTTTATCCCAGTATCCATGTAAAAGCTGGGTATAGTGCCACTTTTCTGTAACTCCTGGTGGTGTTTAGAATGAAGGAAAAGACTCTCTGAAGCCCACTGGTTAGCCTAGCCAATCAGTGAGCTCCAGCTTCAGTGAAGATACCCTGTCTCAAAGAATAAGACTGAGAGAAAAAAGAAGAAGGTTCCAACCTCTAGCCTCTGCACATAGGCATGACACTCAAGGATATGCATACACCGTCACTAATATAAAGAATATTTTAAAATAATAAAAGACTACGAGTATGAAATACCATGTTTTAGCAATTGCTCCAAATTCACAGAACAGGAATAAATGTTCTCACACTTTTTGGGGTTTCTTGTCTTTTTGTTTTGTTTTATTTTGTTTTGTTGGCACTGTTTCACGTAACCCAGGCTGACCTCAAACTCATTAAGAAGCTGGGAGTGGCAGTCATTTCCTGATCATGCAGCCTCTCTACCCCCTATGTGCTACATTTGCAGGCATGTATCACCACATCCAATATAATGTGCATTTTATTATTTTCTACAGTATTAGCGTTCAATTACTTTAATCATCAGAGTCTAAATCAGAAAGGTAGCCAGTCTAGTGGTAGAAGACTTGCATCATTATTATTATTATTATTATCATTAAGACCCCAGGTTTGATCTCCAGTGCTCTTCTCCCCATTTCTGCTACACACACAAGGGTGGGGGTGGAAATAGGGGAGTCAGAGAGGCAAGATGAAGAGGAGGAAAAAACGAGGAGGAAAAAGAAAGGAAGAGGAGAAAGAAACATGGATCACCACCACCATCACTACCACCACCACCAGGAAGACAAAAGCAAAAGCCAAGCTGATCATGGTGGCAAACACCTGTTATCTTAGCACTTGGCTAGCTGAGGCTATCCTGGGCATATAATGAGAATATCTCAAAAGACAAACAAACACCCTAAACATGAATAGAATCTTATACACGACCAACATTAAACTATATTTACATACACACTGTATTCTCATGTCTCAGAGCCTACATAAAGAAGCTTTCTAAGCAGCAGAGAAAGAAAAAGACACATCCAACATCAACAGTTAACTTAGAAAAGTTAGATTCCTTTAAAAAAAATTCTGCATGAAAAGTAATATTCATGTAGAGTCAGAGGAGCACAAACCAAAAACTATCTATGGATAAAAATGTTAGTACTTAGCTGGGCACAGTGGCATATATGCCTTTAGCCCAGCTCTTAGAAGAAAAAGCAGATAGATCCCTGAGTTCAAGGCTAGTCTAATCTACAGAGCACATATAGCTAGGGCTATGCAAAAAGACCTTATCTCAAAATAAAAAAAAATATGCTAGTATATTTGTTCTCTAATACTCTTATTACTAACCAGTCAGTGTTGGAGAGATGAAGTTACCTCAGAAAAAAAATTCAGTTAACTTTTCGTGCATTGTTAAGCTTTGGAGACTGCAAGAATGAAAATTTCAAATTCAATTTTCTTTTTCTTTTCTTTTTTTCAAAATTTTATTTAATGAATGTATGCTGTGCTACATGTATCTGCCTTCCTGAAGAGGGCATCAGATCCCCCTACAGATGGTTGTGAGCCACCATGTGGTTGCTGGGAACTGAACTCATGACCTCTTGAAGCTCAGTCAGTGCTCTCAACTGCCGAGCCATCTCACCAGCCCCCAAGTTCAATTTTCCAACACTGATGTTATAGCTCACAAATGGCAGCAACTCTAGTAGCTCCAGGGCAACGTGAAACCTCTGGCCTCCACAGGTACCTGCACTCACATACACAGACACACATAAATCCTTTTAATCAGATAAACATACTGAACAAATTATAGAGTGAGATCTACACAAAGATACATTTTTAAAGTCTATTTCAAAGCAAGTATCTTAAGAGGTGATTACTGTTTAACTAAACCAAATGTTAACACTCACTCAGTATCCCCAAACATATGCATTAATAAAAGTGGTTTCTAAATTTTAAGCTAATATTGAATTCAAAACTGATTAGCAGACCTTAAAAATAAAGCTGATCATTAATTACACCCTTACCTTTGATTCAAAGGAAACAAAGAGCACACCATCCACATCTTCCAGGTCAGGCTTCACGTCAGGAAAGGCACTTCCAGGGCCTACAGGAATGTTCTTTGATGCAGTTAAAGATTTCCCTGTGTTTTTAGGTGGTCGCCCTGCCTTAGAGAGCCTCAACTTCCTGGGCCTCCCTCTTTTCCCTGGAGTGTTTGGAGAGGCCCTCTGACTAGCAGTCACAGTCTTTGAGGGTACTGCCATTTTAAGCATCGTTGTTCGCTTTTTGCCTAGGTCCTCTTTTCCTGAAAATGAGTCTCCAGTTGATCCTTTTGAACTGTCATGTATTCTTTCCGCATTACAGTTGTCAAATATGTCAGGGTATTTCCAATTAGGCTCTTTAAGTAAAGTATATTTTTGTACAATTCTGAGATCTGATGAATGTTTTCTGAGACTATTTTCTGAATCCTTGCTTAAGCAAAAGCCAGTCCCATCAGAATTTTCAATATATGCAGGCAAATATTCTAATTCTGCCAACATAGATTTATCTTTTCGAGATGTGGAAAGCATATTATCAGGTAATTCAGAAATTTTCACTGTGCTTTTTGTGACAGCACAGGGCTCCAGGTAAACTACTGGCATTTTCCCAGCATCTAATTTAAACATTTTAGCTTTAGCAACACCTGGGCTATTTGGTAGCCATTTATAAGGCGAATGGTCAGCTTCCAAATTATCAACTTTATTGTGCCTCTTTAGTTGTTTCTCTAGTATAGGATCATCATCGCTGTTTGAATATACATCCGTTTCCTCATCTGTCTCTTCTTGTTTCACTGCAATCCCTTCTGGGCATTCACCAAGTTCATAATCATAATCATCTAGAGGCTCCTCTTTAATGACGACATTAAAGTTTCCATTCGGGTTTAATGGTGAAGAAATCTGGGAATCATCTTCAAAACTGTTCACAATATGACTAGAGGGGTAGAAGAAGGAAAAAAAAGTACAGAACTATCCAAAAACAAGACTCAAGACTCAGGGAAGGAAAAACAGTTCTTAAAACCAATATATCCATCAGCTTTCATGAGACATTACTTAAAAATTGTAACTTAACAAAGTGCTCAAAAGCAAATTATAAACATCACATGCACCGGGCAGTGGTGGCGCACGCCTGTAATCCCAGCACTCTGGGAGGCAGAGGCAGGCGGATTTCTGAGTTCGAGGCCAGCCTGGTCTACAGAGTGAGTTCCAGGATAGCCTGGGCTATACAGAGAAACCAAAATAAACAAACAAACAAACATCACATGCTTATCAATGTTTCACACACACACACACAAAAAAAAATTACAATTCAAGAGCAAAGTTTCAGGTCTGGGAATGTAGCTCAACTGGTAAACTGCTTGCCTAGAACACAAAAATCCTAAATTCAATCTTCATCACTACATAAACTAACATGGTCACTTATATAAATAAAATGAGGAGAAAAGAATATCATTAAATCAAAAAGAATATCATTATAGACCTTATAAAATGTGTTTGCCTTTAGATACTGATCATATATACAGAACTCCATACTAAAAGTCAGCTAAAACCAACCAAAAATCAAACTCTTAAAAAAAGCATGCATCATCAAATGCCAATAAGGGGAAAGATGTCTACTATAGCTGAGCCTGTGGTGACCGTCTCTAATCCCAGCGCAGAGATAGGTCTCTGAGTTCAAGGCCAGCCTGATCTGCATGCCTTGAGTTCCAGTTCAGCCAGGGATATACAGAAAAAACCCTGTCTCTAGAAACCAAAACAGTCTACCATAACTAGGAATTACAATAAATTAACGTGCTTTCAAACTGCTAGTTCTTTTCTGTATTTCAGATAAAATACCTAATACAAAACTTAACATCTTGGGGGCTGGAGAGATGGCTAAGCGGTTAAGACCACTGACTGTTCTTCCGAAGGTCCTGAGTTCAATTCCTAGCAACCACATGATGGCTCACAACCATCTGTAATGAGATCTGATGTGTCTGGTGTGTCTGAAGAGAGCTACAGTTTACTCATATACATTAAATACATACACACATACATCTTTAAAAAACTCATTTTCAAGGAATAAGTGTGTAGCTCAGTAGCAGAATGACTGCCCAGTAAGTGTAAGGTCCTATGTTCAATTCCAGCACCCTTCTTACCCCCCACCCAAATAGACATGACATATTTTCAGTGTGAAAAATTTACCACAGCAGCTATGGTACTAGTCGGGGGTAGTGATGGCACATGTCTTTTACCCCAGCACTCAGAGGTAGACCCGAGGTGAGGCCTGCCAATTCTTCATAAAAAGCTCCATGCCAGCCTGGGCTACATAGTGAGACTGTGAGGAAAAAAAAGATTTTGCCACAAACCTCCAAAATAAAAGGCTAGGTTACAGCTGGGTATGCTTGTAATCTATAAAGTGCTTCAAAGTATTACAGAAAACAGGAAGAGAAGTAACTAGTGTTTCCAAAACCATTCTACAAACCCAGTATTACCTTGATTAACAAAATAACAAAACCAGATAAGAATAGAACAAAAACAGGAAACTAAACCAATTTCCCTGATGTACCAAGATTCAAAATTCTCAATAAAAAGTTCAACCTCACTGATGATGGCGCAGGCCCTTAATCCCAGCACTTAGGAGGCAGGAGCAGGTGGATCACTGTGAGTTCAAGGCCAGCCTGATCTACAGTGTGAGCTCCAGCACAGCCAGGGATACACAGATTAACACCACCCCGGAAAAACAAAGCAAGCATCTAGTAATAAAAAGACCTACAGAAACTAGAAACAGAAGTAATACCTCAGCATCATAAAGCAACATACAATTTACCTGTGCTAAATGGGAAAAAAAGCAAAACATATCCTCTAAAATAAAAATTAGACAAGTGTCTATTCTGGTGGTTCTTGTCCAAGATATTGCTTGAAGTCAGAATAACAAGACAAGAAAGAAAAGGGATACAAGTAAGAAAGAAGAGTTAAATTATCTCTATCTGCTGAGTGTGATATGAAACAAACATAAACATGTTAAAAAAAAAAATCAGTAGATTTTCTATTTAGTTACTGTCTCCTGTCCTACACCCAATCCCACCCCACCCCCATTCCATAAGTTCTGACTATGTAGCTCTAGCTGTCCTAGAACTCAATATGTAGACCAGGCTGGCTTCACAGAGATTGGCCTGCCTCTTCCTCACAAATGCTGGAGTTAAAAATATGTACTATCATGTCCAGTTTAAATCAGTATTTTTTTTTTCTTTTTTTTCTTTTTTTGGTTTTTTGGATTTGGTTTTTTCGAGCCAGGGTTTCTCTGTATAGCCCTGGCTGTCCTGGAACTCACTCTGTAGACCACGCTGGCCTCAAACTCAGAAATCCACCTGCCTTTGCCTCCCAGAGTGCTGGGATTATAGGCGTGCGCCACCACCACCTGGCGAATCAGTATTTTCTATCTTCAAATGTGCTGAAAAAGAAATCCAGAAAACAACTCCAATCACAGTAGATTTCTTTTTCTTTCTTCAAAAGAAAAAGGAATAAACCTAACCAGGAATGTAAAGACTTCTATAATGAAAACTATGACACTTAGGAATAAAATTTAGGAAAACATGAGAATATGGGAAAACTTTCCAGGCTTATGGATTGGGAAAATTAATATTGTGAAAAATGGCTAACTTTCTGAAAGCTACCTAGAGATTCAATGCAAACTCCATCAAAATTTCAAAGACTTTCTTCACTGAACAAGAAAAAGAACAGTCCTAAGGTTCATATGGAAGCACTCAAGCCTCTAAATACCCAAGGCAATCCTAAGCAGAAAGAACAATGCAAAAGATACCAGTTTTAAATAAAAATAACAAAGTTGTATTAAGAAAAACAACATGGCACTGGCAAAAGACAGATGTATAAAGCAGTAAAATAGAACAGAGGACCCAGAAATATAAACCATGCGATTTAGGTACCTTTCAACAAAGGTACCAAAACCAGATATCATATGCGTACATTTGTGTACATACGTGTACACACACACAAACAACCTAAATAACCTCGTCACCAAATAATGGCATTTAATTTTCATTATCAATTTAGTAATATTTTGGATCACCACGAAAATACATTTCTGCGGTGTTTATGAGGTTATTTTCCAGAAATAGAAATTGAAAATGCAGAGAATGGGAACACTCATCCCAATAAAATGATGTTCACAATCCCATGGGCTAGGGTACCAGGCTGAACAAATATCGAAAGAGAGCCAGTGGAACACCAGTATTCATATTCCTGGACCTCCTGATAGTGGAGACAGTATGAGCAGCCGCCTCTCACTACTGCCATCATGCCTTTCATACCATGATGAACTGTGTTCTCAAACTGTTAACTAACGCTATCAAAGTGAAAAATCTACTCAAAATGAATCAAAGATGTTAATATCAGTCCTGAAACCCTAACAGCTAGAGCAGTAGTTCTCAACCTTCCTAATGCTGTGATCCTTTTAATACAGTTTCTCAGGTTGTACTCACCCCCAACCATAAAATTACTTCATTCTACTTCGTAACTATTATTTTGCTGCTATGAATTGCAATGTAAATATTTAATATGCTGGGTATCTGAAAGAGTCTCAATTCTCAGGTTGAAAACCTGTGGGCTAGACAAAAACATAGGCATAAGCAAAGACTTTTTGTAAAGAACTTTTACAGATTGAGAAATAGCAAAAATTGACAAATTGAATGAAATTTAAAAGGCCTGCACCACAAAAAGGAACAAAATAAAGAAATGGCCTAAAACAGCAGAGGCTATAGCTCTTCGGTAAAGAGCTTAACCTGGTACTATCCAACCAAAAGAAAAAGCCTATAGAGTAGGAGAAATCAGTATCAAAAGGAAGGAATGGAAAGGAAACTAAGAAAGGAGAACAATTTGAGTTCAGGAATTCAAAACCGACCCAAATAACAGTTGATCCCAGATTTTCTTTTTAAAGGGGGGTAAGAGGTGGGGAGTGGGCCTACTGAATTCCAAGCTAGGACTATATAGTAAGACCCTGTCTTTAAAAAATAAAAACAAGCACGCCTGTAATCCCAGCACTCTGGGAGGCAGAGGCAGAAGAATTTTTGAGTTGAGGCCAGCCTGGTCTGTCCTGGAACTCTAGAACTCACTCTGTAGACCAGGCTGGCCTGGAACTCAGAAATCCACCTGCCTCTGCCTTCCAAGTACTAGGAATAAAGGCATGTGTCACCACCGCCTGGTGATTTTTTTTATTTTTTTATACAAAGGTTCAATTATATTAAATGAATTGATTTTTATTTTTAGAAAATACATTAGGACATTTTCATAGATAACAATTTTCAAATTGTAGTTTATCTGGACCATTTATGAGCTAGGAAGAACTTAGGGCAGCAAATTTAGCTTATGAGTACATCTTATGCCTTAATTGTTAACTGTTTCAGTTATAATTTAGTTTTCCTTCTTTTCCACAAAATGTCATGAATGTCTACATGTGCTAACAAAGATTAAGCCACAAATAAAAGCTTCCTGTATTGATAAATTATCCAATCTGCCTGCAATTCTAGATCCTAAACCCAGTACATTTTCATCACAGAAAAATAAAACTGTCACATCAAAGAATTAAAAGCAGGTGTGGTTAACTTTATAGCAACTGATATTAATCAACATCTATAGCATTTCACAGAATCAATGATTTCCAAAATATGGCCCACCTCAATCTTTTTATCTCTAAGAACAGAAAAACTATTATCCAACCAGAGAGGTAATCAGTGAGTAAAGGTGCAGAATTTGATGTCCCAGAGCCACATGAACTCTAAAGTTGTCCTTTGACCTATACACACGCACATACACTAAATAAATGTAAATTTAAGAAAAAAATATAACTTACCTTTCAGAAATCTCATGTTTCAACTGAGGAACTTCATGTGTCGAATCAGTATTCATAAATCCAAGAAAGTCTTGTTTTACATTATGGGGAGCCTTCTCTAAACCAAGACTTGATGTTTCATGACCCCTTAACACAGGATCAAAATCACCTGAATGTATCTCTGACCCCTCACCTTCTGTAAGACGAACACGATGACCAGGAGAACTAGAAACACTATTCCCTTCTTGATCAGAGCTATTTCTCTGTTTTCCATCTCTCTGAGGTTTACTGCTCAACCCATCATCCCGAAAGCCTTTGGCAAATGGATTATAATCTATTTTCAACTGAGTAATCTGAATGTTCTGATAAGCTGTTACTGCAAAAAATTCAGTCTGGGGGAAAGTAAAAGTATGAACACCAGGGCCATTTAACTGTATCACTTCTGTAGCCTTTTCTGCTGGCACCAAATGAAGTCTTGGCAGGTAACGATGCATAGAGTGCAAGATGATATGTCCTTCCTGGTCCAGTGTATTGTTGGTAAGTTTGAGTTTATAGAAAGATACTGGTTGATGCATCCAATAATGACCTGTAGAAGGAGATTCTGGATGAATGAAAACTCTCCCCAAAATATGGGGTTCAGCCTTGCCACTGGGTTCCCACCAACGACCATTCCACTTATACCGATGACTATCCACGGGAGATATGTCCATTACAAGGATATACTTTAAATTTGAATCTAAGCCTGTTATCCAATAGCGACAATAAGGAAACATGCGTCTTCCCTGTTTGGTCAGAATCATCTCTGTGCTTCGATTATGGAACTCATTCCACATACTATTGTTATCAAGGGTAACAGTGATTTTTCCCACAGTACAATCAGCTGGAAGGCAAATTTTCTCTTTAGATTTTCCTGGTGATGACTCCCTACTCAACAAAGCACGGGCATCTCTATTTGTAACCAAAATTCCTTGATCAGTTTTGCCATTTCCTGGCTGTTTTAGGATGACAAAGAAGGTAGGTGGTGCTCCTGTCACTGTCCCTCCATCTTGATTGGCCAATATGATTTGCTGTTTCTCTTCCATGATTCCGTTGAGAGATTCAGTAGTAAAAAAAAAACTTCAGTCAATACATATTTACAAATGCTGTCTCATCCCTAAAAAACAAACAAACAAAAAACAGAGCAAAAAGCCTTTAGTCAATTCAGAATTTTTCTAACAAAAATACAACTGTTAGGGCTGAACTGTAACTCATCTGGTAGAGATTTGCTAGCACACATGAAGTTCTGGGTCCAATTTCCAGCCCTGCATATACCAGAAGTAGTGGCACAGACCTGTACTCTAATCTAAGGACTTGGAGGATGGAGAAAAAGTACAAGTTCAAAATCAGTTAGCATATAGCCACAGATAAACTTGCCCATGCTCCAGTAAACAATCACCTACCTAGGCTCAAGCAAGCAACCCTACTTAAACTTAGTAGAGGCCAGAGAGATGGCTCAGCAGGTCAGGCAAGCTAGTTAATCTGAGTTCAATCCCTGACAAAAAAGTGAATAAAGAGAATTGATTTTAAAAACCTGTCCTTTGACCTCAATGTTCATTAGGTGACATGCAGACTCACACAAGGACACACTAAAAATTTATCTAACCTTTAAACTCATTGAGACACAGACACAAAAAAAACATTAATATTAATATATTGAGAAAATATGTTTCAATTAGAGAGGGAAAGAGGAAATGAGGGTGAGATGTAGGGATGAAATTAGTAAAACTCATGCAATCCGATGCAAGATACAAGTATGAAATTGCCAAAAAATAAGTAAATTTAAGGGAATTCAAGATCACCATGGGATACATGAGAACCTGTCACAAAAAACTGATCATGTTATCCAAAAACATTCCTAATTCTCTTAAGACACAGTTTATAGCCTTCTTTCAATCACTGTAAGGGTATTTGATCTGGAATCCCTAATCATTCTTTTAAAAAAATTAGGGAGTAGGAGTGGGGAGATGGTTTCTTAAGACAGAATCACAGCCTCATTATGTAGATCAAGCTAGCCTCAAACTTATAGTAATCTTCCTGTGTCTGACTATCAAGTACTGAGATTATAGGCATGGGTCACCACACCCAATTACCCTCATCATTTCTATCATCTTTAAACTAATCTAATCTAACTAGCTAAAAGTTATTCATATTCTATCTCTCCAAAAAAAAAAATAGTAACAATCCTATAATCTTACATAAACTAAAATTAACTATTTATTTTAGAAAACCATATAAACTCAGTGTGGTTCTCAAGATATAATCCTATAGATTAGAAGGCTAAGGCAGAGTGAATACTTAAAAGGTCAAGACCAATTTAGGCTACACAGTCAGAGAGGCTCTTGGGTACTAGGGACAAAAATTCCAGTGCTCACATTTAACTGCTTTATCCACTGAGCCATCTCTCCAGGTCCTGGTGCACTTAAACTACAAATTTTATATTAGGTGAAATATAGCTCAAAAAACTACAAATAGCAGGTACAGTGGCACATGCTTTATTCTCAGAACTTGGTAAGCAGAGGCAGGATCTCTGTGAGTTCGAAGCCATCCTGATCTGCACAGAGAATTCATTCCAGGACAGCCAGGACTAAATAGACCTTGTCTCAAACAAACAAACAAACAAACAAGTTATAAACAGCAGGGCTTGATGGCTCACACCCATTAAACTATCAGAAAGCTGCTGAGGCAAGAGAACTACCATGAACTGCGATTAAAGGGGTGGCGGAAGTGTTACGAGAGAGCCAAGGACTACCACAAAGTCATACCACCCAATAAACCCCACCAGAGATTTATTGGGAAAAACACAGATGGCTGCCTTGGGTGAGAAACTGCAAAAAACTGAGGAGGCAGGGTTTATCTAGGGTTTCTGGGGGAGGAGCTTTCCAAAGTGGCACCATCTTGGGCTTTGAACTCTGTAGAACATAAAGGAACTGGGTCCAGCCACTGCAGTGTTCTGTAGGCAGTCTGGCAGTTGGAAGTCCTCAGGGGTGGGGCCTGGCCACTCTTGTGTTGACGGTCTTAGAGGGAGGGGATCTAGTCTTTAATATTAGAGCTCTAACATCCAGGAGCATAGATAAGCTCCTCTGGGTTGGAGTAAATTTTTTTGTTTACTTGATATGTGTTTGTTTTGAGACAATGTCTCACTATTAGCTAGGCTGACATGGGATGCATTCTTCAGAAATACATTTGCTTCTGGTTAAGTCTGGATATTTGCTTTGCAGTGCTGGGAATTAAATGGAGGGACTAAGGTAGGTAAGGCTTAAAAAAATTATTTTCTAAAGCTGCCTTAGGATTTTATCCATAAAGACGACTAAATTAGTCAATACATATCACACATTGACAAAATAAAAAGTTTCACAAGTCACCTGGTGACTCTAATATGTTTAAGCTTAGAAGACTCACAAAAAGTTATACACTATGGCAGAGGTATACAATGTTAATTTTTCCTTTGCCTAAACAAAATTAAGTGCTGAAAACTCAAACTGGGGAGGAGATGTAGCTCAGTCAGCAGAGTGCTTATCTAGCACACACAAAGACAATGTCCAGCACCACATTTTGGGGGGGAAAAAATCAGACAAGGTAGTGCATACCTATAAACCCAACACCAAGCAGGAAAATCAGAAGCTCACAACTACAGATCAAATTTAAAGCTAGCCTAGGCTACATAAGACCCTGCCTGCTCCTGTCCCTTCCCCCAAAGGAGGGGGGGGGAGTACAAATTGCTTTATTTCAACTTTGTACATAGGCATCTAATAAAAACGTGAAAATATTTAAGAAAAGCAGGAACTGTCAGAACTTGTAGACTTGCATAAAGTCTTTTCAAAAAACTAAACCAAAGGGGACTGGAGAGATGGCTTAGCAGTTAAGAGCACTGACCGCCCTTCATCAAAGTTCCTAAGTTCAAATCCCAGAAATTACATGGTGGCTCACAACCATCCATAAAGAAATCTGACTCCCTCTTCTGGAGTCTCTTCTGGAGTGTACTTACTAATGATAAATAAATCTTAAAAAACAAAATAAACTCCCCAAAACCAGAAAAACAACCTAAACCAAAAAACTTTAACCAACTAATTTATTGCACCAGTTAACCAAAATACATAAAATCAAAGAGCCAATTTATGACCCCAAGGTATCATAAACTTGAGATACATGGCTATAATTAAAAGACCTGACCCCACAGCCAATAGTGCTGATAACCCAACCAGGCAGGGATTCTCAAACGATATTCAAGTGGGTTACACTACTCAATTACATATCCGCAGCCCATGTTTGATTTTTCTTATCTACAGCTTGTCATTTGGCGAATATGTTGTTTTACACAAAGCCTACCCTAAACTTTAAGATAACCATAAGGTCCATTGCAAAAATCAAATGGACTTTAGAAGTGCTATGCTACTCCAAGAAAGAAAAAAGAAATCCATTCTGGCAATATTCTAAAGTACTCTGTTTTTTGCTCTCTTGAGGTTTTAACAAAGAACAGTCTAGATTAATCCCAGCATTGGGGAGGCTGAGGCAGGAGGCTCTCTAAGAATTCTAGGCCAGCCTAATTTTTGGTTCAGCCTTTCCTCATCAAGCATTTCCCTAGATTAAAGTAAGGACTGGAAAAAGGCTTTTAATTTAGTTGTAAAGAGAGAAATCAGTCCCCTTGCTACACATATATACAATCTCTAACAGACATCGTTTAAAACAGTGTAGCAAGTTGCATCAATTGTAACAAATTCAAAGCACCTTGTTTTTTTCATCCAGTGGTCTTTGGGAAATTTTTACTATAATGGTGACCCTGATATAACCCATAAAACACACTATGTAGCAACCCAATTAAATGATTTACATGCCTGCCGTAGTGGCGCACACCAGTAATCCCAGCACTCTGGGAGGCAGAGGCAGGCGGATTTCTGAGTTCAAGGCCATTCTGGTCTACAGAGTGAGTTCTAGAGTTCCAGGACAGCCAGGGCTATACAGAGAAACCCTTTCTCGAAAAAACCAAATCCAAAAAAACCCAAAAAAAACAAAACAAAAAAATTTACACAGTTAACTACACCAAGTCAAAATTCCAAGTCAATATATTACTTTTAAAACACAAATTTCAAATGATGGTCAACACATTCTAAATGGTGCCCATGCTAACAATGTTCTTTCAAACAATAACTGTATTACTGTACAGGAGGCTCACTATGATGTTTGTCTTTTGGTTAAATTAAGTCGCATTTTGAAACTCAATTTTTTTACATACCTTCATTTGTAGGTATTAATCTGAAACAATTCAAGCTAAAAAGATTTTAGGTGCTTATGGGTTACTAAGTAGAACCTGAAAAACTAACCTTTACAGCGTACATGGACAGCAAATTTGAAATAAATATGCCAAAGCACCCAGGGAATGAAATTTCAAGTCTTATGTTGCAGTTAAGTGGACCCAACTTCCTATGTATTAGCCAAGTTAAAAAAAAAAAAAAAAAAAGCCTCCAGTTACTCGCTTTTCAACTACAGAAGACAGCTAGCCACAAACAACATGAAAAAAAATGTCGCAAAGAAAACTCTTCCAGTGTAGGGAGAGTCCCAAGGATCACGTGCAGCCAGGCGGAACCCTGTGTTCCTAGAACTATTGAGCCGCTTTCGGTTACCTTGGTGACTTACACAAGTAGCCACCCCGCCAGCCCATTTCCCAGCAGTCCTCTTGCTACTCTCCTGCACCTTAACTGCAGCAGCGTCGTGCCCCAAAAGCCAACAAGAAAGGCAGAGCTGACTAGGCTCTTGGCCACGCAAACTTGGCAAGCGCAACTATACCCACAGGCTGAGCATTAAATGAGCTCTAACTTTTCAAGATCCACGTGTCGGCTTCGGCGACGCGAACGAGAGTGGGTCTCCCTCAGACGGAGATTTTCCCGTTCTACCAATCAAGTCACCCTTCTTTTCAGGCACAGTTCGCCCATCCCTGCTTCCATCCTTTTGCGAAAGAAAAAGACATTCTCCGGGAACGAAAGTGAAGGCAAAAAGCTTCATAGCAATACATTCTGCCAACAATTTCACCAGTTTGAAAAATATTTCCAACGTCTGTATAATCTTCGAATACAGATTCCCCTTAGAGTGGTGGTAAGCTTACTAATGCCCCTGCTCACCTTACTTACATTCGAGTCAAAGACCTACTTGAAAAATCAACACAAGTCCTATGAACAGAAAACCAATCAAGGCTACCCCACAAAGAGAAAAATGAAACAACACCTGTTCCCTACCTGTTTTCTCCGCCTTCGATTTTGCACTTACAAATCACAGCTCCTTTGTTTACAAACTTCTCACTCTCATTCAACTCACTCATCGCCCCCTCATTAAATTCGGGGCCTTGCCTCAATTTGACCAGAAATTACACGCTAGGAAACATTTGAATAGGTGTCAAAACACTGCACCCAGTTCCTTGGAGAAACAGACATTGCTTGTTTTCCTCGGAGAGTTGAAACCCTGAGAGCTGAACTCTGAAACCTGTGCTTATTCGATTGAGAGCCAGGCTAGAAATCGTCACGCGGAACGTGCCATGCTGTTCAACACCCCACGCACGCGAGGGCAGAGCCATGCCACGGGCACTTCTCACCCCGCCCGCCTCGTGGCCACAGTCTCCGGCGTCGATGTTCCTAGTTAGTTCTCCGAGCGACACGGAAGTGAGGTCGGGGAGGCGCGCGAGATGACATGCGCAACTCTCTCAAGGGACCAAAGGCTGTACAGCGTAAGGCCCAGCCAGGCCCAGGCGTGCGAAGCTCTTTGCAGAACGCTGGTCAAGCCGTTCAAATATACAAGTGGTTTAAACTCTCAAAAAGACTCCAATCAGGCCATTATTAAGCGACGCCCTCCACCCAGGCCCAAGAGTTACCGTGCGGGGCGTGGTCGGCCTCACCCCGAGTCCTTCATACCCCTCTGGGGGAGGGTTATTCTGAAGGGTTCGCACACCGTGTGTCCGCTTCAGCTGAAGAGCCTGCGCACGCACCGGATGTCCACGTCACTGCGCACGCGCTCCTACCAGTTTGGAGCCGGTTGCGCAGGCGCAAAGGGAGGCGCGAGCAGTACCTCTTTGCCCCTCCCCCAACATCAGGAGGCCAAACGGCCAGGAGCAGCGTCAGGACCCTTGGGTTCCGCCCACGGAACCGAAGCCGCAGCCGAAAGCGTTTTAGTAATCCAGAAAGAACTACTGAAGCTTCCAGAATCATGAAAGGAGAGACAGGAGAGAGTTACAGAATACCCTCAATCCTGTATTCGAAGCCTTCGTGAAAATTCTGAAACCACTGCCCACCAGGCCTTTCCCAACAAGACTCTTCTGCCTTTCCCAGGGACTTCTCACCCGCACCGCCCCTGCCGTACCCAGCCCCACCCACACGAAGCTTCATAGACCGCCTGGCTTCGCAAGTCCATCAAAAACAAAAACAAAAAAAAAATGACCTCCTGTACAAAGTGCTGTGGGGTTGGAAAGCGTCGGTGCAGTGGAAAACTTTGAAGCAAACACCATGAAAGAAGAGTAAGCAATTTCCAATATTCACCAGCAAAAAACACTAAGAAAATTCGAGAAAACCTTGCTGAGAGTAGAGAATGGAAGTTTATGCCTATATTCTCAACACTGAGGCTGAAGCAGGTGGATTGCTGCGAGTTCAAGGCTAAACCATTGAATTCAAGTTCCAGGGTAGGCTAGGCTGCCAAGACACCATGCCTAAATGAAAAGAAAAGCAAAGAATGGTTCGATAAAGAAAAAGCTGCCACTAAATTGCCTGATACCAAGATGAAAGATGTCTTAAAAATAAATGGTCAAGAAATTTGCCTGAGAGTTTTATCTGAAATGTGCCTTGAACCTGTATATTTTTTGTTGTTTTTGTTGCTTCTTAAAGACAATGAAGCTTTAAAATTTAAAGAAAACATTAACCAACAAGTATGTCAAGCAATTGCCAAACTAAGTCAAAGAACAATAGTTCTTAACCAACATCAGAAATTTTAGGGTTTTTTCTCTACCATTTACTACTTTCATGCGCTAATCTACCAGTAAATAATGTTTAAAGTGAAAAGGAGTGCAAAGAAATAATTGAGTAGAAAAACATGAAATGCAGTCCATATTCCCAAACTTTTCACTCTCGAGATAATAAAAGGTATTCTGTACTAGATGACAATACAAACACTCTGAAGGAAAACAAGATTGTAAGAATGGAGCCAAGAGGAAGGACAGGGATAGCCAACTGGGTTGATCTGACTTGCTTCTTTTCACTTAGCTATTTATTCCTGAGGAGATATGCAACACATAGGCAGAAACTGCCTATTCTAATCAAGCCCAGAACTAAAGTTTACATACTTCTGAAATCATTCTGAAACCCATGATTCTGGAAGAGCATTCAAGATCTTAGACAAAACTGAAAACCATTTCTTTAACATGTCCCTCTTCTCTGATTCCAAGAACCTTTCCAACTAAACCAAGATGCCTTCTCAAGGGTTGTAATGGTTTCTCAAAAAAAAATCCCATTTTTCTAAGACTAAAACTTGACATTTATGTAGTATTAAAATGTCTGTCCCTAAGGTGTGAATGACTCAGTAGCATCTCAAAAAAAGACAATGCAAATAGTATCTCTAATCGGAAAATCTACAAGAACAACTTGCATGGAAGAGTGCAACAGAAATGCTCTTTGGTACTCTTTCCCTACACTCCAGGCAAAAGTAAAATACCAGATCTCAATTTTCACCAATTACTTACTGGTTTTCATTGCTGACTAGCTAGTTTGCTGAGCATAACGTGGATCACTCTCCCAAAATCCTAAGAATGTTTGCCCTGACATTCTGGGCTTTCTCATTGTTTTCTCTGAAGACCTCACGATTTCTTGAGCTTCTTACAGACTTCCATTGCTGACCCTGACTCAAAAGTCATGACTTTCTTACAATTCCATCTCCCTCCAGGTGACAAGATTTACAGCTTGCCCACCCTGCTGCTTTTCTTACAACTACTGAAATGGTCTTCCAGATTAATTTTTTTTGGTAACAAAACAAATTTTTAAGATGCAGCACTAGATCCCCTAATAGATACACTACCCATAAGTTTTCCAAAGTGGAGTCTACTTAACCTATAAATTGGAAAGTAAGAGTCGGAGTGTTCTTTGAGCATTTGTGTTCTTATATGCTAATCTACAATTAATCTAGCTATACCTACTTTAAATGATTCAGTGTAGATTTACCAAGTAATCATTTTTGCTTATAACAGGGTTTCGTGTATTCCTTGCTGGCTTCAAAATTATATAGCCAAAGATGACTGAACTTCTAATCCTCCTGGCTCCACCTCTGGGTACAAATAGATGCCAGTGCTAAACTTAGTTCTATGCATGCTAGGCAAGCACCTATCAATTGTGTGATATCCCCAGGGACCAGGTGGCTGGGTTTTGTTTTGTTTTATTTAATTGCTTTTTCAAGTAATTGTACAAATGGTTACATTCTACTTTCAATGCAGTGTTCCTCAAATTGTACTTAGCTCTATTCTATTTTCATTAGCCAGATGCCATGGTATATACCTTTAATTCTGCACTATGAGACAGAGGCAAATGGATCTCTGTTAGTTTGAAGCCAACCTGGTGTACATATTGACAACCAGAGCTACGTAGACAGACCTTGTCCCCCCACCAAAAAAAAAAAAAAAAAAAAAAAAAAAACCACAAAGGAAGAAGAGGAAAGCCATTCTTAGTCGGAAATGATGGTGCATGCCTAATATATAGCATTCAGGAAAATCCTAAACTCACAAACAAGTCAAACCTATAAAGTAAGTTCAAGGTCAGCATGAACTACCTGTCTCCAAAAGTAAAGGAGAGAGAGAGCTCAGAGGTAGAATACTTGCAAAAGCACATGCACAAAACCCTGGGTTCAATCTCCAGCATTAAAAATCTAAAACCTAAGCTGGGCGGTGGTGGCGCACGCCTATAATCCCAGCACTTGGGAGGCAGAGGCAGGCGGATTTCTGAGTTCAAGGCCAGCCTGGTCTACAGAGTGAGTTCCAGGACAGCCAGGGCTATACAGAGAAAACCTGTCTCGGAAAAACAAAAACAAAAAAAAAAAACAAAAAAAAAAAAATCTAAAACCTAGCCAGATATATTCCCAGTACTCTGGAGGCAAAGGCTGGAGATCTGTAAATTCAAGACTAGCCTGGTCTACAGAGTTCTAGGACAGTCTGTTTGAGGGGGGGGGGTGGGGGGGGGGGAAGGATGCCCTTCTACTGTCCCATGTCTTAGGTCCATGTTTCTCACATTTTACCTAAAAGGATCTTCCCTAATCTTTCATTCTTAAATATCCTACTAACAAAGAGGAAGAGATGAAGTATACTGTAAACAAGTATGCAGTATGCAAGTATAGTAGGACTTGAGAAAAAAAAAAACAAAGGCCTATGGCAGAGAAAAAACACTGCTCTTCCAGAGGTCTTGAGTTCAATTCCCAGCAACCACATGGTGGCTCACAACCATCTGTAATGAGATCTGATGCCCTCTTCTGGTGTGTCTGAAGACAGCTACAGTGATATAAATAAAAATTTTTTAAAATCTTAAAAAAAAAAAAAAAAATCCAAGCTATGCAGTAATTCCAGCACTGGGAAGGCTTCGGTAAGAAAATTGGCCATGTGTAACACATACAATGTAAAAAGATATATTTTTAGATAGATAAATGCCAAGCTAACCAGTCTGTTATATTGATATATTGACAAGTAAACATTCACTAGGGAAAGTTGGAAAGTATTGTAATGTGAGAGCAAACTGTGCGAGCTAGGAAGCTGGCTCAGCTAGTAAAGTGCTTGTCATGAAAACAGGAGGACCTGAGTTGATCCCTAACAGGTATTTAAAAGAGAGCCAGGTAAGGTGTTCAATACCCATAATCCCAGCACTGGGGAAGCAGAGAAAGAAACATCCCTGAAGCTTGCCAGCTGAATCTGTGAGTTCCAGGTTCAACCAGAGTAAAGTGTTTACCGTGCAATCATAAATAACTGAGTTTGAATCCCCAGCTCCCTTTTAAAAGCCAGGAATGCTGAAGAGTATCTGTAATGGAAGAGCAGGGGAATGCAAATACAGGTGACTCCATGGAGCTCACTAGCTAGGAAGGCTACCACAATCAGTGAGCTTCAGGGTCCAGGGAAAGACCCTTTCTCAAAAATAATATGGAGAGTAACCTAGGAAGAAACTCAACATTAACACCTGGTTTTCAAATGCATAATACACAAACACATATATCTTACATATCTTACACATGCACACACACGAGTACAGAGATTAACAAACACATGGTGATACCAGGAGGGTACTATATGAAAATGCATCCCATCATTAGAAAAAAATAGGAAACAAACTGACTTCTGTGATATAGTGACAGCTATACTACAGAAAGAATAGCAGAGGAAGAGTTGTACAAGTATGTATAAATAATAGTAAACTCCATAAACTATATCCTGCACCCTTTCATAAGGCCCACAACTAACACATATATACACTTTCCCCCCCTCGAAACAAGGTCTTACTCTGCACCCAAGGCAGTAGCCTAGAACTCACAATGTAGGCCAGGTTGGCCTGTGAGTCAGAGCAATATCCTTGTTTTGATGTCCCAAGTGCTAGACTTACAGGCACAAACCAACACTGCTGAGTATATTTTTCTTTTTTGTTTTAATTTTTATTTTTTGGTGGTCATAGGGACTGAATCCACAGGCTTATGCATTCTAGCAAGCACTGAACTATATTCCCAAACCTTTAAATTTTTAGATAGAAAAAAATTTTTTAACTTTTTTTTTCAGGGCTAGAGATAAACTAAGGACTTTCCTTGTCCCATGCCAGACTCCTAAACTATAGGTCCCTAGCCCTTCAAAATGATAACATTATTTTACATGTAAAAAATTATGTAAAATGTCAATTTCTGGGAAAATAAATAATTGAAACATAGCCATGTGTTTACTGTCTGTACCTGCTTTCATGCAGAAACAATGGGACCTACATAGCACAAAATATTTATTATCTGACCTTTTATTTAAAAGGTTTGCCAACTCTTGGCCTCCTAGCCTGAAAGTCAAACACTTGTAATATGGTGGATAAACAAAGACGAACAGAGAGAGAAATATATGGCATGAAATAAAACTGAGATTCAGCTAATTGAGAAATCTAATTTGTCACAACTTACTTAACTTTGAAAATCCACTAAATCCCAGCACTTGGGAAGCAGAAGGATCAGAAAGTCATGGTTATCTTCAGCCATAAGAATGTCCTTGCTTAAATAGAACATGTAAGCAAGAATGGGCTACATGAGACCCTATCTCACAGAAATAAGACAAGAAAATAAATATAACTTTAGCCAAGCATGGTGACTCACAACTGTAAACCAACACATGGGAAACAAGAGGATCATTAACATACTATCTCAAAAAGTGTCAGGCACAGTGGTGGGTGCCTCTGATCCTAGCACTCAAGATGCAGAGGCAAGCAGATCTCTGTGAGTTAGAGAATGGTCTGGTCTACACGGTGAGCTCCAGGTCAGCCAATGCTGTATAAAGATACTCTGTCTCAAAAAAACAAAAAGTAAACAGATTTATGTGTCAGGTGACAAGTTCCTGTAATCTACATTCAGGAAACAGAAGCAGGGGGATGTCATAGACAGTTTGTTTATATATCTAAGATGCAGGCCAGGCCAGCCAAATCTAAATACCTGTCTCAAAAGATAAAAAGGAAAAACAGAGAAAATGAAGAGCAGGGTACCTTTGTACACATGCTAATCCCAGCACTCAGGAGGCTAACACAGAAGGCTCAAGAGTTTGAAGTAACCTAAGTGATACACTGTCCCAAAAAGAGAGTAAGATAGCTCTGCTGGCTAAAGAGCTTGCTGCCGAGCCTGAGGACATATTGGAGGCCTGGGACTTACATGGTAGGAGGCAAAAACTCCTGCAAGCAGCTGGTTAATTCTTGCATGCTACACACACATAACACACAAATACTTTCTTTTTTTTAATTTTTAAAGAGAATGAATGAGGGGAAAGAATGTTGACTAGTTCTTAAAGTATTTACAGGCATGAGGACTGATCACCAGCACCCATATGAAAAAAATAGTAGTAATAAAAATAAAATAAAATTAATTAATTAATTAAAAAAAAAAAGCTGGGTGAGGACTAAAGAAATGGCTTAGTTGTTAAGAGCACTGGATGCTCTTCCAGAATCAAACCTGAGTTTGATTCCTAGTATCCACATGGATAACTATCTATAACTCCAGTTCCAGGGGATTGGAAACCCTCTTCTGCCCATGCATGCAAGCAAAACACCCATACACATAAAATAAAAATAAATCTTTAAAAAAATGCAAGTGTGGTGGTGCAATTTTAACCACAGCAGTCATGAGGCAAAGATGTGTAATTTCTATGACTTCAAGGACAGCCTGGTCTATATAGCAGGCTCCAGGCTACACAAGGCTGGCTACACAGTAAGACCCTGCCTCAGAAAAACAAAACTGGTCACATCTGTGGTCTCATATCTAGGGAAAATGGAGACAACCCTGAGCCTTGTTAGCGATCCGGCCTAGCCAAATCAATGAGCTCCAGGTTCAGTGGGAAACTCTGCCTCAAAACAATAAAGTATAGGAGCTAAGGAGCCAGCTCAGGAACTCAAAAGTCTGCCACAAAACTACAAGGACTTAAGTGTAGACCCCCCCCTCCCCAGAACTCATGCAACAAAAAACAAAACAAAATAAAACAAGAATGATCCAATAAACACACTGCTAGGGACTGGGGTGAAAAGAGAGGCAGATCTCTGAAATTCATTGGCTGGCCAGTCTAGCTTCAGGTTCTGTGAGAGACCCGATCTCAAAAACTGAAAATAAAGACGGAAAGTGATCCCTGAAAGAGATCAGCATGAGTCCTGGACCTCCATACCCATGCAGACCCCTGTATTATGCACACCCACACAGACATTTACACACATCCACACTAACAATTGCACAAACAAAACAATATGGTAAAAAAAAATGAAGATGACATTGATGTCATCTTCTGCCTCCCACATCCATATAAACACACACCAAAAATGAGAATTCAAATGCACTAGAATACAGAGGGGAAAGAGAAATTCTATGATGTATAATTTGCAAGTTAAGTTCAAATGATGAAAATTGACTGAGTGTGGTAGTTCACACCTGCAATTTCAACACTTGAGAAGCTGGGGCAAAAGCACTGTAGAGTCAACCTTCAATTCAGGAAAAAGAAAAAAGCTGAAAACTAGCACCAGACTGCATATAACTCTTGAGAACATAATTATGGATTTAAGAAGTTCAAGTCCTTGACATATGTACCATACCATTCTGCTTTTACTGATATACTGCATGTTAACATCAAACTACTTTTTATTGTTATTTTTAAATTTCCTCAACAATTTACCAGGATTTCATATACAGGGAATTGTCTTTTTTAGGTTCCCCAGGGACACTTCATATGTGGCCCAGAGATGCTCAAGAAATGCTGAATGACAAAATAATCAACTCTACCAGGGGTTCACAGCCTGAAATCCTCACACCTACAATTCACACCATTAATCTTCCTTCTATGCAACAATTGAAAGGACATTCCTGGGGTGAAGACTGCTGAGTCTACTGGATTTATTACATTAGGTTCCTTTTCTAGAAAAGAGCTCAAAGTACATATGTAATGTTAAAATAGAATTCTTGACTACTGAGAAGGTAGGTGGAAAAGCAGGCAAGAGAAGGAAGCATTTATGATAATAGCCTACCTCCAGAGAACAAGCATTATTCAGTTCCGGTGACTAAAAACACTCCTGCCATGTCTTTGAACTGACTCCCTACATTATTTCTTCAAACTTTGTACTGGCCAACTTACATCACAATGAATATCAGTGAAACAAAAACTTGCCATAATAATATGATTTTTAAAATCTCAGCTAGTAGCCAACCCATGATTACATAATGTAGAAAATCTGTTTTTGTGTTTTTGAGACTTTAAGACAGGATCTATACCCCAGACTAGCCTCCAACTTACTATGTAGTCAAGGGTGAACCTGAACTCCTGATGCTTCTGCCTCCACCTCCCAACTGGTTGGATTAGAGACATGCTCACCATATTCAGTTTATAGTAGTGCCAGGAATTGAACCCAGGGCTTGGTTCATTCTGAAGCACTCTACCAATTTAGCTATAATCCTAGATGTAATTTTAATTTACTATTTTGACAAATAGAAGTTATAAACTAGCATTATCATTAAACATCTACTACATGACAAGAACAAATAAGACAATGAGAATACCAAGTGATCTTATATTGTGCTATAAGCAAAAGTACAAACAGCTTTGGGAAGAGAAATGCAGTAAGAGATCAACTTCTACTCATCCAAATTTGGAAAATTTATATGCTACCTAATTTTAATTTTTTTAAACTACCAGTACAATTTCATTAGAATTTAGGTGAAAATCTTGGTAGCCACCAAGAGGAGATAGTCTTGCTTTTCAAGTTGCCCATGGGATAGAAATAGGTTCTGAAAAAGGGAAATTTGGTTAGTGAGATGACTAAGTAGGTAAATGTGCTTGCCTTAAAGCCTGAAGAACTTTATCAATCCCTGAGATGCACATGGTAAAGGAGAAAATAGACTCCTGAAACTTATCCTCTGACTTCCCATATGCCCATCCACACACAAGTATGAGTGTATAAACACACACACACACACAATGGAAACCAAAGGCATCAGGTATCTAGGCCCTGGAGTTACAGGCAGTTGTGAATCCCCTGGCACTGGTGCTGGGAACTTCGGGTACTCTGCAAGAACAGTAAACTACTGCTCAGGATCTCTCAAGCTTTCGCAACTTTTAAACTTTTAACTTAAAATTTAACTTCTAATTTTTTTTTTGAGACAAGATTTGTCTGTTTAGCCTTGGCTGACCTAGAACTCACTCTGTAGCCCAGGCTAGCCTCTAACTCATAGGGATCCATCTGCCTCTACCTCCTTTAATCCTACTGTGATTGAAGTCATATGCCGTCACTGCTCATCAAATTTCAATTTCTAAAATTAGTCGTTATTATTAGGGACACAAATGATGAGGGGTTCGTGTGACATGGAGTATATATGGAAATTAAAGAACATCATGGAATCCTTTCTTCCCATCTACCTTTACATGAGTTCTACCCCCAGGCTTGTTTAAGCAAGCACCTTTATCAAGGCCTCCTGACAGCCAGAATACCTAATTTTTATCTGGTTAGATGTTATTGTTGTTTTGATTCTTGTTTTTTTGAGACAGGGTCTCTCACTCTGTAGTCAAGCCTTACTTAGTGTGTAACTAAGTAATCTGAGTCTAAAGTGATCCAGCTGCCTTAGCTTCCCAAGTGCTGGCATGACAGGTGTTATCCTGGCTCTTGGTTTTTCACAGACAGGGTTTCCTGCAGGCAATGCTGGCACTGAACTCTGATCTTCCACCTTTCAAATAAAGCCCCACTAATTTTTGTTTTTGTTTAAAAAAAAAAAAAACTTTCTCCCAATTTTAAACTCCAAACTGGGTCCTTTATACCTCTTGGAGCTCCAGAAACAAGTCCTAGTTTGATTTTTTTGCTTGGTTGGTTTGGTTTTTGGTTTCTGGAGACAGAATTTTTCTGCATAGCCCTTGTTATCTTGGAACTCACTCTGTAGACCAGGCTGGCCTCAAACTCAGATATCCATCCATCTCTGCCTCCAGAGCGCTAGGATTAAAGAATCTAGTCTGGGTTTATTTGTTTGTTTTTAACAACTTGACACAAAGTAGAGTTTTCTGGAAACCAGATTCTCAGTTGAGAAAAATGCCTCAGTTAAGATGGCGGGTGACAAGCCTGTGGAGCATTTTCTTGATTAATGATTGATGTAGAAGGGCCCACCTCACTGTGGATGGTCCTGCCCCTGGGCAGATGGCCTGAATGGTGTAAGAAGGAAGGCTGAGCAAGTCATAAGGAACAGGCCAGGAACTAGTACTCCTTCATGACCTCTGTTTCAGTTCCTGCCTTGAGCTCTAGCCCTGTCTTCCCTGACTGTAAACTGTAAGATGAAATAGACCCTCCCCCAAGTTGTTTTGGTCACCATGTTTTATAATAGCAATAGAAAGTCAAATAACATAAAATAATAACAGAACCATCTGTAACTAAGTAACAAAGGAAATTTATTCTTGGTCAATGGAAATGGGGGCTTGAAGAGAAGGCTCAGGGGTTATAAATGCTTACTTACTGCCCTCTCAAAGGACCCAAGTCCAGTTCCTAGTAGCTCAGAACTGCCTGAAACTCCAGCTCCAGGAGATCTAACAACCTCTTGTAACCTTCTAGGGAGCTAGCACACATGTTGCATACATACATACATACATACATACATACATATAAATAAATATACATGGGACTGGAGAGATGGCTCAGCAGTTAAGAGCACTGACTGTTCTTCCAGAGGTCCTGAGTTCAATTCCCAGCAACCATATGGTGGGTGGCTCACAACCCTATGTAATGGGATCCAATACCCTTTTCTGGTGTGTCTCAAGACAGCTACAGTGTATTCATATATATTAAATACAAAATAAATAAATTTTAAATCTTTAAAAAAATACATACATATAAGTAAAAATATTTTCTAAAAAAAAAAAAGAAGTGGGGAGGCAGAGAGAGAGAGATAGAAAAATGAGCAAGCAGTGTGGTGGTAGAGGTGGTGCATTCCTTTAATCCCAACACTCAGAAGCAAAGGCGGGCAGATCTCTGAGTTTGAGACCATGGTTACACAGAAAAGACCTGTCTCAAAAATAAATTCAGACGCCATCTGTTTCTTCCCTCTTATAGGTCTTTCTGTGTCGTAATGACAATTATCAACTGTCATAGCAAGGGAAAGAGAGGCCATTTAGCATGCAGATGATATAATGAAGTTAGAGATTGTCTGGTGATCACTAAGGCAGCCACCTTAGATTCAACCTATTTTGGCATTCCAAATGTATGTAACAACTCTCATCTTGACCCTAAGATACAGATTTTTTTTCTTAAAACAAAGACCTCACTGAATAGCCCTGGCTACCTGGAACTTGCTAAGTAGACCAGGCTGGCCTTAAATTCAGAGTTCTGCCTTCCTCTGCCTCCTGAATGCTGGGATCAAAGGCATGTGCCACAATGCTCAACTCTGGGATCCAAATTTGAACAACTCCCTATTCAACAGCCATTCCTGACTTTCTAGTAGGACTCAAGCTCAAAATTTACAACTAAATCTCATTACTCAAGAGGGAAAAGTAGAATCATTCCAGTTTTAAGACTAGCCTTGGTCTTACAGCCTTGGTCTTTACAGAAAAGCCAGCTAAGAATATATAGCAAGACCTTATCATTAAAAAAAGATAACAGTTATAAGATCAAGTGTGGCAGCACCTTTCTGCCCTTTAACAATTTCTTAGATGCAGGGAGAATGAGCGAAGGGAGAAACAAAGAGGGAGAAGCAAAGAGACAGACTGACTAGTTGGGTGACCTTATAGTTTAAATGATTCCCACTTGAGTTCAGCTCTAGTCTACTGTTTAGTACCCCATAGGGCAGGAATACAATACTGTGCCTTCAGGCTTCATCCAGACATGAATAACAGCTGTCTGAAGTCCGATGTCAATGAGTGTCAATGAGTCAACATCAATCTCAAACATAGCTCTTATTTTAAAGATTTATTTATTTTATTTATATGAGTACACTGTAGCTGTTTTCAGGCATACCAGAAGAGGGCATCAGAGCCCATTACAGATGGTTGTGAGCATTACATGTGGTTTCTGGGAAGTGAATTCCAGACCTCCAGAAGAACAGCCAGATCTCTTAACCTCTGAGCCATCTCTCCAGCCCCCTATGCCCCGACCCCACCACCCACCCCGCCAAACATAGTTTTAAAACAGAAACTGACATAAAAGAAAATTGTCTGTTGACTGGTTGATCCTAGGTACCAGACACTGTGGCTCAGTGTTGGGGGTGACTTTACAAAATATCACTTCTGGAAGTGGTGTAAAATGACTCTGACCTAAGACCTAAGACTTTAGTTCATCAATTCTATATTCCCAAGAATTTGGAGATGTCTGCCAGGTTTCTTTGCCTTTGTGTACACAAAATCTTCATGCCAGCAAAAAGAAATTGTGATGTTTGCTTCCCCTAAACTTATAACCCAAAGCCACTACCCATTTGATTGAGTAGCTCAATGTTTGTGGACTGGGGATGGATGTGGAGCCTCACATATGCCCACAAAGTCTAGCCCTGATATATATCTGAAATGCACTGGCCACATTTTTCACAGGTTCCTACTAACTCATCTCTAGGGCACAGGAGAGAAACTTGAGTCCCTGGGAGTCCAGAGGAAAATAAACACTGGGTGCAAAGCTGTGGAAACACCCATTCTTCCTTAAAACGTCTTGCATGCTGTTCATTCGCCTACAAGGACTATCTACTTTTGTTTTTACCTTTAAAACACTGCACCACATCACTCATGCTAGTACAATGGCTCCATGGGTAAAAGTGCCTGCCACCAGACCTAACCATCTGAATTTAATCCCTGGGAACAACATGACTATACAAGTTGTTCTTTGACCTCAATTTGCAAACCATAAAAATAAAAAATACTGCACCAAGTCACTAGTCAAATGATATCCCTACAGCAGCTAACCTTTCACTCCGATGCCAGCATCCCTCCAGGTAGAAGCTGGGTAGGTCCTGTGATCCCAGGGGACTAGCAAAGCAAAGGATCAGAACACTTACCAGATGAACAGACCTGAAAAGGCAAAGGCTCACTGTAGGTGGCCAAGGTGGGGCTAGATGAGGATTGGAGAACTGCAGTGTGACAAACTGGTTTTTCCATGATATCATCTCCGTTTCCAAAGAAAGTCCTGTTTGGGCCAGAATCCCGAGTCTTCTGGACATGCCAAGTGCCTCTGTCATGACTGGCCATTTGGGGGTGATTCCTATGCTCACTCATGATCCCAGTGTTTCAGTCAGAGGGCATCCCTGTTTCCTTTGCTTTTTACATAGGCCCTGTCTCCCACTGACAGGTGTCGACATCTCTAGAGTGATATTGTAACAGTAGATGAACAAATCCAGCCAGCCGTGCTTCTCTGAGTCCCTTTCAATCAGTGCAGACTCTCCAGGGTTCAGCTTAGCCTCAACCTTCTTTTGCAACTATCCAGATGCAGGTGTATTTTTTCTCCACACATAACACATAACACAACACACATACACACACACTACACCTACAAGATACAATGCACATACAACACACAACACAAATTTCACACACATCACTCTCACACACACACACACACACACACACTCACACTGCTCAGAAAAGCACCCAGGCCTGCATCCCTATGCCTCTGCCCCGTTTGTCCCACATTTATCTCTAGTTAGCAAGTCTATACTACTGTGCTAGTTGGTCCTTTTTTGTCAACTTGACACAAGTTGGAATACCTCGGAATACATGTAAATCACAATGACAGCATTCCATGCTAACTCTAAGGACAAAGTACTGGCACATATACCTTGGCAGTAACTAACAGCTCTCTTATTGGACTAAAGACCTGCTCAACAAAGGGAACTCATGCCTAGTACTGGAAATTTAGGCAACAATTCAATGCTAATTAAGTCATAAACCTTGGAGAATCCACAACCACTACTTAATCAAACCAGTATAACTCCCAACTACATTCTAAATGTTCGTCCTTATACCCACAGATAAGTGTAGTACTCAGCCCTCATCAAAAAACCATCTCTTTACAATAGACAGAGACCATTTCAGAAAACTACAACCAATCAAAACACAGTATTGTGGCACCCAGTCCCAACTGATATATCTAAAACACAATTCTTGCACGTAAGGCTCGGGGATCATTTCTGAAGAGATGGGCAGAAAGACTGTAATCACCAGGGAAATAGGAATTGTGCTGGAAGACTGTGAAATTTCAAAGAAGCTATTTATGAAGTCTTACCAACATAGCTGTCTAAACAAGACCTAAAAAACAGACAACACCAGGGGGCTGGAGAGATGGCTCAGGGGTTAAGAGCACTGACTGCTCCTTCGAAGGTCCTGAGTTCAATTCCCAGAAACCACATGGCGGCTCACAACCATCCGTAATGGGATCTGATGCCCTCTTCTGGAGTGTCTGAAGACAGCTACAATGTACTCACATATAATAATAAATAAATCTTTAAAAAGAAAAAGGACAGCCAGGCAGTGGTGGTGCACATCTGTAATCGCAGCACTCTGGGAGGCAGAGGCAGGCGGATTTCTGAGTTCGAGGCCAGCCTGGTCTACAGAGTGAGTTCCGGGACAGCCAGGGCTATACAGAAAAACCCTGTGTCCAAAAAAACCAAAAACCAAAAAAAAAAAAAAAAAAGAACAACAGCAATACAACACACATGTGAACACAGATGGGGAAAGTCCATGAGGCCTCCACAAGTAACTACAGGCAATTAAGGACTGCTGAGAACAGAAGTGCACCCTGCCAAGAGCACCCCAACTGGTTATCAACTACTAAAAACATAAACATACAAACATATGGACTAAGCAGGTTATAGTTACATATTGAGGAATATAAATATATATGTATATATATATATATACACACATATACACACAAATTTATATATGTAACAACAAAAGAAAAAAAAGTCATGAATTTGAAAGAAAGCAAATGTTTAAGGGGTTGGAGGGACAAAAGGAAAAGAAGGAAATAATATAACTGTAAAACAATTTAAAAAATATTTTAAAGTATCCTTTTATGGATAAGAGTCTTCATACGTGTGCGTGTGTGCATGTATGTATGTGTGTGTGTGTGTGTGTGTGTGTGAGATGTTCATGCACTGCCTAAGGAGTACAGTAGGAGTGGGAGTGAGTGAGTGTGTGTGTGTGTGTGTGTGTGTGTGTGTATCATGTTCATGTAGTACCTAAGGAATACAGTAGGAGGATAGGATCCCTTAAAACTGGAGTTATGAGCTGGAGAGATGGCTCAGTGGTTAAGAGCACTGACTGCTCTTCCAGAGGTCCTGAGTTCAATTCCCAGCAACCACATGGTGGCTCACAACTATCTGTAATGAGATCTGATGCCCTCTTCTGGTGTGTCTGAAGACAGCTACAGTATACTCATATAAATAAAATAAATGTTTATTTAAAAAAAAAAGCTGGAGTTACAAGAACTGAAATTACAGTTGTGATTTATAGTGTAGGTGCTGGGAACTGAACCCTGGTCCTATAGAAAAGCATGAAGTGGTCTTAACAGCTTCATCTTCTCTTCAGCTCCATATGTGGTCTCTTGCTGATTTTATTTCCTCTTTCTTCTACAGAAAAATGATTTCTTGTTTGCTTTAGAGAAAGCCACATACCAAATTCTTGACCTAGAATTTGCTATGTGACTCAAGCTTGCCAGACTCATGCTTGTGCTAGGGTTACCACATCTAGCCCAGCAAAGTGCTATTTCTAAGATATAAACTAGATGATACCTTTTATTACAGGAAACAGTCCAATGGGAAAAAATAGAAAGCCATTAGGAAAAAATCTAGGTTACAAGGTTCTATACAGTCTCAACCTGGCAACACTGCAGACATACCAGTGATGACTACTACTAAAACCACAGCACTTCACTTAAGAATCTCTAACTTGGAGCTAGAAAAATAGTGCTCAGTATTTAAGGGCACTGGCTGCTCTTCTAGAAGTCCTGAGTACAGTTCCCAGCACCTACACAGCAGCTTACAACTGCCTATAACTCCAATTCCAGGGGATCCAGTGTCATCTCCTGGCCTCCAATGGCACCAAAAATGAAAGTTGTGCCATAAATGTAGGCAAAAATACCAATACACATAAATAAAATAAGGTACATATTTTTTTCAACACAAACTAAAGCCAAGTATGGTGGTATACACCTTTAATATCAGCACTTAAAAGGCAGAAAGATCTCGAGTTCAAGGCCAGCCTGATATACATAGAGTTTCAGGCCAGCCAAAGTTTACATATCTCAAAAAACAAAACAAAATCTCAAACTGAGCCAGGCATGGTGGCTCACACCTGTAATTCCAATGCTCAGAAAACTAAGGCAGAACTGCCATAAATTTGAGGGCAACTTATCTAAACAGCAAGTTAAAGGTCAGCCAAGGCTCTGAGATCCTATCTCAACAAACTGAAAAATAAACCAGGCGTGGCAATACAAGTCTGTAATCCCAACATTTGGGAGGTGGAGGCAAGAGAATTATGAACTCAAGGCCAGCCTCAACTAGATGAAACCATGTATCAAAAAAGAAAAAAATTACTTCAAAGATGCATTATCGTGATCTTGAGGCTGGAAGCTTGTTCAGTGATCAAGAGCATAGATGATTCCCAACACAGGGAGGTGACTCACAGACATTCACATTCCACCCCTTCTGACCTGAGAGCACCAGGCACATACATAAAGGCAAAGCATTTTATTCAGTACACACATTTTAAAAATAAAAAAACAAAATAAGGAGGGGAGAGGAGGGAGAAGAGAGAAGGGAGATGGAAGGGGAAGGGGAGGGGGAGGGGAGGGGAGGGGTGTGTCTGAAGACAGTGACAACCTACTCATATACATAAAATAAATAAAAGTATTATGCTCTGGGTGCAACTATTCAGGAGACAAAGGCAAAAGGATAGTAAATTTCAGGCCAATCTGGGCAACAATGCAAAACTCTTTTCAAAACAAGTTGTTTTTATTTTTGTTTTTTAAACGTTTTTTAGATTTTTATTTATTTATACATATGAGTGCTCTATTTTCTTGAAGAGAGCATTAGACAGAAGAGAGCATCAAATACCATTATAGATGATTGTGAGCCACCATGTGGTTGCTGGGATTTGAACTCAGGACCTCTGGAAGAGCAGCCACTGCTCTTAACCACTGGGCCATCTCTTCAACCCCTCAAAACAAGTTTTAAAGACAGATTTTTTTTTCACAGATCTGAATCTTTATGGTTCTGGGTTTCAGGGGGATTGTTTGTTTGTTTACATTTATTATCTATTGTGTATTTCAACATATTGCATATATATAGGTAGGTATATGCCATAATGCAGATGTAAAGCCAGAGGACAATTAGAAAAAGCTAGTTCTCTCCTTCTACCATGTGCCTCCCAGGGACTGAACTGATTGTCAGATGTAGGGGAAATATCTTTACCCACTGAGACATCTTGCCCACCTTGAGAAAAATTTTTGAGATGGGGTATCAACTATAGCTCAGTTTGACCAAGAACATGTGGCAATTCTGCATCTGCTTTCCAAGTGCTGAGATTACAGGAGCATGCCATCACACAGGCTGTCTACAAAGGAACCTTTTTTTTTTTTTTTTTTTTTTTGAGACAAGACCCATTAAGCAGCCCATGGTAGCCTGAAATTCATCATGTACCTCTTTACCCTAAGCAATACTAGGATTACAAGTATATAGACCACTCACTTGGCCCCAGAGTAGCAATTTTCTAATTTTACCTTTTATATTCAAATAATTAACTCACTTGAACTTGATTTAAATGTTAAGGCAAGAATTTTGTTTTTTTCCCCAAATGATTAGCTAAATAGTCCAACACAATTAAAGAAATGAAATGTCATTTCTGTAATACTAAACTATACTAACTTATGTTTCTACATTCATTATTTTGTCCCACTGCCCTTTCTACTTCAGGGTTAGTACTTAGCTTTTGTTTGTTGTTGTTTTGTTTTTATTTTTTGATACAGGGTGCCAATATGTAGCCCAGTCTAGCCTCTGTCCTTCTAGAATGCTTCTAGAGTTAGATTACAGACTAAGCATCTTGACTATTACAGGGTTTTTTGTATTTTCACTAATACAAAACACCCATGCTGTTTTCTTTTTCAAAACTGGTCCTAAAGGCAGGAGATCATTCAGTGCTAAGAACATTTACTGGTCTTGCAAAGGACCTGAGTTGACTTTCCAACACCCACATTGGACAGCTTACAACCACCTGGAACTCTGGTGCTAGGAGTATACAATGCCTCTGGCCTCTAAAGAACAGATAAACAGTGAAAGACATACACAGACACACACAATTTAAAATAAAATTTTAAAATTCTGGGGGCTGGAGAAATGGCTCAGGGGTTAAGAGCACCTACTGCTCTTCCAGAGGTCCTGAGTTCAAATCCCAGCAACATGGTGGCTCACAACCATCCATGAGATCTGACACCCTCTTCTGGTGTGTCTGAAGACAGCTACAGTGTACTTACATATTACAATAAATAAATCTTTGGGCTGGAGCAAGTGGGGCCAGAGCAAGCAGAGGTCCTGAGTTCAATTCCTAGCAACCACATAATGACTCACAACCATCTGTACAGATAGAGTGTATTCATATACATAAAATAAATAAATCTTGAAAAAAATGTTTAAAATTCTCCTCCTCTATAACTACATTTTTCCACTGAATTTTGGGAGACTTGGGATATGGGTCACCTAGTAGAATGCTTGCCTCAGAATGTAAGGCGGCCTGGGTTCCACCCCCAGAAATGAATAGATCAGATTTCAGTATTGTGGCACATAACTATAATCCAGAAATAGAAGAGTATAGAAGCAGGAGAATGAGAAATTCAAAGTCATCTTTGGCTCCATACTGAGTTAACGATACACAGCTGGCTTACATGGGATCCTATCTCCAAAGAGACAAGAAAATGAAAAGAAAAAGTACATACACAGTCCTTTTATAACATGTTATAAAAATGTTAGCTATTAGTGTAATTATTCAAAAGTGACAGCTATTGATTGGCTCAATGAATGGTTTCCAAATTCTGTTCCCACAAAATCCCACAACACTTAAAAGTAAAGAGAAATCAAGAGATACTATAAAAGATAAACAGTAGTCCATAGGGGTGAAGTCCAAGGCTTAAGCCTTTGTCTAGGATGCCTGAGAAGCCAGGGACTGATCCCTTAAAATGTTTTGTTTTTTATTTTTTTGTTTTGTTTGTTTGTTTTTGGATTTGGATCTTCTACCTCTTCTACAGGGTTTCCCTTTTTTTTTTTTTTTTTTTTTTGAGACAGGGTTTCTCTGTATAGCCCTGGCTGTCCTGGAACTCACTCTGTAGACCAGGCTGGCCTCGAACTCAGAAATCTGCCTGACTCTGCCTCCCATAGTGCTGGGATTACAGGCGTGCGCCACCACCGCCCGGCTCCCTTAAAATGTTAAAAGTATGTTATTTGCCAGGCATAGTATGGCACACACCTTTAATCCTAGCACTAGGGAGGCAGAGAAAAAGGATCTTTATGAGTTCAAGGGCAGCCAGGTCTACACAGAGGAGGTCTAAAAGTAAATGTATATACGTTATATTACATTATTATACACATTATATTATACATATAGTGTGTTAGTAGTGATTGGCAATGTACAATTTATAGATTTTTCATTTCTACAAAGCTTTGACTTTGGTCGAACAAAAAGCTGGATGGTAGAAACCATCAAAACGTCTAGATCCTTCTAGACTCCTTTATAAAACAAATATACGGCAGAAATGGAATGGATCAAGACAGACAGAGCATCTGGGTAGTAGTGATACACACCTTTAGTTTCAGCACTTGGGAGGCAGAAGTAGACAGATCTTTGTGAGTTTGAGCCCAGCTTGGTCTAAAAGTGAGTTCCAGGATAGCCAATGCTACATAGAAAGATGCTGTCTCTAAGAGGTGAAAACAAAACAGAACTGCCTCTGGGCATGGTGGTACCTGCTTTTAACTCCAGCACTTGAACAAAATCTCTGTGAATTTGAAGTCAGCCTGGCCTACATAGTCTCCACAAACAAAAACATGAAGTGGTTGAGGGAGGAAGGCCTTTAAGAGAAAAGGTGTCTGGTAATAAATAGTAATAGTTTGTTCAGTTTGATACGGAATCCAGGCCCTATCCTAAGATATTCTAAGCAAGCATTCTGTCACTGAGCTATACTTCCCCCATCACCACCTGTTATTTTGGTTAGTTTCATGTAACTGAGGCCAAGGAATCATGTACCTTAATAAGACTGTAAAAAACAATCGTCTCTACCTTTCTAAAACAGAAATAGAAACGTTACAAAACTGGCCAAAGGCGGGGACCCTGTATCAAGTCCCCCGGACTAAGGTCATTCCACTGCACCGCATGGTTTCTTGCAAATGCTTGCCTAGCTTCGAGAAGGGGGGGGTTAAAAGTCGACCATCAGGCCTCAGCAAATTCGCTCGAAATCCCAGGCTCGCGAATCGCGAGCACGTGACTTGCCACGCCCCGCGCCTCCCCCTTCCCCGCGCCAGCAGCACGCGCTGCCAACCTCGTCATGTGACCTTCACGCGGCCCCAGCGTTGCCCCTGCTAGGCGACTGTTTCCAGCAGCCATTTTGCCGAGAACTTGCCGTCCGTGCTCGCGCGGGGGCCGAGCGCACGCCATGTCGCAGCCAGACTTTCCAGGCCGCACACGCGCTTCGAAGGAGCGCTCAGACAGTGAGGGCCCGCCCGAGCCTCACGGAACACGTCGCACCCCGGGGCGCCAGGAGGGTTGCGGGTGCGCCTCGGCCTGCGATAGGCTGTGTCGCGCACGTGACGCCGCGGCGCCCCCACACACACACAACATCGCCGTCCCCCTGCCCACGAAAACATCCACGACAGATTCTCAACGCCTCGCGCGGAGTACACGATAGCGGGCGCGTGGGGACGAACGGAGCGCGTGGCAAGCGAGGCGCCTGCGCGTACCTGCCGGGTGGACGGGAGTCGACCCACACCGCGCCGCTCCGGGGTCCCGGGACCGTCGCGCTGCCGGACCACTCGGCTGGTCATTGGCCACCAGGCCGAGTCACGTGCTGCTCGCAGGCCCGCCCACAGCCGCTAATCACCTGGCACGGTGCTCGAAGCGGCACCGAAAGTGGCTTGCACGCGCAAGGGGAGCGTGGTCACTAGACTTCCTTTTGCCCTTTACGGGGCGGCGTCCGTAAAGGGGAACGGAGAAAGCAGGGTCTTGAAACTAAGTACGCTCACACCTACCGGCTTAACTTCGCCTGCCCCTCCAGGAGCCGTGAACCGTCGCCCTTGGGCGATCCCCGTTGCACGCCGGGATGCGTCTGGCGCCCCTCAGTGTGCTGCAGAGCATGCCGGGAAAGCCACCTCTCCCGTTTTCCTGGCTGTCACCTCTCAGGCTTTGCATTGGTGTCCCTTTGAAAGCCGGTCCCAGGACGAGACGGTTTGGGTAATTACCAGACTGTGACACTACACCAGGCATTTTCAGTCCCTCCTCCCCTGATTGTTTCATCTGTGTGTTTTTGGGAAAACCACTAAGTCGTCCTTCGTGAAGCCGTGCCTGCTGACTTTGTGAATATTGGAGAAAAAAAGCAAGAATGTTTACCTACAAGAACCACCATCCTTTCCTGGTCAATGGTCTAGAACGATAACTAGAACGATTACTTTACCACAATCTCCGCTTAAGAATGGTTGTAATTCTTAGGATTTCTCTAGGAATAGCCAACCTTTTGCAATCTGCTTATTTATTGTTGGGGAAATTAGAGTAGAGTTGTTTGGTTTTGTGTTGCTGTTTTTATTTTTAAGATCGACAGCATGTTCCTAGCATAGGCCCTAGTTTGCTAAACCATATATAAGACATTGGAGCTACAAAAAAAAAAAAAAAAAAAAAAAAAAAGCGCCAACACTAAGAAAAGGTGGGCTTACATTAGAACTAGTTGGTTTTTGCAACACATTACAAATTTACCACTGAGCCAAACCTAGTATTCTACCCACAATGAAGTCCCTGCATAAAATTATTCACACCTTATCTGCTTTGAGCTATACTTGCCAATTTGATGATGTCAAAACGTATAAGTCTCAAAGGCTGATCAACTTGAAAAATATGACTAGTCTTCCTCTGATTCTCACAAGCTCATATTTATAGACTAAGAGGTAGTTAATAAGTGTATGAAGAAAATGAAAGGCCAGAACCTAAAGAAAAGGGCATACTCCTGGGTGCAAGGTACTTTATCTTTCTAATTAAATATTACAAAATTAATTTCTGACTAAGAAACCAAAGCATTAAATAAAATGTACAATATATTTGTTAAACTAGAAGTTTATAAAAATTCTAGTCTCCTTTATAGTTCAGCCTAGCAACAACCTGACAGAAAGCTGCTATACTTATATTACCACCACTCAGTGTTCTGTGGGACTCAGAGAAAATATGTTTTAATATAGTCAGTCTCTAGGCAAATTGATGAACTGGGTTTAAGGTCCACTGTCTAGCACTAGAGATACAGTTCATTTGGTAGAGTGATTGTCTAATATATACAAAGCCTTAAGTTCAATCCTCTGCATCCCCGATAAATCATGTACAGTGGCACACATCTGTAAGCCCAGCACTTAGGAGGCAGAAGCAGGAAGGTCAGAAATCCTATGTCATCCTTAGCTACAGCCAGTTTGAGACCATTTGAGGATCTGTGACACCTTATCTCAAAAATAAAATCCATGCGCTGTAATAGAGCCTAAAAATCTGACAGATGTGGGCTGGAGAGATGCTCAGTGGTTGAAGACACTAACTGCTCTTTAAGAGGACCCAGGTAATCCCAGTACCCACATGGTAGTTTGCAACTGTATGTAACTCCAAGATCTGACACCTTTGCACAGACATGGATGCAGGAAAAACCAATGCACATAAAATGGAAATAAAATATTTTTTAAAATCTGATAGACTTGGACAGCTTGTGATTCCCTCCCTGGGCTATGACTGTGAAGATATTTTAGAACTTTTTTTATATCCAGTTCCTTTAGCAAAAAACTAGGGACACTCTTACCTATTATTTGGATTGTCATAATTATTTTGAGAAAAAAACAATGCCTCTCATAGTTCAGATTACAAACATTCTAAAATGTCATAGTAATTATTGGAGGGGATTACATTTGAACAACAGCCTGTTCTCTTCCAGTACAGCATATTCTTTGTTTGTTTTAAAGATTCTGTTTGGTTTTTGACCAGACATGGTGGCACAGGCCTTTAATCCCAACATTCAAAGGAAGAGGCAGACAGATCTCTGAGAGTCTGAAGCCAACATGGTCTACAAAGCAAGTTTTGGGACAGCCAAGGGCTGTTTCAGAGAAACCCTATCTCAAAAAACCAAAATAGAAAAAAAATTTTTGTTTATTTTTATATGTATGAATGTTTTGCCTACATGCATGTATATGTATGTACCCCATCTAGAACTGTTGTTACATGCATGTATATGCATGTATCCCATCTAGAACTGTTGTTACATGTATGTACATGTATGTACCCCATCTAGAACTATTGTTACATGCATGTACATGTATGTACCCCATCTAGAACTGTTGTTACATGCATGTATATATATGTACCCCATCTAGAACTGTTGTTACAGACAATTGTGAGCCTCCATGTGAGTCCTGGAAACCAAAGCTCTTTAAGAGTAACAAGTGCTGTAAACACATGAAAACAAGGCTGTAGACCAGCAGTGGTGGCACACACCTGTAATCCCAGCACTTACTTGGGAGGCAGAGGCAGGCAGATTTCTGAGTTCGATGCCTGCCTGGTCTACAGAGTGAGTTACAGGGTTCCAGGACCAGTCAGGGCTACACAGAGAAACCCAGTCTCAAAAAACAACAACAACAAAACAACTAAAAAAAAAAAAAAAAAAAAAAAAAACAAGACTGTCCTCAAACTCACAGAGATCTGTCTGCATCTACCTCCAGAGGGCTGCAATTAAAGGTGTAAAGTACCCTATCTGGCCAATAAAATATTTCTTTTTTTTTTCTCAATGTTTTCTTTTGAGGCAGAGTCTCCCCTAGTAGTCTTGGCTATCCTAGAACTCACTATGTACTTCCTATCAGCCCTGAACTCACAGAACTCTGCCTACCTCTACCTCCCCAGTACTAGGTGTGTGTCACACCTAGCCTAGTACAATATATTCTTGAATTTTTCCCCACTTCCCTGTCGTTCCCTAGACAGTGCTAGAGGGACACTAACAGATGTTTTATTTGTTTGTTTGTTTTGTTGTTTCCAAGACCTGGTTCCTTTGTGTAGCCTGGGCTCTCCTGGAACTCCATAGTAGACCAGGCTGACCTTGAACTCAAAGATCTATGTATCTCTGCCTCCCAAATGCCAGGACTAAAAGAGTGCATCACCACACCTGGCTGAGGACAACATTCCTCTTCCTCCTCTTCCTCCTCTTCTTTCTTTCTCTTATTTTTTATTAATTTTTGTTTGTTTGTTTGTTTGTTTGTAACAGAATTTCACTGTGTAGCTCTGCATGTCCTGGAACTTGTTAAGTAGACCAAGCTGGCCTCGAACTCACTTAGAGCCATCTGCCTCTGCCCCCAGTGCTGAGATCAAAGCATGTGCCACCATGCCCAACACAAGTATTAGTAGTTGAAAAACTTAAAAGTTTCTTTGTTGTTTGATGTGCTGTTTTAGAGGGGCGGTGTTTGTGTTTTGGGTTTGGGTAGGGACTGGCCTGGTACTACTCTATAGCCCAGACCAACTCAAATTCAGGGCAATTCTCCTGCCTCAGTTTCCTGAATGCTGAAAATAATTCTCATGCTATTCTCAAATAATGTATTTATGACAGCCTCAAAGAACATGGTATAATTGTTTCATCCTAGTGGCTTTGAAGTGGGGAGTGTCTACATGACCTTTTGCCAATAAGCTGGGAGTGAGAATTTCGTGAATCACTTCTGAGAAGAAGCTTTAATTACCAGCACGGAGAGAGTTCAGCCATTCCGTCTTCCCTTCAGCCACAGCCATGAGTAATGCTCCACCTGGTGGTTATTCCATCAGCGCTGTCTCTTAGGATGACACAAAGCAGACTACCCCCAATCAATCCACAGTGAGTATATAGTGTGAGCATGATATAACTTGCGATAAGCTTCTCAGATTTGCACTTGTCTATCACAGAACAGAACACACTAGGTGGCACAAACGCAGGAGAGCTTGCTAAATCGAAAAAATCCAATCTGGTAAAGAAGGGTGCCCATTGCCAGTGTCCACGTTGTGACACAACCTTAGAAGGAATCTTGGTTTGGTGATGTTGGCACATTTGGAATCCCAGCTCTAAGGGGACTAGGGCAGAAATAACAAGGGTTTGGGGCCAGTCTGGGCTGTGTATCAAGAAGTCTCAGGAAACTGAGGCCGGAACCTGTAGTCATGTGGTAGAGCAATGTGCCTAACATTCCTAAAAACCCCTGGTCTAACCTTAACACTGCTGAGGAAGGAGTGGTCAGGAGGCAGGGACACAGCTCACCCACAGGCTGCTTAAGTGTGAGACTTTGATCCACAAAAATCACAAAGAGAGGGAAGAGGAGCGAGGAGGACAGGAGAGGAGAAGGACGACAAGAGAGTAACAGCATCAAGAAACAATTGTCTGAGGTAACTCAAACAAGCCCAAAAAAGGAAAATTCATTCATTGGAACTTTGGATGGGTATATTTTACTTTGGGTAGGATTACATTTACTGTCTTTTGGTTTTATTTTTTATTACATGCATTTATTTATTTATTTACTTATTGTATCAGTGTGCGTGCCACGGCACAGGTGGCAGGTGTAAGGTCAGAGGGCATCTTCAGGAGTTGGTACTCTCCTTCTGTCTGTCCTCTGCAGGATCAAAGCCAGGCTTGGAAGCAGGCACTCACTGAGCCATCTTGCCAACCCCAGTTTATTTGTTTGTTTGTTTGTTTTGTTTTTTTAAACCATCTCACTATTTAGTCCAGGCTGGCCAATCCCAAGTGCTGAAATTGTGCCTCTGTACCTAGCCAGTCATTTCTATATTATGACCTTGTTTTATTTTCTTTTTTTATAGACTACAAATAAAAGTTTATTGTACAAAACTAAGGTTGCTGGTGGTGGTGGTGGTGGTGGTGGTGGTGGTGGTGGTGGTGGTGATGGTGGTGGTGTGTATGTGTGTAATCTGTTTGCATGTATATATATATGTATATGCACCATGTGTACATGGTGCATGTGGAGGTCAGAAGAGGGTACCAGATCCCCTGGAACTGGAGTTATAGGTAGTTATGAGCCATCATGTAAGAACTGAATTCTGGTCCACACACGTACACACAAATAAACATGGGTGTTTTTTTTGTTTTGTTTTTGTTTGTTTTTTTTTTTTTTTGAAAGAAGTGAAGCTGTTCTTGGCGGCACATACCTGTAGTCCCAGCAGCCGGCAGGCAGAGGCAAGAGAATCAAGAACGTGAGGCCAGCTTCAGCTCTACAAACTGACACCAGCCTGAACTACATGAACCCTGTCTCAAAATAAAAATAAAACAGGAAGCCTTGAAGTCACTGTATACTCTAAGCTGATCTCAAACTCTTCCTATCTCTGCCTCCAGAGTACTGAAATAAAATACATTTACCACCATGCCTTGTAAATGTACCTCCTTTAAAAGTGAATAATGAGCCAGGCAGTGATGGCACACGCCTTTAATCCCAGCACTTGGGAGGCAGAGGCAGGCGGATTTCTAAACTCAAGGCCAGCCTGGTCTTCAGAGTGAGTTCCAGGACAGCCAGGGCTATTCAGAGAAACCCTGTCTTAAAAAAAATAAATAATGGAGGCTGGAGGGATGGCTCTGCAGTTGAGAGCACAAGAGGCTCTTCAAAAGACCTAGGTTTGATTCTCAGCACCTTAGAGCATGAGAGCTCACAAGACGCTATAACTCCAATCCCAGTGAATTCATCACCTTCTTTTGACCTCTTTAGCCACTGCATGCATATATATGTACACAGACATATTTGAATGCATATATATGTATGTATGTGTATGTATATGTATATGCATATGCATTTTTATATATAAATTAATTTCAATCTAGTCTGGAATCAAGAGACAGCTCCAAAACAACAAAACAAAACAGATTTGGGTGTTCGGTGGCATGCCTTTAATCCCAAGCAGGAGGATCTCTGTGAGTCTAAGTCCAGACTAGTCTACATAGGAGTTCCACAGTACACCCAGGGCTGCATAGAGAAACCCTGTCTCAAAAACAAAAACCAAGACCCTGCCTTAAAAAAATTAAAAAAATTTTAAAAATTAAAAAAAAACAAAAACCAACCTCGGTGTTGTAGATCACTGGTAAGGAAGCTTCACCATAAAGTCCTGGGTGCAATCCCTAAACCCAATAACAACAAAAGAATTTGTTTTAATTCACTAAGCATCATGTTGAGGGCTCAGTAGCAATAATGCATGGGTAGAAGATAACTAAGCAGATAAAGTCCCTTGCTCCAAAGCCTGAAGACCTAATGTCTAAAATTCAAAACTACAAATGCTGGTGAGGATGTGGAAAAACAGGACATTTTATCCATTACTGATAGGAATGCAGTCCATTTGAAAGTTATGCACTTTTTAAAAAGGCTAACCATATCCCTATATAGTCCAGCAATGATATTTTTAGGTAATTACCTACATAAGGTGAAAACTTATATCCACACAAAAATCTGCTTAGAGATGTTTGTGAAAGCTTATTTTTACTTGCCAAAAAAAAACCCGGAAGCAAGTAAGGTCTCTCAATATGAGGCCAAATAAAGAATACAAAAGAAACATTTCGAGACCAAAAGAAATGGGTTAAATGGCTGGAGATAAAGCTCATTGGTTAAAGATGCTTGCTGTTCTTTCCAGAGGGCCTGAGCTTGGTTCCCAGCACCACATCAGGCAGCTAACCACGCCCTGTAATTCTGGCTCTAAGGAATATGATGCCCTCTCCTGGCCTCTGCAGACTTTGCACTCAAGTGCAGAAACATACATAACTATACATACATACATCATACATACATACATACATACATACATACATACATATGAATAAAGTCTTTATTTTTAAGAGAGAGAAAAATGAATTGCCAACTAGGCATAGTAACACACATCTTTAATTCCAGTTCTTGGGAAGCAAAGGTAGGTCATTCTATGAGTTTGAGGCTAGCCTGGTCTACACAGTGAGTTTTAGGCCAGCCAGGACTGCACAGCAGACCCTGTCTCAAACAATAGCAAAAGCAAACAAAATAAAGTTTGCCTTTTAAAAGATTAATCTAGGGTCAGGAAGATGGCTCAGTAGGTAAAACTGCTTGCTACCTAAGCCTGATTCATCCCAGGATGAATCCCAGGACGAAACCTGGGCTCATCCCAGGAACTCGAGGCGGGAGAAAAGAGCAGACTCCTCAGTTTTCTTCTGGTCTTCATGAGAACATATACGCACATACTCATAAACACAATATTTTTAAATTGTACACTTGATCACGATGAAGCACAACTCTAGTCCCAGTATTCAGAAAGCCAAGTTAGGGGAAAGGCCACCAGCTGCCTGCTAGGATTATAGAGCAAGATCCTAGCAAACAAGCGAACGAAAAGAGCAGAACATTGAGGAAAGTTGGGGAACACTTCAAGGTTAAGAGCACTTGCCACTCTTGCCAAGGACTTGGGTTTGGTTTCCAGCACCCACACGGAGCAGCTCACAACCACCTGTAACTCTAGTTCCAGGGGATCCAGTGCCCTCTCTGGTCCTCCTTCCTCCCCAGGCACCTACACGCATATAATCACATATATATGCACTTGAGTGCATACACATACACATAAAATAAGTAAGTCTTCCAAAACTGGTGCGGTTTTTTTGGTTGGTTGATTGGTTGGTTGGTTGACTGTATTTTTGTTGTTCATTTTGGTTTTTAGTTGTTGGGTTTTTTTTGTTTTGTTTTTTGGAGGAAGGGTTTAGTTTTTCGGTGTTTTGGGTTTTTGGTTTTGGTTTTGGTTTTTTTTTTTGGGGGGGGGGGGTCTAGAGAACCAGTGTTTCTCTAGATAGCCCTGGCTATGCTGTCCTGGAACTCAATCTGTAGACCAGGTCGGCCTCAAATCACAGAGATCCTCCTGCCTCTCCCTCCAGAGCATTAGGATTAAAGGTATGTGCTGCCACTGCCACCCAGCCAAAGATATTGACTAATTTGAGGCCATGCTGGTGTGGTGGTTTCAATGAAAATGGCCCCCATAGGTTCATATATTTGAACATTTGGTCCCTAACTGGGGGGGGGGGGAGTGTCTGTTTGGGAAGGATTATCAAGTATAGCATTGTTGGAGGAGGTGTCACTGGAGGTGGGCATGAGGTTGCAAAAACCTTCCACCATCCCTAGTGAATTCTCTCTTCCTCCTTGTTGAAGAGAATTAAAATAGGCCCTATAGGCACAAAGGGAGTGGCACTCTTAGGAGGCATGGCCTTGTTGAAGGAATTATGCAGTTGGCTGTGAGCTTTGCGGTTTCAAATGTTTAAGCCAGGCTCTCTCTCTCTCTCTCTCTCTCTCTGCTGCCTGTGGGTCCAGATACTGAACTCTTGGCTACCTTTCCAGCAATATGTCTGCCTCTGTGCCACCATGCTTTTCTGCATGATGATAATGGGCTAAACCTGTAAGCCAGCCCCAATGAAATGTTTGCCTTTATAAGAGTTGCTGTGGTTGACCTGGTGATGGTGGTACACACCTGTAATCCCAGCACTCTGGGAGGCAGAGGCAGGCGGATTTCTGAGTTCGAGTCCAGCCTGGTCTACAGAGTGAGTTCCAAGACAGCCAGGGTTACACAGAGAAACCCTGTCGGGGGTGGGGGGGGCTACATAATGAAATCTTGACACCCCCCCCAAAAAAGTGGGGCATGGTGGTTCGTGCCTTCAAAGGCAGAGGCAGGTGGATCTCTGAGTTTGAGGCCAGCCTGGTCTACAAAGCAAGTTCCAGGAAAGAGAAACCTTATCTTCAAAAAAACAAAACAAAGGTATATTAAGTCCAATTTAGGACACGTTTCTTTTTTGTTTTTTCAAACAGATGCCATTGCAGACAGGCCTCAAGCCTTCCGAGTAGTCCAGGCTAGCCTTATACTCCTGATCTTCTTGCTGAGAATTTCCTAATTGCTAGGAATTAGAGGCACACATCTACATTCTCGGCTTTCTATGTATTTTCATTTAAACTGTAGAATTAGCTTGTCAAAGTCTATGAGAAACTGCTAGTGCTATTCTTGGAATTTCACTGAATTTATAAAGTTATAAATAATAAATATCTCAATAATATTGAAAGCTGGGCACGGTATTACATGCCAGTACTCCCAGCATTTGGGAGGTTAAGGATTGCTGTACTAAGGCAAGTGAGTTAAGTCTAGGCCATCGGGTGAAACGCTATCTCATAAGACAGACAGACAGACAGACAGACACACACACACACACACACACACATGCACTGCAAATAATAATGAATCTTCTGGCTCATTAATATGAGTTCACAGCACATATATCTAGCAAAGAATAAAATCCAAAATATATTTTTAAACCCTCTATGAATAACAACAAATCAAGTCTCTTTTTATTTTAAAGGGACAATAAAGTCTTGTGTAGTCTGGGTTGGCCTGAAATTCAATAAGTAGCTAAGGATGACCTTGGATTTACCACTCCCTACATCTCCTGAGCACTGGGATTCTGACCTCACTTCTGGTTGCCAGGGATCTGTCCGAGAACTTCAGTGCTATGCAAGCGTCCCACCAGCTGAGCCGCACTTCCAGCCCCAAAAGTTTTTACATAAGCAAAGGACTGAACTGATGCCTCTTTTAAAAGTCATGCAGATGGCTGGTGATCACATGAACACATTCATAATGCTACTAATTGTCAGGGGAAAACAAAACCACAATGAAATACCACTTCACATCCTCCAGAATATCTAAAATTAAAAAGGACTGACAAGTGCTGACTAGGATTTGGGACAACTGAAACGCCCATGCTCTGCTTCTAAGAGGCTAGAAGGCTCCATAAAATAGCGGGTAATTTCCTATGACTCTGAGGTCTACGGACTGGTTTAATGGGCCGTTGCCATCAGTAAGTCTACCTTGCTTTGCTCCTTCCTGTTCCCTTCCTCATTCTCGGGGCTTCAGTCCACATTCCAAGGAAAGGGATCATCACTAGGAGAGTCTGACCTCTGGTCTGTCTCCAGATACTAAACACAAGTTGGGGTACAGCTCAACAGCCGGGTGTTCACCTAGCATGGGTGAATAGTAGCACCCTGGGCTTGACCCAAAGCATGGCACACCAACAGAAAGAGGCCAAACTGTAGCCAGTCTTTGCTGCTTTCTGGGTTCTTCCTTCTGCCACCCTTTTTATTCGGACCTTTCAAGCCCTAGCACTAGGTAAGAAAGAAAAAGGGTAGAGAGGGAAGGAAAGAGATCCCCGAATGAAGCGAGAGTTGAAAGGGGTGACATTATTGTTAGACTACTGCCTGCTGATTAGGGTCATCGAGTTCCTAAAGGCTGTCTGCACTTGAGGCGAGGGCAGCTTCTTGCCCAGTAGCTAGCTCGCTACAGTTGGAGCAAGTTCCATGAGGAGGTTCTTTGGTGCCCATCATCTTCTTTGAAGTAGTATGAGGGTGCTACCGGGAGGTGACATGTCTCACTGTCAAAAAACGCCTTTATTAATAAAACCTTTTAAAAGATGTGTTTATTTATTATGTATATAGCATTCAGCCTGCATGTATGCCCTCAGGCCAGAAGAGGGCACCAGATCTCCTTATAGAATGGTTGTGAGTCACTGTATGGTTGCTAAGAATTGAACTCAGGACCTCTGGAAGAGTAGCCAGTGCTCTTAACTACTGAGCCTTCTCTCCAGCCCCTTTAATAAAACATTTTTAAATGACATATTCTGTAGAACTCTGAGGTTTTTGAAGACCATCTATCTATAGTACATCTGGATTGCTTGTTTCTAGCTCTTTACTATCTGTTTATCCTAGGGAACATATCTGTAATTAACTAAACTACTATCTAACATGACCAATAAGTTTAATTGATTGGCTAGTACTTGCATTTCTTAATTATCATGAATAAGGGCTAGAGAGATGGCTCAGCAGTTAAGAGCACTGACTGTTCTTCCAGAGGTCCTGAGTTCAAATCCCAGCAACCAAATGGTGGTTCACAACCATCTGTAATGGGATCTGATGCCCTCTTCTGGTGTGTCTGAAGACAGTGACAGTGTATTCCTACACATAAAATAAATATATTTTTTTTAAAAAAATTATCCCAAAGTTTGTAATATCAACTTTCAAAAGGACCAGAACTTCACATCACATTTTTAAATGAATTGCACTAGGTACAATACCTTAAAGGGTGGTTGAAACACGTATAGAGTATGTAGTAACAGAATAAAATATTAAATTCATTTCAATATACAAAGTTCATGCCAAGTGTAAAATATTTGGCTTATTAATGCTCTTTGGTCTAAAACGTAGATTCAATAATCTTACCTTTATCCTATTATTCCTATATCTTCTCTTTTTCATCCCTTCTCCCCCACATTCCCATACCCCTACCCCAACAATAGAAAAAAGATAACTCATAGAGGAAAAAGGGGAAGGAAATAAATCCCCAAATCTAACATTTTTATTTTATTTCCTCCATGACCAAGACAACTTAAGAGGGCTTAAATGACAACAAAAATCCCCAATGAAAGACCAAAAAGCACCCACCCCACTTTTTGGGACCAAGGCATTGGTGTCTTTTGGTTGATTCCTGTTGTCTGGAGGGTGACAGTACCTTTGGAGGCCCATAGGAGATCGGGATATTGGCCAGACTTAGCAAAGGTAGCTGTAATATTTGTTGTCCAATTTGTGTGTGGTGTGAAAGTGCAGGGCTTGACTAAAGTTCTGACTGTAACTTTCTGAGAGGCTGGATCACCTGGGGTTAGCTGCTTTGAAGCTATCCTGGAAGCAAGTTTTGAGGAAATAGCTATTAAGGGAGTATGAGGTTGAATCAAGTACGATGGTGAAATAAATGTATCTCAGTGTCTCAGCATCTTTCTTAGCATCCTCAAGGGTGAATCTTGTCAGGGATGCATTAACTCTATTGGTATCTGGTTGTTTTGCTCTGAGAACATATAAACTTTTAAAGGTAATATACATTTTTCATCAATGCATGCATGGAATGTGCAGTATGCACAGATCAGATAAAGATAAAGATGATTCTCTGTTCTTTGTTTGAACAGGTAAGCTCTCTCTCTCTCTCTCTCTCTCTCTCTCTCTTAAGCTAGTTTTGACTATATAACCAACTTGTAATATAAATGTTCATCCATGCCATTTGAAAGGATAGAGTAAAAGATGTGAAGACTCTGTAGCCAACAAGATTTTTTGCCTCTGCTTAGCAGAAGTCCTGGTTAGGTGAAGATACGTGGTGTCTCCTCCAGTCTCCGAGCTGTTCCCATGCAGAGAGATACGGCATTCATGTTACCTGTTTTGTTCTTCTGGGTTTTTTTTTTCCCTTCATGCCTGCAGGCAAGATTTTCAGGAGCTCTCCTTGGTCAAACCCAATCTTTATTAATTTTGATGGAATCCATAGACTTTCTTCTCCTGTTGAAACAAAGACAAAACCTCTTCCCCAACACATTAAATTATTTCCTGCCTTAAATTCTGAAGTTAACAAATATATAGACTGATTTAATTCAGGAGTGCTTTCTAAAATTCAATGTATTTTAGCAGCTGTGTTATCTGTCTTATTGATATTTCAAAAAATTAAAGTCAATTAAAAGCATTATTCAATCTATCTCTGGGAGATTGCATATCCCTTTCTGTTCTATGAGGGTTTTTTTTTATTTTTTAAATTTTTAAAAATTTTTTTTGTTTTTGTTTTTGAGACAGGGTTTCTCTGTGTAGCCCTGGCTGTCCTGGAACTCACTCTGTAGACCAGGCTCACCTTGAACTCAGAAATCCGCCTGCCTCTGCCTCCCAGAGTGCTGGGATTACAGGTGTGCACCACTACCACCACCCCACCTCCACCCCCACCACCCCCACCCCTGGGCTTATGAGCATTTTTTAAAAAGTCCTTTTAGATCTCTCTCTCTCTACAATTGCTTGTCCTGTAGGATTGTGAGATATGCCAGTAACATGTTTTATAGAATAATATCTAAAATATTGCTGTATTTTAATGGGTACATATACTGAAGCATCATTAGCTTTGATCTGTAAAGCTTTGTCCAAGTTTGTTATTACCTCTAATAAATGTGCAAACTTAAGTTGGGCGTGGTAGCGCACGCCTGTAATCCCAGCACTTAGGAGGCAGAGGCAGATGGATTTCTGAGGCCAGCCTGGTCTACAGAGTGAATTCCAGGACAACCAGGGCTATTCAGAGAAATCCTGTCTCGAAGGAAAAAAAAAAGTGCAAACTCAGAATCAGTCTTTTCAGAACTCAAGGCAGAAACACATTGAAACCCTGAGCGTCAACTGTATGATGTGTTAACATATATAATGTTATATATGTTACATCTTAACTCTCCAAACTCTACATAATCTATTGTATGACATTGCTCTAAGGTAGCATAGGTAAGCCTTTAGTTCAGCATCTCTACGGCCCGCCATTCTAACTCCTCAAGCCTGTGTGGCTTTTTCTCATCTGGAACTACCTTTTAGCTGTCATTGTGTACTCCAGATTGGATTCTTCTGAAGATTGTTTATTCTGATTTAAAGAATTCTCTAATCTCTATTCTATAGTCTGTAATTTAGCATGGAATTTTTAGTCTCTTTCTCTAAGTCTGCTTAAAGAAGATAAGTCTCTTAATGAGGATATACAAAATTGTAATAATTATTGAACATATAACTATTTGTAAAACAAAATTATATAGGGTTCAAGTGCCCTCTTCTACCTCTTCTACAAGGTTTCCTTTTTTTTTTTTTTTTTGAGACAGGGTTTCTCTGTGTAGCCCTGGCTGTCCTGAAACTCACTCTGTAGACCAGGCTAGCCTCTAACTCAAAAATCCACCTACCTCTGCCTCCCAAGTACTGGGATCAAAGGCATGTGTCACCACCGCCCAGTAGGGTTTTCCATTTTTTAATTTGGAAATATTTTAATTTTTTTATGTATTTCCTCATTTTATGTTAGTTCACTATAGCTGTCTTCAGACACTCCAGAAGAGGACATCAGATCTCACTACAGATGGTTGTGAGTCACCATGTGGTTGCTGGGATTTGAACTCAGGACCTCTGGAAAAACAGTCAGTGCTCTTAACGCCTGAGCCATCTCTCCAGCCCAGAAATATTTTAATTTTTAATCTCTCTAATACTTCTAATATTTTTTTAACTTTTCTTAAATCTCTGATTTTTCCCCTTTCCTGACCAGCTATTTCACTTCTGTCATTTCGTTTTCTCTCTCCTTCCTTTATTGACTTTACTCCAAAGTCTCAGGACTTCAGTCTGAGGTATTGTCTCACTTTTGCTCCATCTCCCCAGGGAAAGTTTTGTCACACCCAGTTGAATGTCTGTCTGACTTGTTTGCTTGCTTGACACTGGGTCTTAAACACCCCAGTATGGCCTTGAATTGCTGTGTAATCTTTCTGCCTCCATCTCTGAAGACTGGGTACATGTGCTGCCACTGCCAGTTTGCGATGTAAGAGACTTACTTTAGTCTTATCAGTTTTTGACTGATTTTAGTCTTGAAAACACTCATCTTCTTGCAACTTCCTTTTCCCAAGTGACTAGGAAACAACTTCCATCTGGGACTTCTTTAATTCCTGAACTTTTTAACCGTGGATTCTGTGCCCACTTTAGGTGGCAGTAAATGTACACAGCTTTTCTTTTTCTTTTTCTTTCTTCCTTTCTTTCTTTTTTCTTTTTTCTTTCTTTCTTTTTTTGTTTTTTTGTTTTTGTTTTTTGTTTGTTTGTTTTTTGGATTTGGTTTTTTGTTTTGGGGGGTTTTTGTTTTGTTTTGTTTTGTTTTGTTTTGTTTTCCAAGACAGGGTTTCTCTGTATAGCCCTGGCTATCCTGGAACTCTGTAGACCAGGCTGACCTCGAACTCAGAAATCTACCTGCCTCTGCCTCCCAGAGTGCTGGGATTACAGGCGTGTGCCACCACCGCTGTACACAGTTTTTCTATGCCCACCCCTGCGCAATAGCTGGCAGGGTTCTTATCTAGTTTAACCCTAATCTAACCTGATTAGTCAGTCCTCTGTGACTCCTTCCTGGAAACCTCTCTTGCCGGTCTCCACCTGAGATCTTTCACAGGGATTGGAAGTCCCACCTTATTCTCTCCTACTCAGGGATTTGCTGACCAGCTATTTATTAACCAAACAGAGGTGATAGAAAACAACTTTTACACAATATTGAGATAGGAGATACTTGACAATGCCAGTGTCCAGATGCAGCCAGATCTCTGGGCATAGGAATCAGCATCTGCACAAAACCATCCCCCTGCAGAGATCCACCTGCCTCTGTGTCCCAAATGCTAGCATTAAAAGCATGCTCTACTACCCAGCTTATAATATATATAATATATATATGGTGTTTTTAAGGGCTGGGGGCTTAAGAGACAGTTCAACAGTTAATAGTGCTAACTGCCCTCTCCAAGACTCAAGTTCAGTTCACAGCACTGATGCTGGGCAACTCAGACTGCCTTTAATTCCAGCCCAATAGGAATCTCTCAGACACTTCCGGCCTCAGAGAACATCCATACTCATGCAGACATACAAACTCCACGCACATAATCATTGCACGTGGTGGAGCATGCCTTTAATCCCAGAACTTGAAAGGTAGCAGCAGGCAGATTTCTGAGTCCAAGGCCAACCTGGTCTACATAGTGAGTTCCAGGATAGCCAGGGATATATAGAGAGACCCTGCTCTATAAATAAAAAAGAAAAAAAAGAAAAAAAGCACAGGTTTGCTTTAGGGCATGGACCCCAAACCAGTTCGGGCTGAATCAGCCTGTCTAGTCTTCATACCACGTGGGAATACATTTTGCTAGAACTATTTAAATTTGATTGTTACTAAGGGCAGAAGAATTTATGCTATTGTTCAGATATTACACTATGTGTAGCCTAATGAAGATGGAGGTCCCAGTAGGTTCTAAGGTTGCTAGGTAGATTATTTACTGAGGAGCATTTATGCATATTAAGGTCAGGGAACTAGGCTGTCAAGTGCATTAATACAGAAGGGGGGGTTACATATAGCCAAACCAGATAGGGTCCCAGCCTACACTGCCTCCTATGCTTACTGATTCATAAGGACCTGGATTCTGATTCTCAACATTCAACATACAGATCCCAGGAGCTGGCTAACCAGCTAGTCTAGCCAAAACTGGCAAGCTCTAGGCACAGTGAGAGACCTGGTCTCAAAAATTAAGACGGAGGGCCAGGCATAGCAATGCACAACTTTGGTCCCAGCATGGGGGGCGGGGGACGGGGGGGGGGGGGGGGAGTCAGGGGTAGGGGAGAAGACAAATGAATCTCTGTGAATTTAAGGCCAGCCTAGCCCACATGGTGAGTTCCAGTCCAGCTGGGGCTACTTCAGACCTTATCTGAAAAAAACAAAAAAGAAAAAGAAAAAGACAGCAGATATTAACGTCTATCCTCCATAGGCATGCATATCTCCAATTCCCCAACCTCCCACCTCCAACACATGCACTTAATACTTGACCATCTAACTACAACTTTAGCTTGCTAACCTGTTGAACTTTTACTTAGTTTGTGATGGTTTTGACCAAAAGAATGTGGTAGAAATTGCTGGGCTGGAGAGATGGGTCAGTGGTTAAGAGCACTGACTGCTCTTCCAGAGTTCTGAGTTCACTTCCCAGCAACCACATGGTGGCTCCCAACCATCCGTAAAGGGATCTGGTACCCTCTTGTGGTGTGTCTGAAGGCAGCGACAGTGTACTCATATAAATAAAATAAGAAATGCTTGAGAGAGAGAGAGAGAGAGAGAGAGAGAGAAATTGCTAAGCAGGGTTGCAAAACCTGTGATACTTGAAAGGCTGATGCAGACAAATTGGAAGTTGGAGCTACATAATAAGAACTGTAAGGGCCTGTGATTCGCTGAAGAATGACACCCTGGACTCAAATAGTATGTAAATGCAGTGTTTTATTTTGCAGAAGTCCAGCACGCTGGGATATCCCATTACCAACATAGAGAGACAACCAAGTGTGTTCACAGGCCTGATTTAAAGCACATTAGGGCATTCTGGGGTAGGTGACCCTTATCTTACTCCTTCTCTAGGGGCATTCCATTACTGGGGAGAGGGGTCTGGAAACTGTTGCTGAGGAAGTAGCTGAGGAAATCTGGAAACTGCTGCTGACCCATTGTCCTTGCCTCAGGCCAGGTGTCAGAGCAGCTTCTAAGCTCTGGAATTGTCTGGAATTGCCCAGTTCTCAGAAAGATTTAGGCCTAGTCTCCTTTACTGCCAGTTTGAAGCCTGTCACAGAATCAGCCTAGCCTTCTCAGAATTTGTCTCAAAATAAATAAAGAAAAGAAAACAAAAATAGCCAGCAGAAAAGGTGCTGTGTCAGTTTTAGGTGGTATGTGTGTATCTGTGTGTGTGTGTGTGTGTGTGTGTGTGTGTGTGTGTGTGTGTGCACATATGCGTATGTGCATGTGTATGTGCATATTTGTGTGATTCTCCTGCTTCTATGTCCCAACTGCTAAGAGCCACCATGTCTGATTTATTCAGCCCTGAGAATCAAACCCAGGACGTCACACATTCTAGGCAAGCACTCTACCAGCTGAGCCATATCCCCAACCTGGAACTTTCATATATCAATAGATTAACAAAACATGTTAATAGATACTGGTAGTGGTATTGGGGAAGAGCCCAGATCAATCCTAGAAATGCACAAAGGGACTTTCAGAGGGAATAAAAATGGTCTACTTCTTGATCAGGTAGCAATTATTAGAATGTCTGCCATATCTAAACTCTGAACTGAAGACTTAAAATATACAATGTATATAATTTAAACAACTTTATTTTGAACTTTTGGGCAGTTGGAGCTTGAGGCACTCATTAGCAAGATCAGTGTGGTCAGTCCACACTCAGATTTGATCCTTGCCAATGTTTGACTTCAGCTCCATCATGGGTGTGACCTAGTAGTTGTCATATATCTTCAGAGTCTTGTCCTCCTCATGAGAGGCAGATGGTCCCTTTTTCCTGATTGTACAGGAATGTGACGTTGCTGGAGTTTCGCTCCTTCCATTCTGTGAAGTCCTCTGAAGCAAACCAGAGCTTGGCAGCAGGTTTTAAAGTTTCTTATCTTCCCGGACATCTTAATCTCTTACTAAGGAAGAGAAACTGTGAGCTGGAGCTTCAGGCTAGCCTTCTTAGAGACATGGACTTCGTGACTGTTGTTGGGAGTCACACTGGCTAGGTCAGGGATCTCTGGGCAAGCTAGTCATAGAACCTTTGCTAAAAACAAACAAAAATCTTGATGACAGCCTATTAGGTAGAAAATAAAGTCTAGGCTCCATAACTATATGATAAGCTCTTTATGGTGCATCACCGGTCTTCATTCCAACTCTCCTCTGCTTCCCATTAAAGCAAAGCAAAATGATTTGCTAGTTCCCAAGGGCCGAGGCTCCACGAGGCTGTGCTGCGTTCATTCCTGCCTGTCACCATCTCAGGCTACTAGATCCCAGTCACCATGACGCCCACCTTTGCCTACTTCTCTCTGTGCTGAATCTTAGTCACCATCTCCTCTGACTCCAAGAAAGCTCTGTGAATACTCTTATTATAATACTTATCACAGATTGTTTTGTAAGTTTTTGTTTGCATGTTTCTCTTTTTCACTGACTTCCTTGAGGAAAGAAACAACTTCTGATTCATCTTCCTATCACTACCAAGCACTGGGTGGGGAGTAGGTTCTCAGTAAACAGAGAGTGGGTTGGGATGAGTTAATCAGGCTCTTTGACTTTTCTCACTATGTTGCTAGTATGTATTCTCCTATATCCTGGAATAGGGTCTGTCTTAGATCTAGGTCCACTGCTGTCTTCTGCTCTTTGCTTGACTCCTATTGGCTCTCTTTCATTCCTTTGGTAGTCTCTGAAGGTTTACAAACTCAAGGCTATAACCACTTTCCCTTCTACAAATATCTGCAAAAATTATACATTATCAGAAACAAGTTATGGACCTGAGGATGTAGCTCAGTGGTACTTGCCTAGCATGCCCAAGGCTCTAGATTCAATCCTGACACTGACCCCCAGTCTTGGTCACTGTTCTATTGCTGTGAAAGGATACCATGACCTAGCCACTCTTTTTTGTTTGTTTGTTTGGTTGGTTGGTTGGTTGGTTTTTTGTTTTTGTTTTTGTTTATTTTGGATTTGGTTTTTCGAGACAGGGTTTCTCTGTCTAGCCCTGGCTGTCCTGGAACTCACTCTGTAGACCAGGCTGGCCTCAAACTCAGAAATCCACCTGCCTCTGCCTCCCAGGTGCTGGCATTACAGGCGTGCGCCACCACGCCTGGCTAACCTAGCCACTGTTATGAAAGGAAGCATTTCATTGAGAGCTTGCTTACAGTTTCAGATGCTTAGTCCAGATCATCACGGAGGGGAAGATAACAGCATACAGGCAGATGCTGGAGGAGAACTGAGAACTACATCCTGATCCACATTTGGAGAGAACCTGGGTCTGGCATTGGCTTTTGAAATCTTAAGGCCCACCCCAGTGATACAATTCCTCCAACAAGGCCATACCTCCAAATCCCTCAAATACTTTCAAATAGTGCCACTCCCTGATGACTAAGCATCCAAATAATAATGAGCCCATGGAGGACATTCTTATGAAAACCACCACATTCTACTCCCTGGCCCCCATAAGCTCACAGCCATAGCATAATGAAAAAAAATGTTTGCTTTAACTTCAAAAGTCCCCATAGCCTTTCACAGTTTCAACACTGTTAAAAGTCTAAAATTCAGAGTTGCTTCTGAGACTCAAGGCAATCTCTTAACTGTACACACTCCTATAAAATCAAAACTAGGGGGTGGAGAGATGGCTCAGTGATTAAGAGCACTGACTGCTCTTCCGAAGATCCTGAGTTCAAATCCCAGCAACCACATGGTGGTTTACAACCATCCTTAATGAGATCTGACGCCCTCTTCTAGGACAGCTTCATACGGTGTACTTACATATAACAAATAAATAAATCTTTAATAAAATAAAAATAAAAATAAAAATGTATCATAGAGGGAGGAAAGGGAAAGTATTTCCCGTAGTGTGGAAATACAATACCAAAAAAAAAAAAAAAAAAAAAAAAAAAAAAAAAGAAAAAGAAACCAAAGCCAGAAAGGCAAACTCCAAATTCTGCATCTCTATATCTGATGTCAAACCCTAACCCTAACCCTAACCTGTTGACTGCAGGACACATCTCCTCTTTAGCTGGTTCCACTCCGTATCAGTAGCTCTCCTTGGAAGGTATCCCTCAACTCTGGCATCTCCACCATCTTGGAGTCTCCAAGGCCCTGCAGGTTTCACCTTCAAACAATAGTTTCACACAATGGTCTTTGTAGACCTTCATTCAGGGATGCTCCTGACACACTCCTGGCCGCAGCAGCTTTTCTTAGACAGAGGAGATATTCCACAACCACTTTCCTGTATCCTTGACCCTAAAGCCAGAGCCATGTGACTGAAGCTAAAAAGTTCTCCTGCTTGCTGGGGGCTGTAACTTGGCCTTCAGTTACAATTATATCTGCTTTCTGTTGTTGATGGCTTCTTCCACTGCTTGAACTTGTCTTTAATTCCTTTTTACAGATTTGAAACTTAGCTGGGTGGGGTCTTGCCCTGAAGTCACCATCTCCTTTAGTCCATCTAGGATCTTTCTTTAAGTTTTTTATTTCGTTGAGCCCTGGACTTAGCTCCATCATACTTCCTGGTGCTCCTTTTCTCCTCAAGTGGTGCCTTTCTGTGCTTTTCCTTGCTCCATTGGTTCCTTTTCATTGTATATCTGTGTAAGAGTGACCACTAAAAGCCACATGACACAGCTAGGGATTCAAGGCTGCCTTGAAATCTCCTCTGCCAAGCTTATTAATCCAAAGCTATTCAGTTTACCTTTAGACAGTTTTTTAGGACTAGGGCAAAAAGCAGATACATTGTTTGCCAAAATATTGTAAGAATAGTCTCTAGGTCATTTACTAATATTTTTTCTCTCTGAAATTTCTTAGGCTGGCCCCACATTGTTCTCGATACTACAAACCTTGTTCCTACTAGATTGGCCCATCAAACTTCACTTAGAGTTTTCCACCAACCACATTTTAGTACAAAGACTCAAGTTCTTCCTTATTCCTCCAACAAACAGTATAGTCAGGCCTCCTGTACCAATAGCCCACTCCTGGTACCAACTTCTGATTTGGTCACTGCTCTACTGCTATGAAGAGACACCATGATCAAGGCAACTGTTGTTTTTTTTTTTTTTTTAATTTATTATACACAGTAGCTGTCTTCAGACACACCAGAAGAGGGCGTCAGATCTCATTATGGATGGTTGTGAGACACCATGTGGTTGCTGGGATTTGAACTCAGGACCTTCAGAAGAGTAGTCAGTGCTGTTAACCGCTGAGCCATCTCTCCAGTCCAATCAAGGCAACTCTTCCAAAAAAAAAAAAAAAAAAAAAAAAAAAAAAAAAAAAAAAAAAGCATTTGACTGGGGTCTTGCTTACAGTTTTTGTCCAGGTTTCTGCCTTGTTTGAGCTCCTGTCCTGATTTCCTTTGATGAACAGTGATATGGAATTATAAACCATTTCCTCCCTGAGCTACTTTTGTCATGGTATCTCTTCACAGCAAAGAAGAGTGACAAAGATACCCTGTTAAGTAGGAAGGTAAACACTCACAAGCTTCAGGAAGTCCCTGAAACTGATCATATTCTCAAGGCCCTCTCTCTACCAGTATAAGCAATAAAAGCTGAGCATTCCCTCAGACAAGAAGACAAAAAGCTCCAAAGACAGGTCTCAGAGCTGTCCAGCTGCCTGAAAGAGAATTAGATCAACTCAAATGCCTGGAAAGGACACTCTCCAACTTATTGAGCTGCCTTCAGGTCGGGCAGTGCTCCAGGTCCCCAGTTTTGTGTGCTGTCACCCATGCTGGGGTGGGCTTTGGTGATGCAACTGTTTTTGAATCATTCCTGTTCCTGTAAGTAACCCCTCACCCATATTCCTGTAAGTAACTCCCATAACACTCATTGTTGGGCTTTTGTGTCCTCTGTACTTTGGTCTACTGTAGGTTCCCTGTCTGTGGTAAATAGACATGTGTGTTGTGTCTTCCTAGAAAAGTTTTGTCACACAACATTAGGTGGATCACAACTGCCTGAAAAGTCCAAGAAATCCAAGGATTCCAAGGAATTCATTTTCTCAAGGGACACCTGTATTCGTGTGCCCTAAAAGCTTCTTCTTAAGAAAAAAAAATGAGTCTCCCTCATTATTTTAAATATATATAGTTTATATTATGGGTTAAGTGTTTTGCTAATGTGTGCCTGTGCAATCACATGAGTGCTTGGTGTCTGAAGAGGGCAACAGGTCCCCTGGAACTTCAGTTACAGATGGTTGAGTCACCATGTGAGTGTTGAGAATCAAAGCTGGAACCTCTGCAGGAATGAATGCTCTTAACTGCTGAGCCATCTCCTCAATACCACATACTTATGAATTAAAATAAATCTTTTTTTAAAGGGGAATGCTGGGACCTGGGAGATGGCTCAGTGGGTTAGAGGGCTTGCTTCTCAAATATGAGTGCCTACGTTTGAATTCCCCAGTACTCATCAAAAAGAGAAAATAAAAACGCCAGGAGGTAGGAGGTGGCACACCTTATCTCAAAAATAAAACAAACAAGAAAGAAAGAAAGAAAAAAAAAACCAAACCCCTACAGATCTGGAGATAGATGACCGCAAACAGCCATGGGAGTGGGGGTTGGGAAGCGCCAGATGGCAGAGGAATAATCCAAGAATGAGTCACGAATACATGCAAGCACACAGGATTTGGCAAGAACGAGAAGGAAAAATGGGACAGTAGCCTAAAGAGGGTGAGGTCGTGTCACACAGAGACCTTTTCCAAGCAGCGAGAACTGGGAGTGGAAAGAGAAAAGAAAACCAGAGCAGAGCAACCCCTGAAAAATGTAAAGGAAAGGCCACGTGATTCGGGAGACAGATTTGCTAAGGAGATGAAAGAGAAAAAGACCAAGTGGCAAGTGGACCACAGAGACTCCAGAAATAAGAGTCTTTGCCCAGAGTAGCAGAGAAAGGGCAAGCCAGCCAGGAGGAAGGCATTTTTTATGTGAAGAATTTGGAGAATGGAGTTCAAGTCCAGGTTGGTCTATGTCTTCTCAGGAATAGCAAGAAACCTGACATTTAATGACCATAACGGTGCCAACCTAAGCTACTTTTATTTTGCTTTCTTTTCTTTTGAGACAGGGCCTCACAGTATAGCTCTAGTTGTCCTGAAATCACTATGAAGACCAGGCTGGGAGTACAGGTGGGCCTCTACCTCACAAGTGCTGGGGTTGAAGGCATGTGCCACCACATTGGGAACAAAGGTACTTGTTTTGTTGGTTGGTTGGTTGGTTGGTTGGTTGGTTGGTTGGTTGGTTGGTTTTTTGAGACATGGTTTCTCTGTTTAATAGACCTGGCTGCCCTGGTCTTGCTTTGTAGGTTGGCCTCAAACTCACAAAGATCCACCTGCCTCTCCATACCAAGTGCTGAGATTAAAGGCAGGTGTCACACTAGGCTATTAATGGCCTTAGAACTGAGTCATGGCCAGGCATGGTAGAGCATAGTTATAATCCAAAGGACTTGGAAGTTGCAGGCAGGGTATTGACTTTAGGTTGATCCTGGGCCACACATTGAGTTCAAGCTTAGCCTGGGCTACACAAAACTATATCAGAGAGAGAGAGAGAGAGAGAGAGAGAGAGAGCTGGATCTCTCGACTTCATGGCTGGGGAAGGTGGCTTTGTGAATAAAGGACTTGAGTTTGGATCCCCAGGGCCCTAGTCAAAACACACACTGTAACCTCAGTGCTGGGGACACAGAGATAAGCAAGTTCCTATGACTTGCTGGCCAGCCAGTCTAGCAGAGAAGACAAGCTCCTCCAGGTCTGTGACAAACCCTGTCTCAGAACAAAAGGTAGAGATTATTAAAAGAGGACATTGGACTTCAACCTCTGGCCTCCATGTGTGCAGGCACAAGCATACACCCTCACCCCTGACACACACACACACACACACACAAGTATTCACACACACACATACAGAAAGAACTGGTTCTGGAACTTGGCCCAGCACTGACAGGCAGAAGCAGGAGGGTCTAAAGCTGCAAGATCCTTTCTCTCTATCTTCAAGGATTCTTTCACTTAAAGTTGTGATTTGCATCTAAAATCCCAGCACTTGTGAGGTAAAGGAAGGAAGTGTGAGTTCAAGGCTAGCCTGAACTATCAAGGGACACCCTGTCTTATAGCAAATTAGTCAGATGTAGTGGCGCATGTTTTTAATCCCAGCACTCAAGAGGAAGAGGCAGAAAGATCTGGGTGAGTCTGAGACCAGTCTGGTCTACGGAGTGAGTTCCAGGACATCTAGGACTACATAGTGAGACCCTGTCTCAAATTAAATAAATAAATAAATAAATAAATAAATAAATAGCCAGAGAGATGGCTGAGCACTCAAAGGCGCTAGGCACAGACTGTCTGAGTTCTGTCGCAGGAGCCCACATATAAAAGCCAATGCAGTAGTGTGACTCTGTGAGCCTAGTACTCCTACAGATGGGAGGCAGAGAGAGAACTGTCCAGAAGCACTTGAGTCAGCCTAGATTAGAGTGTTCAGTCCACCAGAGTAACAAGAGAGACCCTGCCTCAGCAAGGTGGAAGATGCGAACTCAACTTCTGCAAGTTGTCCTCTGACCTCCATTTGTGCACCTGAATGACGTGTGGTGCACATACACACACACACACACACACACATACATTCATATGCACATACACATACATACACACATACATACACACATACACACATACACACACATACACACATACATACATATGCACATACACATACATACACATATATACATACATACATGCACATATATACACACATACACACATATACATGCATACATACATAGACACATACATATACACACAAACATACACATATATACACACAAACATACATACATATACATATATACATACATACATACATACATACATAGACACATAAATATACACACAAACACACACATACACACATATACATACTTATATATACATACACACACAGAAAAGCAGACACACACATGCTCATATGAAAGAAAGAGCCAGGCGGTGGTAGTCCCAGCACTTGAGGCAGGCGGATTTCTGAGTTCGAGGCCAGCCTGGTCTACAGAGTGAGTTCCAGGACAGCTAGGGCTACACAGAGAAACCCTGTCTGGGGGGGGGGGGAGGGGGGAGTAGAGAAGAAGAAGAAGAAGAAGAAGAAGAAGAAGAAGAAGAAGAAGAAGAAGAAGAAGAAGAAGAAGAAGAAGAAGAAGAAGAAGAAGAAGAAGAATGTGTGGCCCTGTTGGAGTAGGTGTGGCTTTGTTGTAGTAGGTGTGTCACTATGGGAGTGGACTTTAATGCCCTCACCCTAGCTGCCTGTGAGTCAGTGTTCTACTAGCAACCTTCAGATGAAGATCTAGAACTCTCTCAGCTTCTCCTGCATCATGCCTGCCTGAATGCTGCCATGCTCCCACCTTGATGATAATGGACTGAACTTCTGAACCTGTAAGCCAGCCCCAATTAAATGGTGTCCTTATACGAGTTGCTTTGTGGGGTTGGAGAGGCGGCTCAGCAGTTAAGAGCACCAGCTGCTCTTCCAGAGGTCCTGAGTTCAATTCCCAGCAACCACATGGTGGCTCACAACCATCTGTGATGGGCATCTGATACCCTCTTCTGGTGTGTCTGAAGACAGCTACAATATATCAACGTGTGTGTGTGTGTGTGTGTGTGTAATTCCTTAAAAAAAAAAGAGTTGCCTTGACTTGGTCATGGTGTCTGTTCACAGCAGTAAAGCCTAACTAAGACAGTTTTTTTTCTTTCTTTCTTTCTTTCTTTCTTTCTTTCTTTCTTTCTTTCTTTCTTTCTTTCTTTCTTTCTTCCTTCCTTCCTTCCTTCCTTCCTTCCTTTCTTTCTTTCTTTCTTTCTTTCTTTCTTTCTTTCTTTTTCTTTTTCTTTTTTTCTTTTTTTTTGGTTTTTTGGATTTGGTTTTTTCAAGACAGGGTTTCTCTGTATAGCCCTGGCTGTCCTGAAACTCACCACCACTGCCCGGCACTAAGACAGTTTCTAAGAAAACAATATTAATACAATACACAGTAAGAGCCAGTTTCAAAACCAAAATTAATTAGTTAATTTAAATAAAGTGAGTTTTAAAAAGAACAGCATTGGTGAGATGGCTCCGCAGTTAGGAGCACTGGCTGCTCTTCCTGAGAAGGGGGGGGTCCTTGATTCCCAGCACCCACTCAGGAGTTAATAATCATCTGTAACTACAGTTTCAGAAGATCTGGTAGTTCCTTGGGCTCCCACAGGTACTGTACAAAGTGGTACACAGGTGCACAAGCAGGCAAGGCATACACAGAAAATAATAAAAGAAAAAAGAATTTCATGTATTTGTATATATGAATCAAATTTCATATGATAGATAGACATAGATAGAGACAGAGATATATCCTAGGGGATTTCTTTCCAGGGTTGCTCTTTTTTTTTCCAAGACAGGGTTTCTCTGTGTAGCCCTGGCTGTCCTGGAACTCACTCTGTAGCCCAGGCTGGCCTCGAACTCAGAAATCCACCTGCCTCTGCCTCCCAAGAGCTGGGATTAAAGGCATTCACCACCACTGCCTGGCTTCCCCCGCCCCCCCCCCCCAGTCAGGTTGCTCTTATATCCCTGCCCATAGGTCACAAACCTATCTTTTCAAAGCCTGACTGGGCCTTCATTTGTTGACATACACCTACAGTACCAGAACTTTACAGGCTAAGGCAGGACACTTCAGCTTCCAGGACAGCCTGAGCTACAAAGCAAGACCCGATATCAAAAACAAAGAAACCCACATCTTCTAAAGAAGACAATTGCCAGGCCGCAGTGGTGGTGCATGCCTTAAATCCCAGCACTTGGGAGGCAGAATTCAAGGCCAGCCTGGCTACAGAATGAGTTTCAGGATAGCCAGGGCTATTCAGAGAAACCCTGTCTTGAAACACTAAAAATAAATAAATAAATAAATAAATAAATAAATAAATAAATAAATGGAAGAAAGAAAGAAAGAAAGAAAGAAAGAAAGAAAGAAAGAAAGAAAGAAAGAAAGAAAGAAAGAAAAGAAGACTCTTGATATATTCCATAATTATTTACGTCACTACGGAAACAGAAGGCTTTGCAAGTAAGAAGCCAAATTGCTCTATTCTCTTTCTCAAATGTCAGTGGTATGTTGGCAAAGATTCTGAGAGGAGTGAGAACAGAAAAGCAGCAACACCCGAGAGTCAAAATGCTCCTCATGCAGACACATCAGAAAAAAAAAAAGAAAAAAAAAAACGGAAAAGAAAGATTGCATTCAGGACAGTTGTTTGCATCATCGCCATAACTTCCTCCATAATATATACTAACATTTTTTTAGATTAAAATGTGGTGACAAACAACTAACTTAACAATAACTCTTGAGGTATTCCAGTTCACTTGCTCACATACAGCAGGACCAGTGAGGTTTCATGACTCAAAAGGGCAAATCCTGGCTCAGATACCAGGCTGGGCAGCCTGGATGTCCACATAAACAGCCAATCAAGAATCAAACTTAGAAATGTATAACAAGCCATTGTTGCCGAGATGTGAACGAGGAGCAAACAGCACAGAATGGCGTCAGTTTAAGGATGTGTCATGTGAATCCGCCTACAGACAACTCTGGGGGCTGTTTCTGAATTGGGAGGAGGCTGTCACCACCTCTTCTAGTGGCACAGGCACAGCACTGTGTGCTGCAGAAATCATGTTCTTTTGGAAGAGTATTCAACACGTTGCCTCCCTTTTCCAATCCTTTCCTCTCCATCCTGAAAGATAAACTTGATCCTCACACTAACCTCAGCAATGAGCTGCCAGAGGGAAACACCTGGGAGCTGGAGCTCTGCTCAGACAGGCATCCCTCAAGTCTCTCAGTAGGTGTGGAGGGAAGCCTGAACCCCCACAGTGAAAGGAGGAGACAGATTGAGAGCCCACGGGAGTCCATCCAGACTGATGGCTGTATCCTGTTCTTCCTTCTCTGCAACAGATTTCAGAGGAGTGACTACTGGTAATGTTGGGTCCTTTTCTGGGAAGAGAAGTCTATAGTTTTTCTCATGGAACTGAACAAAGACTCAGAAGAATTGAATATGCCTGGTGCTGAATTTAGGGCCACAGACTTGGCTTAGTGGGTAAAAGTTCTTGCTACCAAACCTGATGACCCATTCAATTCCTGTGACCCAGGTGATTGGAGAAAACCAGCTCTTGAATGTTGTCCTCTGACTCTCACACATTCACATACTGTCCTCACCCAATAAATAAACACACAAAAATTATTGAAATGAAATAAAAACTTTTAAATAAAAAAATTTAAAAGTCAATTTGAACTGTGAAAATCATTGTATTGAAGGCTCGTGGCTGATATCAGCTGCAAGATTGCGGCTTCTCAGCATCATTTACATAATCTCTCCTAATGGAGTGAGGTGGTCTCCTTGTCAGCCTATCGCTGTTTCTAGCCACAGGTACACACCATATAACCAACCACAAAGTAAAGATGTATCAGACTATCCAACCTAAGGCTTCTGCTATTCTTTTCAAGAAGGTTCTATATAATTCTGAGACCCCACCCCACCCTCTGAAGATACTATAGTATCTTCTGGTACCAAACTAAACCCAGACCTTCACCTTTTGAGTTTAAGACAGCATTTCATACTCTTTCATCACTGTTTGTCTATGTAGACTTGGATCCTTAGATTTCTACCAAAAATCTGTTCTCTTCCTTTTGCTTTTCTTGTCTCCTGTTGGGTTAGAATGATCTGACCATCATCAGACAGAAAACCATTCTTGCCACTTCACTACTCATTCATACAACATGATGTTCTTCCTACACACACACACACACACACTCACTTACCACCACACCACACCACTAGGCTGGTTTGATTGAGAGGGGCTACCATAAGTTCATATATTAGAATGCTTGTTCTTACAGTTTTACAGAGTGAGCCCATGACCCTTACATCAGGGACCATGGCAGGCAGGCAGGCACTCATTGATCTTCAAGCAAATGGCAGAGAGTGCTGACTGAGAATGGGTAGTATGGACAACAAAGAACTCAAAGTCAGCTCCCAGTGAGACACCTTCTCCAACAAGGCCACACCTCTTTTTTTTTAGATTTATTTATTTTATGTACATGAGTACACTATAGCCACTTTCAAACACCAGAAGAGAGCATCGGATTCATTACAGATGGTTGAGTCACCATGTGGTTGCTGGGAAATAAACTCAAGACCTCTTGAAGACCAGTCAGTCCTCTTGACCACCAAGCCATCTCTCCAGCCCAGAGGTCACACCTCTAGTCCTTCCCAAACAGTTCCACCAGCTAGGAATCAAGAATTCATATCCATGAGCCCATGGTTCCAGTCTCATTCAAGCCATTATACATAGTAATGGCACCTGCTCTGACAAATCATTCATCATACTAAGGAATGGAAAGTGAGTGATGCGGCAATCAATTCAATCCTGGCTACAGCTTTCACACAAAATACTCACACTGTGGTTTACATGATACATAGCTCTTTCCTGTTTGTTTGTTTGTTTGTTTGTTTGGAGACAGATCTCCCTTCATAACTTAGTAGCCTAGGCTAGTTTGGCACTCCCTATGTGGCCTAAAATGCCCTCCAGTGTATGCCTCCTGCCTTGATCTCCCACATGCTCAAGTTACAGAAGTGAGCCAACCACCACTTCAAGTTTTCAAACGCCTTTTATAAATGAAAACTCATTTCATATTTGCAGGGTTCTAGCGAAAGCCTAGAAAAGTATCCCCGTCCCATGGCTGATAAAAACTGTTTGGAAAAGTTTACTGACGTGTTCAGAGTCAACGAAACCGAAAGAAGATCGAGCAGAATGAAAGGAGGGAAGTCCCAAGAGAGAGAACAATAGCTGAACTGCTCTCAAAGAAACTGTTGACTCTCAGCTACAAAGATGTAGGGGATCTTCTGCTGGGGTCAGCAGTGGGGGACAGAAGCCACTGAGTTCTACTAACCTCCTGATTCAGACAAATGACTGGGTATTAGTCAGGGTTCTCTAGGGTCCCAGAAATTATGGAATGTCTCTATATATTAAGAAAACTTATTGTAATGACTTATAGTATGCAGTCTAACTAAACTAACAATGGGCAGCAGTGAATGGGAAGTCCAAGAATCCTGATGTAGTAGGTTCCAACAGATATGCTGGCAAGTAAGTACAAGCAGGCCAAGAAAATGCAAACCTTCCCTCTTTCGTTGTCCTTATGTTGCCCTCCAGCAGAAGGTATGGCCCAAATTAAAAGTGTGCACCACTGTGCCTGGACCTAAACTGTTCCTTATTTGGAACTTGCTTTGTCCCAGGCTGACCTTGAACTCAGAGATCTACTTGCCTCTGTCTCCTAGGATTAAAGGCATGTATCGCCTTGCCTAGGCCTAATATACCTCAAGATCTGGATCAAAAGCCAGTGTCTTCCAGCCTGAAGATGTGGATCACAGGTGAGTCCTCCATTTCTGGATAATAGCTCATTCAGATACAGTCAAGTTGACAACTGGGAATGACCATCACAGACTGTGTTTCAGAGACAACAGAAAGACTGGGAAGGCAGCCTGAAGTTCTCCGTGGAGATGGAGAACTCAGAAAAATTGGGCTCTATCATTAATTAAAGCTGCAAGTTTGCCAGCTTATTTTCTTGTGCATATTTGATAGGTCACTATAAATGTTAACTAGGAACTCAGGTTAATATGACGTGCAGAACTCCGTCCGCCTTTCTGCCTTCCTCCCACCCTCCCACTCCCACTGCCAATAATTGCTGTTGCCGGTTCCTCCTCCCTCGGCACCACTCATTTCCTTCCCCTTTTCTGCATCAGGCTTTCTCTCCTCACTCCTCCACGCTGTTTTCTTCCTGTACTTCTGGAGGAACCAAACAGTTCCATTTAAGGATTCTGTGAAGCACCGGAACAGACTAAGACTGGAGGCTAACCCGGAGAATGGAAGACATCCCAGGAGGCCACACTGGCATCCTAAGGCTGGTCAGCAGGGACTGGTCTGGAGTTTCCCACTGTCTCATTGGCATCAAGTCCAGGGAGTCCAGATGGTCCTAGAAACAAAGTCTCTGGCCAAGAGATACTAAGACAGAATTAATTTAAGACCCTAGAAATGTTGAATTGCTGTTTATGTACTCTAAAATGCGGTTGAATCTGTAAGCCCCAAAATAGGTAGAGTGTGGCCTCAATGTACAGGCAGGTCCAAGGTGGCTCATGAAGGGATCATTTTAAGATGCCAGGTCAAGTCCCAGGAGAATGCCAACAAAAAGACGTCAGTTCTGGGTCTGAAGACAAGGAAACATATAGACTATGTCTGGGTGTCAAGAAAGGACAGCCCAGAAGCTTCTTGACAACAGAAAGGATGTACTTCAGGGTTCTGCTCCATGCCCCAGCCATGCAAGCCATCTGTTCACGTCTACTCCTGCACAGTACCAAAAAAATGCTATACCGAGCCTGATTCATGCACACATCTCGTGGAGCCCCTTCTGCTAGTAAGAACTGATTATAGTCTGTCTTAACGCTTGCTTGGAAATAACACACTCGTAATCACAGCGATCCAGAGAAGAGGACTCTAGCCATGTTCTGATTATTAGAAAGATTGGAAAATCAACTGCATTCCAGTGTGCAGGTCATCCTTGAGCTGATCCTACTGAGCAAGTTTGAAGTCAGCCTGGGCTACTTGAGGCCCTGTCCCAAAACTGAAAGCATAGGGCCAGCAAGATGGCTCAGAGGATAAAGGTGAAGGCCACATAAATCTGCCAACTTGAGTTTAACTCCCAGAACCCATGTAAATGTGGCAGGAAAAGACTAGCTCCTGCAAGAAGTTGTCCTCTGACACACACACACATTCTCTCTGTCTCTGTCTCTCTCATGCACACACACACAGAGACGGACAGATAATATTACAAAGGTGACAGTGAGACTTCATGGAGACCATTCTCTCTCCTACCCTCACCCAGCTCTAAGGACATTTACAGCTAAGGACAGGACTGCAGCACTAACCACAAAGAACTGGTCATGAGCCATCCCTGAGCCAACTGACTCATCAGCCTCAGGGTTGTAGCAAAGAACTTCTCTGAGCTAAAAGGAAGAGAACCTAAGACAGAAACCTCGGAGATCTCTAAGCAAGCCGTGTGCTCTGGATGTGAGCAAAACAGTTAGCCTGGTGTGAGGTACAGGCCTGTAATCCCAGAGTTTGGGGAGTGAGCAGGGTCAACCTCAGCTACTTAATGAGTTTGAGATCAGCCTGGGCTACATGAGACTATGCCTCAAAAATCTAAACCAAGGGTAGCAAGATGATAGCTCAGTAGGTAAGGACATTTACCGCTAAGACTGACAACCTGAGTTTGATCCCTGGGACCCAAAAAGCAGAAAGCAAGAACTAGCTCAAAGTTGTTCTCTGGGTGTTATGTATGTACCATGGTATACAAATACTCACATACAAACACACACAAAGTAAATAAGTGTGGAAAAAAACCTACCACCACACACAAATGGCTGCCCTGTGGACAGATGGAACTTGTGGAGAGAAGATGTAGGCTAAAATAGAATGACACTTCAGCACGGAAATTCTCCGTCAAAGAACTGCCTGCACGCACCAGGCAAGAGATCATGGGAGGGAGGATTGTCTGAGAAGAGCAAGAGGATGTTTGGATCCTCTGCAAGGGGAGAGGCTCTCAGTTCTACCGTCTGGAGTATTTTATTTACTTATTTTATTTGGTTTTTAGGAACAAGTTCTCTCTGTGTAGCTCTGACTGTACTGGAACTCACTCTGTAGACCAGGCTGGCCTGGAAATCATAGAGATCCCCCTGCCTCTGCCTCCTGGGTACTGAGATTAATGATGACCTGGCACATTGTATCGCTCCTGGCTCTTTTCTTTTCTCTTCTCTTCTCTTCTCTTCTCTTCTCTTCTCTCCTCTTCCTCTTTTAAGCATGACTAGTAAGCACTGAATGGAGGGCTATAGATGGTTTCCAGCCGGTGAGATAACCAACAGGAAATTCTGATAATCGTAATACAGGAGAAAGGAAGTTTCTGACTTCTCTGGGTCAGAGATCCTGGAACAGTATTACGTCACTCTCCTGTAAGCCTAGCACTCAGCAGGTCAGGGCAGGAGGATCTTGAGTTCAAAGTCAGTTCAGGCTATGTAGTCCATTTTCAGAACAAAATCTCAGATAGGATATAGTGTGAAATTCTCAGAACCCTGTCCAAAGCAAACTATAAACAACATGAGTGGCAAGGAGAGGGAGAGACTCTCCAGAACCCAGGAAAAAAGCTAACCCAAGAAGCAGGCTCTTCCCATAACTGAAGGTAACACAGGAAAGATAAGAAATGAAGATGCTCATGACTCATGTCTGCTTGCCTGGGGCGTTGGTGAATGCTCTGTCCATGAGTGGCCAACAAACTGAACATAGTCAGAAAGTAAGCTGACAGCCATGGATGGCTTGGTGGTTAAGAGCACTTGTGTATAACCTAGAGGACACCAGTTAGGTTTCTTGTACCAAGTTTGTCTTAATCTGGCCCACACCTGTAATTCCAGAGCTATTCGGAATAGGGACCAGAGAATCTCTGGGGTTTACACATATACACATACACATACATGCACATATATGTATATGTGTATGTGTATGTGTATGTGTATATGTATATCAGCTCCAGGTTTAGGGAGAGGCTCTGCCTCAAAGAAATAAGGCAAAAAGTAATAGGACTCTCGGGGCTGGAGAGATGGCTCAGGAGTTAAGAGCATATGGCAGCTATAACTCCAGTTCCAGGGCACCTGACACCTTCACAGAGACAAGCATGCAGGCAGAACACCAATAAGGAAGAAGGAAGAAGGGGAGGAGGAAGAGGAGGAAGAAGAAGACTTTCAACAACCACCTCTGGCTTCAGAGAGTGCACACACACATACAGAGAGAGAGAGAGAGAGAGAGAGAGAGAGAGAGAATATAAAAATAAAAGATGTTTGAAAGATAAGAACTGATCATGGTGGCATACACCTTTAATCCCAGCACTAGGGAGGCAGCAGAGGCAGGTAATTTCTGAGACTTCAAGGCTAGCCTGGTCTATCTATAGAGTACCAGGTCAGGCTGGCTGTTGCTACATAAAGAGACACTGTCTCAAAAACCAATAACAAAAATTGTGGGAGGTGGGGGGTGGTGGTGGTGGAGAGGTGGCTTAGTGGTTAAGGGCACTGGGTACCCTTCCAGAGGTCCTGAGTTCAATTCCCACCAACCACTTACTAGCTCACAACCATCTGTTATGTGATCTGATGTCCTTTTCTGGCATGAAGATAGAGTATACATATACATAAAAAAATGTTTAAAGTTGAAAAAAGACATGAATTAGGGGGCTGGAGAGATGGTTAGGGTTAAGAACACGGACTGCTCTTCCAAAGGTCCTGAGTTCAATTCCCAGCAACCACATGGTGGCTCACAACCATCTGTACAGGTATCTGATTCCCTCTTCTGGTATGTCTAGAAACAACTAGAGTGAACTCATATAAATAAAATAAATCTTTAAAAAAAAAAAAAAGACATGAGTTAGGCTCCTTGTACCTAAATAAATATATACAAATAATTAAATTGATTTAAATATATTTTTAAAAAGAAAGAAAAAAGATAAGAATGACTTTTTCTTTTGGAATTATTTCCTTTCATTTCTTTATTTTATTTTATTTGAGATAAATTCTCATGTAGCCTAGGTTAGCCACAAACTTGCTACATAACTGTATTAGTTAGGGTTTCCATTGCTGTGCTAAACACCATGACCAAAAACAACTTGAAGAGATGATTCATTTCACTTCACAGCTTATTTTGCATTGTGAAGAGAGCTGGAGACAGGAACCTGGAGGCAGGAACTGAAGCAGAGACCATGGAAGAGTGCTGCTCACTAGCTCGCTCCCCATGGCTTACTCAGCTTGGTTTTTTATACAACTCAGGACCAAGTCTCCAAGAGTGGCACTGCCCATGTAACCAGAGCCCGCCAACATCAATCACTAATCAAGAAAATACCCCACAAACTTGTAACCAGAGCCCTCCAACATCAATCAACCATGTAACCAGAGCCCTCCAACATCAAACACTAATCAAGAAAATTCCCCACAAACTTGCCCACAGGCCCATGTGATAGAGCCATTTTCTCAGCTGAGGATCCCTCTTCCCAGACCCCCTAGCTGTGTCAAGCTGACAAAGAGGTAGTCAGCACAGCAAGCGGCCTAAGCTGATTTGCTGCGTCTGCTTGCTGAGAGCTGGGATTACAGACACGCCTGACCATGCCCCGTTTATTCAGTGCTAAAAGATCAAACCCAAGGCACTGTATATGCTGAGTATTGGCTTTGCCACCTCAACCATCAATCTGAAAAACATTTCTTTAATCGAAGGTAGTTAGCCTTGGGCGCTTTCTGGCCCCTCCCCTTCCCTTTTACTCTCTCTTTGTTTATGTGTTCTATTGTGGGACACCAAGATTTTTTTTTCTAGAAGCACCTATTTTGGGTAGTTTATGAGACAGACTCTCATGTAGCCCAGGCTGTTCTGGAATGGGGTATGCTGCTGAAGATGACGTTGAACTCCTGATGTTCCTGCCTCCATCTCTCAAGTGCTAGGATTACAGGGTTGTGCTACTATGACCAGTCCTGTCTTTTTTATTTATTATTTCCTTTTTTTCTTGTGAGACTGGGTTTGGGACTCAGGCCTTTGTGCATGCTAGACAAGTACCAAGACCATGAACTCACTTGGGACCTCTGCCTTCTGAGTTATGAACCATTATGCCTTGCTTTTAAAGCACTTGCTTTAAAAAAGAGATTCTGATCCAGGCAGTGGTGACTCTCATGCCTTTAATCCCAGTACTCTATAAGGAGAGGCAGGAGGATCTCCGAGTTGGAAGCCAGCCTGGTCTATAGAGCAAGTTACTGGACAGCCAGGGATACATAGAGAAATCCTGTCTACAAAATCCAAAATCCAAAAAATAAAAAAGACAAAGATTCCTCTCTCTCTCTCTCTCTCTCTCTCTCTCTCTCTCTCTCTCTCTGTGTGTGTGTGTGTGTGTGTGTGTGTGTGTGTGCGCGCACATACAATGCACATGGAGGCCCAGAAGATAATATTGAGTGTCATTCCTCAAATACTGTCTATTTTGTTTTGTCTCACTATGTAGACTAGGCTGGTCTTGAACTCACAGAGGTGCTCTTGCCTGCTGTGTAAAGTCTACTTTGTTTCTTTTGTTTGTTTGTTTGTCTTTTTGTTTTTTGGATTTGGTTTTTTTCGAGACAGGGTTTCTCTGTGTAGCCCTGGCTGTCCTGGAACTCCCTCTGTAGACCAGGCTGGCCTCGAACTCAGAGATCCTCCTGCCTCTGCCGCCCAGAGTGCTGGGATTATAGGCGTGCGCCACCACCGCCCGGCTAAAGTCTACTTTGAATCAGTGCAAACAGAGTATAGTGGTACGCAGCTCTTATGCCAGGAATTAGGAGGCTGAGGCGGGAAGATCTCAAGTTCCAAGTCTGAGGTCATACAGAAGCACATAGCAAACCTGACAAGGCACAGAAGGAACAGACGGGGCACTTTAATTTTCTCTATTACAAAGGCAAACTTGTGTTCCTGGAAAAGTGCTAGGCTGATACCAACAACAACTAACTATAGTCAGGGGTTCAAGAGATACCTGAGCCAAGATATTCAGAGGACAAGGAACTGATACCAAGAGAGGCACACATCACATCACAACCATGGCAGACCTCCTGACTACAAGGCTGACTGAGCTTTCAGATGTCTTCCCTGTCTTCTCTGGGCATAATCAGCTATCTGGGAAGGAGATGAATGGCAGGGTTTTCTTTTCTTTCCTTTTTTGTTTTTTGTTTTTTTAAGATGTTAATCTGGAGCCTCTAGAGTTGGCTCAGTTGTTAAGAGCACTTGCTGATCTTGCAGAGGAGCCGGTTTGGTTCTTAGCACCTACTTTAATCAACCTGTAACTTTAGTTCCAGGGGATCTGATGCCCTTTTCTAGCCTCCACAGGTACCTATATTCATATGCACATAACCACACACAGATATGTACACACACACATAACTAAAAGTAGAATAAAGAGCTGGAGAGAATGCTCACTAGTTAAGTAATAGTGCTCGTACAGAAGGCCTGAGTTTTATTCCTAGCATATACTTTGGGCAACTGACAAGCTCCTATAACTCCATCTCCAAGAGATATAATGCCTCTAGCTACACTGACATACACACACACATACACACACACACACACACACACACACACACAGAGAGAGAGAGAGAGAGAGAGAGAATTAAAAAATAAATGCTCAAAAGTAAATACTTTTTTTTTTTGAGACAGAGTTTCTCTGTGTAGCCCTGGTGGTCCTGGAACTCACTCACTCTGTAGACCAGGCTGGCCTCTAATTCAGAGATCTACCTGCCTCTGCCTCCCAAGTGCTGGGATTAAAGGCATGAGCCACCACTGCCCGACTTAAATACTTCTTTTTAATTTTAATTTATGTGCTTTGATGTTTTTAATACATTATTTATGGTCTGTGCATATCTATATATGTCTGTGTACCATATAAATTTCTGGTGTCCAAATACACCAAAAGAGGCCATTCCCTAGGTGCCACGGAACTGGAGTTACAGACAGCTGTGAGCCACCATGTAGTACAGACATTGAACCCAGGTCCTCTGGAAGAGCAGATAGTGCTCTTTACTGCTGTGTCATCTCTTCAACCCCAAATAGATCTTTTTAAAAAAGAATGCTAATCTGTATTCTTTTCAGACTCCCTGCTCTCTAAACTAAGCATCATTTAAAGATTTCAATTCCTGCTGGGCGGTGGCACACACCTTTAATCCCAGCACTCAGGAAGCAGAGCCAAGCAAGTCTCTGAATTTGAGGCTAGCATGGTGGTCTACAGAGTGAGTTCCAGAACAGCCACGGCTGCACAGAGAAACCCTGTCTTGAAAAACCAAAAGGAGGAAGAAAAGGAAGAAGAAGAGGAAGAGGTAATTATAAGCAGTACAATTACACACATTTTGTCTCAAGAAACAAAAGAAGGCAGGTCTGGAGAGATGACTTAGAAGTTGTTTTTGTTCTTGTAGAGGACCTGGGTTTCATTTCTAGGAAATTTCTACACAGAGCCTCACAACTGCCCATAAGTCCAGTTCCAGGTGATCCAATGCCTTCTTCTGATCTTCTTGGATACCAGACATGCCTGTGGTCTACAGACAACAGGCAAGCAAAGCACTCATACACATTAAAAAAAAAAAAGATGTGGCAGAGGGAGAGAGAGAGAGAGAGAGAGAGAGAGAGAGAGAGAGAGAGAGAGAGAGAGACCTGGAGAGGGAGAAGGGGTGGGAGAGAGGTAGAATTACAGCGAGTTAAATTTATTTATTTGTTTAATTTTGAGACTGGGTTAGCTTTGGCTGGCCTGGAACTCTCCCTGTAGGGATCAGACTGGTCGAGACTCACAGAGGTCTGCCCAGTTCTGCTTCTTGATTGCTGGGATGTTTATTTCGTGGAGGTACCTGTGTGTAGGAGTCAGTGGGACACAGTGTCACATGGAGGTCAGAGGTCACCTTTTCCACACATGTGGAGGTCGGAGGGCAGCTTTCTGGAGTTGGCTCGTTTCCTTCCACCATGTGTGGCTTGGGGATTAAGCTCACGTCTTCAGGCTTAGCCACTGCATCTTAACCCACTGAGCCATCTTGCCAGCCCACTCTAAGTTAAGTTTACACATTTGGGGAATTTTTTAAAATTTTATTTCATGTGATTTGCCTGCATCAGATGCAGATCTGGTACCCAGGGAGGCCAGAAGAGGGTGTCAGATTCCCTGGAACTAGACTTTCACAGGGTTGTGAATCACCCTGTAGAATCAAAACCTGGTCTTCTGGAAGAACAGTCAGTGCTCCTGATCACTGAGACACCTCCTGCCTAACCAGTCCTTGTTTTGTAAGTTGTGGGGTTTGTTGACAGGACGACAATTGGTTGTTTTATAAGATTTTTTTGAAGAAGATTTATTATGGGGGCTTTAATTAGGAAAAGGGTAAATATAGAAGAAAAGGGGACGGGGTAAAATAACCGTAAGGATGTTTGCAGACATCATAAGGAATCATATTTTTAACTATCCAACAAAAATACCTACAATACATGTAAGTCGGTGTATAAATATACATATGTAGTTTAAATAAAATTTTCCCATCTGGGCTGACAATGCTCCCCTCAAGGACCGTAGAGCATCATAACAAAACTCCACCACCAGGCATGAGAAACACTCAACTCAGTTGTTGGTTAGGGTTGTCCAGAGACTGGCAACACATTGTAGGCTCTGGCTATTGCCCTCCGTTGCTGCCCAGAGGTAAAAGGTTAAGTTCCTATTTCTAATGGCATCATGCATTTCAACCAAGGTCACAGAAGCCCCTTGGCTGAGACTCTCCCCATTGCTTCTCCTTAAGGACTTGCTTTTACGGTATCAGAAAGTGTCATTTCCAAAAGAGGAAAACAACCAACAGTACTCTCCAGACATGAGGCCTGTGAACCACACCGACCAGCACAGCCCAATCCTAAAGATGCAGCAGTGGCTCACAGACCTTGGTGATAACCAAGGTCTTTAATCTTACCTAAGACCTTAGGCCTGGTACTGGAAACGTAGCCATCTAGCCAGGGCTAGTGAAGTCATGGGTGCTGGATGAAAACCTACAATTGCCATTTTATTTAAACCAGTATATAACCCTTAACTTCATTCCAAATGTTTGTCTTCCATCCACAGATAAGTGTGGTCCTCACCCCTCATTAAGAAACATCTTGCCGGGCGGTGGTGGTGCACGCCTTTAATCCCAGCACTTGGGAAGCAGAGGCAGGTGGATTTCTGAGTTAAAGGCCAGCCTGGTCTACAGGGTGAGGTCCAGGACAACCAGGGCTACACAGAGAAACAAAAAACAAACAAACAAACAAAACATCCATACATGCATTAGATAGACTTGGCAGGTTGTATTTATACTTAGGAATACACACATGCACACACATAATAACAATTAATGAAAAAAGAACCATATGGAAGAGGCTCATGCTTTTGATCCCAGGCTGTCTCCAGGGGTATCAGGGAGGCCATGAATTTGAAAGAGAGAAAGGAGGGGTATGTGGGAAGGTTTGGAGGGAGGAAACAAAAGGTATAAAATGATGCTATCATAATCTCAAAAGAAAGGTTAAAATATATTTTTCCTTTTGAGACAGGGTTTCTCTATGTAGTTCTGGCTGACCTGGAATTCTCTCTGTAGCCCAGGCTGTCCTTAAACTCAGAGATCTGCCTGGCTCTGACTCCTGAGTGCCAGAATTAAAGGCATGTATCACCATTGCCTGGCGAAATATTTCTTTTGAAATTGTGTGTGCCTGTGTGTGTGTGTGTGTGTGTGTGTGTGTGTGTATGTGTCCACAGAAGCTGGAGTTACAGGTATGCGTGAGAGGTTCAACAGGGTACTGGGCCCTCAGTCTAGTTCTCTGAAAGAGCAAGAAGCATTCTTAACCCCTCACACATCTCTCTCCATCCCTGAGGGATATGTTGTTGTTGTTGTTGAAGTCAAGGTCTAATCTGCCCCAGCTTGTCTTGAATTGACATTAGAAGATGACATTTCAAGCACTCCTGGCATTTGGGAAACTTGGCTGTCCTTGTTCTTGCCTAATTACTTGACAGGTATGTCAAAGAATGTATTTTCAGATAGACTTGGTCATGCAGCCTTATAATCTCAGCATTCCAAAGACCAAAGAGGTGGAGGCATTCCCAGCTACATAGCAGAAAATCAAGAATTTTGTAAATGTAACTTTTATTCACTAGATGTAATTGTTGTCTCTGAGACTTACTTCTGAATAAGCTCACCATTTCTAGTTCTTTCTGAACTCTGGCTGGCTGGTTCAACTCAACTCTTCTGATTCAAACTCCTCTCCAAGCTGACTGATTCAAACTGAATCTCAGATCTGACTGAATTTGTCTGCTTGGCCTCATACTAATTTTGGCAGTATGTTTTGATCTTCTATCTCCTTCTTATTCTTTGGCTTCAACTCCTTCCGTATGAACTCAACTCTACTACACTGTACTCACTCAACAGAACACCAAACTCAACTCCACTCCACTCAACTCTCTGTGCCCTCTCTGTGCTGCTCTTAAGTAGCCTCTCTTTCCTGTCAGTTCTCATGAGAACTGGGCACAGCCTATCTCTGGCTCATTTTGTCAAATCTTTCTCTGATTGGTTACTTTGTCTGCCCTTCAAACATGGCTGCTTCCTTCTACAAATTAACTTTACCTTCATTGTTTGGAATTAAAGGTTTATACTAAGGGCATGTCCATATTCTGTCCAGGGGGGTTAAAGGTGTGTGGTGTGTCTACATTCCAGCCAGATCGCACTGTAATCCAAGGGCTGTCTGTATTCCAGCCAGATCTCGCAGACCTAGAAAGTCTTTCAGTGTGATCCTTTGCCAGAACAGCCATGTTGCTGGATTAAAATTCTTCTACAGGATTTAGTATCAGTTTGGTGGCAGAGAACTGTTATGAGTAAATCCATTTTTATTTTCTCCCTTAATTCAGCCTAAGTGGTCAATCCAAACTAATCCTTCCTATAAACCTCACTTCTAGGCTCCCCATATTCCTTGATTCATGGCCTCTCTACCTCTCACGTCATGCCCAGAAATGTGAAGGATGTTCATTGCCATCTCTCTGGTACCCCTCTTCTCCTAAGGAGGGATGTCTCTGGCATTCCGCCAGGCCTACCAGCTAGTAGAGGACAGTCTTCCCATCACAGCATCACCAAATTTGTAACCTTAACTCCAGCTGCAACCTTTTCTCCCCTGGTGATGGAACGTAACATAACTATAGGTTCCTAAGACTAGGAAGCACACATCTTGAGTTTGCTTTGTGGTGATGGGGACTGATGCAGAAACTACATACTAAGCATACACTCTCTAACCTCAAGAAAGCTTTTAAAAGGCTGGCAGCTTGACAATCAAGCCCCTCTATTACAATAGTAGTAGTTACTAACATTGTTTATTTGGCCTTTTAAAATACATTTATTTTGTATGTATATGGTTATTTGGCTGCATGTATGTGTGTGTGTGTACCATGAACTGTGTTTCCAGAGGCCAGAAGAAAGCTCCTGGAACTGGAGTTACAGCTGGTTGCGAGCTATCAGATAGGTGCTAGGAATTGAACCTGAGTCTTCTGAAAAGCATATGTTCTTTTTTTTTTTTTTTTTTTTTTTTTTTGGATTTGTATTTTTCGAGACAGGGTTTCTCCGTATAGCTCTGGCTGTCCTGGAACTCACTCTGTAGACCAGGCTGGCCTCGAACTCAGAAATCTGCCTGCCTCTGCCTCCCAGAGTGCAGGGATTACAGGCATGTGCCACCACTGCCCGGCGCATCATATGTTCCTAACCAGCTCTCAGACCCTGTTTGCTTTATGTGTGTACATGCATAAGCAGGTGAGTGCTTGGGTGCATTTGTGTGCACATGCATGTGGAGGCCAGAGGCCAGACCTGGGTATCATTCAAAAAAGCCATATACTTCCTTTAAGGCAGCTCTCATTAGCTTAGCAATTAGATGGTCAAGCCCCAGCAATTATGAATACATGTCACCATACTTGACATTTTTACCTGGGCTCTGTGGATAGAATTTTAGACCTCATGCTTGTGAGGCAAATGCTTTACTGACTGAGTTACTCCCTAGGCCTGGCTACCATTCGCTCAGAGTCTTCTGTGACTTTACATGCTTCATTTCATACCAATAATATACAAACAATCATCCTGACAACCTTAGGAGACTGGGGATACTGTGTTCCTCTTTATAAATGAAACAGGCTCAGAGAGAGAAAATAAATTGTTCATCCTCACACTCCTGGAGTGGCAGGGTCAAGATTGGAATCAGGTTCAAAAGAACTCCACAGCCTAACTAACTAACCTCTAACCATCTGGGCCTCAGTACAACCTCTACCCTCCCCCAGGAGCCACAAGGCTCCAATTTCAGGAGCGCTGTCCCCAAACCTCAAAGTCCATTCTCACCAAGCCTATAAAATCAGTTTCAAACCCATTCCATCAGAGATATCTTCCTCAGGCCCTCACCAGGAACCTCTCACTGTCCCTTGTGGCTCCACACAGGTCTCAATTGCTTCTAGTAAAGCATTTTGCTCACTAAGCAGTGGCATTTGAGGAGACACTGTCTTTCCCCAAATTCTAATCCCTCAGATCAGGAACCATCTTTTCCTTGATTCCGCCCCTTCACCATGTCTTGGCAGCTCATTGTGTATTTGAACATTCACTGGGATACTTTGAACCAAGTGGCTCTGAAAGTCCACTCTTCGGGTGCCCTCTCCTCTGCTCCCCACTCTAATTGCATAGCAACTGCTGCTAAAACAAAAAGAACACACGAAAATGATAATGTTGAGTTCAAAAACAAGATTACCATCTCTGAGACCTTCAACTAAATGGGAATACAAAATCATGGGCAGAACGGAAACTCCAGGCTGCAAGTCCTAGTAAAGACAGGGAGGAGGCAGCCAGGCATAAAGAGCAGAAAGTTCTCTAGGCGAGGGGAGCTAAAGCCACACTCAGTGGTCAAGGACTGGGCTTCCAGCCTTCACTGCAGAATAAACCTGGAGGAATAAGTGACGTACTGACAGCTGCCCAGCATGACAATCATTTAGTCGTGAAAAGAAAGCTTTAGAACTGAAGAGGTGGCTCAGAGGGTAGAAAGCTTGCCTAACACTCAGGAAGCCCTGGGTTTGATCCTCAGCACTGCATACATCTGAGCATGTGCATATACCTGTAATCCTAGAATTCAGGTGTTCAGAGTCATCCTTGGTTACATAACAAATGGGAGCACTGTGAGACCCTATATTAGAAACAATGGGCCTAGAGCCAGGCACGATGGCGCACACCGTCGATCCCAGCACTCCGGAGGCAGAAGCAGGTAGATCCTCGTGAGTTCAAAGCCAGTCTGGTCAAGTCATTCAAGGCTAGCAAGTTCCAGGATAGCCAGAACTACAAAGAGAGAGCCTATTTTCTTAATCCAGAAACTAAATGGTCTAGGCAGGGTAGAAACCCTAAGTTGGGATTAAATAATTTCAACAACACTGTAGTGCTAGGGTGTTGGGGTGGGTGCTGTGGTGTCAGAGTGTTGTGGTGGGTGCTTCAGTGTCAGTGTGTTGTGGTGGGTGCTTCGGTGTCAGGGTGTTGGGGTGGGTTCTGCGGTGTCAGGGTGTTGTGGTGGGTAGGTGCTGCAGTGTCAGGGTGTTGTGGTGGGTGCTTCGGTGTCAGGGTGTTGTGGTGGGTGCTTCGGTGTCAGGGTGTTGGGGTGGGTACTGCAGTGTCAGGGTGTTGGGTGGGTGCTATAGTTCATGCCTGTAGTCCATTCTGCCTAAACTGGCTAAAGAGTTGCTTGTACTCAGAAGTCTGAGGCCAGCCTGAGCAACACAGTGACACTGCATTGTTGTTCTCGTTCTCCTTCCACTCTTTATTTTGAGACAGCAGAGATACCCAGGCTGACCTTGAACTCATTTTGTAGACCAAAAAGACCTTGAATTCCCTGCCTCTAAGTAGAGCTGATACTATGAGCCTGTGCCACTAGCCCCATCTTTCGTGGTTGGTTGGTTGGTTGGTTTTGAGGCAGGGTCTCAAGTAACCCAAACTGGCCTCGAACTTGCTATACCTCCAAGAAAGACCTTGACCATCTGATCCCCGCTTCTACCAGCCACCTAACTAGGGTCAAGCGCCAGTCTCCTGTCTCCTTGCTTTCCAGGTGTAGATGGACTTCCACAATTTCCGTGAGCATTAGCTTTGGGGCATGAAAGAAAGAAAGAAAGAAAGAAAGAAAGAAAGAAAGAAAGAAAGAAAGAAAGAAAGAAAGAAAGAAAGAAAGAAAGAAAGAAAGAAAGAAAGAAAGAAAGAAAGAAAGAAAGAAAGAAAGAAAGAAAGAAAGAAAGAAAGAAAACGGAAGGAGCACAGGCCCATTTGTATTCCTCTCGATCAAGTCGGTACCTGGGGGATGGATTTAAACAATCAGTGGAGGCAAACTCAGACAGTTTTAACAAAGGAGTGGCTCCTCTTCAGAGATTGAAAAACTTGACTATGTGACTTGGAAATGTGGGACTCCTGCTGGGTACACACAAGTCACTTCTGAGGCCTGCTGCTCTGCCTAGTTGCCTGGCGCCTGCTCTACTCACAGCTGGAGAGCTGCCACACAGAGGACAAAGACCATGGTGTCCCCTCAACCCGGCAGAGCCTTTCCCTGCCAAGGCCTGGGCAAAGAGAAGCCGCATGTGACCCTGCGTGTGACCCAGCCCCTGAATGGGCTCCAACTCATCTGTCCTCCCAGCCCTGGCAGTCAGAGTTAAAGGCTCAGCAGGCTCAGGATAGGCCCAGGGTCACTGCAGGTCTTCCGGGTACTTTGACTTAATTCTATATGTACACATGTATGTCTTTATAGGACATGCATGCCCGAGGCCCAACAGAGGCCAGAAGAAGATGCTGGATCCTCTGGAATTGGAGTTACAGATCTGGTTGTGATACCATGTGGGTGCTGGGAATTGAACTCAGGTCCTCTTAAAGAGCAGCCAGTGCTCTTAATTGCTGAGCCATCTCACCACTCCTTATATGTATCTTTTTTTTTATTGTGTACATTTGTGTATGTTACTGTAGGTATGTGCATGTGAGTGCAATCACCCTAGAAGGCCAGAGGCATATGATCTCCCCAAAGCTATGGTTACAAGCTCTTGTGAGATAACTTGCATGGGTGTTGGGAATCAAACTCAAGTCTTCTGCAATTATGCAAATAATAAATAAAAATATTAAAAGAAAATAAAAGATTAAACTTTAATACAGGGATTACATTTGTCTCCTGCTTTTCCATTTGTATTACATTATTAAATAATCATGTAAAGTCTTTTTAAAAACTCACTGCACATCTCCGAATTATTAATGCAGCTCAGTCCTTGATACAGCCCAGCAGCAGCGCCTACAGTGAGTGTGAGCAGGCCAGAAACACGGGCTAGAGCAGAAGAGGCCCTGCGCGCCTGTAATCCCAGCACATGGGAGGTGGAGTTAGCAGGACTTTTGGTTTGAGACCAGTCTGGGCTACATAGTGAGAACTTGTTAAGAAAATAAGGGGGCTGGAGAGATGTGTCTGAAGACAGCTATGGCATAACTCATATATACATTAAATAAATAAATAAATAAATAAATAAATCTTTAAAAAAAGAGTCAGGGTTTAAAATTGGCTGGGGTAGAGCACACCTTTAATCCCAACATTTGGGGGGCAGAAGCAGTTGAAGGCTAACCTATTTTACAGAGTGAGTTCCAGGACAGCCAGGACTACACAGAGAAACTCTGTTTCGAAAAGCAGAAAAAAAGAGAAGAGAAAGATTTTTAAAAAGCAGGGAAGAGCTGGGCAGTGGTGGCGCATGCCTGTAATCCCAGCACTCTGGGAGGCAGAGGCAGGCAGATTTCTGAGATCGAGGCCAGCCTGGTCTACAGAGTGAGTTCCAGGACAGCCAGGGCTACACAGAGAAACCCTGTCTCAAAAAAAAAAAACCAAATTAAAAAAAAAAAAAAGCAGGGAAGAGCTGGGTGTGGTGGCACAAGATTTTAATCCCAGCATTAGGAAGACAGAGGCAGGTCAGTGTTTGAGGCTAGCCTGGTGCGCATAGTGAGTTCCAGATCAGCTAGAGCAACACAGTTAAACAAAAACAAAGAAACTAAGAAAAACTGTAGTAACACACGTTTTGTTTTGTTTTGAGTCAGGGTTCCTCTGGGTAGCTCTGGCTGTCCTAGAACTCACAAGGCTGGCCTTAAACATAACAGATGAAAGAAAGAAAAGAAAGAAAAAAAAGAAAGAAAGAAAGAAAGAGAGAGAGAGAGAAGGAAGGAAGGAAGGAAGGAAGGAAGGAAGGAAGGAAGGAAGGAAGGAAGGAAGGAAAGGGAGAAAGAAGAAAGGAAGGAAAGGGAGAAAGAAGGAAGGAAGGAAGGAAAGGGAGAAAGAGAAAGAAAGAGAAGAGAAGAGAGAGAGAGAGAGAGAGAGAAAGAAAGAAAGAAAGAAAGAAAGAAAGAAAGAAAGAAAGAAAGAAAGAAAGAAAGAAAGAAAAGCTACCCATTTAAAGGTGCCCCAGGAATGCTGGGAAGAGGTGGTCACTCAGCTACCCCCCCCCCAGTTCCTATCTGGATCCTGGGGAGTCCTCTGCCTCTTTCCTGTCCTAGAGTGTGGAGGTTAAATTCTTACCTCTGGGAACACTGTATTGGAAGAGCCCAGCCACAGTTATCTAGCACATGCCAGGTTCCTCGAAAAGAATTACTTGAGAAGCAGGGACTTACACACACACACACACACACACACACACACACACACACACCACTTTAACAGTTAAAGCTAATCACAGTAAGAAATATTTGAAAAGCTACTTGCTTTTAATTTAATTCAAGTCTCATTAGCTATGTGGGAACCTGACCTGTAGAACCAGCAACAGGTTTTTCAGGACACTTGCTCCGGGAAGGGGCCTACCTCATTCCTTTGCCCTCAGCCAGCAGGGCTGTGGCTTGGCCTCTCCCAGTTTCCGTTCCAGCAGAGGCACGATCTACATGCCTCCCATTGCAGGAAGCCAGGAGCTCACACTGAAACTAGGTTGCAGGTGGAAATACTGGGAAGCAGCTTTGCTTCTGGTATTTCTAATCTTGAGAGGCTCATCTTTCTGGTTCCCAGGCTCCGCAGGGATGAGGAGATGAGGACCCAGGGACACGGCTGGCAGCGGGCATAGGGAGCCTCTGTTCCAACTTAAATGTCAAAATGTTTGCATTTCCCAGGGTCCAGTGGGTGGTGGGTTACAGACATGCTACACTTTTGTGTAGTTGTCTACAAAAATTCTGTATTATCTTTAACATGGCAAGAGTTACTGGGGTCTAATCTGCTTATGAGAAGAACATGGTGTTTAACTCAGAAAATGTACAATACAGGAAGAAAAAGGTTTCCTTAATCATATCACATAAAGATATCTGTCTACCCTTCGGCTAGTCCCTTCTAGACTTTATGCAAAGATGCTTCATTGTTTTGTGATTCAAAAGGGGAAAAAGTAAACATTTAAAAGACAAAGATTTGGTTTTGGGCATGGTAGTACATGCCTTTAATCCCAGCACTCAGAACAGGCAGGTCCATCTCTGTGAGTTCCAGACCAGCTAGGGATACCTAGCTAAGACACTGTCTCAAAACAACAAAAAACGCCAAACAACCAATATTAGTAACTTTAAAAACCAAACAAAGCTTTGATTCTTTATGTTTCAATTTTATTTGTTTTGAAACAGCAACTTAATAGCTTGGAAATGTTCCTAACAGCGAGAGCCTGCCCAAGAGCCTCCTCATGCATTCCAGGAGGAGATGGTGCCTTGATCCCAGCCCTGGTTCCAGGAACTTTTCTTACCCACACCAGCCATCAGGAGTATTTCTCTCTGGAGACTTGGGGCAAACGGGGATATCCATTTAGAGAGTAAGGTAGACCTAAGAGTCACATGTGGAAGGACTGGGCTCAGACAAAACTGCCTCTGTTACTTTTGGGATATTTGGGGCTTGGTAGCATGCTCAGACATACTGTAGAAGCTTGGAGAGGTCCTGAAATGCCTGACTCCTGAGCCAGCCCCTTAGCACCCCTCTACCCGCCAGACTCAGACCCTGCCTTTAGAAGTCGGATCTCTGTAGCCTTTTGTCCTCCTGCATGCCTCAGAGCCACCCAGCCAGTTCCAGGCCTTAGCAGGGTAGGGAATCAGGAAGGTGATGAGGATTCGGACCTGAGAATATCCCACCATTTCCTGCCACAGGCCTTAGGGACCCAAGTGTGCCAATCCCTTCCTAATCGTCACCTAAAAGGGAACAATACTTGGACATCTCTTTATGACTTAGAGGGGCAAACCTGGCATTTAAGCCCAAGTGTGGTGGGCAGTGCTGAGCTCCAGGCTGCAGGCGGCTCCAAGCATGCACTAAAGTAGGAGCAGCTCAGCCAGGAGGGTAGGGGCCCACGAGGCTGTTGCTACCCTCCCTTACTGCCATCCACACCCATGGTACCCATGGAAACATAGCCACCCTCCCCTCCTGCCAGCTGCCTGCGTTCAGGCAACCAGCTCTGGCTCACCTCCTCTAAGCCAAGGCCTGAACTGATGCCAGGCTGGCCAGAGTGGCTGCAGGAAGAACTGGGATTGGGCAGTTTGGTCAGTCCAGGCGCCAGCACAGCGTGGGAGGGCTACCACAGGAGCCTCCAGACCTTGCTGCCTGGGCTGTGATCAGACTGGGCCTAGTGAGCCAGCACAGCGGCCGGCAGAGCCAGGGGGCCCCAGTGGGCCTCTGCCTGTGGGTTAACAGCTACTGTGAGGCAGTAGCCCTTGCTGCAGCAACAACAGCCTCTGGTTCTCGTTGAGGGGGCTTTCTGGCTGCTGCTCAGGCTGCCCTGGTGTCTCAGCCAACCCTCCAGGGCTGAAGATGTACCGACAGTCACTGGGGATGCCACCTACTGCCCCTGCGCCACTGCTATCCCCTGCCTCGCTGCTGGACTGCTCTCCACAGGGCAGCTCTGGGCTGCCACTCTCAGTAGACTGCTCAGCTCTCTCAATGTTGATGTACAAGGGGTCCTGGCTGGTGGACAGCACAGATAGGTGGCCCAGAATGTTCTCCAGTTCCATCCGTAGGCACGTGAAGCTCGGGCGCTGCTTTGGGTCGGCACTCCAGCACTGGTACATGAGATCATACCTGAGGTAGGAGAAGGGACATAGCAGCCACAAAGCAGAGGGCCTCTTAATCACATGACATCAAGACGGGAAAACGAGCTCACGCTGTAGACCAGGCTGGCCTCAGAGATCCACCTGCCTCTGCCTCCCTAGTGCTGAGATTGAAGGGATGTGCCATTACCAGGCTGGGAAAGCGATTCTTTAACACTGCTGTAGAAGTTTAACTACGCATCAGGTTAAATGCATTTAGTGTGTGTGTGTGTGTGTGTGTGTGTGTGTGTAAATGCATACATGCTCATGACCTCATGCGTGGACCGCAGCACACTTGCTGGAAGTCAGAGGAAGTTTCAGGCACTGGTTCTTCCCTTCCACCATGTAGGTCCTTGGGATCAAACTTCGGCCTTCTGGCGTGGCAGGAAGCACCTTTACCTGCTCAGCCATCCTGCCAGCCCTACATTTAACAGTTCCTACTTGAAAATACAGAAATTGAAGCATGGAGAGATGGCTTAGCAGTTCTAAGTAGTGCTTTTGCGAGGTACCCAAGTTCGATACCTGCCTCTGCCTCCTGAGTACTGAGATTACAGGTCTATGCCACCACCCAGCTTAAAAATAAATCTTTAAAAAATATTAGTGCTACTGCAACTTGATAAGCCAAGGTGGGTTGCTACCTATAGGATGCCTCTCCTTCTCTGAGGAGAAAGGGAGAGGGAGGGGAGGCGAGAGGAGGGACTGGGAGGACCAGATGTGATTGGGATGTGAAGTAAATAAATTAATAATAGTAATAGAAAAGAATATGCAAAAAACCCTTAATGAAGTAGCAAGTAACAAAGCAGGCTTTCATGGGGTGCATACCTGTAACCTCTCAGGAGGTAGAGGCAAGAGGCCTGGCACTAGTGTGAGGCAGGCTTAAGATAGAGTTTGAGTATGAGGTCAGCTAAAGCAACATGGCAAAGCCATTTCAAGAAATAAAAGACAGGGCTGGAATGCAGTCAGTTGGTAGGATGTTTGCCCAGTGTGAACAGAGGCCCAGGTACCTCTAGTACCTGATAACTGCTACACTGCTGGGATTCTGGCACTTGGGAGGTGGAGGCAGGAGGATTAAGTCTAGGGTACCTCTCAGCTATATAGCTGGTTTCAGTCGGTCTAAAATAAGTGAGACCATCTCAAACAAATTCCTCAAAGTCACAGAACTACGACTTGAAGCCACAGGAGCTAGTGCCCAGCTTTCTTCTGAGCTGTCTCAGGAGGGGACTAAAACAAAAGAACTTTTGTCTTACATAAAAAGACTGGAGTCAGGATTGTTTTTTTCTTGTTTTTTGACCTAGGACCTAGTGTGTATTAAGCAAGTACTCTATCGCTGAGTGACAATATCCCAGACCCCAGACTCAGGGTTATCTTTTGAGGGGCAGACAAATATATTCCCTCTTTTGTCCCAAGTACACATGAGGCAGCAACCACTCATGTATGCTTACATTTTCAGAAAAGTTTCCAGTCCTCTTTCTCTGCCAAGAATACCCCACCTGCACTTCTTTCTCTATCCTTACAAATTCTTAGAGCTCTCTCTCTCTCTCTCTCTCTCACACACACACATACACACACACACACACACACACACACACACACACACTCCCCTTCTGGGGAAGATATGAGACAAAGTGCAATCAACAATACCTGTCTTTTGTCCATGGCAAAAGCCCCAAGTACTGTCTCACAAATAAGCCTTCCTAATGGGGGTTCCAATGGCAGAAGAATCATGCCAGACTCCAGGCAGGCTGTGGGAATGGTCCAGAACCAGGCTACATGGCCAGACTGAGATAGAATTCTCAAGGCCGTGTTACAAGCCAACTGGCACCCTTCCACCAGGCTGCCTGGTGGGAGGCCAGTGCCCGCCCACCCTTCATTGACAACAGCAGCTCCTGTCTGGGAGAAGGCTGAGCCAGGCTCTGTCCCTACTGCTCCTCAGAGGCAGCTTCTGCAGCTCTAGAAGAGGGCTGAGGTCCAGTGCAGCCACAAGGAGATCCGAGCTTTCAGCATAACAGTGCCCTGAGCTCTGCTAACAGAACAGTGGGCAGGGCTGGCAGCGCACACAGACTGTCTGAAGTGAGTGAGGGGCTGGGTGCGCTCTGTGGTGGAGCACTTGCTCCTCAAATACAGTTCCTAAGTTTGATTCCTAGCACCACAATAAATAAGCAAACAAATAAATAATCAATTTTTTTGGTTTGGTGCCCGGGCTCCAGGTTCCTCCAACCCCTGCCCCGAGAAGGCCGCTGCCACTCAAGGTCGGCTTCCACCTGCTGCTCATGGCTGGAACACGCCGGAGACCTAAGCCCGCACATCCCAAAAGGAGCATGGATTGATTCCCCTGGACCATTCTACTCTGTCTTGACTGGAGCCAGGCAGTAATACTAGAACAGACTAAACACAGTTGATTTCAGGGTTCGGAGCATAAATACTAAGGCCACAAGGATCTAGGTTTGAGTACTAACTTATTCACATAATAGCTGTGTGACGCAGACCATGTTATTTAACCTCTTTAATCCTATTTCCTCATGCACAAAATGGAGAAAATACGCCTTTTCCTTATAGGGTGAGAGGAAGACTGCCTGGGAGAACACCTGAAGGGCCCAGCCAGGGTCAGTGACAATTATGTCACCCTGTCAAAAGGGTTTGTTTACACTATGCTGGCCTGCTCCACAGTACTTTGGGCTGGTAGCTCTGAGGTTGGTTTCCTTCTTCCCAGGATCTCAGGACCCTTCTTTAAGGGAAAGCTGAGACCAAGGGGGAAGCCCAGCTCCCTCCCCAGCGTGTCCTGGCTGAGAAAAGAAAGTCACAGGCTGCTTGTTCTTCCAAGGCCCACAGGGTGCTAGAGCCAGGCTTGTAGACGAGCTAGCTTCCCAAAGGTGACAAGGAAACCTGGGCTCCTGCTCAACTGTCCCCTGCCTTTCACAGCTCCTGTTTTTCCCCAAAGACTGGAAACAACGGACAGGAAAGAGCAGATGTGGGGTAAGAGCCAGGCCTGATGGTTCACAGCTGTCACTCCACAGTGCCAACCTGAGCTGCCCAGGGACAGCGTCTCAACAACATTTTCCCATCCAGAAAACAAAAGGGGGTGGAGAGAGAATGGGGCGGGGAGGAGAAAACACGGAGCTTCAGGGAAAATATGTGATATGGGGTAGAGATCAATCCGCACATCCAACTACGAGGCCCAAAAGGAGGACAAACAGACGTCAGGAGGAGGTTCTGAGCTGCTCCAGGGGCAGCCACGAGCCAAACTCCTTCCATAACCCAGCACCCAGGATACTCACACTTCCTCCATGCACTCCGGAGGCTGCTTCAGGCGGTTCCCGCCGATGAGGTAGTTGTAAATCTCAGCATTTTCAATGCCAGCATATGGCGTCTGCCCACGAGTCATGATCTCCCACATGGTCACCCCGAAGGCCCACTGGTATAGAATCAGAGTTGGGGAGAAATGTTACCAGGTTTTCTGAGCCAAGCAAAGCCGAATCCCAGGATTCAAGGGTCTCATAACTAGACAGCTAAAGCTCAAAGAGCAGAACTCTGGTGGTCCTTTTTGGGTCCTGCACACCCACCCACATACTAATCCACCCTAGTCACATTACCAATCCCCACTGGGCCACCCTGCTCACCACATCACTGTGTACAGTATACAAGTTGTCAGCCAGGCTCTCCAGGGCCAGCCACTTCACGGGCAGTTTGGAGGCACAGCCCTGACGATAATAGTCCCCGCTATAGATCTTCCGGGAGAGTCCAAAGTCAGCCACACACACTGTCATGTCCTCGGCCAGCCTGGGAGAGGTGTTGGAAGACAGACTCAGTCTTCCTCATGCTCAGAGCCTTATTAAAGCTAGGCTATCCCCATGCATAGGAGGTTCTAGCCAAGCCAGGAGGCACTAGCTGCCTCCCACCCACCAGGCCACCAGAATTCCTACATGCAATTCCGAGCTGCTAGGTCTCGGTGGATGAAGTTTCGGGAGCTCAGGTACTCCATGCCACAGGCAATGTCCACCATGAACCGGACCAGGGTCTGGAGGGGCAGGTTCTGGTAGGCAGACAGGGCAAGATCAGGTTGAACCTCCCCACTCTGTGTGGAGTAAACAAAATTCTCTAGCCAGAAAGCCTAAAGACTATCGTAAGAATCACCAAAAAGGAGATGGGGGACCATGGACCATCTACAGAAGCTGTGGCAAGCCTGACAAAGGGCTGCAGAATCAAATTTCTTCCCAAAAGGTCTTTGCCTGACCTAAAATCCCCAGCAGGGTTTCAAGAGGGAAAAGGGAAGCAGTTTAGATGGCTTTTCTCCCCACCGGCTTCCCGCGCCCTGCCCCTGCCCGGCTCCCCACGCCCTGCCCCTGCCCGGCAAGCCTCCTCTCCCCAGGTTCTCTCCCTTTTCCAGGCACCTGTCTCCCACCCAGTTCCTCCGGGCCACCCCCACCTGAGACACTCACAAAAGGATTCTCCCCAATTCGGGAGGCGAGCAGAAAGGCATGCAAGTCTCCGTGCTTCATGAAGGGCAAGATGACCATGGGGATAGGGAGGCGACCTTTAGCCCTGCTCCGGAGGCTCACCCCTGGGAGACAGGGGAGAGTCAAGAACTGGGCACAGGAAGGCCTAAGGACAGCCAGGCGTCTGCCACAGGCCCTCCCTACCTGCTGGCTTCGTCTCTAGCCTGGCACTGTCACTCCTGCAGGGGACAATCACGAAGGGCTGTGCTCTGCCTGCTGGCCCCTGCTCTCGGCACCTCTTGTCTGGTTCCCCTCCACCCACATGAGCAGTTCCAAGCTCAGCTCCTTCCAGCCAGATTTCAGATAGGACCTCGCTAACTACCTGCTTGCTCACTGGGTAGCCAAACTTTTCTCCTCCAGGCTGCCCTCTCACGTTGGTGGAGCATATTTTTAGCCCCATTCTATATCTGCCTCCTCCAAATGGGCTCACCAACAAGCTTGGCCACGTGAGGATGGTCAAACTCCTTCATGCAGGCTGCTTCTCTGAGGAACTCTTCTATGTCGCTTGAGGCAATGATGTCAGCTGGGAGAAAGGAAGGGAGACAAGACTTGCCATTCCCTGGTCTCCTCCCTGGTCCCCTCCCGGGACTCCTAAGACTCAGAGAAGCCCTGGGCGTCACAGGGGGCCAGGGGCTGCTGCGGCCTAACATTTCTATACCTGCTAACATTTCCCAAGTCACTTTTTTTTTTGGTTTGTTTTCGAGACAGGGTTTCTCTGTGTAGCCCTGACTGTCCTGGAACTCACTCTGTAGACCAGGCTGGCCTCGAACTCAGAAATCCGCCTGCCTCTGCCTCCCAGAGTGCTGGGATTACAGGCGTGCGCCACCACCGCCCGGCCCCAATTCACTTTTTTTATTTTAAAGATTTATTTATTTTATGTATAAGAGTACACTGTAGCTGTACAGATGGTTGTAAGCCATCATGTGGTTGCTGGGAATTGAACTCGGGACCTCTATTCACTCTGGCCCAAAGATTTATTTATTTTATGTATATGAGTACACTGTAGCTGTACAGATGGTTGTAAGCCATCATGTGGTTGCTAGGAATTGAACTCGGGACCTCTACTCACTCTGGCCCAAAGATTTATTTATTTTTATATATAAGTACACTGTCGCTGTCTTCAGACACACCAGAAGAGGGTGTCAGATCTCATTACGGATGGTTGTGAGCCACCATGTGGTTGCTGTGATTTGAACTCAGGACCTTCGGAAGAGCAGTCAGTGTTCTTAACTGCTGAGCTCTCTCCAGCCCCCCAATTCACTTTTTTATCCTTTGATTGTTTGATCCAGGGCTCACTCTGCTGTTTAGCCTGGTCTCAGACTTGCGATCATTCTGCCTTACTCCTCACAAGTACTGGAATCACCACTCCAGGCTTGAGTTTTTAAACTTTTCTTTTAGGTCTCACTACATTGGCCAGGATGGTCTCAAACTTGTACCAATCCCTACCTCAACCTCCCTGTGCAGAGACTTCCCTTTAGGAAGTTGGCCTTTCCCTTAGGTTTTGGCAGCTCAGGAGCTCCACCAATCACAGCTGTAATCACCTGAGTGAACGCAGTTCCCGCAGTCCCCGCTGACAGGGAGCAAGGCTGGGGCACGAAGCTTTGCGTGGGCTCATGCTTTTGAATTATTCACGTGGCGCAGTCAGCATCCCTGCTAGTGCTGAGTAGCTTCTTGGGAAATCTCAGGCAGAGTGGCGCCTGCACCAGATCAGTCACTCTCTTTACCCTCTCCCAGACCTGGCATCGAAGCCTATTGTCTAACTCACCCTTCAGCATCTTCACAGCCACTTTCACAAAGGATCCATCTTCCTGCTTCAGCTGGGCCTCCCTCACCGATCCAAACTCCCCTAAGCAAGAAATCAGTGGACAGGGCGAGATACCTCAGGCTCCCTCCCCCTTCTTCTCTCAGGCAACTCTTCATAGGGTCATAAAATCATCAATTAAGGCTCTTAGAGGAGTCACTGTTGGGAATGTCTCCTTGCCTCTACCCATGATTCCTTGTAAAACCCCTAAATCAGGCACCATAGGTCTATCTTGTTTATAGGCGCTGACCCACATTCACACCCTGGAGGCAACTGAACAATCCATGCGGAGAGGAAAAACTCATGCTAGTCCCCACAACCCCCACACCTTTGCCCAACATCCGGCCGAGGGTGAACTGCTGCTCTGGAATGAGGACATCCTCCAGCTTTTCCTTCAATTCATCGCTGATGCCCAGGCTCTCCACTGCAGGGAGGAGGTGAGAGGGAAGCGGAGCTGTAGTTGAATCCACACTCCAGCCTACCATCTCCGCCCAGCTTTCTGCCCTCAACAGAGCCTGGATCTCCACATTGTGGTGATAAGCCCCACCAAGCAATTTAGGGTGTCCCTCTTCATTACTCTGGGACTTATCAGGGCACAGGCACCTTAGCTGGATAAATGTTGGTAAAAGGTAGGGACACAAGATAGCCTGTCTCCTCCCTTCTATGATGCTCCAGCACTCACATGTGGCCTCAATGCGTTCAGGCCTTTCTCGATTGAAAGATCGGGCTGCCCGGAAGTGTACAGCTGGCTCCCCTCGGGCCATGACACTGTCAAAGGCTTGCCTAAAGAGAAACCAGGACTTCCGGTAAATGACCAGGCCCTCTGTTACACCTACTTCACTGGCCTCCGTCCCACTTCCTTACCCGAACCGTGTCTCCTTGCGCCTCTTCCGAAGCAGGATGAGGGCCAAGGCAGCAGCTGTGATCAGGGCGGTGAGCACACCCAGGACCACAGGCACCCAGGATGTGCGGCTGTGGGGAGGCCCCTGCCTCCCTGTGAGAGGAAAGGCAATGTCATGTGCCAAGCTGACACCAAAATGTCCTTTTAGAACTTTCCCAGGATGGCCACCTCACCTAGCCTTGCCAAAAGATTTCCTAAGCTACGCAGAGTGTCAAATCAAAAAGACCTCAAAGATCCAAGAGTTTGTACCTGAGCAGTGACAGGTTCTCAGTGCTGTCACCTGCAGTGTAACCAAATTCTCAACTGCTTGACTCTTTAATAGTGTCTGTGTGTGTGTGTGTGTGTCATTAGCCTCCTCCTATCAGTCAGTGTAGTCCCTGAAAGCCTTGCACCCAATGCCTGCGTGCCTTACCTGCATGGTCATGAGACGACACCACCAGTGGTTGACTCCAGGGCCCATCACCAATTGCATTGGAGGCACACACACGCAAAATCAGGTCCTTCTGGGGATCCCAGTCGGTCAGATTGGCCCTCGTCCCATCCACCATCAGCTCATCCTATAGCCAGGAAAAGCCCCACCCTCACATTGAGCCTGAGCAAGCCTCTAGCTGGGCTGGGAGGGCAGAAGAAAGTTCAGCTAAGGAATCAGGGAACCTGAGGGCCACAGAGAGTGTTAGGGGCTGTAGAACACAGCTCCCTGGGAGTCACCACATTCCTGCCCTGGACTGAAGGGGAGAGGCCTCTCTGAAACATAAACAAACCTCAATACAAGAGGATGACAGGAAGTAGAGCTGGGACTGGACAAAGCCTTATCTGTCCCCAGCTGCCCCCCTCCCTTGCAGGGACAGGGTTGGCTTTCTGATTTGCATACAAAGTGGCCACAGGGCTATCCCAGAGAGACAAACCAAAAGACAGGGAGCTAGCTTGACTTGCCAGGAGGTGGGTGGTATTCCCTGGGGCTGTCTGTGGGAGCCCCAGACCCTCCAGAGACACCCTAAAGTTCTTCTGAGTCTCAGAAGTACAGGGTGGGGAAGCAGAAGGAACTGTCTCCCTTACCTGGGTTCCATTTTCTTGGACCCAGGACAGCTTATAAGGTCCTAGAGGGCCTTCCCCAGGGTCTTCAGGAATCACTTCCTCCCATTCCAGGATAAGGCCTGAGTCGGTACGAATGGCGTGGAGATTCTGAGGAGCTCTGGCTGGTGCTGTACCCAAAGAAAACAAGCTCTGAGGAGTCCCTGCCTTCCCTACCATCATTATCCCACACAAACCAAGAGCTGAACAGCTCAGAAAGCAGAGGATAAGGAAAGGGCTTGCCTCCCAGCTGCAACTGCTAGCATGCCCTGTGCTGGGCAGGACAGAAGCGGCCCAGCCCCCACATCTCTACAGCGTGACTCTTCACCACCCTGGTACTGCTTTGCCCTTCCCCCACCCAGCCTCATTTAACAAGCAGAGAACATGCCGACTCCTGGGCAGTGTTCTCGGACTTGCTGTGTCCTTACCTTGCTGCACTTTCCCACAAAATATTTATACAGCTCCTTTGTATTCTGCAGGCCTTACTCATGCCTCAGTCACCCAGGCCTTTCCAACCCAGAGCCCAGGAGCCTTATGAATGAACAAATCATACACTTACTTAAAATATGAATTTTCTCTTTTAACTAAATTCTGTGGCTCTCCAGCCTGAGCTTTATGGATAATCTTGGTCACAATGTCAGGTTGGCCATCCCAGCAGGATCTTTTCTTTTTCGGGGGGTACTGGGGATTGAACCTCTAGCTAAGGGGTCAACCAATGAACTGTATTCTAGTCCTCTCTAAGGGATTTTGCTTGGGCACCCTGGATATTCATATACTACCCTGTCTTCTTCCAGTTTGCTGCTCTATCTGTTCCTCCTATAAGAACTAGATCCAGAGTGGGATGCAGTAGCATGCAGTCGGTGTTCAGTAAGTGCTCACTGAACGAATGCTGCCTTCCCTCTCCAGGCCTGCCCATCTTGCTGAGTTAGTTCCTTACCTAGGCCCTTCGTCTGAAAGGGCACCCAGTCGCCATAGGGAGAAGGGCCCAAGGCGTTGGCACAGCGCACCCTGAGGCTGTAGTTGGTGGCAGGGGCCAAGTTCCGAAGCAGGCAGGTAAAGGGTGGCACAGGGACCACAACAGCAAGGGCCTCCCATTCTCCTGGGACGTGTGCCACCTTCAGAAAACAAAACAAACAAACAAACAAACAGAAAAGCACAATGATGAGATTAAACCGATGAGATTAGATAAGGAGTCAGGTTTCTGAGAGGAGATAGAAGACAGGATAGGCATGGCATGGGGGCTTGAACAAATGTTTCCTCTAAGTCTGTCAGCAAACACCTGCCCCAATTTGTCTCCACTCCAAGACCATAGCAGGTTCACCCTCTGCATTTTGCAGATACTATTCCTTTCTTGGAATGACCCACTGTTCCTACAGAAGTCCTTCTTACTCTGAGACTGAATGCAAGCTCACGTGGTAGACTGGTCATGGGCAAGGCACTGAGTTCAGTACCCAGCACGGAGCAGGGAGTCAAGACAGGATCTCACTGTGTAGCCCTGGCTGTTCTGGAACTCACTCTGTAGACCACGCTGGCCTCACACTCAGAGATCTGCCTCCCTCTGCCTCCTGAGTGCTGGGATTAAAAGCATGCCCCACTATGCCAGGCTAGTGTCACTTTCTCTATGTCTCAGCAACTCCAGAAAGCTCTGCTTGTCTATTTGCACTTAGTGCTTGACTGTTCCAGGGTATCTGCCGTCTCTGTTTACTCTTTGCCCCAAAGATCAGAGCTTCTCTGAGTGAGAAGAATGGGGGACAGAGAGCACGGTGAGCCAGCTTCTCACCTTACATCCAGGGGCCCAGAGCAAGTACACAAAGGAAGGCCTTTGTGCGTGCCAGGGGAGGCAAGTTTAGTAGCAGAATACCCACTCAATGTTAGTTCAAAAAAGCCCTGAGTTCAATCCTTGACATCCCCAACTCTCAACACGCACAACTCCTTATACTCCATGGTTCAATACTTAAACATTAAAAATCATCCAGTACATTTATTTATTTACTTATTTATTCAGAAGTACTGGGGATCACGTACAGGCTTTACGTAAGCCAGACACGTGCCATTCCATTGCACTATATCCTTAGCCTAGTTTCTTCTCATTGTCACAGTCTCTCTCCTCCCTCCCCCTTCCTCTAAGGTGGTCTCAGGAGCTCAGGCCAGCCTTGAATCCATTCTATAGCCAAGAATACCCTAGAACTGCCTGAGTGCTGGGATAGGAAGTGACACAACGCCAGATTGTAGGTGGTGCTGGGGATGGAGTCCAGGGCTTCCTACCTGCTAAGCAAGCTCTTGACTAACTTAGCTACATTTCCAAGACACTCCCCCTCCAGAACCGGGGAGAGCTGGGCCTTAGGAAGAAGCCTTCAGCACACAGACCAGACGCAGGTGGACAGTACATGGATGTGAGCACTGCGGGCTGTTCCCCGCCCACTACCCCCAGTGGCAGTCATCAGACACAGAGGGTACACACATCACAGCAAGGTCTACCTCTGGAAGGATAAGCCAGAGAAGAGGCCCATTCAGGCCTCGGACTCAGACCCAGAGCAGCCAGCCAGGGCAAGACATTCTGAGTGTAGAGTTTTCTGTGGCAGTAAGGATGAACCAGGGAAGCTGGTCCCTTAGCCCTGAAGACTCTGCCCTTGTGACAAAGGGCTGTGGCCAGGATAAAGGCAGGAGAGGGCCCATCCTGTCTAGGGGACAAGATTAGAAGAGTTTCAAAAGTTCTTACTAAAGGACTGGAATACACAGGCACAGGCTGCTTGCTTAGCAGCACAGAGCCCTGGGTCTACTCCCAGCACAGAAAAACAAACAAATTCCACCAGGCCTCAGCACCCTTTCTCGTCCTCTTGTTCTCTTTAGGGACAATGGCAGGATGTGAGAGGGAGGAATATCAGCTATGTTAAAAGAAAAACTCCTTGATCTTCGTGCTGGTACAGAGTTTGCCTAGTATATGACAGGCTTGGGTTTGATTCTTAACATTGAAAGGGGAAAATTGATAGAAGGAAAAAAAATACTCTTCCAGACACCCAAGCCTACTCTGAGCCGCTTGCTTTCTTTCTTTCTTTCTTTCTTTCTTTCTTTCTTTCTTCCTTTCTTTCTTTTTTTTTTTTGGGGGGGGGGGGGTTTCGAGACAGGGTTTCTCTGTGTTGCCCTGGCTGTCCTGGATCGAACTCAGAAATTCACCTGCCTCTGCCTCCCAAGTGTTGGGATTAAAGGTGTGTGCCACTACTGCCCGGCTATGATCCGCTTTCGGCTATGATCCGCTTTCTAGCATAAAGAAGGCACAGGCCTGAAGCCTGTCTGCAGCGTCCGCTACTGAAGTAACGGACAGAGCACCCAGTCTCCAGGCAGGCCTAGTGAGTGTGACAACACTATTACAAGTGCAGCCAAAGGAGCAGAGCCAGTGGACAATGGGCCGCTGTGCTGGGCTCAGCCTACCTGGACCGTACAGGAATGCAGCAGAGCTAAGCCGTCAGCCCCTGGCACCCAGGCCACGCTAGCGTTGTAGCTGGAGACCGTTGTTACTGTGATGTTGAAAGGAGCTGCAGGCGGTGCTGTGGATGGGGACTTAGTGTCAGTGCAGAGTGAAAATATGAGGGGAGGGAGGAAGGCATGGGAGTCGAGGCTTGATTTCGTTCTAAGGGCTGGAGCACCTCCTAAAGATTGCTAATCAGCCCATCCAAGGCATAGGGGTGCATAAACCAGACACCGGTAGTGCACTGTAGTTCACCTAGGCTGTGAGAAGAGGCTGGCTACCCAAATAAAGGACCCTGACCAAAGAATAAGAGGGAGAGGGGTGTTCTGGGACTACAAAAGGAGAAACAGGCAAGTGCCCGACTTCCACAGATACGTGCCTTTGCATACAGGCTTCCCCCTCCCCTCCTCCCTCCCCCTCTCCCTCTTTCCCTCCTCCTCCTCTGCACCAACACTTTGGGTACCCTCTGTCATCGACTAGACTCGGCCCCACCCCCATTCCTTCTATAGAAGACAGAAACAAGGTTGAATAAAAGCCTTGACCATCTCCTGCTGGCTCGCTCCCTCCCTCCCTCCCTCCCAGGGACTCTGCTTCGTGATGGGAAATCTGCTGTGACGTCAGGATTCTATTCCTGTCTCAGCTGTGGCAGGGTCTCAGGTGCTCCCACTAGGAATGGGAGCTATGCCAACTACTCCTCACCTGGAGGCCCCTGCAGAGCTGCGGCATGCTGGAGAGCCAGCCAGTTCTACTGCTTGACAGCTGGCGGAGACAGCCCCGTCCCCTCTCAACACCCCATCCCTCCCGCCCCGCCTGTGTCCCCCTACCTTGGAGGCGAACAATGGCAGGTCGGGAAGTGGCCAGGCCTTTTATATTGTGAGCTTCACAAGAAAACTCTGTGCGCTGGGTGACTCCTGGGGCCAGAAAACCTCAGTCAGTCCCCCAAGCGGCAACTCCCACTGAGTCTGAGTTTAGGAAAGGGGGGACTTCAACTCAGGCTCTTTCCAGAGCATCTGAGAAGTCCCTCTAGCCAAAGGAAGGGGCTGGACAGCGGGGTATGGTGGAATGGAGCGAGGACTCTGCAGTCTAAAAGGCTTAGGTGGTGCTGTTTCCCCATCTGATGAATGGGAGAATTTTAAAGTAACAGATTTAAAGTGCACTGTGCACAGTGAGAGCTTGGAGAAATGTTCTAACGGTGCCTCCCACCTTAATCCCATCTCCCACAAGCAGCACAGGGCACCTCCCTTTTCTGGCAACTCCCTGATGGTGCACACCAGAGCCCTTTTGTTCTCCACCCTGTCACTGTCGAATCTGGAGACTCGGCTTTGTAAGACTCAGCTCCCCGTGTCTGTGTCTTGTCAGCCCAACCATCCTCAAGTCTTTGTTTTCCTTCCATTCCCCACGGTGCCCAGCACAGTGTGGTACATGCAGGAGGAGTTCCACTGAGTGCTTATTATTTCAGGGCTGACTGACTGCCTGAGGGTCCTAACCACGCACACGTAGAGGGAAGCTGGAAGCTGCGAACCAGCCTCCTCCTCTCTGAACAGGTCCCGCCTTGGCACCAGCAGGTCCTACAGTACCTCTATCAAGATGCAAATCCCTGGGGACTTCCCTGTCATGCTCAGACTCATCTGGAAACAGCACATTTAGTTTCTCAGATCAGTGAATCTCACAAACACGTGATGGCTATGCTCAGGTTCTTGGAGAAGTCTAGGAGAATGTGGGATGCAGCTGCTTGGGGCCTAACTGTATGGGATATGAACAGATACGGTTATTCAGGAAACTTTCTAGAAAGGCCCATCAGGTGAGGCCCTGCATTTCTGTGCTGGCCTCCCTCTCCCCTTTACCCTCCCCCATTTCCCTTTCTATAGCCTGAGCCAGTCTGCTCCCAGTTTGTCAGACACTCCTCCCTAGCTCTGCGTGGGCTGGCTTCTGGCTCCTTCCCTGGGGATGGGGGAGGATGGGTGTCCCTGATCTCATATAATTCTGCTCTCATGGCCAGCTGTGCAAGGAGCAGACTGTTGTGGGTGAGGCAAGGAGGCCCCAGCACCCTCGGTAACCACACAGCAGGATCACACCAAGTCAACCCACCTGGCCGGCAGAGCACACAGACCGAGCTCGAGCTCGACAAGGGCCTGGCTCACATCCTCACATTGGGATTTGCTCTGGCCCCTCAATGGACAAACTCAGAGTTATGCAGATTCCAACGCTGTAGTGCTCCCCCAGGACTGACCCGGCTCACTCTTGGTTCAAAGCCCCCTCCTAAAGCTGCTCACCTGTCACATTTAAAACCGAGGGAGAAGGAGCAGGCCCCCCAACCTTAGTGGGTCCTCTCCACCAGAAAATGGTGACGGGTTCTGGAGGACCCACTGCCTCACAAGACAGCTGAAAGGGGGCATTGGGTGGCACCGCCAGATCTTTTGGTTCCACCGTGAAGAATGGCACACCTGAGGGAGAAAAAGTGAGGGGGAGTTAGCCTCGCCACCTCTTAGCTTCCTACTGCTCAAATCTCGCGTTCATTTCCATCTGAAGTACTCTGTACCCGGCAGTCGGCACAGGACCGGCATGAATGGGTCAGCGGCACACAAGCGTCAGGTGTGGGGAGGGGGCGGAGTGGGCTTCGGTTTCCTCATCTTCCTTTTCTGCTGCCCCCTTAGGCAAGGCAGACTCTGCTGCCGGCCCCCACAGTTCCATCCCAGACCTGCTCTGACAGCCCTTCTCAGAGTACGGGAGAGGCTGGGGTAGGGAGGTGGGGGAGGAGCACCCTGGGAGGGGCGGGGGTGGAGCTTAAGTGGAGTTCTGCAGGCAGGCCCCAGCTCCAGTTCAGGGGCCTTTGTTACTTTCTTAGTCACTTTGTTTTCCAGGGCTGCACAGTTCTGAGCTCCAGCAGCTGCGGAGCCTCCTTCCCCTCCCCCACACCCTCCCCCTTTTGGTAGGTCCACTTGGCAGAACAAGGTCCAGCTTCTGATGAATGCTTGACAGAAAGCTGAAACAGACTGGACGTCAGAAACTGTGGGTCCTAGCGGCCTCCGTGGTTCCTAAACATCCAGACTCATCCAGGGTCCTTGAGGGCTGGATGAGCCTACTGAAGTGGTTCTCAACCTCTGGGTCGAGACCCCTTTGGCAAACCCCTATCTCCAAAAATATTTGCATTGCAGTTCATGATAGCAAGATTACAGTTATGAAGTAGCAACAACAACAAAAATAATTATGGTTGGGGAGTCACCACAACATGAGGAACTGTATTAAAGGGTCACAGCATTGGGAAGGTTGAGATCCATTGGCCTAGGCCACAGAAGGCAGTAGGGCAGTCCGGCTTACACTGACTGAATTCTCTTCTGCAGAGTTGTAGGTCCTAGCTCCAAGCCAAACGGCCCCTACTGCAAGTCCTGCCTCCTCACCTTCAACAGTGAGCCACACTGACTGAGAGATCTTGGTTTCTTCCCCATCCTTCACCTGGCACCAGTACAGGCCGGCGTCAGACCGCTCCGCTGACTTTAGGCTGTGGAAACAAGATATTAGGCTTACTTCTCAGAGGCAAGAGAAGCACATCCTTTCATCCCAGCACCCTTGACGCCGAGACAAATGGACTGTGAGTTTGAGACTAGACTTGTTTACACAAAGAGGGTGAGCTAGAAGCCAACCAGTGCTAGTGAGACCCTGTCGGAAAAACAGAGGGGCAACTCCTCTGAGCAGACTTCATGGGTTTAGCCTGGCCACTTTCTAGAAGGTTCCACAGTTTGCCAAATTTTAAGACCACAGACCTCTAGACATCAGCTTCAATTCTCAAGGCTCAGGCTGGCTGTCCCCCAAGCTGTCCTCCCACTCCCTCCCACACAGCCTGCACCTGAGTAAGCCAATCCAGCTGTGCTCGCTAATTGAGATGGACATCTGGCTTGCATTCTGGACCACGGTGCCATCCTTCATCCAGTGTATGTCGGGGTCCTCCATCCCCTCCACGCTGCAGTTGAGCCTCACTGGCTGCCCCTGAGACACCGTCATCTTCACTGGGGCTCCCATGAGCTTCAGGCCTGAAGGATAGGAAAGGGGATGTGTCAGTATGATCGAAATGGCCCTTGTCTCTGGGAACATCTCCCATTCGTTCTCTTCTAGACAGCAGTGTCTATGCTAGAAGATTCATTCTCAGTGCCAAGGAAGCAAAGGCAGGATTCTGTGGCAAGGAAGGCGGCCTGAACCCAGGCTGGAAGAGAGGGTATGACAAGACTTATAGTTTTCAGGTATCACCCAGTTCCCTTAGCACCAAAGACTTCCTCCCCATACCTCCCTACTGCCCAATCACCGGAAGGCAAACCCAGCTGAAGCTGTGGAGACTTGTCACCTCCCTGAGCAGGCACTGTCCTGGGCCTGACTGCTCTACCCAACCAGTGCAACAGGCTGCCAGCTCTCTGCCGGGGGTGTCAGTCAAGCCCAGGAACTGCTGCCAGTATCCCAGACTCCACCCTGTAACATGAAGGGAGGCTGAGGAAAGGAAGGAGGGAGTGCTCCCCTGAAGTGGAGAACATATGGCTACAAAACCACGTCAGATCAAACACATGGCAGCCTTCCTGGCAGCCGCCTGCTCTATTAATACCTGAATGTGTGCTGGGGCGGGTGCTAGGAAGCCGGGAGGCAGGAGGGAGGGGTGGGGCCCTAAGCAGAAGCCCCAAGACCCCGGAGCTACCTTGGCATCCACAGCGCCCACTTATCAGAATCTTACCCTCCTCAGGCAAGGGTGGACACACATAAACACACGCCCCCACACACCCTCCTGCTATGTTTTTAAACAGATGGGCAGGTGAACAATCTGCATTAAAGAAATCCAGACCTACTGTTCTTTCTGCTCTTTACTGTGTAACCTTAGGTAAATTCCTGGGCTTTCTGAGCATCAGATACGCACCTCGAAGCGTGCAAATGCTTTCCCTCTTTACCTTCCTTTCCTTGCGAGGCTAATGTGGCAAAGAACTCAGTTTTTAAGAAATGCTAACTGGATGGGGGGCTGCCGGGGCCCCTGTCTCTACCCTACCCGTTCACCCTCGCAGGACAAGGAAGCAGAGCTTCACACCTCTTCTACACCCAGCAGTTCCAGATGTGTGCAGTGTGAACTTGTGGACAAAGGTGCTGCCCTCCTGCCTCCAGGGAAATGCCTCAGTGGCTAAGTGGCAACGTAAAGCTAATCTTCACCAGGAGCAGTAACCTTCACCCAACCCAAGCTGTTCAACATTCGGGTTTCCGGGAGCGCCAAGGACCTCAGGAACTAGATAGAGTACGGGCAGAGGTATTTTAGAATCCAGCACCTTCACAACCCTGGGTGCTCAAACCCAGACCCTGTAGTTTCAAAGTGGGACCGGGGGTGGGGTGGGGAGCGGTGGTGTGCGGAAGGCAAAATGGGTCCTCGGGACTGGGGAAAAGGGAGCAAACAACTAGGAACAGAGAGGCGGGAAAATACAGTCCTAAGCACCCCCAGTTGCCCACACCCCCCACTCCCTTCCTTTGCACCCAGCCGGCCCCGGGTGCGAGAAAGTTGGGGGCAGGGGCCGCGGCCGGAGCTCTGGCAGCCAACACCCGCTGCGTCCTAGCCTCGGCCTTCCAGCCCCGGCCACCGACCCCAACCTCTGGCCGGCCCAGGCCCGGGTCTCGCCCGCTGCCGTCCCTGGGCTGCGCCCCTCAGCCGTGCCGCTCAGCAGGCCCCCGCTTCCCGCCTCCCAGGCCACCCCTACCTGCGGCCGCGGACCCGGGGAGCAGCAGAGCAGCCAGCCCCGCCAGCAGCAGCGGCCGGAGCCCCGGCCGCCCCATGCTCCGCCTCAGCGCCATCGGCGGCGACGCCGCACCATGCCGGGCCCGGCCCGCGAGCGCCGAGAGGAGGGCGGCGGAGGAGGGGCGGGCGGCCGGCGGGAGGGGCGGGGGGCGGCGCTCGGCCGGGGCGTCCCGGACCCGCGGCCACCTAGAGCCGCGGCCGCCGCCGTCAGCGGCGAGGAGTCCCCGGGGCTGCGGCTGGGCCACCGCGCTCCTTCCACAGCCGCCGCCGCCGCCGCCGCCGCCGCCGCTGATTCATGTTCTCCTGCGAGCCGCCGCCTCCTCCCGGCCCGCCCGCCCGCCGCCGAGCTCGTGCCGCCGCCCCCCCCCCCCCCGCCGCGCGCAGCCCCGGTGGCGAGAGCCCAGCGCTAACCTCGGCCCTTACCGCCCGACCTCCCGCCCACCTCCGGACGGCGCAACCGGACCCACTCCCGGCCACTCCGCCGCTGCTGCGGAGGACCTGCCTCGCTCCCTGGACAGGCACCCGGCCACGCCCCTCCTTCCCCAAATACTTTCCAGTCTCCAGCGGGGCACCCCGATGCTCACCTCAGAACCACGCTTGTTAGCTCCTGCCACACCTCACACTGTTCTAAATCCTGATCTCGGACTCTGGCATAGCCCTCTCAGAACACAAAGCACCTACTAGGCACGACAACCCTCATGTGTCCCCAAGACGGCTGGGACAGCTCCCCCAGGATCCACTAGCATCCCTATACCTCTTTCGTTGAGCTTTTCACCCAGTGTTTTTCTTTTTCGTTCTTTGTAGCCTACAAATTCGCCAAGTATTCTCCTATCGAAAGACCATTCTCTCCAGCCCACCTTCCCAGAGTGTTTTCCAGTTTGTCGTCCATCTAGAGTTTTCCAAGATCTGTTTAGGAATTCTCAGGTGTCCATCCCCACTGCTAGCCTATGGAGACCAAAGCAAAATCACCGTGTATGGGGGGGGCTGTCATCCTTCCTACTTGCTTCCTCTTTACACACACACACACACACACACACAGGTCTGGGACCTAGTGTGAACACTGGCATTGTCTTCGTACTAGCTAGTGAAACATCTGCTATTATTAGTAGACCACCTTGCGCACAGTAGGCACTCCATAAATAAATAGGCAGATCCTTGTTAAAGGAATGAATAATAGCCTGCTCCACAACCAGTAATCACTGGAGGTGGCCTGCCCACAGACATCCTGTCAGGAAGATGCAGAGCTGATTCCAAATCGCACCTGCCAAGTCCTCTTCTGGTCCTCACCTCTTCTTGCCCCCTGGAGGCCAACCCACAAAGCCCTTTGCAGGGGTCCTGGATGGGGAGAAAGAACTAGGCAGTGAGACGTCCCATGCTCTCACTGGGTCTTTCCAGGGATTCTCTTGAGCAGCAGGTGCCTCCCTCTTCTCTTCCTCCACTTGGCCCATCAGTGCTTGTTTATTAATTATCTTAATGATAACAGCAGGGTTGGCGGCAGCCGCAGACCCAGCTGGGGGCGCCCCCAGGCGGCAGCATAAGAAGACACTTGGCAAGTCCTGTCAGCAGTTGGATAGCAGGGGCCTGACTTCCTGCTGAGCACTCTGCCAATTTTCTTGGGAACTCTTGGATGGCTCCAGGACGCTTTCCTGAAGGGGGACACAAGGAGAAGGAGAAGGAGAAGGAGAAGGAGAAGGAGAAGGAGAAGGAGAAGAAGAAAGAAGAAAGAAGAAAGAAGAAGAAAAAAGCACACAAGCCTGCTCTTTTCCAGAGCTTCGGGATTATTGAGTGTCAGACAATCTGGAACGGCCGCCAGAACTGGTCTACACTGTCACTCCTCGCTTCTCAAGAAGCCTTCCCAATCTATTCTCCAGAGGGGACGTCAAGACTCCAGGAAAGGGGACTCTTCTCTTTATTTCAACCAACCTTGCAAAGAGTACATCCCAGAGGAGGGTCAATCTAAAGGCCAAACTCAGCTTCTGCTTCCTGTTCTTCACTCCTGGGCTGATAGGGAATTCTAGCTGGAGGGTTTATACTTCATTATCAGTCAAACTGGCTCTTTAGGCAAGTCATGGATGTGCCTTTCCTCATTCTAGCTGTAAGCCTGAGACACCTTACCATCCTGCTAGAAAATGTGTCTGCTTTCCCTGAAGGGAAATCCCACCACATTTTCCCCGAAGGACATCCTCATTCTGTGTTATCTCCCTAATTCCACTCCCGTATCCCTCCTGGCTCCCCTCAGTATTCCTACTTATAGGGCCAAAGTAGCAGTCAGAAACCTGTGGGATTCTGATCTGCTTTTTTATCGGCTATACAAGAGTGGTTAGTTTCTTAGTTCTTAAACTCACTCAGCGTGTCTCTCTCTCTCTCTCTCTCTCTCTCTCTCTCTCTCTCTCTCTCTCTCTCTCTCTCTCTCTCTCTCCCTCTGAGCATAGGATAGGAATGTGCTTCTAGGGGGGTATGTAAGCAGGTGTGATTTTTGTGGAAGAGATGTGTAGGTGGGTGAGAGGGTGTGCATTGTGATGTTAGAGGGAGGGTGTGCATTTGTGCAAATTCTAAATGTGACTGACGCTCTGTGGGTGGATGGGAAGAAAGTGTGTTGTGTGTGTGTGTGTGTGTGTGACTGGAGGAGGATGGTTGCCTGTGCAAATGCATGCCTGCAAACGTTCCCTTTTTTCTGTAAATGCATTGCTTGGAGGGAAAGTAATCAAATCAGCAGGAAATGTATTTGACCTAACAGAAGCAGCTGTCCCTGGAGTTCCTGTCCTCCGGACGGAACCAGAGGCAGCTCTATCTATCTCAGGGGAGGAACATGCTATTGCATGGGTAAAGTAATATTGTGAAAGGAGGGGCTAGTGGCAGACTCATATATAGACAGGTCAAAGTTAGACCATAGCATCTCCTTACTTCATTAAATGGTAAAAATTGGGACTAGATGCTAGGCGGTGGTGGCGCATGCCTGTAATCCCATGCCTGTAAACTTGGGAGGCAGAGGCAGATGGATTTCTGAGTTCAAGGCTAGCCTGGTTTACAGAGTGAATTCCAGAACAGCCAGGGCTACATAGAGAAACCCTGTCTCGAAAAAAAAAAAATTGGGTAGAGAAATGTCTCAGTGGTTAGGTGCACTGTTGCTCTTGCAGAAGACCCCCTCATTTGATTCCCAGATCCCAAATGGTAGTTCACAACAATCTATAACTCTAGTTCCAGGGGATCTAACATCTGCTTCTGACCTCACCAGGCACCAGGCACACTCATGACATGACACACGTACATATGTACAGGCAAAGCTCAATCACACACCACTGTTCACAGAAGCAGGACACCTGATGCCAATTTCCAACATCTTTCCAACAGGAAACAGCTGTTTCAGCTTTTTTAGATTTTGAGGCCCTTCTCCCCACAAGGAAGAGGAAGCAAGGTGAGCTATGGAGCGTGACACTCTATACCCAAGTACCTGTTCTTCCCCAAACCACTGGCTAATGAGTGCTGTCAGGTCCCACTCAAGGGGTGAGGAAAATCACAGACTATGGTCCTTAGCTCTTTATAGGCAAACACTATTGCTTTGGGGGTTTCATAGGGAAAATAATGCCTATAGTTGAATTCCAAGGGTGCTAGAAACTGTTGCTATGCCTACCAAATGCTAAGCAGGAGATCATGCCACTCCTTGCCCCACAGAAATGAAGCAGAAAGGTATATTCCCAAAGGCAACTAGACATGCACTTATAACCTCGGGGGAAACCTCAAATTATCAGATTTCTCCCCAAAACAGATTTAGGAATAAGAAGGGGTAAGCTTGGACTTTCTGAAAGGGGTTAGGTCCAAATGTGGAAGAAAAGAGAGATGACTCAGTGTTAAGAACACTCGCAGAAAGAGGCTGGAGAGATGGCTCAGTGGTTAAAGCACCAACTGCTTCTTCAGGAGGACCTGGGTTCAATTGCCACCACCCACATACAAGCTCACAATTGTCTATAACACCTATTCTAGAGGATCTGACACCTTCTGACAACCACATATGCAGTCAAATCACCAATGTACATAAAATAAAAATAAATAATTATTTTAAAAGGACCACTTGTGGGGTGGTGGTGGCACACACCTTTAATCCCAGCATTTGGGAGGCAGATTTCTGAGTTCGAAGCCAGCCTGGTCTACAGAGTGAGTTCCAGGACAGCCAGGGCTATACAGAGAAACTGTCTCAAAAAAACAAACAAACAAACAAAAAAAAAAACCAAGAACAAAAAAGGACCGCTTTCAGAGGCCCCAGATTCCCAGCATCCACAGGCATGCATAGTCCACTGTGGACCCAACACCTTCTTCTTGCCTCCTTGGGCACCAAGCATGTGGTGCTCATACAAGCAGGAAAACAAGAATATAAACAAATGTTTGAAGACAATTTCAGGAGCTGGAGAGATGGCTCAGTGGTTAAGAGCACGGGCTGTTCTTCCAGAAGTCCTGTTCAATTCCCAGCAACCACATGGTGACTCACAACCATCTATAATGTGACCTGATGCCCTCTTCTGGTGTGTCTGAAGACAGCTACAGTGTGCTCACATACATAAAATAAATAAATAAATCTTTTTAAAAAAAGAAAGAAAGAAAAGGAAGAAAGAAAACAATTTCAACAGGGGAGGGGAACCCTTGGGGGGAAGAATTATATGTTTGAATGTTTATGTGTACCTTATTTGTCCTCTTTTTAAAAAATTAATGTGTACTTGTGTATCATGGGAGGAGAGTTGTGGATGGGCTCATCTGTCACAGCCTGTATGTGGCCATCAGAAGAAAATGTTGTGGAATCAATTGATTTTTCCATTTTACTTGAGTTCTAGGGATCAAATTCAAGTTTTCAGGCTTGCATGCCAAGTGTCCACTGAGCTACCTTGCTGGGTCCCTGATTCTCTTTAATTGTGTTCTGGTAAGTAAGGAGTTTTTCCATCTCTAATTTAGTTTATTTACTTATTTTGTGGTGTGTGTATGTGTGTGTGTGTGTGTGTGCATGCTCTGGTGTCCACATGTGTACACATATGTATGTAGGTCAACCTCCGCTGTCCCTCAAGTACCATCCGCATTCCAATTCCCTTTTGAGACATCATCTCTTTATGTAGTTCTGCCTGATCCGGAACTCATAATGTACATAGACTAGCCTCAAATTCTAAGATCAACCTCCCTCTACTTTGGGGTGTTGGGATTAAAGGCATGTACCATGCCCAGGTCTATCTTCTTCTTTTTCTGAGCTAGGTATCTAAGTGACCCAGTAGATTAGAATTGCTAGGTAGCCAGCCCCAGAGATATCCTTGTCTCTGCTTTCCCAGAAATGGTCTTAAAAGTGAGTTCATAGCCGGGCGGTGGTGGCGCACGCCTGTAATCCCAGCACTCTGGGGAGCAGAGGCAGGTGGATTTCTGAGTTCAAGGCCAGCCTGGTCTACAGAGTGAGCTCCAGGACAGCCAGGGCTATACAGAGAAACCCTGTCTGGGGGAGAAAAAAAAAATCAAAACATAAGCAAAAAAACTTTGGGAGTTGGTCTAATGCTTTGAATTAATTGGAATTCTTCATGTCCAAACTCTGAAGGTCCTTGTCCCCAATTAGTTTTTGATCGATCAATAAAGAGCCAACAGCCAATGGCTGGGCGGAGAGAGAGGGGCAGAACCTTTAGATTTGCACAGGCAAGGAACTGGGAGAAAGGAGGAGGGAATCGCCATGAGGCAGGAAGGAATGCCACCCCCAGAAGGGCTGCTCAGAAGCGTCTTGGGCAGCAAAGACTAGGGTGCTGCCCAGAAGGAGCTCGGGCAACAAAGACAAAATAGAGAACTAGAAAGTGTAAAGCCTGAATTACAGGAGGGAAATGTGTGCTAGTTGAGGGGCAGGGAGGATTAGAACTGCCCAGTCTTTGAGCTAGGCAAGGCATTTCAAAATTACCTGGGTACCCTGCTGGGAGCCAAAGGTGTATAGTCAAAACTACCTTACAGAACGACTCACAGCAAAGTGGGCGAGAACTCACCTTTAAAATTATTTAGATTTTGTGTGTATGTGTGTGGTTTTGGATTTGGATTTGTTTTTTTCTAGACAGGGTTTCTCCGTATAGCCCTGGCTGTCCTAGAACTCACTCCATAGACCAGGCTGGCCTCGAACTCAGAAATCTGCCTGCCTCTGCCTCCCAAGTGCTGGGATTAAAGGTATGCGTCACCACCGCCCGGCGAGCAGCCAGTACTCTTAAGTGCTGAGCTGTGCCTGATTTTATGCAGTGGGAATATAAACCAGGGCTTCATTCATGCTAGGCAAACAGGGCCAACTCTGTTATATCTCCAGCTTCTGTATCGAAGTTTTACAGGAGTGTTGGTTTTGCTTTCATCATATAACGCTGGGATGGAGGGAGCTCAGTGCTAAGAACAGAGGACACCAGTTTTATTTTGAGCACCCATTTGAACAAACAGCTCAAAACTGCCTGTAAATCCAGCTAAAAATCTCTAGCATCCATGGGTACTCCCTGTTTTGTATAAGATTACAAATTTATATTTGTGTCTTGTGTTTCTGTGTTATAATACTTATACATAGGTTTGGAATAATACGGGAAGGAACGAAAGTACTGAAGAATTTAGGGAAATGATGGTTCTAGAATTCGGTTTAAAATATTGACCTCTCTCTCTCTCTCTCTCTCTCTCTCTCTTTTTTTTTTTTTTTTTTTTTTTTGGTTTTTTGGTTTTTTGGATTTTGGTTTTTTGGAGACAGGGTTTCTCTGTAGAGCCCCGGTTGTCCTGTAACTCACTCTGTAGACCAGGTTGGCCATGAACTCAGAAATCTGCCTGCCTCTGCCTCCCAGAGTGCTGAGATTACAGGCGTGTGCCACCACCGCCCAGCTTATTTAGATTCTTAGATGGAACACACACACACACACACACAAAAACCATGAAACTGGAACACAGGTACACAGCCACCAGAGAGAGCCTCAGCTCAGAATTGCTGGGAGCCCCTGCTCTGCAAAGAGGCTGGTTGGTCCCCTGGAGGAAGGCAATGAGAAGCAGACAATAAAAGCTGTCTGTCTCCAGCCACCAGATAAATAAAGGACAGAGATTTATAAATTTGATTTAATTCCTTTTAAGGACAGAAATAAGAAGTTAGGGAGAGTGAATGAAAAAATGCTTTAAAGCAATTCAAGAGTCTTGCCAGGGCAAATACTTGAGACTTTTGAACATGATCTATGTGAGGTCAGCCAAGGCTAGGGCTGCAGAGTTGGCTCAGAGGTTAAGAGCATGCACTGCTCTGCTAGATGAAGCTTTTGTGAAAGTCCCAACACCCACATCAGGCAGCCTCACAGCCACCTATAATTCCAGCTGCAAGTGTATCTAACGCCTCCGGCCTCTGTGGGCATCTACCCTCAATGCACATACCCTCATAAGATAGGCACAGATGTATCATTAAAATAATAATCTTTAACCAACAAAAAGTCAGTGGGGTTAGTGGCTTATGATAAAATCCCAGCAAAGAGGTGAAGGAGTTTCCAAGAATTTTAACTACATAGTAAGTTACAACATTCCCCTGTCTTAATGAAATGGTAATAACAAGAATATATGAATAAGGACCACATAGTCAGTTTAAGGTAGCTCCTTAAATAATTTTAAATATTCAAGATTCTCCCTTCTTTCCTAGACATGCAGTTAATAACAGAAACTGGCCATTGGTGCAATTATCCACAATTAGATTTAGGTAATTGTATTCTTGGGTCATGTATATTATGTTCCTGGGTTGCTAGTATTTTCTAGGTCATAATGCTTGACTGTATTCTGATCTTTTTGGACAAGATGCAGAGGGTATGGTGGCACTTGCCTTTCATTTCAGCTCTTGGGAGGCAGAGGCAGGCAGACATCTGAGTTGGAGGCCAGCGTGGTCTATAGAGTAAGTTCCAGGACAGCCAGGGCTACACAGAGGGGGGAAAAAAGCAAAAACAGTCTCTAAAAGCAAAAATAAACAAACAAAAAAGAATCCTTAGCTATTTGCATTTATAAGCCACCAAAGCAAGAGGGAAATTGTGTGCAACTGTCTTCCTTAGTGATGCTAAGATTTGTCTTAAAGGTTGGGTGCGCTAACCCCCTGGAGGGTGGAGGGAAGCCAGAGGATCTGAAAATTCAAGGTCGTCCCTAGTTGCACAGCCAAATCAGGGCCAGTCTGAGCTGCAACTGACTTTGTGAAGTTTCAAAAACAGAACTGGCCGGGATGCTATTAGTTGGCAGAGTGTTCTCCAGGAGCTGCCCTTTCATTCTGCCCTCCGGTCTTTTATTCTGCGGCCTCAGACCAGCTCTTTCCCCCATTTCCAGAACTTCTTAGTAGATCTAGTCTACTGCTGCTGGAACGCTAAAGGCCACTAATCCCTAATAGCTGAAGTTTACAGATGTGACTGAGGCCTGCAGATTGTGTGAAGGATTACACAGATTTGAATCCATTCTGGACCATTAGGGTGCACCTGCACGCGCGCGCTAGAGAGAGAGAGAGAGAGAGAGAGAGAGAGAGAGAGAGAGAGAGAGAGAGGAGACGGAGATAGAGACAGAGATAGAGACAGAGACAGAGAGAGGCAAAGAGAGGCAGCGAGAAAGAAAAAAATTGAAATTGAGAATTGGTTTCATTAAGTAGCCTAGGCTAGCCTTGAGCTGCAGAAATCCTCTTGCCTCTCTCTGCATCCCAGTTCTGGGATTACTGGTGCATATCACTACACCCAGTGTCATCAATATGTTGTAACGAGTCTCATCAGTAAATTCTGATGCCTACTGAAGGTTTAAACATTGGCTATCCTAGGGTGGCCTCAAACAATGATTTACTAAGGATAAGTATGCACACAGCAACACACTGCTGAACATTATGGAAGCGAAAGACAAGGTCCCAAGCTCACAGGGAAATCAGTCTATCCAGTCCATTCTAAGACACATATTTAGTCAAAATAGGGCTTTGGGCTACAGAGATGTCTCATCAATTAAGAGCACTTGTTGCTCTTGTAAAGGACCAGTGTTGTTTGGCTTTTAGCATCCACACAGTAGCTCACAGCTATCTGTACCTGCAGTTCTAGAATGTCCAATACTGTCTTGACATCCTCTTTTTAATTCCTTGGGCTCCAGGCATGCATGTGGCACAAATACATATGTGTAAGCAAAACACACACTTTTTTTTTTTTGGTTTATCGAGACAGGATTTCTCTGTATAGCCCTGGTTGTCCTGGAACTCACTCTGTAGACCAGGCTGGCCTCGAACTCAGAAATCCACCTGCCTCTGCCTCCCAGAGTGCTGGGATTACAGGCATGCGCCACCACCGTCCGGCTCTATAAAAACATTTTGTAAAGTGAGCAACTGTTGTTCTCTCAGAGGACCTGGGTTCAATTCCCAGCACCTACATGGTGAACCACAACTATCTGTAACTCTTCCTGGGATCTAACTCCCTCTTCTTGATTCTCAGGGCATACATATAATGTACAAATATACATGCAAGCAGACATGTATATTTAAAAGGAAATAAATATAAAAATAAAAATAAAAAATAGGGTTTTGTGCATAGGTGGTGTCACACACCTTTAATTCAGGAGACTGAATTTGAGGCCAACCTGGTCTACAGAATGAGTTCCAGGACAGCCAGGACTGCATAAAGAAACCCTTTCTCAAAAAACTGAAAACTGAAAACAAAATAAAACAAAAAAACCAGGGTCTCGCTGTGTAGCCTAAGTAGACATTGAATCTGTCATCCTCCAAAATCAGTCTCCCAAGTGCTGGAACTACTCAAGCCTTCCATATCACAAGGATGAAAGAACTTCTCTCGTGAAAAGGTAACTAGTAATTGCAGCAGTCTGCTCCATAAGTGGTTAGTGCAAGTGCTTGGATTTCAGAAGTTCAGGGGGCAGAACTGATTGGTAAAGTTTTTTGTTTTGTTTTCTTTTTCTTTTTCTTTTTTAAAGGGGAAAAACTTTGTGAGACCGGACAGCAGGGATGGCGGTTGAATTTCCAGAAAGAGAGACTGGCATGAACAAAGGCAAGATGCTTAAGGAAGCAGGCAACCTTGATGACAACCAGATTCTTTTGTCTTCTCACTAATACCCAATTCTTTCAGTGCTCTCTGGTAGAGTTGCTTTCTTTGGGTCCCCTCTCACAGTTAGCTTCTCGCTTGTCTAAAAGCGAGATCGTGTGAAGGATTACATAGATTTGAATCCAGTCTGGACCATTAGCGTGCACACTGGGGAGGTAGCAGCGGTCTGTGTGCAGACTTTTGTAAGCTGAGTGAGGGCAGTGGAGTCGGAATACAGGATGCAGTTAAGCACGGTGGTTGAGTGCAGAAGGACTTTGTGTCAGTTTTTGCATCTGCCGTGCTGAGAGTTTGGAAAGACCTGGGTCTGCAGTACAGAAAACGCCTGTGTTCCTAACGAATGTGTGAAGGAAGATTAGATGCCGCAGGCTTCGTTGCTTGGGGCTCAGAGATACAATGCAGAGCAGGGAGCCCTCGAGCTCCCCGGCGAGCCGAAGCGCGGAAGGCGGGGCTGCTCGGCGGAAGCTGACCTCTAGCGGCGGCGGAAGTGCCTCTCCGCACGGCCAAGATGGCGGCGCCCAGGCGGGTCTTGTGGGAGTAGGTTGCCGTTTGCAGAGACTCGATCAAGTTACTCAGGGGAGAACCCAGAAGCAAAGTGTCTGGTTACTTTATCATAAGCGGCTTGGGAGTCTTTGCACAGAAGTAGCTTGTGTCACATAGACCCCGGGTCCAGCACTTCATTTCGATCCTCACGAGCTGTCTCTTGGTTGAAGGCGCGGGCGATCCAGGATGCTTAACTAGAGCCTGAGGCGCAGTCTCTGGACGGGTCGTGTCGCCGTTAGGCTGCGATGTAAGAGGCTATTCCAAAACCCAGTAAACCCTTTGTTAGTTTTCCTTCGCTTTAGAGGTAATCTGTAGGAATCATCCTTATTATAATTCAAGGTGTAACTTTTAGCACTAATTGAATTTAGACAAATTCCCCCCTGGAGTTTGTGGGGGAGTACATTTGCTTTATATAGCATGGGACTTGCTGTTTTCACTCACTGAAGTTTGTTTTTATAACAGGTACTGTGGAAGGCACGCTGCATGCAATGGTATTTTGCTGTTGTTTTGAAAGGTTTTCGTATCCCGGGTTGAATTGAAACGCCTTAATTCTTCTACCTCCACTTCCCAAATGCTAGGGTTAGGATGTCTCAGCCTTGTGCATTTTACAGTCATGAAACGGAATTTGGAATAGCTTAAATAATTTGCCTAATTTTACACTAGTAAGCAGTTGAGCTAGTATTTGATTTCTAACTTAGATTTCTAACGCTGCTATTAAACAACCCATAACAGCCCCATGTTTGTGTATGTATTTACTGGGCAATGAAACTGTTGGGGTTCAGGAATTGACTCACAAACACTGATCTCAGTCAGACAGGGATAGTTTATTAAGCATACATCCCACGACTGGCTGACCAGGACCACAGTCCAGATTCGGGAACTGGACCATATCCCAGAGTTAAGATCCTACAGGATTTTTAGACCCCAAATCCACAAACATCTGTGCCAAGTTATTTTACCAGTCAGGATTTAGGGATGGAGGATTTCCTTGGGAACATGTCTTTATTGTACACTTATAATGTTCTTATTGGTTGGGGTATTTAACTGTAGCAGGGAACTTGCCTTATCTAATATTCTTTTTTGTTTTTGTTTTTGTTTTGTTTTTTCGAGACAGGGTTTCTCTGTGTAGACCTGGCTGTCCTGGAACTCACTCTGTAGACCAGGCTGGCCTGGAACTCAGAAATCCGCCTGCCTCTGCCTCCCAAGTGCTGGGATTACAGGCATGCGCCACCACCGCCTAGCCTTAATATTCATTTCTTAACTTGTCTACTGAGATGGGACTTGTCTAACATTCATGTGTCTTACCTTGCCAATTCGGATGTCAGTTGCGCAAGTACATGTCTCTTTCTGCCAAGTAGGATGTCAGTTCCCAGGGAGATTTTGGGAACTTAAACTTTACTTGACCACTACTCAAGATGGATGGAATAATACTCAAGTATTATTCCAAATAGTTTTTTATATTTGTACTAGTGTCTCTTTTATGTTGGGGTCTATCCCAGGGGCAACCTATACCATAAAAGCTTAAACATAGGTGCAGGAAATGCTGTTGGGTAGTTGGTTCAGCTCCAAGCTTATTGTGGGTAACTATACAAAACATTCTACTGACTTCTGTCATGATTGGTTTCTGAGGGAACAGAACGTAACAGAATACATAATCAATCTTGACATTAGAAAGCTTCTTGCAACAGCAAAAACATATGAGAAAGTTTCCTTATAATGCCGCGCTATCCAGGTAACAGTTACCTGGGCCTTAATATTTTACCTAGATCCCCAACACACACACACACACACACACACACACACACACACACACACGTCTCCTATACCTGGAACAAACTCTGTAGCCTTGGGAGCTGGCTTTCAAGTCAGCTGTACTGCCTCAGCAGCTTGCATACTGATTATAGCCCTGAACATTTCTAGCCTTTTTTTACACACTTCTGCCCAAAGTAAACTCAAAAAGCTTTTTTTAGTGGTAATTTTGTTTTGATTTTTTTGGGGGGGAGAAAGTCTTGCTATATCATAACATAAACTATTTTAGGGCTCTCAATCCTTTAACCTCCTGAGTACTAGGGTTACAGGCATAGCCAGTCACAGCTGACTATCAGTACTATTCCTTAAGTTACACACTCTTGTGATTATTTTAATATTTCTGCCCCATTTAGCCCTTGTGTGAGGAGTGTTTTCTATACTGGCCTAGTAAATATAATTATTTTGTCTGATCCTGCATAGGATTGGGAAATAAGGAAATACATAGATTGTCACTGTTACTACTGTGACTTATTTGTCTTGTCTCTCCCTGCTTCTTACTGTCCTTAGCCTTTAGAAGATGTGTCCCATGTGCCACTTATTTATTTTCTTTTTATTATCTTACTTGGTTATTTTGTGGGGGGAGGCGCACATGCCACACTGTGCTTGTGGAGGTCAGGGGACAGCTTGCTGATTTGGTTCTCTCTTTTCATCATGTGGCTTGGGGATTGAGTTCAGGTTGCCAGTCTTGGCAGCAAGTGTCTTTATTGGTTAAGGTATTGAGCTCCTGTTGATTTCATTGTTTATTTTATGTGATCCGGTCTTTGTAGATAGACCAAACCAACCGCAAATTCACAAACATCCACTAGCCTTTGCCTCCCTAAAGGCACGTGCCACTATGCCTGATGAATTTATATTTTTGAAAGTGTACATATGGGCTGGAGAGATGGCTCAGCAGTTAAGAGCATAGATTGCTCTTCCAGAGGTCCTGAGTTCAATTCCCAGCAACCACATGGTGACTCCCAATCATCTGCAATGAGACCTGATGTCCTTTTTGGGCTGGGAGGCAGAATACTGTACATAAGAAATAAATCTTTAAATAAATAAATGAAGTGTACATACAATTTAGTGACTTTTTCATACATAACAAGGTTGCTACCAGCATCATCTAATTTGAGAAAAATTTAAGAGTTTTGTCACCCATAGAATGTAAACAACCTAAATTGGTAATACTTTCTTTTTGGTTGTTGTTTTGTTTTGTCGTTTGTTCTTTTGAGACAGGGTCTCATTATGTAGCCTTGACTGTCCTAGAATTCACTTGGTATACCAGACTGGCCTCGAACTCAAAGAGATCCACCTACCTTTGCGGCTCAAGTGCTGGGATTAAAGGTGTGCGCCAGCATGCCCCACTCTTGTTTGTTTTTTTTGACACAGGGTTTCATATATCTCAGGTTGGCCTTTAAAAACTGTATAGCCAAGAATAACCTAGAACTCTCTACCCTCTCGCCTTTACCCCCAAGTGCTGGGGTTATAGGCATGCTCAGCCCACTCTTGCCTTGACTGTAAATACGTTTACTAGATTGATGGCCAGAGAGGGCTGATGGAGAGAGAAATACCAATGAGGAGTAAGCTCACATCCACTCCTGGAAAAGTGTTCGTTATAAAGGCTGTGGTTTTGTTGCTTTTAGGGGTGAATGAGAGGGAGTCTCCTCACAAACAAAGCAGTCCTGGAAGGAATCATACAAAGGTCACAGCTCCGGGATCACGATGCTGTCCAGACCGAAGCCTGGAGAGTCAGAGGTGGACCTGCTGCGCTTCCAGAGTCAGTTCCTTGAGGCTGGTGCAGCTCCAGCGGTGCAGCTGGTGAAAGGGAGTAGGAGGCGTGGTGACGCTCACCCAGACCACATCCCACTGCAGGACCGTCGGGATGTGGTGATGCTGGACAGTGAGTGATTGCGAGCATGGGCATGAGGAGAGGGGTCCGCCTCGGGGACCCTGCTTTGGTCCTGAGGTGGCTGAATTCTGCTCTACCTGCAAACTATGCTGTTGAAATTTTGTTTTATTTTTATTGCTTTCGTGTGTGTATGTGTGTGTGTGTGTGTGTGTGTGTGTGTGTGTGTGTGTGTGTGTGTATGAGAGAGAGAGAGAGAGAGAGCCTTACTCTGTGACTCTAGCCTCACTCTGTGACTCTAGCTCTAGCTTGTTTGGAACTCACTTTTGAACACAAGCTGACTTTGAACCTGTGACAGTCTTCCTGTAAATACTGGGGTACGAGAGGTACAAGCCAGCCCTGCAGCTTCATTGTACAGATGAAGAAACTGAGGGGTTAAATATCATACCCAAGACAACACAGCTATAGCTCGGCCCAGAGCTTTGCTCTTTGTTTCACCCCTAGTCCTGATATTTCCTTAGGAAAGTATAGATATACTCAATATTCTTTTTATTTCAGATCTCCCAGATTTGCCCCCAGCTCTGCTTCCTGCTCCTGCCAAAAAAGCCAGACCAACCCCTGGCCACGCCCTGCCTCACGATGAAGACCCCGAAGAGAGGTTGAACAGGCACGACCAGCACATCACTGCTGTCTTGTCTAAGATTGTTGTACGTGTCAGCCCAGCTGGGTCGGGGAAGCCATCCCATTTGGGGGAGAAAGGGGTTTGTGAGTGGAGGGTACTACAGAAAGGTGACTTAAAGTCAGATTGGGGCCAGGTTAGAACCACCTGGATGAGATCCAACATGGGTTCATGAGGCCCTGGAATGAGGGTCATGGAGGCCACTGTGATACGGCTCAGCCTGGAGAAGCCTGTGCAACTTCATTGCTATGTGTTTTGTTGCCACAGGAACGAGATACACGTTCAGTCCCTGTGACTTTGCCTGTGCCCAGTGGTGTTGCTTTCCCCCCTGTGTTCCATCGCTCTCAGGAGAGACAGGTAAGCCAAGTTCCCTTGGGTGGAGTCTCACTTATGCTTTCTATTGCTGCACCAAAACGCCATGACCAGAAACAACTTGGGAGTGAAAGGCTTTATTTCAGTTACACTTTCATCAGGAAACCCAAACAGGGCAGGAACCCGGAGGCAGGAGCAGATGCAGAGGCCACAGAGGAGTGCTGATTACTGGCTTGCTCCTCATGGCTTGCTCAGCCTGCTTGTTTATAGAACCCAGGACCACCAGCCCAGAGTAGCACCTCTCACAATGGGCTAGGCCATCAATCACTAAGAAAATGCCGTAGAGCTGGATCTCCTTCTAGATGACTCAAGCTTGTGTCAAGTTGTCATAAAACGTCCAGCTGAGGTGGTGCTTAGGGAGTGAGTGGTTCTCAGAGTGCATCTTCCTTAGGAAGCTCTGGACAATGATAAGCAAGTTCTTTTTTTCCCCCTTAAAGAAAACCATGTTTAAGTATCTGTGTGTGGGTATGTGCACGTGGGTGCTGGTGCCCACAGAGCTCAGAAAGGTAGAGCGTCCTTGGAGCTTGAGTTACAGGTGCTTGAGCTGCCTGATGTGAATGCTGTGAATTGAACTCAGATCCTCTGGACCACTGAGCCGTCTCTAGGCCTCTCTTTAGACATTTTGTTTTTATCTGTGTGAGTGTTTCACCTGCACGTGTGCGTGAACACAGTGTGCATGCCTGGTGCCCATGGAGATCTGAAGAGGCTTTCTGATTCCTTGGGACTGAAGTTAATGAATGGTTGTGAGTCACTTCGTGGGAACTGGGAGTTGAACTCAAGTTCACAGCAAGAGCAGCAAAGCAAATGCTCCTAACCACTGAACCATCTGTCTGTACACCACCACCACCACTGCCTCACACACACACACAAACACACACACACACACACCACACAACTTTTTATCTTTGAAATTGTTCATCTTCACAGAAATGACTTTTTTGCATCAGCCTTCCCAAGTGATAGAATTCTTTATTTTTTTGTTTCTTTTGCGTTGCTGGGAATTGAATCCAGTGCTTCCCGGTCCTGGGTAAGCAATGCACCCTGAGCTCTACCCACAGTTCAAGTCCTCCTTTCTTCCTTGGGTGTGTATATGTGTATATGTGCATGCTGTGTATGCACAAGTTTGTATATCTGAGTTCTGGAGGTCAGAGAACACCTCAGGTGTCATTCCTTGCCTTCTACCATCTTTAAAATAGCTTAGCTTTGGTTTTTGTTTTGGTTTGGTTTGGTTTGGTTTGGGGTTTTTTTTGTTTTTGTTTTTGTTTTTTTTTTTTGTTTTTGTTTTTTGGATTTGGTTTTTTCGAGACAGGGTTTCTCTGTATAGCCCTGGCTGTCCTGGAACTCACTCTGTAGACCAGGCTGGCCTCGAACTCAGAAATCCGCCTGCTTCTGCCTCCCAAGGGCTGGGATTATAGGCGTGCGCCCCCGCCCGGCTCAAAATAGCTTAGCTTTGTTGACAGCTTTACATGTCTGACTAGATGGCTAATGGCTTATGTTTTGTGAGGCAGGGTCTCTTTGTGTAGCTCTGGGAGTTCTAAAGCTCACTAGAGATCCTCCTGCCTCTGCCTCTCAAGTGCTGGGATTATAGGCATATACTATCACATCCAGCCTTCAGTGGCCTTTGAATTTCCAGGGATTCTTTTGTCTCTGTCTCCTATGTCGCTTTAGAAGTATTAAGATTACAGACACGTGCTAATTGTACCAGTTTTACATGGGTTATAGGGATTCAAATCAGATCTTCATGTTTATAGAACATGTACATTTACTTGTGTGTGTGTGTGTGTGTGTGTGTGTGTGTGTGTGTGTTCAGATCTGGGCATGGGAATCAGAAGAGAACCTGCAGGAGTCAGTTCTCCCCTTCTGACATGTGGGTCCCAAGGGTCAAACCCGGGTTACCAGGCTTCAGGTGCGCCTACCAACGTGGCCCTATTGCTGTTTTTGGTGGTGGTGGTTTGTTTGTTTTTCTTTCTTCTCCCCCCCCTCCCCCAGGTCTCATTTCTCTTCACCAGCTTCAAACTTGCTGTGTAGCAGAGGGAGTCTTGAACTCTTACTTCTTCCTGTACCTCCAGAGCACTGATTTTAGCTGGGTGCCACCATATCCCAGAAGTCCTACTTTCTCTGAGAAACTTTCTTTTGTCTTTGTTCCAGAGCCTTGCTTTAAGGAGCTAAGGAAGAATGGATAATTAATATTGGCAACATGGTTTTTCCTATTTGCCCTGTAGGTGAAAACAGCAGCATCTGGTAAAAGGAGCATCTTTGCCCAAGAGATTGCAGCAAGGAGGGTGTCAGAAAACAGAGTGTCATCAACTGAGCAAGTTGTCCCCAGCCTAGACGCACCAGAGGGTGAGTGATGCCAGACTGAAGATGCCGTGTTTAGTCATGTTGGCGCTTAGGAATGGTGTTCTCTCTCTGGTGGTGGGAGACTGGGGCAAAGTCAAGATTAGTGTGTGCCAGTCTGGCCTTGAACTCACTGTATAATGAAAGGTGATTTTAAAATTGTGATTCTCCTGCTTCCACCTCTGGACTGCTGGAAATACAGACATGTGCCACCATGCCGGGTTAATGGTTATATGTGTATGGAATCAAACCCAGGGCTTTGTGTATCCTAGCAAGGATATGCATGCTAGCAACAGAGCTACACCCCCAGCCTCTCAAATGTAGATACATACATACATGCATGCATACATACATACATACATTTATTTATTCTATCTTTCTTTAAAAACCTTTTGCTAGAGCTGGGCATGGTCGCGCACACCTGTAATCCCAGCACTTGGGAGGCAGAGGCAGGCAGATTTCTGAGTTCGAGGCCAGCTTGGTCTACAGAGTTAGTTTCAGGACAGCCAGGGCTATACAGAGAAACCCTGTCTCATAAACAAAACAAAAACTAAAGAAAAAGAAAGAAAGGAAGAAGGAACGAAGCCCAAAACACTAATAAATATAGAAATTATATGTAGCAGAGGCAGGTAGATCTTGAATTTGAGGCCGGCCTGGTCTACAGAGCTAGTGGTAGTTCAGCCAGGGCTATACAGAGAAACCTTGTCTCAGAAAAACAGCCAAACAAGATATTGACCAAGTTTTCAGAGTGATGTGAATTGTGTATTACTGGTGGAACAGCATGAGGTAAACCCCTGGTGTTAGATGCTCTCAGAGGGAAGTCTTCCCATATAAGGTTTTTGTTGTTGTTTGTTGTTGTTGTTGTTGTTTGTTTGTTTTTTGTTTTTGAGATTTACTTGTTATATACATATGAGTGTTTTGCTTACATGTGTGCCTAGTGCTCTTGGAATTATCGAGGGCTGTAAGTCACTATGTGGGTGCTGGGAATAAAACCTGGTCCTCTGCAAGAACAACAGGTGCTCTTAACCTCTGAGCCCTCTCTTCAGCTGTCCCTTGTAAGTCTTTTTTTGGTTTTTTGGATTTGGTTTTTTCGAGACTGGATTTCTCTGTATAGCCCTGACTGTCCTGGAACTCACTCTGTAAACCAGGCTGGCCTCGAACTCAGAAATTTACCTGCCTCTGCCTCCCAGAGGGCTGGGATGACAGGCATGTGCCACCACCACCTGGCTTCCCTTGTAAGTCTTAAGAGAAGAATGAATGGGAAGTGGCCATCTTGCCTTCCCAGAATGCCTGAAATGTTATGTGATTTCCATTCTGTGTCCAGGGAAGCCCCAGGGCCATCGCTGGTCTGCCCTGGGGCTTGTTGCTTTATTGAAGAGGCCAGAGGGTATAAGTACTGCCTGGAGAGCAGAGCAATAAAACTAATTGTACACCTCTTTCAGGTGCTGGGCCCTGTGAGACACCCTCCTCTAGGGACAGAAGTAACCAGATTTCTGGGAGGAGCCATGGCTTCCACAAACCAAATCTAGTCACAGGAAAGGGGCTCAGAAGCAAGGCGGCTGAGCAGGAGGTGCAGACAATCCATGAAGAGAATTTAGCAAGACTACAAGCCATGGATCCTGAGGAGATCCTGAAGGAGCAGCAGCAGTTACTGGCTCAACTGGGTATGAATGTTAGTTAGGTATTCCTGCTGAGGCCAAGCTAAGCAAGCTGCCACATTTTGGGGAAGGCGTGTGTGTGTGTGTGTGTGTGTGTGTGTGTGTGTGTGTGTGTGTGTGTGTGTGTGTATGTGTGTGTGTGTGTGTGTGTGTGTGTGTGTGAGAGAGAGAGAGAGAGAGAGAGAGAGAGAGAGAGAGAGAGAGAGAGAGAGAGAGAGAGAAACTGTTGTTTTGGTAGCTGGCATTAAACTCTGGTCCTTACATATTCTAGGCAAGTGCCTGACCACTGAGCCATACTTCTGGCCCCTAAAGGAGTTGAGGGGAGCAGTGAGCTGGCACAAGTACAGGGCAGACATATTTTGAGTATTTATTTATTTACTGGCATTGGAGATTGATGAGCTATATATACTGATACTTCCATGCATTTCTTTGTCCTATTCAACTCCTGGGAGAGATATGGTATTACGTTCATTTTACTAATGAATGAATGAATGAATGAATGAATGAATGAATGAATATGTTATTAAGTTCATTTTACAAATGAATGAATGAACAAATGAACAAACAAAGCAGGCTCTGCTACTTGGGGGTGGTAGATTCCTTCAGTCCCAGCACTTGGAAGTAGAATCAAGCCAGAGTTCATGCTCAGCTTCATGGCTAGTTTGAGGCTAGCCTGGCTCTGCGACCCTTCCTCAAAAACAGACCGTGAAGCTGATGACATAGTTCAGTGGGTAACTGAGCTAGCCTTTGACCATGCACAGGTGGGAGAGTTGTACTAGCTCCAGTGTGCACACACTACCTCCCCTACCCCAGTAGTAACTTAAAACAAAACACTCCTCAAAAACAAAAAAAGGAGCTCAGAAATTTAAGAGAAATTCTCCACAAGTCACGTAGCTGGTGAAGAATATAGAGTGGGTTATGGGAGGAATGCTCCAGTCAAAACCCAGAGCGTTGCTCGTGCTAGGCAAAGGGCCTTCTACGGCTAGTGCTGCAGATCGGATTCTGTGCTTCTGACTGGTCTAGCCACCCCTGCTCCATTATGTACTACTGTACATAATGTACTGTACTGTAGTTCCTGGTGTAGCACGGTGGCTCTGTACCCTCTATCCTTACCCTCTAGTACAGTAACTACAGGGACGCATACAGGACTGTGCTGTGCCACACATTTCTTCTCAGTCAGCCTTGTTCCACATTGTATGTGGAGTGCTTATGTACTGTATATTCAACTTTTAGTAAATGTCTGTACAGACTGAGAGAAAATGAAGTTGTTTGGCTTTGTGCTGTCCTTTTGGCTCTAGTCAACGTTCACTTGTTTCTCAGACATCTGACCTGGTGGCAAGTACAGGTTCCATCAAGCATAGGAACCCAGCCCAGAGGACTATTGGGGGCAGAGCCCATGGGGGTAGTCAGACCCCAGGGGCTACATAGGTGTGGGCTAGCAGGGTGATTAGGGAGCCACAGGAGCGTGCAGGGCCTGAGCCAGGACTGGGAAATAGTTTGTCTTGGCCTTAGCACCCAGAGGTGGGAATCTTCCAGCAGGTGTCACTTGAGGAAGTCTTGGGACCTACCTTAGCTGCTTTTGTTTGTTTGTTTTTGTTTGTTTTTTGGATTTGGTTTTTTCCAAGACAGGTTTTCTCTGTATACCCCTGGCTGTCCTGGAACTCACTCTGTAGACCAGGCTGGCCTCGAACTCAGAAATCCACCTGCCTCTGCCTCCCAGAGTGCTGGGATTACAGGCGTGTGCCACCACTGCCCAGCATCTACTTAGCCTCTTACTCCCTTCACCTTCCCCTAGACCCCAGCCTAGTTGCCTTCCTGAGATCACATAGCCATGCCCAGGAGCAAACAGGGACAAAGGCCACCAAGGCGCGGTGCCCAGAAAGACCCTCAGTTCCTGTCACTGAAGAAGAGCCCATCATGTCAACTTGTACCAAGGAGTCTAGGACGGGGAACAAGGTGGAAGACAAGCTGGAGGGCGAGCTGGAAGACAAGCTGCAGCCAAGAACCCCAGGTATGGAGGGCAGACACCATTTCCTCAGAGAGGAAAAAATAGCCTGGCGCGTGCTTTTAGTTCTAGCATCCTTGAGAGGCAGAGTTAGGCAGATCTCTGTGAGTTTGAGACCAAACCTAATGTCTGCACATCAAGTTCCAGGACAGCCAAGGCTGCGAAAGGGGAGTGTCTGTGCTCCAAGCCTGACAACCTGAGTTAGATCCCCGGAACCTACATGGTGAAAGAGAAAAACAACACACAACACACACACACACACACACACACACACTCCTCATACACAAAATAAATAAATGTTGAAAGAAAATGGTAGGAAAAAGTGTCCTTTGTCCTTAGCCTGCTGATGGGGAAGACGCTCGTCTGCCCTTGGACGTAGAATGCCCATCTTCATTAGTGTTCTGTAATTGGCTCAGATGGTCCTTATTTGCGGGCGGGCGCACATCTTCCTGCACACTTGTGTTTTCTGGTCCTGTTACCCCTCAAGGGGCAGCAAGATGTGGCCAAGGCTCTCTCCCAAGACAGACTGCCCTCCTGCCCTTGCTCTGGCTTCATCCCCTTTCCATCAGTGTCTGGGAGGGACAGCGGGGCCCGGGAAGGGAGAAGCATCTAGTGCAGGACTCTGGACATGCCGGAGCAGACACGGAGGCCAGTGGAAGCACTTATCTCCCAGAAACAAGATTATTCCATTAGGGATTAACAAAGGAGGAAATTGAATTACGACAGCCCGGAACCTCCTGCTCCTGAGGGACTGCTGTCCAGCCAGGCAGGTTGAATGGGGGTGGGCGGGAGTGAGGACACAGGAGGAGATGGATGGTCAAGGTGTTCCACCCCTGCCCCACTGGAGCAGCATAGCTGCATCCCCTTCCTGGTCTCCATTCCCTGCTCCTTTGGAAGGTTGTACCAGAGAGTGGACTGCTGGACTTTCCTGGCTTGTGGTGTTCTGTCTTCCCTTCCTGTTACTTACTGCTCCCTTTCTCTTCTCCTTCAAACAAGTCTTTGGAGTGAGCATGGGGCTGAGCCAGGACCAGCTATGTTTACTGTAATTGAAACGTTCATCCAGTTGCTAGGGGTGCCAGCCCCCAGCCATGCCATTTAGCCGTAGCTGAGGGTAGGGGCTGCTGGGTTCAGTGCAGAAGGCCTGAGGCAGTTTTCTGCCGGTGGGCTAGCCCCTTGAGGAACACAGTGCTTCTGCCTCCCTAGCACTGAAACTGCCCATGACCCCCAACAAAGACTGGCTTCACATGGACACTGTGGAGCTGGAGAAGCTCCATTGGACCCAGGACCTGCCCCCGCTCCGGCGGCAGCAGACCCAGGAGGTGAGTGAGGGGAGCAGGTGGGATGGGGTCACTGCTCCTCCACCCAGAACTGAGAAATAGCTCTCAGTTGCTCTCAGCATCTCTCCTGTCACCCTGCGTGACCCGATAGGCCCCACAAGCCTCATTTCCAGTCAGAGGGAGAGCCCAGAGGTAATCCTAAAAGGCTTGAGATTAAAGGTTACCGAGTGTGAGAAAATGCTGCAGCACCCAGCACAGTCCATTTCTTTGTCTTAGAGGATGCAGGCCCGATTCAGCCTTCAGGGCGAGCTCCTGGCGCCTGATGTGGATCTGCCCACGCATCTGGGCCTGCACCACCACGGAGAAGAGGCCGAGGTAAAGCATGGGAGCTAAGGAAAACTGGGGGACTCTTGGCAAATGCTTAGCAACTATACACAAATAGGAGCCCTGGTCACCTGCCTTTGACCTCCTGGGTGTCCCGCCCCTGTGCGTGGCTTGCTGCCACTCAGTTTCTTAGAATCAAGATGCTGCTTTCTGCTGACGTGCTCCCTGTTCTGTAACGCAGCAGCCAGGCCTTGCGTACCTTCCCTCGGACCTCCCTCCCTCGTGGGCTGCCATCCTGATGTCTGGAAGTTTCCCAGCCCTCCTTTGCTCACAGGATAAGGCCCCAGTCCTTCAGCTTGGTGGGAGGGTCCGTAGACCCTCCGGCTCTGCCTCCTTATTCCTCCGGCCACTCTGCTGATGCTTCCACATGACACCCCCATTTTCACAGCCCAGCATGACTCACTCCAAACAATGTCTGTACCCTCATTCTGGGCTGGGCTATTGAGGCTGTACCATCCACTGAGACCAGATTCCCTTTCCATGCCTGCCCTCTGACTTGAAATTTAGCACCAGCTGCTGCTCTGCCCTGTGTGCTGCCTGGCGCCATTGCTCTGGGCAGGACCTATGTTTTGTATTAGCTTGAGGTTCCAAGGAGAGCTGTGACTAGGTGTCACTTGTTTATCTTGCCTTTCCCTGATACCTGTCTGGGTGTTTAGAAGACCCTGCTGTGTATCTTGATTCATTCTGACTCTTTGTCCCTGCACCAGAGAGCAGGGTATTCTCTACAGGAGCTGTTCCACCTGACTCGTAGCCAGGTGTCCCAGCAGAGAGCACTAGCATTGCATGTGTTGTCCCAGATCGTCGGCAGGGTAAGTGGCCTGCTGGCCTGGTCCTGCCTGCATACCCCTTCCCTCGTCCCTTGCTTCCAGACTTCCTCCTTACTGTGGGTCAGACTAGGAATGGGGCAAGTGCAGGGTGATGGGTCAGCAAAGGTTCTACAAGTTCTGCATCTCAACAAAGTGTAACCCTCCTGTACCCAAGGCCCAGGCTGGTGAGTTTGGGGACCGCCTAGTGGGCAGTGTCCTGCGCCTCCTCTTGGATGCTGGTTTCCTCTTCCTGCTGCGCTTCTCTCTGGATGACAGAGTGGACAGTGTCATCGCAGCAGCTGTCCGGGCTCTCCGTACTCTGCTAGTTGCTCCTGGAGATGAGGTATGTCAGGGACAGGAATGGGGTCAGAGGCTACAGGGCTCTGTTCTACATTCTGGGCATGTCCTTTGCCACGGCTTTGAGGCAGAATGGAGAACAGGGTGGCAGGTATCAGCCACTTCCCAAGGCCACAAGCCCAGAAGCCTTGCCTCCACGCTGCTGCTGTGTGTTGGGGAAGGATAGTTTTGCTCTGCCCTGGAACCATTTCTTCCTCTCTGACTCCTCCCCCTCTGCCCCATCCTCTGGCAGGAGCTCCTTGACAGCACCTTCTCTTGGTATCACGGAACTTCGGTGTTCCCTATGATGCCCAGCCAGGACGATAAGGAGGATGAAGGTGAGGATGAGGAACTCATAACTGAAAAGGGGAAGACTAAGACGCCTGTGGAAGGAAGCCGCCCTCCGCCCGACCTGGCCAGACATGACATCATCAAGGTAGAGGGCACTGTGCAGTCCTATCCTTGACCTACAGGGCAGGTTCGATGAGCAGGAGAGGGCACCCAGACTTGGGTTCCCCCTTGTGTGGCAATGGATTTCTTTCTTCCTAGGGGCTCCTGGCTACCAACCTGCTGCCTCGGCTCCGCTATGTGCTGGAGGTGACCTGCCCAGGACCGTCCGTGGTCCTCGACATCCTGGCTGTACTTGTCCGCCTGGCTCGCCATTCCCTGGAGTCAGCTGTGAGGGTGAGATGGAAGGAGGGCAATGGATGGGCAAACAGCCCAGTAGGCTCTCGTTTTATTTTATGGGTTTTGTTATTGGTGTTGTTGTTGCTGCTGTTGTTTTGAGATAGAATTTCATTATGGCTCAAGCTGGTCTAGACCTCACTGTATCGCTTAGGCTGGCCTGAAACTTGCGGGAATCCTTCCTCCGCTTCCTGAGTACTGAGGTTTTAGGCATAAGCCTGTGGTCTGTGCCCACATGATAGGCCTTATCTTGATCTTCTCTGCCTTCCTCTTCCTCCTATCTCCTGCAGGTCCTGGAGTGTCCTCGGCTGATGGAGACCATAGTTCAAGAGTTCCTGCCCACCAGTTGGTCCCCTATAGGGGTGGGGCCTACTCCCAGTCTATATAAAGTGCCTTGTGCTGCTGCCATGAAACTGCTTAGAGTCCTGGCTTCAGCTGGGAGGAATATTGCTGCCCGACTGGTAAGCTGGACACGCGGTAAGAGATGGAGGGCATAAGGCAGGGCTGGTTTGAGCTGGATTAACTCTACCTCACTTCATCCTCCTCTTCCTCTCTGCTCTGTTTGCTTAGAAATTCAGCAGAAACCAGCAGGTGGGAACCTGGTCACCTGGGTCTGTTGGACCTATTCTGGTCTCATGGTGTGGGGAGGGTTCCCTGACCCCAGCCTGTCCAGAGGCTGCCTGCAGACAAGCCCTTATCACCTATAGCCAAGCAGGAAAAGTGCCTAGCAAATACTAACTAAAAAGAAGGGAAGAGCCCTGGCTAGTGAGCTGCTCACCAGGTAAAGGCACTTGTTGCCAAGCTGACGACCAAGTTTAGTCCCTGGAACCCACATGGAAGGAGGAGGAAAAGACTCCTCAAGTTTCATCTGATTTCCAGATGCATTTGTCTGTCCCATGAGCACTTGTGGCCCCAAGTCTATGCTAAGGAAAAAAAGATGAAGGTGGGCCAAGGTTCTTTCAACCCTGCCCAGAGCCATAGGCCCTGTGGCATCCCAGAGACTTGAATAGGGCAGCTTGAGCCTGTTTCCAGGAGACCCAGTCCTAGCTGGATGACCCTGACGCCCGTACCTTCTTTCTCATCTCCAGCTAAGCAGCCTTGACGTCAGGAGCCGCCTGTGCCGATTCATAGCTGAAGCGCCGCACGACCTGGCCTTGCCACCCAAAGAAGCAGAGACCCTGGCCACGGAGGCCTTCCGTCTGTGGGCCGTGGCTGCCTCCTATGGCCAGGGCGGTGACCTTTACAGGTGAGGAGAAGCCAAAGATAGGGCCCTGCTGTTCTGCTTTGTTCAGGGCCCCAGGGAAGGGAGGCCGAGCATGGTGAGGGCATTTCTGCTGGGTGTGAATTGCTAGGGGAGAACTGACCAACGTCATTCTTTGACAAAAGCATTAGTATATTGGGGAAGTCAGATGTCAGTTCCCAGTTGTGGGGTAACCTTGAAGGTTTGCAACCTCCCCAGTTTTGAGGGCCTCACCTTGCACAAGTGTCTCTGTCCTGGGCTGTCTCCCTCCTGCTCCTCTTTTACCAGGTTGAAGCTCCTGCAGAATTGTGCTTTGTGCCCTCCTCTTGCCTCGCTGCATAGTGAAGGCCAGTTGTCTTCCCCAGGGAGCTGTACCCAGTGCTCCTGCGGGCCTTGCAGACACTGCCTACAGAGCTCAGCACTCGTCCCCTGCAGCCCCTGGCCATGCAACGGATGGCCTCTCTGCTCACTCTGCTGACCCAGCTCACCCTGGCAGCCAGCAACACACACCCTGAGCCCACCAGGTAGGCCAGCTCCAAGCTCAGCAGGCAGGCCCAGCCACCACCCCAGGACAGACGGGAGTGCTCCTCTACAGGGAGAGTGGCTGGAAGGGAGGAAGGCGGCCAGGTGCTTACCTTTGCCCCCTTTGGCACTCTGCAGTGGCGCTGCCGAGTCCCGTGTGTCAGCCATCCCTCCCTCAGTCACCTGGGCACATGTGTCCGGACTCAAGCCGCTGGTGGAGCCATGTCTAAAGCAGGCCCTACAGCTCCTGCCCAGACCTGACGTGTGGAGTGCCCTGGGCCCAGTGCCCAGTGCCTGCCTTCTGTTCTTGGGGGCTTACTATCAGGCCTGGAGCCAGCAGGTGAGTGCAGCCTGCCCGCCCGCCTTCCTCTGGATGCTCCACACGCCCTCCTGTTCCATCTCTATTGGTCCCTTCTCTACCTCTCCTTCTAAATATGGCTGTACTGAGTGGAGTCCTCACATGCCCAACAGTTACTCCTCTACCGAGTACTACCCTCACCTTTTCACACCTACCCATTGCTCCCTACTTTCGTTTCCCAGGAGAACTTTCTTTTTTTTTCCTTTTTTTTTTTTAATATTTATTTATGTATTATATGTGAGTACACTGTAGCTGTCTGTCTTCAGACACCAGAAGAGGGCATCAGATTTCATTACGGATAGTTGTGAGCCACCATGTGGGTGCCGGGATTTGAACTCATGACCTTTGGAAGAGCAGTCAGTGTTCTTACCCCTGAGCCATCTTTCCAGGCCCGGGAGAACTTTCAAGAAGCATTTGGATGGGACGAGACCCTGAGCAGCAGCTCAGCTTTGTCTGCCCTCTCATGCACCCTAGATGTCGTGTACTAGAGCAAGCTCAGGGCTGTCTCTCCTTCAGAAAGATCTGGCTGTGGAAGCTTCCAAATAGATTTTTTTGAGACCCTTAGTGTGGTGGGGCTGCTCTGGATCTATAGGACTAGGAAGATGGGTGTTCTAGCCCGTCAGCTCAGTGAGCCTCTTGCTTCTCCAGTCAAGCCTGTGTCCAGAAGATTGGCTTCAGGACATAGAGCGCTTGGTGGATGAGTTCTTGCTGCCTCTGCTGCGCCAGCCTCCTCTGAGCAGTCTGTGGGATTCCTTAAGGTATGATCTGTGACGTCAGCTGGGGGAATGTGGGATGGAGGCAGTTCTGGGAGGCTCCTGGGTCTGTAACCCCAATCCATCCCAGGACATGTCCCTTTAGGGACCTGAGGAAAGCCAGATTCCCAGCAGGAGCAACCCTAGGTGCTCTGAGGAGCATGAACACAGGTCTGCACAGCCACGCATGGCTTGCACTCACAGACCAGAGTCCCCTCAGCATCATATTCTCCCTGCAGGGACTGCTCCCCGCTCTGCAATCCGCTGTCCTGTGCTTCCACCCCCGAAGCTCTCCCCAGCCTTGTGTCACTGGGCTGTGCAGGAGGCTGTCCCCCTCTCAGTGTGGCTGGCTCGGCCTCACCCTTCCCATTCCTCACTGCCCTCCTCTCTCTCGCCAACACTCTGGTCCAGATTCACAAGGGGCTTTGTGGACAGGTAAGCTTCGGATGCCCATTTAGAGGTCAGGCCTGGGGACAAGACAGCAGGGGTAGGAAAGAGGGAGAGAAGTGGCTAGGAGGGGGCAGCAGTCTGGGAGCCCCAGAACCATCAGTGTCAATTTCCAGATCTGAACAAACTTGCTTCCTCAGCTGGCTGCTGTGCTGACTGCCCCAGGACTCCAGAACTACTTTCTCCAGTGTGTGGCTCCTGCACCTGCCCCACAGCTCACACCCTTCTCTGCCTGGGCCCTGCGCCATGAATACCACCTACAGTACCTGGTGCTTTCCCTGTCCCAGAAAGCGGTGGGTCCCTGTCTGCAGATCAGCCCTGCCCTGTTGTCCCTCCTGCCTCCTCCTGTAGTCCATATTCACATCCTCCATCTTTGTGTCATTTCCTCACTCCCTCTGCTTCTTGTCCTCCATACTGCCTCTCTATCCCCTCCCTAGGCATTGTTGCAGCCAGAGCCAGCTGCCAGCACTGCCCTTCACCACGCTATGGCCTTGGTCCTGCTGAGCCGGCTGCTTCCTGGAAGTGAATACCTCGCCCAGGAGCTGCTGCTGAGCTGCGTGTTCCGCCTGGAGTTCCTGCCGTAAGTCCGTCCGGGGTTCCAGGCTTCAGAGGGGTGGTATTTTTGGATGCTGAACTTTGTTAGCAAAGCAGCATCTTGGAGCTTGGGAATCTGGGTTTTAGTCTCTTTCCTTATACGTAATGCGTTATTCCCTCAGTAAAGTGAATTGAGGCTGTTTATCTTCACCCTGCCTGAGAACGATAAGACTCCACAGTATGAGAGTGGCTAAAAAATGTCACAGAAGCTAAACTAGGGGTGTTGTTGAACAGTAAAGCCCTGCTTGGCAAGTGTGAGGCTCTGATTCAAAGGTCACTGATTCACCTGGTTCACTGATGCTCACCTCTGATCCAGTACTTGGGGGGTCAGCCTGGGCTACAGGAGAAGTGTAGAGATAGATGTAGATATAGATGTATGGATATAGATTAGATGATAGATAGAGATAGATGATAATAAATGATGGATGGATGGATAGATAGATAGATAGATAGATAGATAGATAGATAGATAGATAGATAGATTGATTATAAGTAAATAAACAAATAGGAAAGAGCTGGGTGACACCTTAACCCCAGCACAGCTAGAGATCAAGCATGGAAGTTTAAGTAAACTTTCCTTCTGTTCCGTCTCCTAAATGCTGTGCAATGTTGTGGTGTGAAAGGCTGTCAGGGGAGCAGGAAGGCACAGGACTAAACTTAGAAACTCTAGATCTGGGACAGCTGTCTGGATGCTGTGATTCTAGCCCTTAGTTTTGGCTTTTGTGTCATGTTACAGGGAAAATGCTTCAGGGGGTCCAGAGGCAGCTGACTTCTCTGATGGACTGTCCTTAGGGAGCAGTGGGGACCCTCAGTGTAGACGAGGGGCTCTCCTACTTCAAGCTTGCCAGGATCTCGCCAGCATCCGCAGCTGCTACCTGGCCCATTGTTCACCAGCCAGAGCCAGTCTGCTGACCTCCCAAGCCTGGTACCGTGGAGAGCTCCTGCGAGTCCCAGGTCTGCTACTGCCTGTACCCAAGGAGCCACTGCTGCCCACTGACTGGCCCTTCCAGCCATTGATACACCTCTACCACCGAGCTTCGGATACTCCCTCTGGGCTGCCTGCTGCTGACACTGTAGGCGTTACCATGCGGGTCCTTCAGTGGGTGCTAGTTCTGGAGAGCTGGCGCCCCGAGGTGCTCTGGGCTGTGCCCCCTGCTGCGCGCCTGGCACGGCTCATGTGTGTATACCTGGTGGATAGCGAGCTGTTTCGAGAGACTCCCATACAGCACCTGGTGGCAGCTCTGTTAGCTCGGCTCTGTCGGCCCCAGGTCTTGCCAAACCTCAAGCTGGACTGCCCCCTCCCTGGCCTGGCCTCTTTTCCTGACCTCTATGCCAACTTCTTAGACCATTTTGAGGCCGTCTCTTTTGGAGACCACTTGTTTGGGGCTCTGGTCCTCCTTCCTCTGCAGCGTCGGTTCAGTGTTACCTTGCGCCTTGCCCTCTTTGGGGAACACGTGGGAGTATTGCGAGCACTTGGCCTGCCTCTGACTCAGGTAAGGTCTCAGCTAATCAAGGCCTGCCTAGGACCCTTGCACTGGACACTAGGGGCAGTCTTGAGCAGTGTGGTGCTTTGGTGGGCGCCATTACCTCATTACTTCTTTCAAGATGTAAGAATCAAGGGTTCTTATCATGGCTTCTGGCTGCTGCTGCTGCTACTACTACTATTACTGCTGCTGCTGCTGCTGCTGCTGCTGTTTTTTTGTTTTTTTTTTTTTCTAGACAGGGTTTCTCTTTGTAGCTATGGCTATCCTGGAACTTGCTCTGGAGATCAGGCTAGCCTGAAACTCACAGAGATCCTGCCTCTGTCTCCTGAGTGTTGGGGTTAAAGGTGTGTATCACCACTATACAGCAGGGTTCATGTCATTAACAAGGTTTTGTTTCTGCTTGTGAACTCCTACAGTCTAGGTGAAGGTAAGCTAAGACCAAAAAACAAAACCATCATTGTTAATTACTCAGATTCTTGGTGTGTTAAGTCAGAATCCAGAGAATTTTTAAAAGATCAGGGTGGACTTCCCTTAAGGAAAAGATGCTGTGGAGGAGAGAGGTTGACTTAGTGCTGAAGTTTGGGGAGAATTTGAATCTTAAAAGATCTCTGTAGCATGCTTACTAGAAAAAGGCTATGAAGCAAAGCCCTAAAGGATGTGTTGAAAAGAGAACCAGGAGCCGGGCGGTGGTGGTGCATACCTGTAATCCCAGCACTTAGGAGGCAGAGGCAGGTGGATTTCTGAGTTCGAGGCAAGCCTGGTCTACAGAGTGAGTTCCAGGACAGCCAGGGCTACACAGAGAAACCCTGTCTGGAAAAACCAAAAAAAAAAAAAAAAAAGAACCAACCAGGCCTGGTAACACAGGCCTATAATCCTACTATAATCCTAGTTTCTCAGGAGCTGAGGCAGGAGGATTAGAAGTTTAAAGACAGCCTGGACTATACAGAGTTCTAGTCCAGTGTAGGGTGAGACCAGACATTGTCTTCAGCAAGTTAAGGATTGTAGCTCATTTGATAGAGAGCTTGCTAGCCACTCCTCGCTCCACATCTGACAGGACACTGTCTCAAAGAAGTAAGGAATAGATACAGAACAGGAACCCCAGTGCCTGCAAGAGCATGTATACCTGCACTCAGGTGTACATATCTCACACACAGACACACACATACTCACATCCCCCCCACACACACACACATACACACACACACACACTTAATAAAAAATTTAAAAGTTTAATAGTTACTCATAGTAATTCTATTATTTAAAAACATTTAGAGCCAGCTATAGTGGTGCACACTTTTAATCCCAGCACTTGGGACACAGAGGCAATTGAGTCTCTGTGAGTTTGAGAACAGCCTGGTTTATGTAGACATTCAGAGCCAGAGCTATATTAAGAGACCCTGTGTCAAGAAAAAAAGTTTTTGAGACAGTGTCTTCCTATGTGACCCAGGCTGGACTCAGCCTTACAATTCCCTGCCCTAGCCTTCTGTGTGTGTTCAGGAATGATAGGCCAATCCTTCTACTCCTAGCTCAGTAATAATTGCTTTTTATTTATACTTTTTCTAGTCTCTTTTGTATACTTGTATATTTTTATAAAATTGGAATTACTGCATGATGAATTTTTTATTTAACCTTATATCATGAGCATTTGCCATTCTTAAATACTCTTAAGAAATCAATATTTTGTGTGTGTGTGTGCTGGAATGGAGCCCAGGGCTCCGTGCTCCTAGGAAGGTGCTCAGGCTAGGCTGCGCCCCAGCACCAGGCTTTGCCCTTTAGCTTTCATCCATGCACCAAAGAAGGGAGGTCTTTCCCTGATCTCTGCCCTGTGATTTGATTTCATGTAACCAACAGTCATATACTGCTGCTACTGACGGACATTCCCACTTGGCCCACAGCTGCCTGTGCCTCTGGAGTGCTACACAGAACCTGCTGAAGACAGCCTGGCTCTCCTCCAGCTCTACTTCCGGGCCCTGGTTACTGGTACACTCCGTGCATGCTGGTGCCCTGTCCTCTATGCTGTAGCTGTGGCTCATGTCAACAGTTTCATCTTCTACCAAGACCCAAAGAGCTCAGTAAGTCACCTCTCTGTCTTCAGAGGGGAGGAGGGAGCTGGTGAGCCAGTTGGGGATGGACTGAGGGTTAAGCGAGGCCAGTGGTGAGTACCAGTCCTCGGCTTAGTGCCATATCTCCCTCTTCTGCTCCCAGGATGAGGTGAAGGCTGCCCGAAGGAATATGCTGCAGAGAGTGTGGCTGCTGGCCGATGAGGTAGTATTGTGGGGGTGGGAAGGAAAAGATACAGGGTGGTAAGGAACCAAACCTCAACAAACTCTTCCACCCACTTCATGGGTTTGTCCTCTCTCCAGGGGCTGCGGCAGCATCTCCTCCACTACAAACTTCCCAACTCCAGCCTCCCAGAGGGCTTTGAGCTGTATTCCCAGTTACCTCGCCTAAGGCAGCAGTGCCTTCAGACGTTGCCCACGGAGGTGCTCCAGAATGGAGGATTCAAGACATAGGCCCTGCCCCCAGCTAAAGACGAGTATTCTCCTGGGGCTAACCAGTGAACGTCATGAGAGAAGGGAACACAGGCTTGCTTTCCTGTGAGCACATTGTTGGAGCCTTTTTCTTCTTAGAACAGAAGGAACTCTATTACATCATGATGCTGGAGCTCGGGATCTGGGGGTTCTGAGGGCTGTGCTAGGAGTGGAAGGTGGCTTCAGAGTTTACCATGCGTTGGCCCAGGACAGCCTAAGCACAGCTCTCCTCACCCACCTCCAGTCCACCAGGCCACGGTGTATGACTGCTCTGCTACAGCCTGAAATAAATCCTTTTCTAGTCTGACTGAGCTGGACTGCTTTGTCACACTCAGAGTTGGTAGCAAGGGTGGATTGTCTGGAGGAGAGAGGCGGGAGAAAAAGCCAAAGTGGGAGGTAAACAGTCTCCATCTGGGGATGGCAGAGGTGTATGTCCTGAGAGTCTGTGACAGTGACAGTGCTCCTGGAATGGGTGTGGACCTGGAAGTGCTGGGGTCAGAAAACCGAATGTTAGCCTGGTGCAGTTCTCCCATGCCATTCTCAGTGGGCTTTTTTTTTATAATAACTGTTCATCTTTATGTGAGTATGGCATGTGTACAGAGGCCAGCAGATAATGTTGGATCTTCCTGAAGCTGTGTGGTTGTGAGTTCCCTGCTGTGGGTACTAGAAACCAGACTCTGGATTCATTTAACCACTCAGCCGTCCTCCTGCCCTGGTACTTTCTAGATTATCCTTTTCTCTAAATTCTGACATAGGTTTGCTTAAAAATTTTTATTTTACTGTTCAAGGCATTGTAGAACATGCCTTTAATTAGCCTAGTCTTCAAATTGATTTCTAAGACAGCCAGGGATACACAGAGAAACCCTGTCTTGAAAACACACACACACACACACTTGGGTATTTTACCTACATGTGTCTGTGTACCATGTGTGTGCCTGGTACCTCTTGAGGCCAGATGGGGACATCAGATTCCCCCTTGGAACTGGAGATACAGATGATTGTGATCAATCATTTTGGTATTGAGAATTGAACCCTGGTCCTCTTGAACAGCCAGTTCTCTTAACTGTTGAGCCATCTCTCCAACCCAGCACAGGCTTTCTTACCCTATCATTTGCTGTGTGGAATAACTGTTCTTCCAAATCATCAGGAGAGGTCCAGTATGGCCCTGTCAGTGAGCCAACATAAATAACATGATCGCCCACTATCAGACTAGTGGCCTGTGAGGGAAGTTGAGGCAGGCAGGAAGTGGGTACTGGAAGCCTTAGGCGGCAGTGAGCACTATGAGAACAGACTCTCAGGAGACAGGCTTCATTGAGTAGCTTTTAATTGGGGAAACAAAAGGTATTCACACCTTTGGGGAGTGGGTAGAGGCTTTTGGGGTTAAGTGTACTTCCTTGGCCATGGCTAAGGTGCCGTGGCTTTATTTGTATGAAGAGGAATTCTAGGTGCTTCCTGGACATGACCTTATAAGAAAAGAGGATGTTTACTCTGCAACATGACCTCCAGGACACCTGACCTGGTGGCAGAGGTGGTGTGTGTGTGTGTGTGTGTGTGCAGAGACATGCCCAGAGCAGGGAGGGAGGAGTCCTCTCCTGCCAGTCTCAGGACTAGATTTTCAGGATTTGTGCATAGCTGACCTCTCTCCAGTTCTGGGTTGTCTCCCCTGGTTGCAGGGCTCCTCAGCCCCACAGACCACCAGTCCCTTTCTTTAGTTTATTAAAATAAGATTTTATCCATGAAAGAGAATTCATGATGGTGATGTCTATAAGTGGGCCCTGAGTTCTCCATTTTTATAAAATCTATCATAGCTAGCTAAGTTAGTATTAGATACTGAGAATTTCCTAGTTAGCTAGTTCCCTCCCAGCTTCAGTTTTCAGACGTAAAAACATCTTCAGCTTTTAGGCTTCAGTTATTAACTTTATTTTAGTCCAGTATGTGTTTACTAGAATGGTTCTCATCTTGATCAGCTCCTCTTAGTTGAAGAGTGCTAATTTCTTTTCTTCAACAGATAGTTAAGAGATCTTTTGCAAATGATTTATTCTGGTTAGAAGGTTTTGTTTGTTTTTGTTTTAAGGGAACTCAGAGCAATCCTCCTGCTTCAGCCTTCTAAGTGCTGGAATTACATGCCCTCCTGGGGACCGTGCCTGGCTTAACATCAGCATTTTGAACTAAAGATAAGGGGCACAATACACAACTCTCTGAAGGCTGGCTTCTGGTGGTCCTCTCAGTATGTGACTTGTAGAAGTTCCCTCCCATTTGTGATTTTGCAGTTGGTAGACTGGCTGAGTTACTCTGCATTTCAAATTTCTATTAGCTTTTTAAGAGGAAGTTTCACATAAGCCCAGAGTGGCATCCAGTTTGAAAGCAGAGGATAATGCTGAACTTGGGGTCCTATCTCCATTTGTTAGGCACTGGATTATAAATGCAAGCTACACTGGGCAGTGGTGGCGCACACCTTTAATCCTAGTCCTTGTGAGCCAGAGGCAGGCAGATTTCTGAGGTTGAGGCCAGCCTGGTCTACAGAGTGAGTTCCAGGACAGCCAGGGCTACACAGAGAAACCCTGTCTCAAAAAAACAAAATAAACAAATAAATAAAAATAAATGCAAGCTACACTGCCCAAATTTTCCAACACCTTGTCCAGTCATGGCAGTAAGAAGTTGTGCACAAAGCCGGGTGGTGGTGGCGCACGCCTGTAATCCCAGCACTCTGGGAGGCAGAGGCAGGTGGATTTCTGAGTTCGAGGCCAGCCTGGTCTACAGAGTGAGTTCCAGGATGGCCAGGGCTATACAGAGAAACCCTGTCTCGACAAAAAACCAAATCCAAAAAAAAAAAAAAAAAAAAAAAAAGAAGTTGTGCACAGGGCAATGGAACAGTGTGCAACAAACTCAGAAAGTCACGATTCTGAGGTATTGGGATGTTCTACTTCATGGTCATAAAGTGGCACAACATTGGCAAGCAATACTACCTCACTAGGGACAGTTAAAGAGTGCTTGCGGCATTGATCCCCTCACTCAGGAGGCAGAGGCAGGTGGATTTTTGGAGGCTAATCTGGCTCTACATACTTCCCATGTGTGATCATGAACTTATACTAACACTGACACAATAAAGTCGTTCACTGTGATGCTGTCCTGAGACCCACAAAAGCCACAGCCATATACTAGGATGCTGTCCAGGCTGCTATCCCAGAGGAATAATGTAGAGCCAGCCAATTCTTTCTCCTACCAGGAACTCACACTAGTTGGGGCGCCAATGGTAGAGACTAAGAGCCCTTCAGCTCAGCAAGGCTCCTCCCAGAAGCCTGGAGACCTTGCTGCCCTCACGCCCCGCCTTTTCCTCCTATTTCCCGGGTCTGACGTGAGTGTATCCAGGCCAGCTGGGATAGCGGTGATGGCTCTGAGACTGCTGGACACGCCTATAAACTACAGCCAGGGTCCACAGTAGACTTCTCAACTATCATCCTTAGCTGGCGATGGGCTGCTCCCACCGGCTTCTGCTGTGGCTGGGAGCTGCGGGTAAGTGTTGTTTGGTGGTCAGGGTACCAGCCAACCAGACACCTAGATTTGGGGCTGCATGAGCAATAGAGCAGGTCTCAACAGTTCTTTCTAAGTGGCCTTGTGCTTCTAGAGTTCAGCAAGAAAGGTGCGGAGCAGGTCCAAATCTCAGAATCAGGTAGGGCCTCCGCAGTACTTGGGAGGAAGGTAGAGAGAGGAAAGGGGGAGGGGTGCTGTACCACCGAACGCGGTGCAGCCCCCAAGACACTCCCTGAGAACTCTGGAATAGAGGACGTGATATATGAGGACTCCTTTCCAGGCTTAGGAGACCCAGTTGGGTGTCTGTATGCACCAGCTGGGCGGCATTCGGGGTGTGGCTGGAAGCAGGGTACTGCTGAGTGGCTAGCTCATGTCTCCCGCTTCACATTCTGCATCTTCTAAACCCTCTTCCTCCCTGTCACCTTTCAGGAACCATTCTTGGCTCCACCTCGGAGTTCCAGGCACCTTTTCTAACATCCTCACCTTTGCCGGTGCTGGCTCCCTATTCCCAGGAGCAGAAAGTCACCCCCTCGCCCAGTAGATTGGAGCCAGCTTCCCTCCCAAATCCTCTAGGTGAGCTTCCGGCTCCTCCCTTTTCTTGGTTCACCATCTCTAGATCGCTAGGCCTGGACAGGAACTCCACTTTTTCCTTCTCCCTTGCACCTAGGCACGCGGGGGCCTTGGGTGTTTAATACCTGTGGCGCCAGCGGTCGGAGGGGACCCACACAAACACAGTGCGACGGGGCATACACAGGAAGCGGCGTGCTGGTGACAGTGGGGGCTGACGGGCCGCTCAAAGGCGTGCAGCTGTGGCGGGCGCCAGACACCGGCCAGTATCTGTGAGTGCCTGGCCGGGAGAGGGTGGCAAGCACCTGCTAGGCTGAGGGTCTACAGAGCAGGGAAGCAGAGCACCATCACTTTTCATCTTAAAACATTCCGCAGCGATGCCTAGTGTCACTCGATTGTCCTTCTATGGTAACCATCGACAGGACGGCCGCCCAATCAACGGTGGCTCCAGATGGGGCTCGACACTTCCCGCCATCTCCGTTAACAGTCTTGAAATACACGTGGAACCTAACTGTAAACTCGGTCTTACCCATCCTTTCACAGTCCATCTAAGTCCCTTAGGAAGCTTGCGGCCAGCCGCGGGTTCCCGACCTTGAACCGCAGCCTGGGCCAGGACTGAGCTGCCCTAGACCGGGCTGCCCTGGACGGAGCCGCGGACCGGAGCTCTCTCGTCCCGTAGGATCTCCGCCTATGGAGCGGCGGGCGGCAAGGGCGTCCGAAACCACCTGTCGCGGGCGCACGGCATCTTCCTCTCGGCAGTCTTCTTCCTCAGTCGCGGGGAGCCGTTGTACATCCTTGTAGGGCAGCAGGGCCAGGACGCCTGTCCGGGAGTAAGCGGGGCGAGTGAGCCAGGGGCGCCCGGGCTGAGAGCTGGGGGAGGAGAGAGTCCCTGGTCACGCAGCATTTCACCTTGGTGCCACCCAGGGGAGCCCCGAGAGCCAGCTCGTCTGTCTGGGAGAATCTGGGGAGCATGCGACGACCGAAAGACGCTGGGCCGGCGGGGGCGGGGGTGGCGGGGGTGCCACCTACATCTTCCGGGTAGGTGCACTGGGTGCTGTCGCCTCGACTCCCAGCTGGGTGTCCCAGGCTCCTCTCTCCCTCTGGGTCCCCGGGGCTCAGGACCTGGGCGCGGCCCCTGACCGACCACTGGCCCCATAGCTGCGCATGGGGGAGCCAGAGCCGCTGCTGGTGGCGGCGGGAGGCGGCGGGAGGTCCTACCGGAGGCGACCTGACCGCGGCCGGACTCAGGCCGCCCCCGAGAGGCTGGAGACCCGCGCGGCGGCGCCGGGCAGCGGGGGGGAGAGGAGGCGCGGCAGGTGAGCGCGCAGCCCAGCGGGGAGAGGCGCGGAGGCGGGAGGCTCTGCAACGCCACTGCCAGTCGCTTGCTGTCGCTTCGCAGGTGGAGGGGGCGGCTGGACGTCACGGGCCCCCTCTCCGCAGGCCGGACGCTCGCCGCGGGAAGGGGCCGAGGGCGGCGAGGGCTGCGCGGAAGCCTGGGCTGCGCTCCGCTGGGCTGCGGCGGGAGGCTTCGGGGGCGGCGGCGGGGCCTGCACGGCAGGAGGTGGTGGCGGCGGCTACCGGGGTAGGTGCTCGGGTCGGGAGGGTTGTCGGGCAGCCCGGGTGATGTGACAGTAGAGCCTAAGAACCTGGCCTGAGCTTTCCAGAGGATAGATGGGGAATGCCCCACTCTGCACTGTGCCATGCCCCGGCACCTAGGCGTGGTCAGACCTAGAAGTGGTGGCACGCTCGGGTGCAGCGCGTGCCGAAGGCGGGATTCCAAGCTAAGTAACTAGTGAGTTTGAGGCCAGGCTGCTACCAACTGGTCTAGTTTTGTTTTGTTTTGTTTTGTTTTTACAACAGGGTTTCTTTTTTCCGAGACAGGCTGTCCTGGAACTCCCTCTGTAAACCAAGCTGACCTCAAACTCACAGATACCCACCTGCCTTTGCCTCCCAGGAGTTGGGATCAAAGGCGTGCACCAGCACCGGCGAGGCGGGTCTTGTTTTGTCTTTTACAAAGGGCTAAAATGCCCAGGCTTGGTCCCACATTCCTTTAATCATAATACTCCGGAAGCAGAAACAGGCAGATCTCTGTGCTTCAGGCCAGCCAGGGACCCATAATGGAAGCCTGACTTAAAAACAAAAAAGAAGAGCCCAACTCAATTGCAGATCACACATGCAATTAAATCAAGTGCCTGTTCCAAAACAAATCCTTACTCTGCCGAAGTCTAAGGAATTTAGGGCCAGTCTTTAAGAATGCTGAGCTGAGAGGGTTAAGAGCAAGAATGGTTTAAGTCAGTAGTTCTCAGCGTGTACTTACCACAGAAGTTATTAGAAATAAGAATCCAGGGGTGAAATCTGGGAAGATGTTGGTCAAAAGAAAACTTAATAAGATAGAGGGACTCAATTTAAGTTATCTTTAGTTCAATACACTAATCACAATTAATACCAGTATTTTTGGTCTGTCAGTGTAGGGGATAAAATCCAGCCTGTGGTCAAACCCAGGGCCTTAGGCCTGCTAGAGAAATGCTCTCCCAGGAGGCTACACCCCTAGTCTCAACAATGGGGCTAAGAGAGTAGTTCTGAGGTGCTTTCCCTACAATGGTTTGTTGGCTTAAATGATTGCACAATGTATGCACATTTCAAAGTATCATATTGTACACAATTCCTACACAGTTTTTATTTGTCTGGGGCTGAAGAGATAGCTTAGCAGTTAAGAGCACTGACTGCTCTTCTCCGAAGGTCCTGAGTTCAAATCCTAGCAACTACAAGGTGCCTCAGAACTATCCTTAATGAGATCTGATGCCCTCTTCTGGTGAGTCTGAAGACAGCTACAGTGTATTTAGATATAGCAATAAATAAATTAAAAAAAAACAAAAACAAAAAACCCCCAAAAACTTGGTTACTACTGGGCAGTGGTAGCACACACCTTTAATCCCAAGGCAGAGGCAGGTGGATTTCTGAGTTCGAGGCCAGCCTGGTCTACAGAGTGAGTTCCAGGACAGCCAGGGCTACACAGAGAAACCCTGTCTTGAAAAAACAACAAAAACAAAAACTTAGTTACTATAATTCATTTTAAAGAGAAATGCATGGCCCATCTCCAGACTCTCTGACGGCAGGGGATATACTGGCCATCTGTTTTAACTGGCCCTAAGATGCTCTAGAGTTTGGGGACACTGATGTAAAGAAACAGAACCCTTGGCCTATCAAGACTGCACTGCTCATAAAGACTTTACAACACATCTTTGTTCACAGCGGAATGGAGTCTGTGGGCTGAACACCTCTCATTTCACAGCTCAGCATGAAGTCTGGAGGGGCTCAGACAGACAAGGGTCCCAGACAGACTAAGCCAGGTCTTTGGGTTCTAGCAGAACAGCCAATCCCCCCTTCTCTAGCCCCTTAGCAGCTGTATGGCAGTGTCAGTGTAGAGAAGGCCACAGAGGAGTTACATGGGAGAGCGTGGCTTTCCTGCTGGTCAGTCCTGAGCCAGTTTCCCACGCGAGGCAGCTGGGTGCGCCTCCTCAGCCCCAGTCTCCTTTTTGTAGTTAAGCCTCCGTCCCTCTCCATTTCAAGGTGGTGATGCTTCTGAGTCTGACCTCCTCTGGGCTGATGGGGAAGATGGCACCTCCTTTGTCCACCCCAGTGGCGAGCTCTACCTACAGCCTCTGGCAGGTATTTGTCCTGAACGCCTGCCTCTCAGCCTGGCCAGCCATCTTCCTCATCCTCCTCAATGCCTCGACCCACAGCCATACAGAGGTACCATCTGCTCTGAGCTGGGAGATACCCAGCTCTTAAATGGCGCAGGAACATTTGAGAAGCATCTGTGAGCTGTGATTCTAGATCTAGTACAGGTAGACTGCTAGGCAGGTGTCCATGCTATGAGTTCTCTGCAGACACCTCAGGGCGCAAGGGTCCCAGAAGATATACTAATGTACAGGCTTGACTGATGTGCCCAGGCTGGGCTAGCAAGATGACGTAGCTGGTAAACCCTTGCCTCTCAAACCTGATGACCTGAAACCATAGTAGGAGAAAATGGATTCTGACTTCACCAGCATGTGCATACATGCCTTTGTCTATCTCTGAATGAAATCAGTCAACAGATAAGAAGTCCCTGGGACTCTGATGGCCCTGCATGTTGCAGTGGTTGGGACCACAGCTTACTCTACACTCCTGACTAGAAGTAGCCATGTGGCTGGGAGGCCAGCCCTGTGTGTCCCATCCCCAGCCCCACTTCCCACCCCACCATGTCTATTCTTTTACTCACAGTCACAGAGGGCCACGGGGAGGTGGAGATCCGAAAGCACCCCAATTGTAGTTACTGCCCTTTCAAAGACTGCCAGTGGCCGGCAGAGCTCTGGACGGCTGAGTGCACGTGCCCAGAGGGCATGGAGCTAGCTGTGGATAATATCACTTGCATGGGTATGTTTTCGTAGAGCCCTGGAAATGGATCGGGGCACAGTCTCCTGTCAAGAACATGTAGGCCAGTGTGGGAGGCAAGATGGATATTTAGATATAGATATGTATCTAAAAATGTCAGTTGCTATGGGAAGTATCAAATAGTTAAGGGGCTCTTGAGAGGGAGGGTTGCTTTTGTCTAGGACAACTGCGGGTGGCATCATGGGAAAGTAAACACTGAGATGGGGCTTGAAGCACGGATAAGATTTGAGAGTACCCAGACATGGTAGCACACGCCTGTAATCCCAGCAGTGGGTAGGCTAGAGCAGAACTGAGGGTCTGAGGCCAGCCTGGGTTACTGGGAGACCCTGTCTCAAACACAAAACACAAAACAGGACAAGACAAAATGCAAGACAAATGAGAAAAATACTTGAGGGACAGAGAAGCCTCCCGCTGAGATGGCGTTCTTTCTCCCTAGACCTGCCGACCACCACAAGCCCTCTGATCCTGATGGGCGCTGTAGTGGCAGCCTTGACACTGAGTCTCCTTGTGATGTGTGGAGTCCTAATTCTAGGTATGGGCATCAAGCATGGCTGATGCAGGCTGACCCTTCTCTACTAGGCTGTGATGGGCTTCTCTGTGGTTCTAGGCTAAGTGTGGCTGACGTCATGGCCCTTACCCCACAGAGCAATGGCAGATTCCTCTCGGCTTTTAGGAGTTGTACTGGGGAGTCACGGGGAAATGTGTATTTGAAAGGACTTTTGGGAAGATGTTCTGGGCCTGGGAAAGCAGTGTGGGCCCAATGGACAGGTAGATGGTACACCTCTTCTCACCCGCAGTGAACCAGAAGAAGTGTCAGGGCCTGTGGGGGACCAGGCTGCCAGGCCCTGGGCTTGAGCTGAGCAAGCTTCGAACCTCTGCCATCAGGACAGCACCCAACCCCTATTACTGTCAGGTGGGGCTCAGCCCTGCCCAGTCCTGGCCTCTGCCCCCAGGGCTCACTGAGGTTTCCCCAGCCAATGTCACTCTACTCAGGTGAGTCCTTGACCTCCTTCTGTGGTAGTATATACCTCGAACCTCCCCATCCTTCCTCCTGCGTGATGCACTATGGGATCCCAGAGAGCATCTAACTCAAATCCCCTGTGCAGAGGACGTTCCAAAAGGCAAAGTAACATGAATAGGGTCAGCTTTTGCCCCAGTTCTGGGATGCAGAGATCTAGGAACATGACTGTTTTGGAGCCCACAGCTTGGCATTCTTCCAGAGGGTCTACATTAGCACAAGGAGAGGCTTCATCCTACATTAGGACCCTGACTCTGGCCGCAGCTCTGTGTGTCAGCATTAGCTTGTGTTTAAGAGAATCCATGGCCCAGAGAGAGCTCAGACACGGTCACCTGGGCCTGTGGGGTGGGAGCCAAAGAGATAAAGGGGCATTGCCCCCTCGATAGACCCTGTTGGTCTACGCCATCCTCTTCCTTCTGTCTTGTCCTCTTACAGAGCCCTTGGTCATGGTGCCTTTGGAGAAGTGTACGAGGGACTAGTGACTGGTCTTCCTGGGGACTCCAACCCTCTTCCGGTGGCTGTCAAGGTGAGAGGGTAGGCATGTGGAAGGATGGACTGATGCTAGAGCCTTTGCTCATCTCCCTCCTACACTCAGCCAAAGCTCAGGAGTGTTCTGCGTTCCCTCCCCAGACCCTGCCAGAGCTCTGCTCCCGTCAGGATGAGCTGGACTTTCTCATGGAGGCTCTGATCATCAGGTGCACCCCGCGACAGGCAGGAGGGTGTGGTGGGAGGCAGGACCAGCTACAGGAATGGCCTCTCTGCTCTTTAGGACTGAGAGGCAGCATTTTAGGGCACAGAGGTTCTCTGCACTTTAATTGGATCTAGAACATGCTTATCTCCCCACTGGTGATGAGATATATTCGCCATTTCTACTCAGCAAGTTTAGCCATCAGAACATTGTACGCTGCGTGGGGCTCAGCTTCCGGGCTGCCCCTCGCCTCATTCTGCTGGAGCTGATGTCTGGTGGGGATATGAAGAGCTTTTTGAGGCATAGCAGACCACAACCGGTAAGCCCCCTCTCTGGGCTCCCCACCCTTCTAAGATCCTATTTGCTCTAGATCTGGATCAGCTGATATATACCTTCTGCCCAACTCAGGGGCAGCTGTCACCTCTGACCATGCAGGACCTATTACAGTTGGCCCAGGATATAGCCCAGGGCTGCCACTACCTGGAGGAAAATCACTTCATCCACAGGTTGGAAGCAATCTTGCCTCAGGAGACTGCTGGCCCACTTGTCCCTCAGAACACCCCTCTCTATATATACAACCTTTAAAGAAACGAGTCAGAAAGAGCCGGAGTACCTGTGCTCTGGCATAAGTATTTTGTCTGTTTTACAGAGACATTGCCGCCCGTAACTGTTTGCTTAGCTGCAGCGGCGCCAGCCGAGTGGCCAAGATTGGAGACTTTGGAATGGCAAGAGATATCTACCAGTGAGCAGAAGTGGGGAGGCGGGAAGGCTGCTGCTCCGGGAGGCTGGCTTGACAGCACTGGAAAGCACAGCCCTGCCTCTCTCCTTCCTATAGGGCCAGTTATTATCGCAAGGGGGGCCGGACCTTGCTCCCAGTCAAGTGGATGCCCCCAGAAGCTCTCCTGGAGGGTCTTTTCACGTCCAAGACAGACTCCTGGTGATAGCATGTGCTCTGCTGTGCTCCCTGAAGCTAATCCTATCCCTCCCTGCCACCTCATAGGACAGCAGGGGACACTAAGATGGGTCTTGTCTGTTCTTTCCACCTTTCAGGTCTTTTGGGGTCCTGCTCTGGGAGATCTTCTCACTGGGTTATATGCCCTACCCTGGACATACCAACCAGGAGGTTCTAGACTTCATTGCCACAGGGAACAGGATGGATCCTCCTAGGAACTGTCCCGGGCCAGTGTGAGTTGACAGTGTGCCCCCGGGGAGGGAGCTATCGAGAGATTTGGGAGGCATAATCTCCTGCCTCTCTAGGTACCGAATCATGACCCAGTGCTGGCAGCATCAGCCTGAGCACCGCCCTGACTTTGCCAGCATCTTGGAGCATATTCAACACTGCACTCAGGTGTGCCCCCCACCCAGCCCCAGCTCCCAGATATCCCTTTGATCCCCCTCTAACTCCCCTGGTTCTGTAGGGCAGGAAGAAAGCCATGAAACAGTTGTGTGGTTCCCTGTTCCCACCTCTCCCACTACAGGACCCTGGTGTGCTGAACTCACCCCTGCCTGCGGAACCTGGGCCCATTCTAGAGGAGGAGGGGGCCTCTGGGCTGGGAAATAGGTCACTGGAAGGTCTTAGATCCCCAAAGCCCTTGGAGCTGAGTTCCCAGAACTTGAAAAGCTGGGGAGGAGGCCTTCTTGGCTCTTGGCTGCCCTCTGGCCTCAAGACCTTCAAACCCAGATGCCTCCAACCTCAGAACATTTGGAACCCCACCTATGGCTCCTGGACCCCAAGGGGCCCCCAGGGTGAAGATTCAGGCATTGACCTCAGCAATGGCTCCTCCTCAAATCCCTTTCCAGGCATCCAGTAGACATCCAGAAAGACTGGCATGTTTCAGGGATGTGCTGGCATGTTTCAGGGATGTGCTGGCAGCCTGGCCTTTCACACTGGAAACCAACCCAGACCCTCTTAGGGAAGGGCCTGCACTACTTTCAGTCTTTGGAACCAGAGGTCATCCACCCACTGCAGGAGTCAGTTGGGAATCCTGGATAGTCCACTCCCCTCTTATCTTTCTTCTGGCCTATTCCAGTGCTATAAATGTTTTTGATGATGATGATGAGATATTATAATAATAATAAATAATAATAATAACAATAATAATAAAAACAACTCTTCTAATCCTTCAGTTCTCTGAGTGAATGTGAAGGAGTCTGGAACTGAGGAAGAGAGAACCAGAGGTGGAGGAGCCTTGAGTCACAGAGGCTGAATCTTTGAGTTTTATTAGGAAGGGTGTCCACTGTAGTGTAGGAGTCTGTATACCTGTGAAGGACAATTATGGATCGGGGCTCTCTGGAGAGGGGCAAAGCCACTTGAGAAGGGCTGCTGGGCTGGGGAGAAGCCCTCTGTTTCCTTCCCCTCCTATGAATTAGTGTCATTCAGCTCTGGGAACAGGCTTGTGTGGAAGCCAGCTCCTGATATACTGCACCCCTTAGTGGATGGCACCTGGTCCTGCAGGACCATGTGAACTGCCCGCCCAGCGGGGTTCCAGTCTCTTGCCGACATGCATGGTGGGGGTGCAGCCACAGGTCCACATCTGTCTGACCAGCCGGCCCACGTTGAGGGAAAAGAGCCCAGCCTCATCTCTCAGCCAGGCTGGCCAAGATGCCAATGAGATTGTCCAGCCCCAGCAAGTAGCCATCCTCACGGTTGCCCTCCTCCCAGGGCCTCCGATGATCCAGGATCTGGCCATCAGGGAGAGGTGTGGTCTTGCCAAAGTCGATGAGCCACACACCAGCCCGATGGCAATGATCATGCACGAAGAGGAGTGAGCTGCCAATCACCTGCCGACCCCCACGGCAGTCAGGCCACCCGCCTTTCCCAGAAACACCCCCCCCTCCCATTCTCAGTCTCATAAAGCACAAACTCGGACCCTAAGCCCACCCACCTCTTACCTCGTGTCTTCTAAAGAAATCAGAGATCTCCAGGGTATCCCGGATCTGCTGTAGACGGTTCAGATACCTCCTCTGGAAGAGTCAGAGTGGACAGGTTAATTTCACACCAAGGGCAGCTCTACTGACTCTGAGAAGCACCACGCATTGATTTCAACTTGCCTAGCAAATACTGTAGTAGGGAAGCCACACCCACCACGTGGCTCACATAGGAAAGGAGGGAAAACAGTTACAATACTACAAGGGAAGCTACTGCTGGGGGTAGCACAGGTGAGGACACTAGCCAAGAGGCGCCCTTGTAAACAAGAGCCCAAACCTCAGGGCTCTGGGAGCCTCCTCTCACCAGCACTTCAGCGTCTCCTTGCATGAACTCCTCAAAGACTCGAGTCACTTGCTCTCGGCTTCGCGTAGTTTTGAAATCAGTGCTGCAAGATCCATCGGCTTTCTGAAGGAGGTGGGCAAGGAGTGTCAGAGAGCAGGACCCATCTGAGGGGAGAGAGGATCATGCAAAGGGCAGTGGTGCCTCCTGGGGGCCTTAACCTCTGGGGATTAAGAGATGGCTACCAGAGGGAGATGATGATGGTTGAGGCAGATCAGGAGCACTGAAGGTGGGGCAGAAGAAAGACCGTGCAAAGCGAGGGGGGCCTGACCCACCTTGATGCCCTCGATGCGGAAGCCAAGTGTAGTGCTGGAGCTGATGCCTTCGCGCCATTGCATGTATCGTGGTTTGGTGACGGCGCGCTGCGCATGCTCCTCCTCCGTAGGTGCCTCGGGGTCCACTGCCAGCATCTTCTTATACATGTCCTTCCGCAGCTTGGGCCGTTCTCGGGCTTTGGTCAGCTCCTCTTCCAGGTAAGTCCTGTGAGGTGCAGGTAGGGGCCAGGGCATGTGAGCTTTTATCCCAGTCCTTGGTTCCCCCGACTGATTCTGCCTGACAAAGCGAAGGGACACAAACCTGACACCCATTTTGCAGTCAAGCACACAAGGCCCATCGAAGCCGTCCAGCAGGTCCTGTAACTGCAAGTAGCTTTCCCCATCCCGCTCCACTACGCCATGGAAGGCCGGTACACACCCACGCAGCACGTCGGCCATCAGCCGCACCAGGCAGTAGTGTTCAGGCTCCGAGCTGCGCTTCAGAATCAGGCCGCTGGTGCCCGCAGCTTTGAAACTCCCTGCACAGGGGCACCAGTTAGAACTGCCCACGATGTCCTGTGGCAGCAACCTCCCCCACCTGCAATGATGCTCACCTGTGTGCCCTGCTAACTGCACCCAGGAGTAGCGCTTTTTGAAAGGACTCATGACGGGGAGATTGACCATGGTACGGATCTTCTGCCAATGGCTTTTCTGAAAGCAACAAGTCCAGGCCTGCAAGTCAGCATCTCGGTCCGTCATCCCCCTAGAGCAGGAATTCAGCTCGGCCCATTCCACTACAAGCAGTTTAAGGTCTTTTATTCAAGCACGGCTACCCACTCACTCAGCTACCTACCCAAAGGAAATGTATTGCAAGCCAGTGTTTCCGGTACTGAGACAGGCAGAGAAATAGCCATTCTAGCTATTCAGATACTCTGAAAGAAGCCAGGGATTTAGCACCAGAAGGCTCAAGGGTTAAATCTAGCTCTACCATTGAGTGGGCTCTGTCAAGGTTTTTGAACTTAGTGAATAACAGAAATCACTTGATGCTGATTGTGAGATCTATCATGGGGACATCTTGAGTAAGCCAGGGATGGAACTAAAAATCTGCATATCTACATAGAAAATGCTTCTGTGTATCATTTTTCTTCATCTGTCAAATGGGGAAACAATTACGCTTTCAGCACTATTGTAACGAATGAATTGAGTTTGAATCTCCTTATCCAACTCCTGGACAGAATTGGGCCAAACTTAGATACTGGACTTGCTCACATGGGAGCTGGTTCTCTCACTTAGGAGGGCACATCAACCACAATCAACCCTTCAGACAGGATCAAGGGAGGGAGGCCAGCCTGTCAGGGCTTGTAAAAATGGCCAGAGGCTCCCTAGGACCCTCTAGATGCTTGGACCCCACACACTAGACAACAAAGCCAAAAGCCCAAGGCATCCTTGGCTGTGATCTGGATCAAGAAACCTAAGGTAAGATGAGGAAATGCGAAGTAGAAGACCCATCGTCTCAGAGAGAACCAGGTAAGTGTAGGCCTGTGGGGTGTTATCTCTTGCTTCATGGTCACTGTTCTGCCTTCACTCAACCCTGGCACTTCCACCTTCTACCCCAAACTCAGCAGTCCCGTGTCTGCTCTGACATGCGGGGCTGGCTCATGTATGTGTCTTGTCTGCAGCCTTGTCCCATTGATGCTTGTCTTCCTAGAACACAGGGACCAGCATGCTCGCCAAAGGGAAGAAAGGAGGTCGCTTAAGCAGCAGGATTCTATTGAGCACAAAGCCTTGCCTATGGAAGAGGTGGGGTTGGTGACAAGCGCTGGGAAGGGGGTGAGTGGTTGCTTTAAGTCCTGGCTTCCTTCACTTCCTAGCGCAGATCCAAGCAAGTGCCATTTCCTCCGGGAGGGAGAGAGGAGGGGAGGGAGGGAGGGGTAGCAGCTGCCCTAACACGAGGAGCCACCCCACGGTCTCCTGCCCGCCTGCTGCATCCCTTCTCATCTTCCCACGGTCATCCTTGCTCTCACTTTCCCTACAAGGCACACTAGGGCGTGATCACATGTCCAATCCCCAGGGATCTGGGGGTGTAGCCAGAAGCAGCCCACTAAAAACATGACATCTTTCAAAACTCCTTTTATAAATCTTTAAATACATACAAGGTTTGCATTTTGCTGCATAATAAATCCAAGTTTTATTATAAAACTCCCTTCCTTCCAAATCCTCAAGTAAAATTCCAGGAAGGTGATATATGTAGTGTGTGTATTTAGCAGAAGCATCCTAGACCTCTTCTCTCACATTCAACTTGAGAATCCTGATGATCTCGATGCCCGCACACAGCATGAATATGAGCTAGGATAAGTCCTACTACACAAGGAAATGAAGGCTCGCAGAAGTTAGCATCCTCATGCCCTGGTTCCAGACTCGCACTTATGATCTTGATCAGTCCGACTTCCTCACTGTGACCCAACCGTTATCTAGCAGTTTTTATATTTTGGTTCTAGGGGTCAAATGGGATACCACATGACAGATTTTACAAGGTGAAACATTTATATCTAGAGGGTATTATGAAGGTTTTAATCTCTGAGGTGGGCTTAGGGGCCTCCTTTTACTTCCTTTAATGGTGAAAAGCTTGGGTGGTTTGAAAAGCCTAAAACAAAATTTTGAGGGAGGGTGGGGCAAGAATTAACTTAACTGGGGTACATTTAGTTCTGCAGTCATCCTGGTGGGAGGACCAGCTTGGGCTGTGCGACGGAACTTCCCCATCCTTCCTTTGGGGGTTTTGTGATTTCTAAGATAGAGTTTTGTTCTGTGTGTGTTGGGGGGGGGGGGGAGGAGTAGCCCTGGCTGTCCTGGAATTAAATCTGTAGACCAGGCTGGCCTTGAACGCAGAGATTCGGAGATTTATTTGCCTCTACCTCCAGAGTGCTGGGATTAAAGGCTTGTGCTACCACACCCAACTGGGGTTTGTGATTTCAGTGAAAGGACTGAAGGCTCAACTGAGGCCTCAGAAGCCAGTTAGTTCACCGGGCCTGGTAGCACATGGCTGTAGTCCTAGATAGGTCTTTAAAAATGTATAGACTACCACTTGGTTGACTGGTTAATATATGACAACAGTATCAACTTGTCTCTGAGCTGATATGAAGCAGCCATTCCCCACTCTCCCTGCCTTGGCTTTGTGAGTCTTGTATGAACAAATAGCAGATTCTAACTGTGCAGGTAACAAAGACCTTTCCTGCCCACTGTCTCAGCACAGCCTCCTGGACAGCTCCTGACGTTTCTTATAACAATGTGTAGCTCCCTTGCCAATAACAGATCTGGTCAAACATGGATCCTGTTGATGTAAGCGCCGTAGAAGCCAACTCTCTGCCGGCTTCCCTCTAAAGAGTGGCTCCTTCTGCAAAGAACACAGTGCGCTCACAAACAAGTAACTCCAAAAGGCCTGCTGGACAGTCACTCTTGGGTTGGTGGGTGAGTGACGATTTTGGCTCATAAACAACATCCGGGAAGATATGGTCCACCCCTGCCTCAAGGAGAGACTGCTTCCACCAACCATAGCTGCCTGGACATTTGGTGCAAAGGCCAAGAAACCCGTGTCCAGGATGCTTTGATGCTGGCAAAGGAGATCCCTCTGATAATTTGTTTTCCCTCCAGATGAGTGTCCCCACAAGTAGGAGCTTGCTGTGTCCTAGCCTTAGACCTCTTCCCCGTCTAAATTCGGTCTGGAAGCCTTGTGGACATCGGCTCCGTACATCATCAGCCCAGGTAGCCTCTTCCCTACCAGACTACAGCCTTTAGTTTCCATCTTGTCCTCAGCCTCTATAACAGAGGTTCTCAATCTGTCCCTTGGAAGGGACAAACAAACCTTTCACAGGGGTCATCTGACCATCAGAAAACAGAGATTTACATTGTGGTTCACAACAGTAGCAATGAAACTATTATGGTTGGGGTGGCACATCAGGAACTGCATTAAAGGCTTGCAGCACTAGGAAGGTTGAGGATCACTGCTCTATAGAGTCAGCAATCCTGGTTGAAATTTCTGCCTGCCCAACACCCTCCCCCTGTTCCAATTGTCCTGTCAAACTAGCACTCCCTGTGGTGATGGCGGGGAGAGCAACCAATTTAAACTTACTAAATGATTTGCACTAAGGTATAAGTGACCCACGACTTCACCTTCCCATGGGCATTTGCTTTTTAAAAAGGAAGTCTGTTAACCTAAATTCTGCTCTATAATTAGTGAGAAATGATGTGTGGGGGTTCTGAGTCCGGGAGGGGACAGCATCCAGGTCTCCTTACCTAGCCTGAGTTATTGAGAGAATAAAACCAGATGAATAAGAATCAAAACTCCCTCGCTTCTGCTAGGGTCACTCCCACAAATGTCTGAGGAGACAGCCAAGGCCTTAGAGTCACAACACCTGCCCTTGGTCGCTCAGCTTTTCTGTTCCCGAAATTTTCCTTCTGTCAGAGAAAAGGCCGCTGGAGGGAGCCCAGCCGGTCCTCCACGTCCTGCTCTGAGCAGGCTGTACAGCGCCTAGGAAGTAAAGGAAAGGTCGTATGGCCCGGCTGAGGCAGACAGAGCCTTCTAGGGCCTCGGTCAGGTGTGAGATGCTGGCTGGCTGGCTGGCGGCAGCCCTACCATGCAGGCACCATCTCTCCCCAGGTGCATCCTTAACGGTCAGTGGGACCCGCTCTGCTTCCTGACCAGGGAAGCCCTCAAAGACCGGGCGAGCGGACTTGCTGTGGGGCCTGCAGCAAGGCAAAGTCCGCTCCCAGCCCTTCCACGCAGACGCAGGCAGCCTCTGTAAACAGCTCCAGGCTTATCTCCAGCTTCGGAGCTGTTTGCCTTCGGGGAGGCCCCGGCGGGATGGGGGTTGGGAAGCCTGGGAGACAACCTGGGAGTTTGGAAGGGCCCGAGAGGCCATCTGGACCTACTCCTGCAGGCTTCGGGAATGAGGCCCGCCCGGGGTGGGAGAGGAAGATGAAGATTTACGGGGCAAGGCTAGCCTGGGTTTCTCCAGGATGTCCTGACCCCTGCCGGAGCTACACACTGGACCCAGATTTAGACTGCGAGTCCTCCTCCGCACAGCCTCTCCCTGAGCACTGAGGGGGTCCTGGTGGGCGGAACAGGGAAGCGGGTGTGCCTGCGCCCCAGCCCGGGTCCTCCCAGCTCCCCGGTCGCGCCCTTCACAGGGCCCCGCCTCTCGGGTGTCAGAGATTAGGGCAGGGGAGTGGCCGATCTACCGTTCAGGTTTTTCACAGGTCCTCCCACAAGCCACGGTCTTGGGAGAGCCTCGGCGACAGTCGCCTCAGTACATAGTCTAGAGTCGCCCCAAGAGTGACCACCGTACTCGATCGTACTCTGACTTGTCAGGACGAGGGGCACAGCGGACTCGTGACCGAGCCCCCCACCCTGCACCTACACATGATGACGGGAAGTGGGGGGACGACATCCTTGCTGTGAGTCCCCCACCCCCTTTTCTCTTTTGTATTGCAAGTCTCTGAGTCACAGTGCCACTTCGAGTCGTTACACTGCCTCCCTCGCTCGGTCCAATCCTAGTGTGCAGGGATGCCGGGTTGCAGAAGGCCCAGGCCACACCTCAGCGCTCTTCTCAAGCTCTAGGCAACCCCGGCGCGCGTCTTACTCTCGAAGTTGCCAGGACCAGGCCTTCTGGACAGAGCGGGTCATTCCCGGTCTTTCTCTCTTTCCACTCAAGGAACGCTTGCGTAAAATGCATCTAGAGCAACGCTGCACAGTCCACAGGCAGGCATTTAGTTATCTGGCCATGGTTAAAACAAGGGAGATTACTGAAACAGGAGGATCGCAGGAGCAAGGCCCGAACAGGCTGTAGACTGTGTTTCACTGTAACTAGGCAATTCAGTGTCAAGAAAGGAGGGCGGGCGAGGATGCGGCTCAGTGGTGTTTGTGCTTGCATACCGTGTCTGAGGCCCTGAGTTCAACCTCCAGCCAAGGAGGGCCATACCACGAATAATGACTTCTCCTCACACTGGCCGGTGGCATCTGACGGTTAAATTGGCCTAGGAACATTCACACTACTACAGACAGATGCCTGCAAGCTCCTGTCAGCCTCAGTTTACCTTGCCCACGACACTTAGGAGCAGTAGCGCAGGGCGCAGCAGGTGGATCTCGGCTCCGCTCGTTTCGAGCCCCGCGCCCCTCCCTTCCCGCGTCCACGCCTCGTGCGCGCACGGGGAGCAGACGGCAGCGGCTCCGGAGCAGAGCCAGGAGCTCCGCTCCACTCCCACTCAGGAGAGGGAAACCGTGGCAACGGCGGGGGTGGGGCCGCGGCACCGAGAGGGGGAGGAGAGGGAAAAGCTCACGCGCCCCTTTCTCTCTCAGGGCTCCCGGGGCAAGGCTACCCCGCTCTGACCTCTCCAGCCCTACCTGACAGTTACCCAGGGACGCCCGCCGACCGGCCGGCTCCCGCTCCGTGGGTCGCGTCCTCCTCAACCTCCTTTAGACGCCCAAGCGCTCAGCTACCACCGCCTGCCTAGCCCCCGAAAAAGAACCAAGGCGAGAGGTCGTCCTGGGGTCCCCCTCCGTCCCCACATCCCCTGGCCCGCGCGTGGGCTCTCGGCGGGGGACGCAAGCCGGTCGGAGCAGAGCTGGGAGCGGAGTCCCCGGCGCGCAGCCCCCGCTGGCCCCGCCCCCGCGGCCCGTACCTGCACCACGTCCTCGCTGGTTTCCAGCTGCACGTTGCCGCGGCTCCGGCTCTCGCTGTCGCTCAGCAGATCGTCCTCCGAGTCCTCGAGCAGCGACGAGGAGCCGGTGGAGGAGAGGGACGAGGTGGAGAGGCGGCGTGGCTGCTGCAGGTGCGACCCCGCGGCTGGGAGCCAGTTCCCCTCCCGGTCCGGGGGCCCGGGGCTGGCCGGGGCCACATCCTCCTCGCTTGTCACAGTGAGCTGCGGGATCACCGGGGCAGGGGCAGCACGCGGGAGCCCGTTGGGCACTTGTCCCCCACGCCGCTTGGCCCCGCGGGCCCGGGGCTCCCCTGCGGCGGCTGCGGCCGCGACTGCGGCGCAGCGCGCCTCGAAGAGCAGGCGCAGCTCCCCGACGCTCCGGCGCGGAGCCCGCTCCAGCCCGGGGCTGCAGGGCCCCGCGCCCCGTGGCCGTGCCATGCCCGTCGGGCGCCCGGGCAGGGTCATCTCCCGAGACCAGAGCCGCAGCCTAGCCCACCAGCCCGCGGCGCGGCGGGGACTGGAGACGCTCAGCGCCCCGGGCTTGGGACTGCCCCGGGGCGGAGCCTCGGCAACGCCCGCCCGGCCCCGCCCTGGCCGCGCCCCCCGCCCACTCCTTTCACTTTCTGAGAAAGCGCGGGCCTCCCGGGGCCCTCGGAGCTGCAGGAGGCTTGCAGTGTCCCGAGTGTCACATGGAAGACCCAGGTCGGGCCCCTGCCTTTTCTCTCGATCTGCCCTCAAGGAGGCTGGAGGGACGTGCCCCGCCCCTGAGCCCTGTGCTCTCCCGCGGCTTTTGAGGGATTCCTTCAGTGGGAACCGGAGGTCTTGACCTGCACAGGAAGAAGCTGCGCCCGTTCCTTCACTCGCTTCCTTGGGCTCTTTTCCGTGTTCCAACCTTCCTGGTCAAAGTCTTTGAGTCTCTGGGGCTTTTCTCTGGCCTGGGCTCCTTAATCCGGAGTTCAAGGCCGTCAGCCACCCAAGGAAGCCACACCCCAAGGCGTGCGCTCAAGTAGAGTCTGTGGCCAGGGTCGAACTGAGACTGCTCCCCACCCCCACCCCTCGAAGCTCTCTACTTCCCAGCGGGCAAAGAACAAGGTCAAGAGGCGGAGCCTGACTCCAAGTACCGCTGCCAGTCCTGGCCTGCATTTCCACCGCCCCTCTCCAGCCCCCCACGAGCTGGAGGTGCAGTTTCTTCTCCTCCCCCTCCCGCCCCTTCCTTTGGAGCTTTGTGGCTTCAAAAAGTCCTTTCGCCTCTCTGAACTGCGTACTCTCCTTCGTAGTGGAGCTGTCAACTCTACAAGGTTGCTGTGAGAGTAAAATTTTACAGATTGGTGTTGAGTGGTAGAGCACTTCTTGCCTAGTATGTGACAAGTGCTGGACTCATATGCCCAGCATGGAAGGAAGAAACATGGCTTGATGCTCGAAAACGCGAGTGCTTTTTAGTGTTGTAATAGACAGCCAGTGACTCAGGCCACCATATCTTGGATGGAAATGTAGGCTCACTCCTTCGATCCATTTCTCTGTCTGTAAACAGAAGAAAATCTTCTGTGGCCTAGAGTTGTTGTTGCACATTGAAAAGAGAACACCGATGCAGAAGTTCAGACTCTGCAAATCCTTGTCGTCTCTGAATGGATCTGCGGTGGCTGCTTGCTAGTGCTCAGCTGAACTGCAAGGCTGCTGTGAGCAAAGCCAGAATTTCCTGCCTTCCCCTAAAACGACTGAGGGCCCTGTCATTGAACACCTCAAGCCTGGGATTGTTGGGGCAGGCCCAGGATTATGTATGCGACTTGCCTTTTCTCTCTTCAGCCAGAATTTAAGATGGTCCAGGAGAAGTGAGTGTTGAGAGGGAGAAGGAGAACTTTGGCAGAGAGAGGACCCCTAGGAGAGTGAAGGCAGGAGGAGGTGTAAGCATGTGTCCAGGGCTGTGGCTGCTTGTAGCCACGGGATCTCCAACTACACGCCAGAGTAACGGGGAGCCTGTGACAGCCCAGGTCACCACAGGGCCTGCAGCTGCTGCTCAGCTTTCCTATGTATTTTGGGAAAAAAAAAAAAAAGGAGGAGGAGGTGTGTAGAAGGAATGAAAGCAAAAGAGAAAGAAAATCACATGAGTTTGAACCCCTGCCTCCTCCCTGGAGAAGTCAAGAAACAGCATGGGCACATGGAAACGGACACATTTTCTGGGGCAGAGGTGTGTGTGTGTGTCTGAATGTTTGAGCCCAGAGCTATGCCAGCCTGTATCCAGGAATTCAGAGGAGCTGTCCTCAGAGGGTAGAATGGGACCTGACAGAGGAAAATAGGAAGAAGGAGGAGGGAGCACGTTACTGGTACCTGTGTGCCAGGCAGTGTGGGCAGTGCTGGACCAGTAGGCTGAAGGTCTAGCCTCGCTGCTGAGAGAAAACCCAGAACAATTCTTTTTCTTCTTGTATCATGTACTCGCCCAAGTTTAGGTCTACCAGAGCAGGAACCAAAGAGTGTTGCTGTGGGCAATGGTGAATGCCTGCGCTACCTCCTTAGGACTCTGTTAGGCAGAAGGAGGACCAGGGATTCAAGCCATCCATCCATAGTTATGAGCTGGCTAGCCTGGGCTACATGAAACCATTTCTCAACAATAACAACAGTATGCGCTGTCTGGGTGGATTTTGTTGAGTGGATAAAGACAGCAGGGGATGTGTGAACTGAGGGCAAGGGCCTCTAGTGCATCCCACCCCACACCTATATTACCAAAGAAAAGAGGGAAGGGACTCAGCGGAATGCTGGTTAGGGTACTTCTCAAAGCCACAGCTAGGGAGGCTAGGCCCCTGATTTCTATCACTGTGTATTATGTTAAATTTTTCCCTTCCTCCCTACTTCCCCTTCCTCAAATTCTTTTTTTTTTTTTTAGACTTAATTCATTTATTTGTCTTGTATAAAAACCCCCATGTGGTAGCCACAGCTGGAGCCTGGGTCCTCGGAACAGAGACTCTGGTGTGGGTTTTCACAAGATGATCAGTGAACTCCTGATAAGGAGACTTGGTGAACACAGTCTCTTTCCAGAGGTCGGGGGTCGGGTAGCTGTAGGTCTTGGAGATGGCATCAAAGGTGGCATTGGCAAAGTTTCCCAAGGTGGCAGTGCAGCCCCTGGCTGATGTGTAGCAGTCGTCTATACCAGCCATCATCAGGAGCTTCTTGGGCAGAGGAGCAGAGACAATGCCAGTGCCTCTGGGGGCAGGGATGAGACGCACCAGCACAGAGCCACAGCGGCCTGTCACCTTGCACGGAACAGTGTGGGGCTGGCCAATCTTGTTTCCCCACTAATCTTTCCGCACAGGGACGATGGAGAGCTTGGCCAAGATGATGGCCCCTGGAATGGCAGTGGTGACCTCCTTGGAGCATTTAACACCAACTTAACCATTTAACACCAACGTAACCATTTAACACCAACGTAACCATTTAAGACCAACGTAACCATTGTAGTCCCCAATAGCGACAAATGCCTTGAACCTGGTCCTCTGGCCAGCCCGAGTCTGCTTCTACACTGGCATGATTTTCAGAACCTCATCCTTTAGGGATGTGCCCAGGAAAAAGTCAATGATCTCAGACTCCTTAATGGGCAGGGAGAACAGGTAGATCTCCTCCTGGGACTTGATCTTCATGTCCTTAACCAGGCGGCCCAGCTTGGTGACAGAGATCCACTCCTTGTCTTCAGCTTACCCTCCACGAGCCCTGTGGCGTCAACCACGGCTCCTGCCCCTAAGACTGTTCCTCCAGGAAGCGCGAGGCCCCCTGGGTCCTCTGGGCCTGAAGAAGAAATAGAGCCCTTCCTCAAATTCTTGATTTAAAAAAAAAAAAAATCTCATTCTGGTGTCAGACTGTCCTGAAACTTACTGTGTACACTGAACTCAGAGATCTCAGAGTTGAACACAAACTCAGAGAGATCTGCCTGTCTCTGCCTCCCAAGAAGTGGGTTAAAGGGTGACCCTTCATACCCAGCTTGAACTAACTCACTATGTAGTTTATCTTGTCCTCAAACTCTGAGCAATCCTCCTGCCTGAGCCTCCAAGGTGCTGGGATTAAGGGGCATGCACCACCGCGATAGGCTTTGTTCATTAAGGAACTTCTAGTTCTTTATACAGTCAAGCAGGAGTCTGTTTCCACCTGCCTCAGGCAGAAAACCGAGGGAACATACTGAGGCAAGGCCTGGATAGGTCATGATAAACTAATAGTAAGCTTCAGATGTAAGCTATCATGCCCAGCCTCCTCCCCTTTTTGTTGCTTGAGTAGAAGGGATGTGAAGGAAATCAGTTTATGGAGTCGGTGATGGGTGTGGCCTCCTGTGAGCTGAGAAAGAAAAGGGCTGGAAGGGAGCCCGGGACGTAGAGCTGGGCATAGAAGGGAGCCCGGGACGTAGAGCTGGGCATAGAAGGGAGCCCGGGACGTAGAGCTGGGCATAGAAGGGAGCCCGGGACGTAGAGCTGGGCATAGAAGGGAGCCCGGGACGTAGAGCTGGGCATAGAAGGGAGCAGGGGACGTAGAGCTGGGCATAGAAGGGAGCACGGGACGTAGAGCTGGGCATAGAAGGGAGCACGGGACGTAGAGCTGGGCATAGAAGGGAGCCCGGGACGTAGAGCTGGGCATAGAAGGGAGCCCGGGACGTAGAGCTGGGCATAGAAGGGAGCACGGGACGTAGAGCTGGGCATAGAAGGGAGCACGGGACGTAGAGCTGGGCATAGAAGGGAGCACGGGACGTAGAGCTGGGCATAGAAGGGAGCCCGGGACGTAGAGCTGGGCATAGAAGGGAGCCCGGGACGTAGAGCTGGGCATAGAAGGGAGCCCGGGACGTAGAGCTGGGCATAGAAGGGAGCCCGGGACGTAGAGCTGGGCATAGAAGGGAGCAGGGGACGTAGAGCTGGGCATAGAAGGGAGCACGGGACGTAGAGCTGGGCATAGAAGGGAGCACGGGACGTAGAGCTGGGCATAGAAGGGAGCACGGGACGTAGAGCTGGGCATAGAAGGGAGCACGGGACACAGAGCTGGGCATAGGAGGGAGCCCGGGACGTAGAGCTGGGCATAGGAGGGAGCCCGGGACGTAGAGCTGGGCATAGGAGGGAGCCCGGGACGTAGAGCTGGGCATAGGAGGGAGCCCGGGACGTAGAGCTGGGCATAGGAGGGAGCCCGGGACGTAGAGCTGGGCATAGGAGGGAGCCCGGGACGTAGAGCTGGGCATAGGAGGGAGCCCGGGACGTAGAGCTGGGCATAGGAGGGAGCCCGGGACGTAGAGCTGGGCATAGGAGGGAGCCCGGGACGTAGAGCTGGGCATGGGAGGGAGCCCGGGACGTAGAGCTGGGCATGGGAGGGAGCCCGGGACGTAGAGCTGGGCATGGAAGACGTAGAGCGGGGCATAGAAGGTTTTGGGATCAAGGTTTTGGGGGTCCTTGAGGGATTGCTCTGAGCTAGGCCACCAGAGTCTTTCTGCATTGGCCACAGACCAGCTTGCTGTTATTGGCAACATAGTCTCTTCTTTTCTTCTTTTCTTTTGCTTTCTTTTCTTTTCTTTTTTTGAGACAGAGTCTAGATATGTGGCCCGGGCTGACTTTCACCTGGCAATCCTGACTCAGCCTCCTGAGTGCTGGGAACACAAGCATGTGCCACCACCCGCAGCTTTCAGCCTGTTTTTTCGAGGCATCTCATGGGATAGTCCTCCTATACCTTCAAATGCTAAGGTGCCTGAGTCCTCTCCCTGTTGCTTAGTCATCTAGACTCTATGTGTGAGGACTGTGTCTCTCCTGGAGGGTGACAGCCATGGGACAAAAATATAGAGGAAAGGCCTGGAAATGAAATGCGCAAAGCGAGGGGTGTGGTGCTCAATTTCTTTCTATCCTCTGCCTCCACTCCAGGTGCTGAAGCAAAATTACTGCTCACTACCCCCACATCTATCTGGTCCTGAGCCGTTTCTAAAAGCTTCTTTAAATTAACAAAACAAAACAAAAAACAAACAAAAACCTTTATGTTGTGTGTATTGGTCTTCAGCCTGCATGCCTATCTGTGTACCACATGGAAATACCCCTGTTCACAGAGGCCAGAAGAGGGCATCAAATCCACTGGGACTGGAGTTATGGATAGTTGTGAGCTGCCATGTGGGTGCCGGGCATCACACCTATGTCCTCTGTCAGAGGACTCTCACTGCTGAGCCACCGCCCCAGCTCCTCTCAAGCTCTGTAAGACAAACAGGGAGAAAGGGCAGGAAAGCGTGTACTCCTGAATGAGGGGCTCGTTATTCTGAGACACCAGGCCCTCCTCCGTGGAACTAGCTCAGTGTCGGAGGGGAGGGGTTAGGATATCATTTTCCTCTAGTGGAATTAGTACAGACTTTCATTCTAGTGGCACAGGCCCTAGGGAGCTCAGGACTTCTGAGAGATGTGCTGAACATGAGACTCCAGGGTTTTGTGGGAATACCTTGACTCACTCACCGAGCAAACGCCTATTTATTGAGTAGTTGCAGTGAACCACACATTGTGCTAGATGCAGAGGATATAAGAACAAATGGCTCTGTTCCTGGGTGATTATCTCACATTTTTATGGAAGAAAGCCACCTAAGAGCCATCTGAAAAAAATAACCCTAAGATGGATGGCTCCCTTCACTGCTCGCAGTGGGTTCTCGGGGACGATGAACCTTGGTCTCTCAGTTTCTTTATCTATTTCGAACATACTCAAGTGGTCACTCTGATGTTTGGCTCTGCCCAGGGGCATTCTAGAAAGAGGACTGCTGGGAACACAGACCCAACCTCAGTTGTAGGGTGGGGAAGGGCAGTCCTTTTGGAAGGGGAAACTTAGGGGGTGTCTTCCTTGGCATTCCAACCTCTGACACTTCTCAGCTCTGGGTTTCTTCTCTAGCAATTTGCCCCATACCGATAGCTTAGTCTTTGCGACAATGTTCTGGAATAGCCATAATGATATCAGGGCTGACCTTTCATAATGTCACTCTTGTCTAAAACAAAATTTGTCACTGCCTGTATATGTGCTGTTACAGTAGTCTCTCCTGATCCAAGGTTTGCTGTTCCTCAAGCAGCCAGTGTTCCTACTAGTCTCTTGAGGACAGGGGACTGTAGGGCCTTTTGTAGTGACCAGCGGCTTGGAGATGATGACCTCCTGGAGGCCCTTTGGTCAGGGACTCCAGAGTGTGAAACAAGGCTGCTCAAGCCCCGCCCATGCATGCTAGTGATATGCTGAGTTGGCCTGGAATAAGTGCTCACTAGGAAACTTCCCTGCATTGCCCAGTGAAAGAGTAGGAAACATGGCTCTCAACTAAAACCCAGGGGACCTGAGGACGAGTACACAGAACATCAGAAACAGGAACCTTGTAAAGTTGCCAAGGACCCTCTTGGCCCAGGGTCCCAGAGGCTAGGGTCCATTGAAGGTTTGGGCCACTGAGTCACCTGGTGCAGTTTCAAGACCTCACCTCCCTTAAGCCAGGGGTGTCTCAAGCTTGGGGGGGGGGGAGGGACACATCGCGTACGTGTAAGCGCTCACTCAGCGGTGCTCTCCAACGCGCAGCGGATCCACCCTTCCCCGCCCTTCTGCAGCTACTTTCTAGAATCCAACAGACAGGAAGCCTGGGCTTTTGAGGCTGAGGGAGCCCTGGGCAGGGCATTCCCCAGTCCTTCCAGCTGTGCATGTGGCTTGCACTGCTTGGGATCAGAAAGCCTAGGCCTGACTGCTTCATCAAGGATGTCGAATTGATCCTTCCCCTCCTTTCTTCATTTAGCAGCAGTAAGGTAAGCTGCCTGGATAGGGGTGAGTTCCCAACTCCACTGTTTAACTAAGTGCTGCACTAGGGGAAGCTGAAAGGGCACCCACAGTATAGGATGGTCCCAGGAGGGTTCCCTCAGGTGACTTTCAGCTAGGTGGTGAAGGGTGAAGAGGGACGTTGATAGAAACTTTTTTGACAGGGCTTCGATGTAGTTATGGGAAGAGCCGAAAGTTTGTTGAAATTCTATTTTTCTGGCTTGAGTTCCAATACTATTGGTAGTTTATGGATGGTGGTGTATGTTGGAAGGCCAGAGGTAATGACAAAGGAGGGGAGTGAGGCCCCCCGGAAGGAAGATTCCCCAAACCAGACTGTGTAGTTGAAGCCAACAACCTTGACCTTGATTTTTTTTTCCCACTCCTCCTTAAAGACTGTTGGGATTGCAGGCATTTGCTGATGGAGAATGCATCTAGAGCCTTGTGAATGCCTAGCCAACTGCAATTTGCAGCTGTTTTGGTGGTTAGAGGCACTGGCTACCATGCCTAACTCATTATCAATTTAAAAGATGGGGTACTGTGTCAGAGAGACATGGGCTGTCCCTAGGGTTTAAGTGGCAGTGCTAGGAGATAAGCCAAGTGCTGCCTCTGGCCCTTGGCTATGTTAGGTGCAAAGCAGGCTGGAGTTCCTAGATGTGCCTGTACTCCAATAGCTGGGTATTATACCTCAGGCCAAGAAACTGCAAAGTTTCACCCACCGGGCAGAGGGGTAGGTTTAAAGCAGCCTTATAGCTACAGTGGACCTTTTACTAATGCCACTTCTTGTAGCTACAAAGAAAACCCATGTCAGTCTTTGGTCTTTGCAATCCTGCCCAAAACATTTTCAGCTGAGTTGGTGGCTTTCTGGCCCGTTAAGAGCTCTTGGGCCATTCAATGAACAGTCTCCTCTGTTGACCATCTTTCCCCTTCTCTTTTCCATTGTTATTTGACGTGCAAGTGGCTGTCCCATAGCAACTGGACACTGAAAACTAAGTGGCTTGGTTGTTACCTCACTCTCTGCTTTAAACAGCTCTCTACACCCAACTGTCGGAAGGAAGCAGTGAGTGGTAACAAGTTTGATGTGCTTGTAGGTCCTACCTTATCACACCAGGCAGCCTTGCACTGGCTTTTTACCATCTCTGTAAAGGACGACTGTAGTTCTTTGCTGCTTAGCCAACCCATGTAATGAAGTATGACACAGCTTCAGCATTGTGGGGAGCCTCATAGGTCTTACATGTGTAGAGCAGGATTGCAGGAAGTCAGCTAGACTCAGTCCCTGGATTCCTGCTCCACACATGGTGGGCAAAAGAACTGTGCCTGGGTCATGAGAAAGCTCTTAGGGCCAGGTTCTCACTAAGGTCAGGCAGCACATTAGGCATATATACTTGCTCAGTTAAATCATACTGGAACTCACGCTGGGTCAGGGAACTACCATCATGAGGATCTTGATTAAAGGTTGAAGACAGCCAGTTTTAGTCTGGAGATTAAGAACCTAAAGTGGGGTCAGGCAAAGGAGAAGTTCTTGGGGACTTTTTAAGGGTGCCACTCAAGATGCAAGCTTTGGACCAAATCTGATCCCTTGTTAAAATGCCATCGAGTTTATTTACAAATATATTTACAGATTGAGTGACAAGTCTTTACAGAAAAATAACAAAAGCAGACTTTCTTTGTCCCTGTCAGAAACAGACAGACAACAGATGTACAGACAGCATGAGCTAGGCATACGGACACTGACTTTTACTTCCCAGAACTGAAGAAGGGTAGAAAACAGCCTTGGGTGCTATGCCCTTCAACACTGAAGTGACGCTGGGGTGATGGAGGGGCCGCTGAGGGCATTCACCAGCAGAACTGTGACCCACCAGGAACCCAGCTGGTGGGGCAAAGCTAACGTCCCATGACTGGCTGAGATCTTGGCTCAGAGGTCCTACCTCAGCTGAGGTTGCAGGTAGATGCTGACTGTTGACTGGAATCAGCAGAGGCAGGCCAGTTGCCAGGTTAACTTTCAATCTTCTTTGGTGGGCTTTTCTCCCTGCCCCGAGCTTTGGCATCTCAGGATGAGGGTGTCAGCAGATGCAGATGGGGAGTGGCAAAGGGGCTACAGTGTGTGGTATTTTTAATAAAAATTTTATTACATAGCCATAATGTCATTGACACTTGTCCAAATCCAAATAATATTAGATACAGACCTACATGTGGGTCAGGATGACCCCACAGATTATATGGATTCTATGATTTTATGCTTTTTAAACAAGAAGGAAAAAAGTCCAAGTCTGACATGATAGGAGAGGTCCCAGCAGCTCCAGGACTCTGCTAGAGTGTGGTGGCGTTCAGCCTGTGATTCCCCTTTTACAAAACAGTCTACAAAGAGACTCTGGTCAGTGGACTCTTCAAGTCTGTACAGTTGTAGCGAGTCCATCACCCCTCCTCTGCCCAACTCTGTGCCACGGCTACAACACAGCCGGGGCACAGGCCGCATTTCCCAGTTCTACAGTCACAATACTTCTTTAAAACCATCCGTTGCTGCTTTTTAAAAAAAATGTAAACTAAGGTAAAGCAACACGGAGGCTTTACTCAATCAGAAGAGCTATATGTCCACCTTTGTTTAAATACTACTTAATTCCATGATTTCCCATCATCTATTCCTTATACAAAAGTCAGTGAAGTACGGAGCAGACAGAGCTCGATTCCTCTCACTGTGGAGATCGCTGGCTCTCGGCTGCTTCTTTAGCTCACTGCCTGCTGGATAGCATCAGCTGTACTTTGTTTGAAAAAATTCGCTAAATGCCACTTTTATTTACAGTTGGAGCTTTACACCTGAGAATGATTATCAAGCAGTCAGCTTATTTCTTTTCAAACATCTCACAACAACACACACACCTCTTTGCTGGCTTCACCCTAGCTGCACAGTATATATATGCTCACCACATATATATGAGCACAGGCAGACACACACGGGCACACACACACATCACTGCACATGCTGGTAACATTTGCAACCTACATCTTTTTGTTTGCTCTCCACATTCATGTTGAATTATTTCTTAAAAAACAGAACAAAATGTTATTCTTGCAAAACATCAGTCACTAGGAAGAGATAGGAGCAGTGGGTGGGGACAAGATGTGCTACGTTCAGTCAAGAAGCTACCGCTGTGCCTGTGCAATGAGCGAGACTCTTTGGCTGCCCTCCCTGGGCCCTGCCATGAGCTTCCTGCCCACGTGCCAGGACACAGCCTATGGGGCAGAGGGGGTTTCCTGTGGGGTGGGGCAGCGCTAGGGTAGAGGAGGGAAGTCACACAGCTACAGCAGTCAGGCCTGTTTAGTAAGAAGAATCACATTTAATCAGTTTCTTTCTTGCAGTTTCAGATGCTCAAGTACAGCTCAAAAAAATCTGAAACAGCTATAGACCCATGACAGACTGATACAAAGAGTACTGCATTTTAAAAAATGATAAAAAATACACACACACACATACACACACACACACATACACACACACACTCACACACACTCAAATTAGGCCCCCTCCCTCCCCATAAATGTACATTTTTTGGAAACTAAACTGGTTTTGAAAATCCCTCTTCCATGGATACAGGAAGAAGAGACGGATGAGAGGGAAGAGGATGGGTGGCAGCTGCCCAGTCCCACCCACTCTCTGCAAGGGTTAGGTGCCAAATGTCCGATGGTCGGGCCCAAGGCAGCCTGCAGAGGACACTGGCGTGCTGCCGGTACTGCCACGAGGGGCTCTAGCAAGAGCCCCAGCTCGATGGTAATACTGAGTGTGCAGAGTGGCCAAACTGTGCTAATTACAAACCAGAGCAGGTGGGGAGGGCAAACACAAACCTAAAGACATGAAAGAAGCCCCAACCAACCCAGATCCACCTTGGGTGGGGCCTGGGGTTTCTGGGAGATGGTACAGACAAGAAAGGTCTATACAGCAAATGGTTTATATTACAGTGACTGGCAGTTTAGAGTCTCTTCCCAGTTCCACTGCTGCTCCAGCCCAAAGAGGGCAAATCAGAGGAAAGAGGAAAGGCAGGACGATGACGGGGCATGCAGGGTTGGAAGCAGCAGGCTGGAAGTGCTCAAATAAGCCCCCGTCGTTTTTTGTAGTCTTCTAAGTTCAGAGATCTCCTTGGAGCTCCGTCCTTGGCTGGTGGGGCTTTGGAGGTGATGGCCAAAGCTTTTGACTCTGGGAATGAACAAATTGGCAAACTAAGAACCTGTACAGATTTTCTGAATCTGGCTTCATTTCTTCAGGAAGCCGTATTGACTGGAGCCTGCTCTTTTTAAGACTGACCTGTGGCCTATTTGATCTTGGCTCTATGGATCACAGTGAAGCAGGGACCCCTCCCCTCCAACCAAGACTCCAAGCTGAGAGATTCACAGCTTGTGAGCCTTAGGGCCCCTCCCTCTGAGCCCCAACACGCGCGCACACACACACACACATACCTGAGCTTGGAACCTGTAAGTCAATCTTCACATCAAAGTCATGTACTTTGAACAAGTCTTCTGAGAGGTCACTGGCTGATTTAGAATTCAAATCTTTATCCTTTCCTTGACCCTGCAATGGGACAAAAAAAAACAAAACATAAGACATAAATGCAAGGGGCTGGAGGATGACTCAGTAGTTAAGAGCACTTTCAGAGGACCTGAATTCAGTTCCTAGCATCCACATGATGGTTCACAACCATTCATAATTCCAGTTCCAGGGATCAGAAACCTTCTTCAGACTTCCCAGGACATCAAGTACATCATGTGGTGAATTACATAAATGCAGTCAAAACATTATTACACATAACATAAATAAAATGCAAATATTCTTCAAGAAACAGTAGCCACTAATGGTCAAAGGTTTCACTAAAGATCATGTGACTTTCATAATGAGCCCCTGCCTTTTTTGATGTACACACATGTGTGCAACATACATGCGGAGGTCACACAATGACCTTGGGTGTGAGCCTCAGAGAAGCTACTTATTTCCTTTCAGACAGGATGTCTCATTGGCCTTGAGCTCACCAAGAGGCTAGGCTAGCTGCCCAGGAGTCGTTTGCCTCTTCAGCACTGTAATCACAGACGGAGGTCACATGCTAGCCATTAATTTTCAAGATAGGGTTTCTAGGTGTGGCTGGCTGTCATAGAGCCTCTGTAGAGAGGTGCCTGCCTCTGCCCCCACCCCAATGCCGGGGCGCTGTGCCTGTTACTGCACCCAGCTAAGCTAGGCATTTTTACACAGGTTTTGGAGCTCAGACTCGTCTTCATCCCTAGCTGATGTTAGGGAAAATTTACTCACGGAGCCATCTCCCTAGCCTCCCACCTCCTTGATTGACACTTTCTAAAAACAAACACACAGACACATATTTTAGGTTTGTGGCTTTTTTTTTTTTTTTTTTTTTTTTGGTTTTTCAAGACAGGGTTTCTCTGTGTAGTGTGTAGCCTGTAGACCAGGCTGGCCTCGAACTCAGAAATCTGCCTACCTCTGCCTCCCAAATGCTGGGATTAAAGGCCTGCGCCACCACCGCCCAGCTCATATTTTAGTTTTTAATTAAAATAAAAACCTGTGTGGTCCTTGTGGGTGAGACTCAGTGCCCTGAGCTTGCCAGGCTCACCATCTCCAGCTAAGCTCTAACAATCTCCAACTCTAAGGCCCTTTTCAGAGACCAGGAGAGGCCATGGATAAAGAAGCCTTCTTTCCTGGAGCCTTTGTAGGCTTCAGGGCAAACAGGAAAAGGAAAACCCGTCTAGGGCATGAGCTGTGAGATTGGGTTTAAGATGACGCCCCTTCTGAGCTGAGATTTTGAGGCACTCATGGATCAGTGCAGGAAACATCTGAGCTTTTCAACACTAGGCTTCACCCACTGCTGAGTGAGGCACTATGGGCACGAGCCACATCCCAACTTCCCAGTTCCAGGTTGTGCTGGGCACGCTGCGGTAGGCCAGCACTCTACTGAGCCACACTCCCAGGATTTTATGTAACTCAGGCTAGCCTCCAAACTTGAACTTTTAATAATTGTTTCATCATATCTGGAGTACTGAGGCAGCACAAGCAGGGGGTCTCTGCAAGTCCAAGCCCAGCCAAGGGCACATAGGAAGACTGTTCAGGAGATAGCAAAACAAAACAAAGAAACAAAAACCAACACGAGCCTCTTCCAGATTACCATTTTTTTGTTGTTGCTTTTGTTTTTGTTGGATTTGGTTTTTTCAAGACAGAGTTTCTCTGTATAGTCCTGGCTGTCCTGGAACTCACTCTGTAGACCAGGCTGGCCTCAAACTCAGAAATCTGCCTGCCTCTGCCTCCGAGAGTGCTGGGATTACAGGCGTGCACCACCACCACCTGGCTCGGATTACCATTTTTGCTTTTGCTGTTACAACTGTCTCATCCTTACCTGTTAATGGTTCATAGGTCACACAGTTTTCTATATGACAAAACATGCTGCAGAAGTCCAGACAGCAGTGAACTGAACACACAGTCAAGGTCTCATTAAGAAGTAGTTTAGGATCAATCACAATTTAGTACCAGCGATTACACTCTTAAGTAACTTAAATAAACTTTAATAATGACTTAAATAAATGAAAAAAGGACTAGGAGCTCTTCCGGCACCCTGCTTGTACAAACCTTGGGCCTGTAAGGCAAGGTGGCCTGCTGAGGCCCTTGCCTACAGTCTAGCTTCAAAGCCTCAGCTATTATACTTGCCTTGCTCATCTCTTTGGGAGCATCTGGTAATACTCCGGAACCGTATTTTGCATTTAGCTGGGCCAAAATGGCAGCCTGAACAGCTGGGTCCCTGGACTGGAAGAGAGAATTCATGAATTAGTTTAAAGACTACTTGACATTCAGAGTCCCATGCCACATTCTTCCCCATTTCCTCCCACGAACATCATAAGTACAACAGGGCATTAATTAGCAGGTCCAGTCAGTAGAAGGGCACAATTAAAACCTTTAAAACATCCCAGCTAGGCCCCAATGCTAACTAACGTATACAGGCTGTGCACTCTCTAGTATTAAAGTCCAAAACCTTCAAAATCTAAAGGTACCATTATGATACCATGGGTAGAAAATTCCATATCTGATTTTATGTTCTGTCAAAGCCAGGTACTAAAGGCCCAAATAAAAGTCACCCTCAGCTATGCATCTCCTCTGTAGACCTGATTCTCATTCCCGAGATATCTCAATAGATATTGCAAATATTTCTAAGTCTAAAAATACCCAAGCTCTGGAAACCTTCTAGTCCCAGGCACTGAGGGTCAGGGATACTCATCCTATGCCAACAATCTATTGTACTGAAAATATACCCAGGTACAGAAGGTTAACTCCTAGGTTTTTACTACCTGTATGCCATATAGAAAGATAAAAAAGAACGAATCCAGACCCAAGCTTGAGGCAAGCAAATTCCAGCTAGAAAAACATCACTTTTAACTTCTCTACTAATTTCCTAATGGAATTCACTTTATGTCCTGGAATCTAGGTCCTCTTCAGGCACTCACATTGGAGACAATGGTGGGTTTGCACTGTCGCCTGGTGAAGGGGTCCATCTGCTGGTTTCTCATGTTGTGACTTTCAGCCTGAAACAGAAAGCATGCATTAGATCTCCTCCCTCTCTTCTCCTTCATCATAAGCTTACATATAAATAACATTTTGCAAGGAGCAAGGAAAAAAATTCAAAAGCTGACTGTCCTTTTCAGTGATAAAGCACTTGCCAAGCATGCATAAGACCTGGGTTCAGGGCAAGAACAAAAAACAACCTCCAAAGAATAGACTCTGGGGCAACAATCAACCCTCACCCCCTAAAAATAAGTAAAAGAACAGGAACCAAAACTCCCCTTAACAAAATAGATACAGGACTAACAATGGAACCTCTCCTAACAAAACAGATATAGGAATACCACCTTCCCCCAATAGCTAGAGGAGCAAGAACCCAAACCCCTCTATCAACATAGAGACAGAGCACAAGACCCACCTCCAAATAGATATTGGCACAACAATCAAACATCCCCTAACAGAATAGCTCCAAACACACCCCTGCACCCCAGTCAAACAGATACAGGTCCAACAATCATAAAAATGAAGGTAAGGCAAACAAGCCAGAAGACTATTACTTTGTATCACAGGTTACAAGCGCTGAGGCAGCTGTGAGGTGGAGTTCTGACTACATGCAATTCTAATCATTTAAAAGAGACATGGATAACATACAAAAAAGATTTTATTTTTAACTTAATCATTTTGTTATATGGGGAAGGTACAGGTCAAAGGGTAATTTTTTTGAGTTGGTTCACTCCTTCCACCTCTATAGGTTCTAGGGCTTGACTTCCAGGCACCAAGCTTGCATAGCAAACACTTTTATCTGCTAAAGCATCTCACTGGCCCTAATTTTTTTTTTTAAACAGGGCCTTATATAACCCAGACTGACTTTGAACAGCAATTCAGCTGAGGCTGGCCTTGAATTCCTGCTGCCATCTCCCGAGTTCGCCTTACAGGTGTGTGCCATCATGCTGGAACTCCTATCATTTTAACTAGAACTTTTTTAGAAATCCACGTGGAGTTTAAAACTCACCACCAGAGCCTTCTCAGACTCCACAATGTTCCACTCCCGATTCCGCTGGTTGATGTAGCTATAAGGTAAGAGGGTAAGTCAGTAGGCTGTGAGGGGGTGGGCAGGATGGAGTTTCTGCACGGGAGATCCACGGGGTCTGTGCAACATTCAGTGTATAAGGCTACAGGCTGGCCAAGAGCAGGGTCCTTACCAAGAAAGGATTAGTGACACACCTGATAGCAGATATGTTCTTGGTCCGCTGGCGGTCCAGGGCCTCTGCCCGTTCCTCTAGCTCATTTAGCTGGTCTTGGATTTGTTTGGCTTTGTCCTGATCTCCCAGGTCCTCAGCCATGGCCTACCCACAGAGACATGCCTTTTACTGACTCGATTAAAAACCTCATACAGCACAGGTAAGGCACTTCATGTGATAAACCAAGGAAAAGAAATGTGAAGAAATAGGGGGGAGCGGGGGGGGGGTTCTTTGTAAAGATAAGGCGTCTTTTTTCTTCCGTAGGAACACCTACCTTCCCATTAGTTACCTAGCTCAGGGCTCCAGATGGTAATGATGCAACATTAACCTTTAAGAATATAGGCCCACATAACTGAGCGCCCATAGCTATGTCATCCTATCCTGGTGGATGGAATGGAAAACCACCTGGGTTTTGTGGGGGGGGGGGGCGGTTTCGAGACAGGGTTTCTCTGTGTACCCTGGCTGTCCTGGAACTCACTCTGTAGACTAGGCTGGCCTTGAAATCAGAAACCCGCCTGCCTCTGCCTCCCAAGTGCTGGGATTAAAGGAGTATGCCACCACCGCCTGGCTGGAAAACCACCTGTTATAGTGGGGTTCATAATATAAACAAAACAAAGGCATAGAAAACCCAGAAAGACAGGTAAACAAAGGCATAGAAAACCCAGGAAGACAGGAAAACAAGGCTGATTGCATTTCCAGGAAGGAAAGCTGCCTGGGCTCTCTAGAAGACCCCGTTTTGCTTATCACATAGCCCAGGCTGCTCTCCCAGTCTTGCTATCACTCAGTATGCAGCAGGGGATGGACAGCTGAGTGTGACTTCACCATCTTTAATGAGACAGGCAAGGAGCTTGAGCATAAATCCTTACCTTTTCCTTTAGCAGCTGAGTCTTCTTCATAGCATAGTTTGGTGGAGCTTTTCTGAACCTTTCTTTCTCTTTTACAATCTGTACCAGAGAAGAGATACCAGCATGAGGCACTCCCAAACCATGTTTGCATACAGGCTACATGAGACCATTTTGGAGGTTAGCTGCAGGGTAAAGTTCCCCAGAGGGTGAGCAAATTCCTTCCAAGGGACACCATGCTGCTTCCAGGGTCATGGAGATTCTAGGACAGTCTGAAGGAACCTGGCCCCCAAGCAACAGCAGCACAATGACATGGAATTGTAAGGCTAGTAGTAAGAGAACAGAGATCCAAGAATTGTATCAGAATGTTTGGGAGAAAGAAAGTTCTAGAGGGACCAAGCACAGTGGAATACACATTCTGAGAGACCTGAGTCCATGTAGTCTCAGTGTAGATGACACAGTATGGGGAAAGGCTTGATAAAGTTATCAATAACAAGAGAACAATAATCCCTTTAATTTCTCAGATTGCAGAAAATGACAAGACAATCTGACCTTTTCCAAACTGGATCAAACTGAATGGCCAGCCTGAGATTCAGGCTTCTTACCTCCTCAATGTCCTGATCATTGAATTTATAATTGAGAGCTTCCTTAATAGATAATTCCTTTTTATTGATTTCATCTAGTGTGGGCAACTGCATGCCAGCAGAAAACATCTGGACCAAAATATAAGAAAAAACTATCAGTAAGGAATTTAGAGAAGAAAATGTTTTTTTTTTTTTCAGGTTTATTGAAAATATGGCATAACAGATTTTATTTTGTTTTTTTGTTGTTGTTTTCAGGTTTACTGAAAATATGACATAACAGAATTTTTTTGGTTTTTTTGTTTTTTTGGGTTTTTTTTGGTTTTCAGGTTTATTGAAAATATGGCGAGAAGAGAATGTTTACAAACAACTGCTTCACAGTCTAGCTGCTTACCGCTTCTTTCCACTTCATGAATTCACTTTCAGTGAATTCCTGGTTGGACACAAACTCTAGGCGGAACACTCGCTGGTCATTGCCATGCCTACATAAAAGAGAGACAGCATCTCCAAGAATGTGCATGTTGATTGTAATAAACTACGCAACCATACTAGACTGTGTCTGTCCGTCTTAATCCTGGCTACCTCTGAACTACCAAGGAGATGTTAAAACCGTAATGCTAAAGTACCAACTAGATCCACTAAGTCCAAATTTCTGGGAATAAGAACCAGACTCAAAACCAACCTCCCAGAGGTCGTTTCAATGGGCATCCACAATTGAGCTGACAGGGGCCTGGCGGGCGTCAGAAGTCTGTATAAACCCTCCAGAGCCCATCGATATCAGGAGTACACACTCTGCATAATCCCCAGAATGAACAGAAGAACAGTGTTTCTGCTGAGCAGTGCCTTGGCAAGGTTTGGTGACTCAGTAACCATACTCTTAAGAGATGTCTCTAGGGGGCTGGAGAGATGGCTCAGTGGTTCAGAGTACCGACTGCTCTTCCAGAGGGCCTGAGCTCCATTCCCAGCAACCACATGGTGGCTCACAACCATCTATAATAAGATCTGATCCCTTCTTCTGGGATGTCTAAAGACAGCTACAGTGTACTTAACATGTAATAAATAAGTCTTTAAAAAAAAAAAAAGAAAGAAAAGGGGTGTCTCTGGGGCTGGAGAGATGGCTCAGCAGTTAAGAGCACTGACTGCTCTTCTAAAGGTCCTAAGTTCAAATCCCAGCAACCACATGGTGGCTCACAACCATTTGTAATAAGATCTGATGACTTCTTCTGGTGTATCTGAAGACAGCTACAGCATACTCACATTAAATAAATAAATAAATAAATAAATAAATAAATAAATAAATAAATAAATAAATAAATCTTGAGAGGGAGAGAAAGAGGGACAGGGAGAGGGGGAGCAGAAGAGGGAGAAGGAGGGATGGGAGAGAGAAAGAGATGTCTCTGAACACTAGTCCAACAAGCTCTTTTGACTTCTTCCTTAGAAGTTGTTTGTTTGTTTGTTTGTTTTAAATAGCTACTGCCCACAAGTATCTACTGTATGTCCAGGGAGGACAAAAAATGGAGTTATAGGTAGTCATAACATACCATGTGGGTGCTGAAGATTGAACCCAAGGCCTCTAGAAAAGCAGTAAGTACTCAAAATCTGAGCCATCTCTCCAGCCCCTCAGCCTGGTCTTATTAAAACAAAAATATTAAGCTTATTTGTGTGTGTGTGTGTGTGTGTGTGTGTACAATTGCAAGTGCGTGTGAGGGAGGACAACTTGCATGGGTTCCGGGGACTGAACTTATGTCATCCCCAGTCTTGGGGACAAGTCCCTTTATCCTTGACCCATCTTGCCAGCCTCCAAACTCTTTTTAAACAAACCAGGGGGGATGTAGGATGAGGATTTGGGAGGGGACTACCTATTACTTGCTATCTGCTATGTGATCCTGGCAAACTCCTTTTATACCTCCTGATAAGAGTTCTTTAAAATTGTTAGGGATCAGGAGGATCTGTCATCTCCTTTCTCCTAATGTCAACAACAGTGACAGGCACAGAGTAGATATTCAGGAAACATGCTAAGTAAATGACATTTCCATTTCACTGATGAGGAAACAGTCTAGAAAGCCGATCATTCTTGCCAAAGGAGAAGCTCAGTTAAGAGAGCCAGGATCAAGAGGAAGCCAGCCTCCAGGTTGTCCTCACAGGAAATTCATGTTGGCTCTGGGATGAGGGTCTGAAGGACATGATTATTGTCCTTCTGAAAATCCTAACGCACTGTAGCCATGTCCCTTATGGGAGAGAGTAACTCCTTAGACCCAAGCTTTCCTCTATGTGCCTTATGAGGACTATACAAAGTGCTTACTGTTATGAACATTATATTGGAGGCAATGTCGGCCCAAGAAACAGTACCCTTCCAAAAAGGAAGCTAAAGCTGTCACAGAAAGACCCTTCAGACCTGGGCGTGGTGGCACAAACCAGCTATCCCAACCCTTGGAAGGCTGAGGCAGGATTATGAGTTTGTGGCCAGCTTGGGTTATATAAAAAGACCTTATCACAAAAAAGACAGGGGAGAGGGGAGAAGAAGATGAGAGAGGAAGGACACATCTCCTTAGGCAACTCTAGGTGGCCTGGAGTTCACCACACAGATCAGGCTGGCCTAGAACTTGCAGTGATCCTCCTGCTTCCGTCACCGGAGCGCTAACATCATAAGGGTGTGTGTGTGTGTCATCATGCCTGGCTCAGAAGCATCTTACCGTAGCTGTAGCCCTTTGTTTGTTCTGGTGCCACCTAGCTGGTAAACTTTGGCAGTTTCTACAACACCCGTGATCTCAGCCACCTAAGAGAAAGAATAGAGATACCAGTAAAAATCCTCTTACAGAGCTTTCCACGCCTTCTTCTGACTATTTACCCAAACAGAATAGCTATGAAAGAGGAGCCCCAGGGAGCCTATCTCATGGTTAGAATTCAGATGGATAGGGCTGTAAACCTCATGTTCAGGGAGAGCAAGGAGAAAAGGTGGTCAGTCTGGAGGAGCCATTATAGAAAAGCCAAAGGTCAGTGCCTTTGTTGTTGTTGTTGTTGTTGAGTGTTGACCATGCTAGGTTAAGTGAGTAATATTCCTAGCACTCCATCCTTAGGAAGGAAGAAACAAACACACACTACAACATTTACTTAAGTGCGTGTTCACATGCAAGCATACATGTGCCATAGCATGGAGGCCAGAAGACACCTCCTGAGACTCAGTTATCCTGTACTGTACTGGTTTCAGGGGTCAATTTATAAACCACACCATCTAACCCCCACGCCACCCCACTAAACTAAAATGTTCTTGCCAAGGCACACGTGACTGGAGCTCAAGGACAATTCTCTTTCTACCAGGTGGAATTTGGGGATTGAACTCAGGTAGGCAGTCCTAATGACAAACACACTCCCCATTTCTCTTTTCCAGTCCTTCCCTCCTTCCTTCTTTCCCTTCTTTCTAACTGAAACGGTTTTAATTGTGTTGGCCAGGCTGTTCTTGAACTCCAGGCTCAAGTGGTCCTTCTCGGTGGCTCTGTTTCCCAAACACCCAGACTTTAGGCTTCCACTTATAGACTAGACCTGCTCTTATTTAGGTTTTCTTAAGAAAGGACTGGGCCAGGAAGATGGCTCAAAAAGCAAAACAGCTAAGTGCAAAAGTCTACATGACAACCAAGTTGGAGATCTAGAGCCTACACAGTAACTCAGAGAAGAGCTGGGCTCGAAGCATTCGGGAGGCAGAGGCAGTAGATCTTTGAGACCAACTTGGTCTACAGAGTAAGTTCCAGGACAGCCAGGGCTACACAGAGAAACTGGGTCTCACCCGATTCCAGCTCCCCAAAGAAGCCAGATAGATGTAGTGGTGCACATACATAGTTCTAGAACTTGCATAGGAACACAAAAGCAGGGACAGAAGAATGACCTAGAAGCTAATAAACCAGCTAGTCTCCCAGAGTACACAGGGTGGCAGAAAAAAACAGACTACCTTGTCGGGTAGTGGTGGTGCACACCTTTAATCCCAGCACTGAGGAGGCAGAAGCCGGAGGATTTCTGAGTTCGAGGCCAGCCTAGTCTAAAGAGTGAGTTCCAGGACAACCACGGCTATACAGAGAAACCCTGTCTCGAAAAGACAAACAAACAAAAAGGAGAGAGACCACCTCAGAATAAAACAAAAAAGTATAGCTGCTTCCTAAGTTGCCCTCAGATCTCTATAGACATATGTATACCATGTCACTTACTACAGTAATTAAAAAAAAAAAAAAAAAAAGCAGACTGGCAAAATGGCTCAGTGGGCAAAGGGACTTGGTACTTGATGAAAGTCGAACAACCTCCCTGGAACTCACATAAAAGTGAAAGGAGAGAACCACCTCCAAGCATCCTCTGAATTTGACATGCATGCTGTGCATGTATAACTTTCCCCACATACACCTTAAACACAGTAATAAAAAATTATTTTAAGGTTTTAAAATTTGTGTGTGGGGGCTGGAGAGATGGCTCAGCAGTTAAGAGCATTGACTACTCTTCCAGAGGTCCTGAGTTCAATTCCCAGCAACCACATGGTGGCTCACAACCATCTGTAATGAGATCTAGTGCCCTCTTCTGGTGTGCAGGCATACATGCCAATAAAACATATATATATATAAAATAGATAAACCTTTAAAAATTGTCCAAGCCTCACAACCTTTGTGTGTACATGAGAGTGGGTATGCTTGCCTTGTCTGCGTTTACACAGAGGTCAGGTGTGCTCCATCATTGTCTACCTTATTTTTTGAGATGAGATCCGTCACGGAACTGGGAGACTGGTCAGTGAACTCCTGAGGTCTGCTTGTCTGTGACCCTCAGCACAGACGTTCTAAATGTGCACTACCACGCCGGGCTTTTACACAGGTGCTGGGGACCCACACTCAGATGTTACATGTGTGCACTGCCATGCCTGGCTTTTGCACTGGGACCCACACTCCAGTCCTCACGCTTGTGGGGAAGCACTTTACCCTCTGAGCTGTCTCCCCAGCCTGAGATCCAAGTTCTTGAGCAGAATTTCTTTTTTGTTTTTTAATGAGACACTGTTCTGAATGCAGTTCAGGTTGCTCATGAGCTGACTGTAGCCCAGACTGGCCTCAAACTCTGAGTATGTTCTGCCTCCTCCATCTCTTTCTGCATGTACCACGTGGATGTGCTGCATGTGTGGCACATTGGCCAGGGTCTAGTCACTCAAATCAGAAGAGCATGGGCGAGTGTCATGGCTACCAGCCCTCTCACAAGGACCAAACTCATCAAACCAGATTAACAGAAAACAAGCAAGCACAACCATTACCAGGGATCAGCATGGACATAATTCCTGCACTCAGGAGGCAGAGGCAGGCAGATGTCCTGAGTCTACAGAGAGTGTTCTAGGGCAGCCAGGGCTACACAGAGAGACCATCTCTTAGTGAGAAAGAAAAACAAAAAGTTCAAGTTCAGCGTGGAACTATCCTCGGAGGTCAGCGGTTTGCTCCCTTATGTACCTATTACCAGCCCCTTCTTCAAGGTATTTTTATTTGGCTTTTCAAGACAAGAGTTTCTCTGTGTAGCCGTGGCTGTCCTAGAACTCTCTATGCAGACGAGGCTGACCTCAAACTTAGAGATCTGCAGCCTTTGCCTCCCAAGTGCTTGGAGTAAGCCTATAGGGTCATAATAGCACTGTATGGCCTAAAATTTACTCTGTAGACTAGACTGGCTTGTGGCAATTCTCCTGCCTCTGTGTCTCAAGTGCTAGGATTATAGGTGTGTGCCACCATACCTGGTCTTTTCTATTCTTTTTTTTTTCTTCTTTTTTGAGGCAGGGTTTCTCTGTATATTCCTGGTTGTCCTAGAACTCACTCTGTAGACCAGGCTGGCCTCGAACTCTGCCTGCCTCTGCCACCCAAGTGCTGGGATTAAAGGCGTGCGCCACCACTGCCCGGCGTCTTTTCTATTCTTGAGACAGGGTTTCACTCTGTAGCCCAGGTGGCTTCAAACTCATACTAGCCTCCCAAGGACTGGAAGTACAGGCGTGGGCTACTTTTCCTAGTTATAAGGGAAGCTGATTAATTCAGTCAAATGGTAGCAGAATAACAGATTTGTTCAGCAGCTCCCACTCCCAGTAGACAATCATTATATTTAAAATATGGAAAATTGTCCAAGAGAAGAATACCAACCCGGTAAACCGGCTTGCTATTGTGGTTTCCAATGCCAATTCGTACAAAACATCCTGTGACAGTTTTAGCAAAGAAGGGCATATGACACCAGCGCTCTAGCTTATGCCGAGATAATCGAACTCGATTCAGTTCCTCAGGTAAGGAGACTGGCTGTGATTTTGGAGGGATTTCTTCTTTCCTGTGAAAAACAAAGAGCAATATTCACTGTAAAACCATCAGAGAGACGGGTATCAAATTCTCAATACTTACCCAAAGAGCATGTGATCTAAAGGATCGTAAGAGTCTAATCTAAATAGACTATATCTATATATAACGTCTACTCTATAGTGTACACTGCCCTGACTGATGCTCCATCCCAGAAAAGCAGCTGCAGACCAGTCTGAGGTGATATGCTGTCAGTTTATAGCTACTAGGCCAAGGGGAAATGGCCAGGGTACAGTCAGGAACCAGGGGCAAGAGAAACGAATATGCAGAATTAAAGGATACTAAATCAAGCCAAAAATGCAGTTCTTACACCTATATTAATAAGCTTCTCTTCCAAGAAACTCCCCTGTAACAGTTAATCTCAGTTGCCAACTTGACCCAGCTAAGAGGAGGAACTCAAAATTGGGGGGAGGAGAGAGGGGGAACTGTTTTAATCAGAATGGTCTGTGGGCATGTCTGTGGGGCATTTTCTTGCTGGTGATTGCTGTGGGAGGGCCCAAGCCACTGTGGACAGTACTATCCCTGGACAAGGAAGTGGTTCTGGATTATATGAGAAAGCTGGCTGGCTAAGAGCCAAACTGAGCAAGCCAATAAGCAGCATTTCCTGTTAGTGTCTGCTTCAAGTTCTTGCCTTGGCTTCCCTTAACGACAGAACTTTTAATCTGAAATAAACAATAAACTCTTTCACTCCACTTCTTCTGCCTGCTAGATGCAAATAGAGACAGCTTACTCTTCTTCTTCATCAGATGATGATGTTCGGGACGATCGGTCTGATTTCTCACTGGACTTGTCATCGTCTTCCTCCTCCTCATCATCAGAGTAGACCTCACTGGTTTTCAATGGCTGTTTTTTGGCGAGGAGCTCAGCTAGAACAAAAAAGGAAACATTTACCTATGTACTCTCCACAAACAAGAAATCAACTCATCTTTGATCTTTGGAAAGAACTGGAACATAGAAAAAGACCCAAGCAGACAATCTATCTAGATTGGTCTGTGATAACCTTAGCTATACTTAGGTAAAACACAGTTAAGCATTCAGGTACCAAGATCAGATCCCACAGACCAAAACAAACAAACAAACAAATAAAAATTTTAAAAATAGAAGGTTGCTACAAGGTAGGTAGAAATGGTTACCAACCAAATTAAAATTCCCCAACCCTCCTTCCACACATTGGGTACTGAACTCAGGGACTCTTACATGCTAGGCAAGTGTTCCACCAGTGAGCTATATATTCAGTCCCTGTTCTCTTTAAGAAAAGGTTTTGATTACTTCATTTATGTATGTGTGTGTATAGAGGTCAGAGAGTGACATGCAGGAATCAAGTCTCTCCTTCCATCATGTGGGATCTAGGAACTGCCTTTACCTGTTGAGCTATCTTGCTAGCTCCCTTGTGGGTCTTTACTGTACTTAAGATGCTTGACATTAAGCAGGAAAGAATGAAGAAAACTCATAATTCTCTCTTGTTTTTCTCTTTTTAAAAATCTATTATGTGCAGGTGCCCAAGGAGGACAAAAGGTGTCAGATCCCCTAGAGCTAGAGTTGCAGGTACTTAAGAATCTTCTGACACGTGTGCAACTGAAGTCATGTCTGATAGAAGGGCAGCAAGCACTCTTAACTCCTGACCCATCCCACCAGCATTGTTTGGCTTTTGACAGAGACTCACTATGTAGTGAGCCTAGATTAGCCCTGAACCCTGGGAATACCACTCAATTACCCATGCCACTTTGATTTCAGGAAAGTTGTGAAAAATTAGTCAAAAAGCATAGGACAAGGAGATATGAGCTAGAGAGATAGCTCAGTGATTAGAAGTTCCTACTGCTCTTGCAGAGGACCTGATTTAGTTCCAGCACCAACATAAGGTGGCTCACAACCACCTGTAACTCTTGGTCCAGAGAATCTGGTGCCTTCTTCTGGTATCTTCATATACTCACAGACCCACACAAAGACACATGCACATACATATAACTAACAATACATCTTTTTAAAAAGGAAAAAAGGCACTATCACTTTTGAGTGACAGGTAAGTTTTCAGGGGCCAGTTAGTAACCACTGCAGGCTTCTGGTCCAGCTCACTGTTGCACCTACACAGCTGCTGCAGCATGAAGGTGGTGCTCTCAGCCTGCAAGCACAAACGAGAGGCTTCATTCTACTGGGCTCTGCCTCTCAGTGATGAGACAGCCTTGTGATGCTGTTACTCCCCATAGCTGGCAATGAAATTTAAGTCACAAAAGACAGCTGTCTTCTAGTAGCTATAAAGAAAGAACAGAAGTAGACCTCGGTGTAGTGGTATCTGTCTGGAACCCCGGCATTTAGGAAGCTGAGCCAGAAGGAAGGTGAGTTTTAAGGTCACTGTGGGCAATTTAATAAGATTTTGTCTCAAAATAAGAAGGGTCAGGCTGGGGAGGCGGCTCAAAGGGTACTTGCCTCCAAGCCTTGACAACCTGAGTTTGATCCTCAGAATCCACATGGTAGAAGGAGAGAATCAAATCTCAAAAGATGTCTTCTGAATTCCACATATACAAAATATATGTGCCTCAAATATACAAACACAAAATAAATAAAATAAAGTTCTCATACACATATTTGTAGGAGAGTTCTTTCTCTAGTACTTAAAAAACCTAAGCAGCAGCAGCAGCAGCAGCAACAACAACAACAACAACAACAACAACAACAAAAAACACAAAAAGAAACACTAAACTCAAACCAGGAATAACCTCCAGAATACAAAACTTACACAGCTACAAGAAAGGAAGAAAAAAAAGCATGTATGCATGCATGCATGTATGTATGCATATTACCCATTGATGGTTGATGGGAAATAGCATGTGCGTCTGTTTTTATGCTTACAAAAGAAGAAGAAGAGGAGGAGGAGGAGGAGGAGGAGAAAGGAAGGAAGGAAGGAAGGAAGGAAGGAAGGAAGGAAGGAAGGAAGGAAGGAAGGAAGGAAGGAAGGAAGGAGAGAAAGAAAGAAAGAAAGAAAGAAAGAAAGAAAGAAAGAAAGAAAGAAAGAAAGAAAGAAAGAAAGAAAGAAAGAAAGAAAGAAAGAAAGAAAGAAAATATATAGAGAAACAGGGTCTGATATATTTTAGACTGGCTTTGAACTTGCTATTTGGCCAAGGATAACCTCCAACTTCTAATTCTATTGCTTCAACTACGCCAGACAAATGCTGGGATTAGAGGGGTGCCTTCATGCCTGGGACTGAACACAGAGCTTTGTGCATTGCTAGCAAAGCATCCTACTGACTGAGTGACACCCATCCCTGTAGTATAGATATGAAACATTTAAATGATGCCCACTATGGGAAGGGGGCAAGGCATCAAGTAGAAGAATATGGAAGTTGAACTTCCCCTTAATATACCTTGTGTGACATTACGAAATACATCTTCATTCCCTTTCCTGGCACACAACTCCTAAAATCCATGGAGTCTTCAAAGTGATAGTGTCTTTTAGTATGCTAATGAGTTGGCTGGTGGCTGCAAGCCCATAGGTAGCTTCAGGACAGGGGCTGGTCCCTGGAAAGACCAAGGCAGTATTAGAGAGCTGAGACTCAGATCTTCAAGGAGAAAGAGGCTGAAGGTTAAGCAGATTATCAATGGCCAATTGATTTGCTCAATCTTTCCTCTGTAATAAAGCCTCAAAACCAAAAACAAACAACAACAACAACAAAAAAAAAAAACCTTCCGTAGGATAGGATATGGAAATCTGAGTCCCTGAACCAGAGGAAGTTCTGAGAGGGTGGCCTGTCCAGAGGGGTTTCCTTGCAAATGTCCCACCCTATGAATCATTTCAGTTGTAATAGCTTATAATAAACTTGATAACCTAACCAGGGGTGGTGATACAAACCTGTAATCCCAGCACTGGGTAGAGACACAAGGATTACAAATTCAAGGTCAAATACAACTCCACAGAGTTCCAGGCCAGACTAAGCTATGTAAGACCTTGTCTCAAACAGAAACACAAACAAACCTAAGTATGCCTGACTCCTGTGCAATACTGTAGCAAATTAATTGAATTCAAAGGAGCTTCTGGTCCATACCTCAGAAGTACAGAAAGAAGAACCTGGACATTCATGGGAGGACTGAGCTCTCAATTTGTGGGTAGCGTGGGCTCAGTGGTTGAACTGAATTACGAGACACTTAGTTGGTGTCTGGTGTAGAATCAGTTGCTAGTTTGCCAGTAGAAGAAATTATCATACTAGAGATCATAGCAATTTGTGTTGATTGTCGTTTAGTTAAACATGTAAGAAACTGAGTTTGAGGACTGGAGAGATGGCCCAGTGGTTAAGAAAATTGGCTATTCTTGCAGAGGATCCTGGTTCAGTTCTCAGTACCCACAGAGTGAGTCACACCCATCTCTAAATATAGTTCCAAGGGACCTGATGCACCAGGTGCACAGAAATGCGTATACAGAAAACATACTCATGCATATAAAATAAATAAATCAGTTCATTTTTTTCTCCTTATCTATAGATGTTTATTAGAAAACATAAATTTAGAAGCATCAATTTTATAATTTATATGTTCATGAAACAAAGTAATAATGCAAAACAAAACATTCAATTGATGAATAATTATACAGAAACGAACTGTAATGAGTAACTTAAAATAGATTTGAGTGTGATATGATGTGTACTGGTTATCCCAGTGTATGTATGTGATCACATGCATAACCATCAGAGGTCAGAAGAAAATACTGGATCATAGAACTGGAATTACTTGTGGTTATAAGCCACTAAGTGGATGGTGAGAATCAAACACAGGTCCTCTAGAACAGCAGCAGGTGCTCTTAAGTGCTGAGTCAGCTCTCTTCCTCTTACAATTGATTGATTGATTGGATTTGGTTTTTTTGAGCCAGGGTTTCTCTGTATAGCCCTGGCTGTCCTGGAACTCACTCGGTAGACTAGGCTGGCCTAGAACTCAGAAATCCGCCTGCCTCTGCCTCCCAGAGTGCTGGGATTACAGGCGTGTGTCAGCACCGCCCGGCCAATTTTTATTTTTAGAGCCAGGAAGTGATGGAACATGCTTTTAATCCCAGCACTAGGGAGGCAGAGAAAGCAGATCTCTAAGTTGCAGCTGAATCTGGTCTACAGAATGAGTTCCAGAACAGCTAGAACAACAGAGAAACCTGTCTCACCAAAACAAAACAAAACTCAAAAAGAAAAAACAAACAAAAAAAAACCTAACAGAAAACAATGGGTGTAGAAAAAAATTGAAAATATAAAAAAGAAAAGATAAACTGACTTCCTTTTATGCCATTTATTAACATTAACTGCAGATGGATCAAAGACCCAATTAATTAAAGATGGAACAAAGATCTAAATTAAGAATTAAACTATGAAAAGAGAAAATCACTGGAGAATTATGACATTGGATGCGGCAAGGATTTCTTGGATATGACATCAAATGGTAAAAAAAGACATCAGCTGGTGTGGTAGTATATGCCTTTAATCTCAGCATCTGGGAGAAAGAGGTGGGTAGATTTCTGTGAGTTCTTTGCCAGCTTGGTATACAGTTTCAGGACAGTCAGGGCTACAAAGAAAAACCCAGGGAGGGAAGAAGGCAGGGAGGGAGGGAGGAAGAGAAAAGAGAGAGATCCAGGCATAAAAAGATTATACATACATGATTTCATGCATATGAAATATTTAGAAAGCAGATGAGTAGCTGCCTTAGGCTGAGAAATTGTGGGTTTCTTATGGGTAAGTGCATAAAAATTACTGGTTTACTGGACAAATCTGTAAATTCTATATAATAAAAGCTGTTTATATTGTAAATTTTTCATGAATAAACAGGATTTTTATAAGCTTTATTTCAATAAAAGTGCTACAAAAAATAAAGATGTAGCTAGGCCATTAGGGTGCCTGCCTGAACAGATAAGGCCCTGGGTTCAAGCCTTAGTGTCAAATAAAGCAGTTGAGGTGGGAAATGCCTGTAATCCTAGTAGAAAGAGGAAGTTCTGAAGTTTAGGGTCATTTTTTCATTCTTGGCTACATAGCAAGCTTGAGGCCAGCCTGGGAGATGCAGTCTCCAAAAAGAAAAACAAATGAGTATTAAAGGTATATAGTCTTCTCTCTCTCTCTCTCTCTCTCTCTCTCTCTCTCTCTCTCTCTCTCTCTCTCCCCCCTCCCTCCCTCCCTCTCTCCTTTAAATGAGATCTTGCTATGTTAATTAAAGTAGCTTCAAAAACCCAGGCTCAAGTCATTATCTTACCTCAGCTTCTCAAGTAGTTATAAAGAAAGATATGTTACCACCATGCCTAGTTTCTTTAATTTTTAAAAAAATTATATTTGATTTTATATGTATGGCTGTTTTACCTATATGTACATCTATGAATCATGTGCATGTGGGGCCAGAAGAACACATCAGATTCCCTGGAAGTGGAGATACAATGGTTGCATACAGTCATGTGGGCAATGGGAATTGAAGTCAGGGTCTCTGGAACAGCAGCCAGTATTCTTAACTGCCAGGCCATCTTCCCGGCCCTATACCTAGCTTCTTGATGTTATCCTTAAAACAAACAAACCAACCAAAAAACAAAAACAGAACCAAAATCCTAGCTCTGTACACTGAAAAGGCACAAAAACAGAATAGTAAGTTGAATAAATACTCTTCTGTGTAGACTGTAGTCTACTTTCTCAGCAGAAAGGACTGCTAAGAGAAATGAATAATATCAAATCTCAAAAGTAAGACAATAGCCAGGCAGTGGTGGCACTCGCCTGTAATCCTAGCACTTGGGAGGCAGACGCAGGCGGATTTCTGAGTTCAAGGCCAGCCTGGTCTACAGAGTGAGTTCCAGGACAGTCAGGGCTACACAGAGAAACCGGAGGTGGCAGCCAGGGTGGGGGGGGGGGGGGTGGTGGTGGTGGTGGTGGTATAAGAAAGCTATATAACCTGCAGGGGTGGGGAGTGCTCTAAGGATGTGACTGGCATCAGAGTCCACAGTTGGGATGTCTGAGACCCTAGGTTCCATTTCCAGAATCCGACCACTCCTAAAAGATTAGAAGTATAGGCTATGGTCAATGACAGAACACTTGATTGCCTAAAAATTATGAGGTCCCCAGTTCACTCCTGACTTGGGCAGGGAGAGAAAGGAAGGGGTGTTGTGCACGACTATCCTTAGAGCCATGTAAAGTTCCTTTTGGGGAATTCAGCTGCACCCTATATGGGCTTGCTGTGTACATCCATCCCCTCATGGAGGGGCAGAGAGGGTCACAAGGCCCTCACCAGATTATCTACCAGCTCCACAGTAATGCAATAAGATTTGTTCATTATATGTAAAGTACACTGTCTTCAGACACTCCAGAAGAGGGCGTCAGATCTTGTTACAAATGGTTGTGAGCCACCATGTGGTTGCTGGGATTTGAACTCAGGACCTTTGGAAGAGCAGTCTTAACCATTGAGTCATCTCTCCAACTCTGTATGCAACTTCTGTCTTAGTTGTATGAGGCTTTAGGGAGGGGCTAGAGTATGGGGTGGGGCACCAGAAGAGTAGGGCTGCTCCATCTATTCAGGGAAGCCCTCAACTCTGCTGGGTATGGCCTTTCAGGGAAGGAACACTCACATCGCTGTAAGTCACACCTTGCCCATTGGGATGACTATTCTTGTTTGTCAACTTGACTCTGTTTGGAATGAACTAAAACAGAAAAATGGCAGGACATACCTGTGAGAGCTCTCTTGCTTAATTTTATCATTTGAAGTGGGATGACTCATTTCTAATGTGGCTCTCTGAGATGTGACAATTCCCCTCTAATCCAGGCCATACCTTCTGATGGAAGCCTATAGAAAGGTGATGAAGAGTGACGCTCTCTTTTGCCTGCTTTCTTCCATCTTTAACTCTATTCCTTCACTGACATTAGAGCCTCCTCCTTTAGGATTCCAGCATACTCTGAAGAACAGCTGAGACATCCAGCTTTGTGGATTTAACAATTACTGGATTCTTGGACCTTCTGTACATAGGCAGCCATTGTTGGATAAGCTGTACCACAGACTGTGAGTCATCTAATAAATACCCTTTCTATACATATATATTCAGACTATAAGTTCTTTTATTCCTAGAGAATCCTGACTAATACAACCATGTTTGTAAGGTAATCCAATAAACTTATTAATTCTCCAGAGTAAAGTTTGGTGGGATCATGATGCTTCCTCAAAACCTTAGGAGGAGGAGGAGAAGGAGGAAAAGGAAGAGGAGGAGGAAAAGAAAGAGGAGGAAGAAAAGGAGGAGGAGGAAGAAAAGGAGGAGGAGGAGGAAAAGGAGGAGGAGGAAAAGAAGGAAGAGGAGGAGGAAAAGAAAGAGGAGGAGGAGGTTGCTTATGATCCTCCTGGGAAGAAATCTTAGCAACAAGGGAAAGGAGGGAAAGATTTGAGAAAGGAGTGTAGGGTCTTGTCAAGGGGCCATAACCAGTTGACTATTTAACTAGAAAAGATAACAGCTGTACCAGATTATAAGAAAACATGGATGACTCTCATAGATATTAAGAATAAATTCCCACACTGGTCCATGTACAGAGAGTAAGATTGCAGTACACCCAGCCTTAAATGGGATATTTTTATCACACCCTCCTTACAAGATTCAAGGACCTCTGCTGAAGAGGGAGCCAAACCCTGACTATATATTGGATCATGAGGAATTCAGTGCTTTTTAAAGAAATATTTATTTATGCGTATGTGTGTCTATGTGCATGTATGCACATGTATGTGGGTGGGTACATGCTGTGCTCATGTGCAGGGGCCAAGAGGGTGTTAGAGGCCTCACAACTGGAGTTTTAGGCATTTGTAAAATGTCCAGTTTCTTATATGGGTGTTGGGATCCAAACTATAGTTGCTCATTTTTGTACAGGATGCACTCTTAACTACGGAGGCATCTATGCAGCCTTGCACTAGAGAGCCGGCTCAGCAGCTAAGAGCAATTACTGCTCTCACAGAGGGCCTGGAGTTAGTTCCCAGGATCCACAGAGTTGCTTGCAACTGTCTGTATCTCCACTTTTAGGGGATCTGATGGCACAGTGAGTGATGAACTCACTGGTGAGTTCAAGGCCAGCATGGACTATGAGACACTGTTTTCAGATAAAAACAAACCCCCACGGGAGTCCTAGAGTTAGGAATACAGCTTAGTGGAGAGGGTTTGACTAACATGCACAAAGCCCTGGCTTTTATCTACAGTACCTACAAAAAGAAATAACACTTGGGCTCTTGTCTATACGAGATAGTGAATCATTATAGTTAAAACACAACATTGTTAATATTCGCTTTAGACAATCTGATGGAAAAGGACTACAGATTAACAAGAGAGGACAAGGGGTACGTAGCGCCTGGACAATGGGATCAAAGATGCCCCTTAGAGCACTGCCATATAGCATCTTCAAGTCTATAAAATACAGAGCTAACACAAGGGAAATAGACCAACATCATTTATTTCCCCACTCACCTGTTCTGTTCTTCCGTTTTTCCCGTTCTGCTTTTAGCTCCTCCATGGCTTGAGATTTCTTATCTAGTTTCTCATCCCGCTTGGAACGCCGTTCTTTATTGTGGGAAGTAACCTAAGAAAGTAGGGAGGGTATACTTTTTACTCTGTCCTGGTAAGATTATCTATACCAACAATCAACACTTTTGGTCCTTGTGAATTAGACTGTACAAACTTAAAAACCTAGCTAAGCTCATGTCTTTAGTTCCAGCACTCATAAGGGAGAGGCAGGTGAATTTCTTTGAGTTTGACTCCAACCTGGTCTAAGTATTGAATTCCAAGACAGTGAAGACAGAGATCTATACAGTAAGACATTGACCCAATAGAAAAAAAATATAGATTAATTAGTTATCAGAGTGAACTCTTCCTGGAAGAACATTCCATATTATGATCTAATATCTGCTCATATCTTCAGATACAGAGATGACTAACTTTTATAAATTTTTATAACTATATTTATACCAAGTCTAGAGTGATTCGCTTCTGAGTAAATGTAATTGAGCTGCTTACCTGAGATGCTCACTTTAGCCAGACTTGAGTGAACAAGTTCTAAGGAGTCCATCAGTGTAGCTGATGGGGAAATGGTGTCCAGAGACTAGTGAGCCCCCAGGGTGCAGATGCAGACTATATTATCTCACGCATCTGCGCTGTCTAGCCTACCAGACTATTACCACCCCCCTCTTGTACCACATGCTCCACACCGACAGCTGCACTCTGGGGATGGTCTCCTACCTGAGATTCTTGAATCTGTGTCAGCTTTTTCTTTTCTTGTTCTTCTTCCTGCTTTTTCTTTTTTTCTTTCTTTTCTTTCTTTTTGGCTGTTTTTAGTTTTTTCTTAATTTCAAATCTGGTTAAAAGATATTTGGTTTTTTAAAAAGCAATAAAATATATGTAAAGACTGGTTTCTATTGGCTAGAAGACAAGAAGTAAGAGTAGGGCTGCTCCATCTATTCAAGGAAGCCCTCAACTCTGCTGGGTATGGCCATTCAGGGAAGGAACACTCACATCGCTGTAAGTCACACCTTGCCCATTGGGATGACTATTCTTGTTTGTCAACTTGACTATGTTTGGAATGAACTAAAACAGAAAAATGGCAGGACATACCTGTGAAAGGAGTTAAACATTTTGCAATACAAGAGTCTCAGACACACACAAAAATAATTTTTTTGCTTCCTGAAAGAAATTCCAATGTCCAATAAGTATGCTAAAATTGTTGTCTGTGGGGCAAAGAGAGATGCTTAGTGATTTAGAGCACTGCTTGCTCATCCAGAGGACCCAGGTTTGATTACCAGTACCCATAAGGCAGCTCACAACAGTCTGTAGCTCCAGGAACCTGATCCTCTCTTCTGGCTTCTGTGAGCACCAAGCACATAGGTTGTACAAAACAGACAGGCAAAACACCTATACAATTAAACTTAACTAAAAAACCCAAAACAAAACAAAGTAAAAAACTGACCCCCCCCCAACCCCAACCTACTCAAAAGCATTAATTTGGAATGGACATGAGAAAAAAACATTCAAATCAGAGTCAAGGTCATCCTCAGCTATGTGAGTTTGAGGCCAGCTTGGGATACATGAGACTCTGTCTCAATAAAGAAAATAAATGTGGATCAAATGAAAACACAGCAGAATATGCCCAAATTAATTGAAAATAGGTACTCAGACATTTGAATATCAGCATTTATAGTATGCAGTGGTTTGAATATGGTTGGCCCATGGAAAGTGGCAATATTAGGAGGTGTGACCTGGAGGAAATGTAGCTTTGTTAGAGAAGGTATGTCACTATGGGGGTGGGCTTTGAGGCTTCTATGCTCAGGCTCTGCCCAGTGTGGCTGGATTAAGATCAGGATGTATAACTCTCGGCTCCTTCTCCAGCACTAAATCTCAATGCTGCCATGCTTCCCACCTTGATGGACTGAACCTCTGAAATTGTAAGCAAGCTTCAGCTAAATGTTAGCCTTTATAAGTGCTGCCTTGGGGCCAGGTGTGGTGGCACATGCCCGTAATCCCAGCATTTGGGAGGCAGAGGCAGAGGCAGGCAGGCAGGATTTCTGAGTTCGAGGCCAGCCTGGTCTACAGAGTGAGTTCCAAGGCAGCCAGGACCACACAGAGAAACCCTGTTTTTTTTTTTTTTTTTTTTAAAAAAAAAAAAAAAGAGCTGTGGTCATGATGTCTCTTCACAGCAATGGAATTCCTAACTAAGAGACAGTACACTATGCGTACTAGAAAAAAAGGACAGAACAACTTTAATGGCAATTGAACAAATTCACAAACAAACTGCAGCATATATGAATGGAATGCTACTCAGTTCAAACAGGGAATGAAGTGCCAATATATGCTACATGGACTAATTTTTAAATACCTGTGTCCTACTTGGAGGTTGGTGCTGAGGTATAAGGACTATTTGAGCTCAGCAGTACCAAGACAACACAGCAAAATTCTAGGGATTGGAGAAATGATTCCTCATGCTTAGGTGCACAGGCCTGGGTTGGATTGCCAGAACTCAACACAGTGGCTCACAGCCCTTTATAAGTCCAGCTCTGGGTGATATGATGCCCTCTTCTAGACTCTGCAGGCACCAGGCACTTAAATGGTACACAGACATACATGTACGTAATACACTCAGACAGAAAAACATTTTTAAATGATGATGATGACGATAATAATCTCAGCAATCAGGAGGCCGAAGCAAGGGACCTCTGAGAGTTCAAGGCCAGACTGGTCTACAGGGATTAGTTTCAGGACAACTACAGCAATGAGAGAAACCCCGTCTTGAAAATCTAAAAACCAAAACCAACCAAAACAAAAAACAAACAAACAAACAAACAAAAAAAACCCCAAAAAACAAAAGCAAACAAAAAAAGAAACCCCCAAAACCCAAAACTTTCCAAAACAGCACCAAAAGGTAAGGAGAATCCTCTAAGCGGCTACAATGTACTACCCCAGAGCTACGGAGTGCCAGAGCTCTCAGGAGCTTTGTCACCTCCTTCAACATTCTTCTAGCTGCTAAAAATGTCACCGAATATTACCTGCTTCTTAAAGGGGAAAAAACAGAGGCTCAGAGACTGAATACTTTCCTAGCATGAGAAAAGCTGCCTCAATTTGATCCCCAGTTCCTCCATTACCTTAAAAAGGTAAAACTCACTGTGTGAGGTGATACCCGCTTTTAGTCACAGTGCTCAGGAGAGAGACAAGAGTGTCTCTGTGAGTTTGAAGTCAGCCTGGTCTACATAGCATGTTCCAGACCATTCAGAGTTACATGGTAAGCCCTGCCTCAAAAATAAAACAAACAAACAAAAAATTCTCAAAATTTGTGGTCCTGGACCTTTTTTTAAAAAGATTTATTTATTTATTTGTTTGTTTGTTTATTTAATGTATATGATACACTGTAGCTGTCTTCAGACACACCTTAAGATCCCATTACAGATGGTTGTGAGCCACCATGTTGTTGCTGGGAATTGAACTCAGGACCTTTAGAAGAGCAGTCAGTGAGTGCTCTTAACCACTGAGCCATCTCTCCAACCCAATCCTGGACTTTCATGTCAACTTCTTATGGTCTCCACAGTTCAGAAATCTAAACTTTAGAAGTCACATTTCTTCACCCACACCTCCAAGGCAGTATACCAAGTCGTGTTTCTTGCAATACATGTTATCTTGTAAGCATTCACACTCAAAATGAATACCTATCACTTTCTGCTGAATAAACGCAAAACATTCTTGTCTAGGATAACTTATCATACTTAATATGGTCTTCAGAAGGGACAAATGGGCTCCTGAAGCAACAGAATTAATAGCTAACGTGCTCTAATTTTCTTCTAAGATAACAGGTACACAGGAAAGGAAGCTAGTTCTGGGAACTCTGTTATTTTGACCTTTTTGGGAGAAGACAAAGAACTTTTGCCATTTAAAATAAATATGGCAAACCCTGAGGAACCTGAAACAGATTCTGATTAAACACTTCAGCATTTACAGCAGTGCTGATGACTGAATCTGGAGACTTGGGTAAATCATACAACCAATTTACTCTGAGCCACATTACCAGACCAACATTTCAGCCTTTTGTTTTATTTAAGGTTCATTCTAGAGCCCCAGTCTGGTTTCCTGAGTGCTGGGAACAGAGGCATGAGCCACCAAAGTTGGCCCACATTACTTTCATTAATTAGTAAAATGACATTGTAAATTCAAGGCCTGGAGAGATGGCTCCAGAGATTAAGAGAGCTGCTACACAGCCACGAAGTACGGAGTTCATATCCCAGCATCCACACAGCTAGCCAAGCAGTCCACACAGACCTGTGAGGGCAGCTCCAGGGGGCATGGAACTCGGACAATCACTGGAGCTTGCTGGTTTCTAGCTTAGCCAAGATCCTGCCTCAAATGAATAGGTAGAATACAAAGAGAAACCTGACACCCTATTATGACTTTTGTGTGCACATAGAGGCATGGAAACCTACATATATCGTACATAAAACAGGGGCACACACTGAATATAAAAGTCAAGACAAGATTATGACTTTCTCAATAATTTTTGTCTGGTAGAAGTGAAATAGTATACTTACTTTATTTTTTAATTAAATTAATTACACTAGGTGATGGTGGTACATGCTTTTTAATCCCAGTACTCAGGAGGCAGAGACCAGCCTGGTATACAAATTAAGTTTCAGGACAGCCAGAGTTACACAAAGAAACCCTGTCTTGAAAAAACAAAAGTAAATAAGTAAAAATTAATTATATTTTATTTACCTTTTGTTATATTTGCTTGTTTATTAGTAAGTAGCTCTGACTGTCCTGGAACTCACTATGTAGACCAGGCTGACCTTGAAATTCAGGGATCCATCTGCCTTTGCTTCCCAAGTGCTGGAACTAATGTCACGTGCCACTATGCCCAGGAAAAATTGTCTTAAAAATCAAAAAGGAAGACACAGATCAGTAGTGGAAATCTTATTTGGCATACTTGAGGCCCTGGGATCTATCACCAGAACCACAAACCAACAAAAAGTCTACTACTGAATAATGCACATTAGTACAGAGGCTTAAATATGACCCTAAGCTATTTAGTTTATATTATTACACCAACTCACATTTCCAGTTGTCCATTCCTATGAACAGATTCCCTTCAGCTTATTAAAGAACTGCATGTCAACCCAAAACACTGAAAGCTAAAAATGCATTTACTATACCCAACTTACAAAACATCATATAGCCTAGCCTGACTCAAGCACGCTCAAATATTTTTTGTAAAGATTTATTTATTTATTTATCTATTTATTTATTTATTTAGTGTATGTGAGTACACTGTTGCTCTCTTCAGACACACCAGAAGAGGGCATCGGATTCCATTACGGATGGTTGATGAGAATTGAACTTAGGGCCTTTGAAAGAGCAGTCAGTGCTCTTAGCCGCTGAAGCATCTCTCCAGCCCCACATGCTCAAATTTTTTGTTGTAATTTGGTAAAACCATTTTCACAAAGCATTGTTGGGACAATCATTTTATGAAGCATCATCTGTCTCAGTGTTTTGTAAACATGCTTTGCACCACTTTGACTAGTTTAATAAAGAACTCAATGGCCTATAGCAAAGCAGGAGAGGAGAGGCTAAATTTCCAAGCAGAGACAGGAACTGGGGTGGGGGGTGGGGGGGAGAGGGTTGCCAGCCAGACACAGGTACAGGGACTGAAGAAGAGTAACTAACAAGCCACACAGTGGGACAGGGCTGGAAGGCCTGGCTTCCTTAGAGGAGCTCCCTGAGGGTCTGCCAAGCTCAGGCCAAGCTCTCATAATGAATAAAAAGTGTCTGTGTAATTACTTGTCGGCCAGTGGGCCAAGACATCGTGTGAAATGAAATGTTTGGCATCTCATGTAATTTATCACAAATTGTAATAAATGAGAAAAATAATTATATGGGTAAAGCCTTATACTACTGTGAAGCTGGAGAAAAAACTTTTCTCCCAAAGATTTATTTATTATTATATGTAAGTACACTGTAGCTGTCTTCAGACACACCAGAAGACAAGTGTCAGATCTCATTACTGATGTTTGTGAGCCACCATGTGGTTGCTGGGATTTGAACTCAGGACCTTTGGAAGAGCAGTCAGTGCTCTTACCTGCTGAGCCATCTCTCCAGCCCTGGAGAAAATCTTAAACTGTGAGGAACAAGCTGAGTGCTCAGACAGGATGGTGAGACAACCTTACCTTCTTTTCAACACCTCCCTCTTCTCTATGCGGTTGAAGAGCTCCTGTTCCCTCTCCTTCTCCGTCATCTGCTCCAGCCGGGCCCTGTCTTCCTCATCTCCCATAAGATCCTCTCCATAGCCATCATGGAACTCTTCATCCTCTGACGAGGAGTCTGAGTCTGAACTAGAGGAGGAGCTGTTGCTGTCAGAGTCTGACACTTCACCTGCAACCAAAGACAACACAAGATCACACCATGACACAGGACATCGGCCACCCCTTGGCTAGCTCTCCCACAGGAAAGGCACACGGCCATTTCCACCCACTTGGGATGTCTCCTTGATCTGTCCTTGGTAAATGCAAACAGGTAGGGAAATTTAGGCTGGAAAAAACGACCACAATCTTTTCCTTTTTGGGACAGGTTTTTGCTATGGAGCACAAGACACCTTCAAGCTCATGGTCTTCCTGCTTCTGCCTCCTGAATTCTGGGTTTACAGACCTGTGATGCCTGCCACACTCATCTTTCAACTCAACTTGGTTACTCTGAAAAAGAAATTACAGACCTATAAAAACAACCTATAGACAGACAGACATAGACAGTCAGTCAGTCAAGTTTTGCTGAGTGGTGGTAGTGCACCCCAGGACTTCGGAGGTACAGGCAGGCAGATCCATGTGAGTTAGAGGCCAGCCTAATCCACAGAGTTAGTTCGAAAATAGCCAGGGTAACACAGAGAAAACTTGTCTCAAAAACCCAAAACCAAAGCAAAACCAAAAAAACTAAGAAATATAAAAGCCAACCCTCATTAAAGGTTATTGGAGAGAGATGTGAAGTTGTGTAGGCAGTATTAACAAATGATCTAAGTAAAGAGAGTATGAAAGTCATATTGAGACCGGGTTCTCTGTGTAGCCCTGGCTGTCCTGGAACTCTGTAGACCAGGCTAGCCTTGAACTCACAGATCCACCTGACTCTGCCACCACCCAGCTAGTCTTCTTAATTTTTAATTATCTAATGCTTTATTACATTTGCTTGTGTGTGTGTGTGTGTGTGTGAAAGAGAGAGAGAGAGAGAGAGAGAGAATGTGAATATGAATATACTTGTATCAGGCTCATGTGTGGTGGGCAAAGTCAGTGTTTTCCTAACTTTTGAGGCTCCAGGGATTAACCTCAAGCTCTCTTGGTGGCAAGTCTCTTGACCTACTGAGCCTCTAGCAAGCCCAGTTAATTTTGTTTTGAGTTGGAATCTCACTGTGTTTTCCAAGTTGGCCCCCAAATTCTGGGTTCATATGACCGCCTTAGCCCCAGGAGCAGCTACATGAGAGACTACAGAGGTGTGCCAAGCTTGGATTAGCCTCTGTCAATGCCATTACATTTTTGAATAATTAAAGCCTACTCTAATGTTGAATAGAATTCTGAGAGGTGGAAATGAACACAATGTGAAACTTACTCTGTATGATGGTGAAGACTGTCACCCTGACTAGATCTAGAATCACCTAGAAGACAAGCTTCTAGGTGTGCTGTGACAGGGTGTACTGATGAGGTTAACTGAGGCAGGAAACCAACTCTAAAAGTGAGTGGCAGAAAAAAAGCTATGCACCAGCACTCATCTCTCTCTGTTTCCCAGCCAACTACCTAGGCCCCTGCCACCATGCCTTGCCTGTTATGATGAGCTACACCCCGAACTATGAGCCAAAATAACCCTTTCTCCCTTATTTTATTACAGCAATGGTAAAAATTGACTAATAACCCCCATCTTACTATGTTGCCTTGGCTGTCCTGGACCTCTCTCTACACAGACCAGACTGCCCAACTTCTACCAACAAGTGTGGAGATCAAAAGTTTGTCCACCTTGCCTACCTCTGGAGTCTGTAGAATCCCCAGCTGCTAGAAAGCTGCGATGTGGATGCCCTATCTTAAACATCTCAGTCTTCATGCCACGAGTGAAAAAAACAGTGTTTTAAAATTTTTTATTCTATTTTTATTATTTTTAATTAGAAGTGTGTCTTTGTGTGGGGATGTGCATGGACACAGTGTCTTCAGAGCCTATGGTATCAAATCAAACCCTCTTGGCACTGGAGTCACAGGTGCTTGTGATTTACTGGGAAACTAACATTTTCTGTAAGAGTCTATTGTTCTCAACCACTGAGCCATCTCCCCACCACAGCCTGTATTATCTTTATAAATTAATAATTCTTCATTAGAATGGTTACAGACAACTGGAATATGAGTAGTGCAACTGAGAATCTAAATTTTATATGTAAATTTTATTTCATTTAAGTTTAAATAGCAACAGTTATCCCCTAATCTGGCTTAGTTAGTTGTTCTGTCAAGAAATAATTTAGGCTATGTATTTGGCAAGCATATTACAAAAGTTATTTATGTACTTTGCTGTCCCTACCTCCATGGTATTGTGGATCAAACTTGGGGCTTTGATAGACAAGTAGGCTGCCACCAGGCTACATACAACAGCTTTTGAAAAAGTCACCTTCATTTTTCCTTCTGCTCCTCCTCACTGTGCAGTCCTGGCTGGGGACCTATGCTAGGCTTTGGTGTTGCTGTATAATTTTTCCCTCTCCTCTGCCTTCCCTTTTAGTGTTACGCCAGATGTTATGTAACACCCATCTGTGGCTACTGGAACTGGTAATTTGGATCACCTAGTTAGATGCTATCCCCAGATTTCCCTATATAAAGGCTAGTGTGTACTAGGCAATGCTTTTAGACTACATAAATATCTTGTTCCCCACAAATTCAAACTCATCCAGTAGAATTTGATAATTTTGCATCCTTTTTTCCTTTTTTCAGACTCAGAAGTTTGAGACCAGAAGATCGCCACTTCAAGGCCAACCTGGACTACATAGAGAAGACAAGGCCAGTTTGACTTGAATAGTAACAACAAAAACAAAAAAGACAGTATACATTACTAATGGGTATTAAATCATCAGTTACACCAGAATGTTTGATTTAACTTGCACTCATAGTCAAGTGCTTAAAACCAGGTTAGGCCATTTTTTGGCCAAAAATTAAAAAAAAAAAAAAAAAAAAAAGTTTAGTATTCTAGTCCTTGAACAAGTTCAGTTGTCAAACCAAACTAGTATTGACAAAAACAGCAAAATTTCTGAATTATTTTCATGGAGGAATTTTTTCTATGGGACCTGGTATCTGTTTCAAAGATTTCCCTTGTCAGTCAGACCAAGAATTCCCCCCCCCCAAAAAGAGAAGAGAGCGCACTCAAGACTGAGAGGAGCCTAAGGCAGGAGCTCTAAGGTCACACTTGAGCAGCCTAGCCAACCCTTCTGTATTCAGACCCCCAGGCCCCTTCCTTTCCCTTCTCCCGCTCCTGCCCCGCGGGGCTGGGCGGGCTCACCTTCCTCAGGGGCTGAGCTCTCTGCTGAGCTGCCTCTGTCTGAGCTGCCCGAGGAGGCAGCTTTGCTGGCTGGCTTCTTCATGGCGCCTTTCTTCTCTACTTTCCTGGCTTTTCCTTTCTTCTTATTTTTATTGCTCCCAAATGTCCACTATAAGGAGGGGAAAAAGGAAAATTGAAATAGGACTAGGCACTTTAATGAAATGATACATGCTTAGAATACCAGTTCTTTTGAAGCTTGGGAGGCAGGAGGAGCAGAGTTTGAAGCTTGTCTAGAGCTACACAGTGAGACTGTGTTTTTAAAAACAAACACAAAACCAAGAGAATACAACATTTCCTATTTTCTGTGGTAGAGATGGCACCAAATGCCTAGGGCTGGCATGCTGGGTTCGAGCACATAGTCTCATGTCTCGTGTGGGTCTCAGGAGGACAGAGCTTCCTGCAGGGGAAAACAACAAAATCACAGGGAGAAAGGACAAGAGCCGCCCTCTGGCATGAAGAGCATTGGCAACTCCAAGGAAGCAGTAATTAATGTTAGACTGGTAAGTCTGAATATTGAAGCTTGTTTTAAAAAATTTTGGTCTGTGAGGCTGGAGAGACAGCTTAAAAGTTATGAAGCCATACTGTTCTCGCAGAGGACCTAATTCAGTCACACAGACAAGCACTAAGTCACACTGCTAGTTAGTACAGGACTAAATTTGGATCAAGAACTAACTCATAATACACTGTGCTCAAATGTCTCCTGCTCCCTGGTGTTTTCTTTACTTTTCTGTGTGTGGTGCACAGTACATGTGGACGTGGGAGCATTTGTATGCCTGTACATGTACAAGCTAAAGGTCAATGTCAAATATCAGTTTCTCTACTGATTTCGCTTGAGACAGGCCTCTATCACTGAGATGGGTGGAAGGGAGCTCTAGGAGCCTGTCTTCACTGCCCCCTAGCTGCAGCGCTGCAGACATGCACTTCCAGCTTTTATGTGGTTGCTAGGGCCCTGGACTCCTGTTTCCAGGCCAGCATGGCAAAGACTTTACTGCTGCAATGTCATACAGACTGGAGACTGGAGATGACTCAAAAGTTAACAGTTCTGGTTGCTCTTTCAGAGAATTGAGGTTTAGTTTCTAGCATACACATGGCAGATCACAGCCATGTGTTGAGCCCAATTTTAGGAAATCCACTGCAACCAAGTTTTGCACATGCAAGCGAAACAGCCATACATATTTTTTAAAAAAGTAAACTGGACTGTGCTGCAACAGTGTTTTATTACGTCACAAACATGAGGTTCTGGACTTCTGAACTAAGGAATCTGAAATCTGGTCATTAAAAGAATAGATAACATGATTGCAATTCTAGCCAAAAAGCCTTTTGATATTTCAACCTGCTGTTTTAGAATGACTTTAGTTGAAAAACAAATGATGAGTTGTAGTCTACTTTTTAATTTTCATTCTACAAGAAATGTGTACTAAATTATGAACCTTTCATCAGTACAGACAATTCAATTCTGTAAACTAAAATTTCGGCATATACTATTTAGCAAAAATACAGCATCTTTGCTCCTATTCTAATAGGATGATCAACCTAGTACAGCTAGGATCAGTACATTTATGATAGATAGTTTTTGTTGTTTTGGTAATTATGAAGAAGTAGCCATATTATTAGTTTCCCACAGAGGCTATTCCTAAGATTCACAATCTTATTTACTTCATCTTGATGAATATACTGTTGAGGATGATTTGTTTTGTTTTTAAAGACCAATTCTTCTTGCAGAGCCCAAGTACAACTCAAACTGGCACTCCTCCTGAGTGCCGAGTTACACCTGTGATACAATTACTTTAATTGCCATTTACCTTTTCATTTAATGGGGAATGAAAATAAAACTGTATGTTATGAAATAAAATATTATGTGAGTGAATAGTGACTGATATAGAGAATTGCATTTCAACGCCTAGATCATCATCTAGAAACTGTAAGTTTCTCTTAAACCTGAAGTTTCAGGCAGTTCTAATTTTAAATCATTAAGGAAAATGATTTTCAAGTCAGTGTAAAAGAATTCAAAACAGTCCACAATGTTCAATTTTTGTTAAATGAGCTAAAACTAAACCAACTTTCTATGCAGACAATATTAGAATCAATAATGTATATTGTTCCATTGGCTTTTCTTATAAGAAATAGCACAAAAAAATGCATACAGTACTCTGTATCTAGTCTGTTAGGAAAATGGCCTCAATCCACTTTTCCCAAACAAGTGTCCAGACACTCTGGACCCAACAGAAATGTGAGACGGTTTAGAGTAAGAGGCTGCGCTATCAGGGTCACATGAGAGCCAGAAGGGCTAGGTCTAGTTTTGCCAACAGGTGTGGGTTTTTAATGTGCAACAAAGCCAAACTCTGAATTCCCTGGGGAGGTAGGCACTGAGCAGAGCAAAAACTCCCTAAAGTAGGGTCGCACTAGTGAAGGCACGGGGAAAGCACCATGCAGCCATTGGCTTCCCTTCCCTTCCACTCTCTCTCTGCCTAAGTGCGAGCCCAGCAACTATTGCATAGGACACTGCTTTATGGGAAGGGACAAAGGACAAGGGTTAAAACGGAAGGAAAACAGAAGACATTTAAATGCTCATTTAAAAGAGAGCTTTTTGCTATAAATAAATAAATAAATAAATAAATAAATAAAAAAGCAAAAGCTCTAAAAGTGAAAAGGGTATTAGCTGTTTTTCTTCCAACAATTTTCAAAAGAAGATACAAAGCCACACCAAACCCCCCCTCCCCCAGCCTGACTAAGAGGCCTCCATGACATCAAAGGAAAATAGCCAATCAGTGCAGTCAGTGACCCTTTAGGGGAATTTAGAATGCTATACTTAAAAATAAATTTCCGGGGCCAGTGAGATGGTCCAGTGGGTAAGGGAACTCGCTGCCAAGCTTAATGACCCACATGGTGGGCAGAGAACCAACTCCTGAAAGCTGTGCTGACCTCCACATGTGAGCTGTGACTCATGCCTGCCCACATGAATGCACACAAAAAGTAAAAACTCTTAAAAAAAAAATTTCAGGCTGAAGGTGATCACCTGATGCCAGAACACTTGGTGGGGTACAGAGCCTTCTGCTCAGTCCCCAGCACCGAAGTGTGGAGAATCATTTGTATTCCTACTACCTAAAGGTAAATACTTAAAATCTGAGAATTTCAGGAAGACTCAAAGAGTTCCAATAATCATCCAAAGATTTTTTTTTTTTTTTTTGCCACTGGAGAGTAGATCATATTTGCAGTATTTTACATTAAAATCTATAAATGAGATATCCCTATGTTTTTGGCCTAAGCACATATATTAAATATTGTGCAATACCCACTCTCCCCAAATACAGAATCTATTAAAGTACAAGGGAAGACAGTCAAGACTTTGTGGCAAGAGAAACGATACAGAAATATCTTATTCCAGCCTTTATGCTAGCAACTGCTCACCTGTCCCTTTAAAACCCTCATTCTCCTGACTCACAGCAGAGGACAAATGAAGTCTTTCATTGTCAGAGTGACACAGAAAATGGAGTGAGGGCCAACAGGACAGAATTGATGTCCTTATGTTTTCTCCAGGAAGGGTAAAGTAAAGGAATGAGCTGTATTTCATGATTTGTTTGGGGACTGAGCCCTTAGTAAAGGGGTAGCTCTGTTGCGACCTGTCAAAAGCTCAAGCCTCTATTTTCTTATCTGAGAAATACAGGAGCCCAGATATCTCTAAGATTCTTAGCATTATGGGATTTTTATATGAACTATATGTTTGACAGGAGGGCTCTGTATTTGTTATTCTAGATATTAACAGCCACAAGAGAGGTATCTAAGAAGTCATGGTTTCTGAACTCTGGTGTTCTGTTTACTTTTTGTCCTGAAGACTGCAAGGATCAGAGAGAGAAACAGAAGAGTAAATGCAAAGCTTGTGTCAGTGCAAAGGCCCTGGTCCACATCTGAACTCTGAGTACAGAGGTCAGAGCACCCCCAATAATAGCTACCCACAAAGCACCAGAGAAAAAAAAGGAGGACTGGTGTTGTCAGTCAGGTGTCATACATACTGACACCCTGCATATAAGCCACACACAACACCAGGCAAATGATGATATAAGTATGCAACAAAGAAAGCCCAAGATAAAGGCTAGATGAAAGATGTTTCTCATCCAGTAAGACAGACTCTCATTGAGGTAACAGCTCGATGAGCAGCGTCAAACAAATCAGAAGGTATGTAAGATACTACCCCTTACCATCCTGAGGGTGTGTGGGTGTTACAAGCAGAAGGTGTGTAAGATACTACCCCTTACCATCCTGAGGGTGTGTGGGTGTTACAAGCAGAAGGTGTGTAAGATACTACCCCTTACCATCCTGAGGGTGTGTGGGTGTTACAAGCAGAAGGTGTGTAAGATACTACCCCTTACCATCCTGAGGGTGTGTGGGTGTTACAAGCAGAAGGTGTGTAAGATACTACCCCTTACCATCCTGAGGGTGTGTGGGTGCTACAATCAGAAGGTGTGTAAGATACTACCCCTTACCATCCTGAGGGTGTGTGGGTGTTACAAGCAGAAGGTGTGTAAGATACTACCCCTTATCATCCTGAGGGTGTGTGGGTGTTACAAGCAGAAGGTGTGTAAGATACTACCCCTTATCATCCTGAGGGTGTGTGGGTGTTACAAGCAGAAGGTGTGTAATATACTGCCCCTTATCATCCTGAGGGTGTGTGGATGTTACAATCAGAAGGTGTGTAAGATACTGCCCCTTATCATCCTGAGGGTGTGTGGGTGTTACAATCAGAAGGTGTGTAATATATTGCCCCTTATCATCCTGAGGGTGTGTGGGTGTTACAATCAGAAGGTGTGTAAGATACTACCCCTTATCATCCTGAGGGTGTGTGGGTGTTAAAATCAGGTGTGCAATATACTACCCCTTATCATCCTGAGGGTGTGTGGGTGTTACAATCAGAAGGTGTGTAATATACTGCCCCTTATCATCCTGAGGGTGTGTGGGTGTTACAATCAGAAGGTGTGTAATATACTACCCCTTATCATCCTGAGGGTGTGTGGGTGTTACAATCAGAAGGTGTGTAATATACTACCCCTTATCATCCTGAGGGTGTGTAGGTGTTACAATCAGAAGGTGTGTAAGATACTGACCCTTATCATCCTGAGGGTGTGTGGGTGTTACAATCAGAAGGTGTGTAAGATACTGCCCCTTATCATCCTGAGGGTGTGTGGGTGTTACAATCAGAAGGTGTGTAATATACTAACCCTTATCATCCTGAGGGTGTGTGGGTGTTACAATCAGAAGGTGTGTAAGATACTGACCCTTATCATCCTGAGGGTGTGTGGGTGTTACAATCAGAAGGTGTGTAATATACTACCCCTTATCATCCTGAGGGTGTGTGGGTGTTACAATCAGAAGGTGTGTAAGATACTGCCCCTTATCATCCTGAGGGTGTGTGGGTGTTACAATCAGAAGGTGTGTAATATACTAACCCTTATCATCCTGAGGGTATGTGGGTGTTACAATCAGAGGTGTGTAATATACTAACCCTTATCATCCTGAGGGTGTGTGGGTGTTACAAGCAGCCTGAGGCCAGTTTCTTTCCAAACCCTCAAGATAAAAGATGGGACAAGTGGTTGGTCCAGATTTGGGTAGCCTTGACATACTGAGTACTGTGAATAATCTGGAGGCAGGGTAACAAAGAAACTTCAAGATTTCAGACAGTATCTCTAAGAGGCAAAAATACCTACAAACCTAGGTCTTGGGTTACAAAGCACAAACTATTTGAGCTAAAACACCCCCCTCTTTGAGCTAGGGTCTCATATAGCCCAAACTGGCCTCAAATTCACTACAGAGCCAAGAACAAGCTCCTGCCTTAACTCTCAGCATAGGGATGGTTCTCCATGCTGGTTCTTAATTAAATTTATATATGAAATAAAAACATTTCAAGTAAATAATGTTCAAGAATAACAGTTGGCTAGTAACAAACAGTGCTGGAATGGGTCAAAAGAACTGGAAAAGAGCCAAGCATCTAACCGGTGGCTATTTCTTATATATAAAGAAGCAACCTTATATATATGTTTCTTATATATAAAATACAGGTGACACAGTGACTTGACCACTTACTCTGGGTAACAGACTAAAAGGAGACAGAGTATAGAAACCATGTTCTAGCTGTGGAAGAAACTCAGTGGGTAGAGGGCTGCTTAGTTAGCATGCAGGAAGCATAGGTTTTGATCTCCAGCAGATCATAACCAGAGACATGAAGGTCACAAGTTCAACTTAGGCTGGAGAGAGGGCCCACTGAATAAAAGCACACACTGTTCTTGCAGAGGACCTGATTTCAGCACCCACATGAGTGGTTTTAAGTCCAGTTCCAGATCTGATGTTTCTAGAGTCTACCAGTACTGCACTCAGATGCATACACCACACATACACAAAATTAAAAATAAAAATTATTATAAAAATAGTTCAAGTTCCTTTTGGCTACATAGTGAGTTTCAAGCCAGCCTGCAATATAATAAACCCTGTCTCAAAAAGCCAAAAAACATGGAGTGGTGGTGCACTCATTTAATCCCAGCATCTAGGAGGCAGAGGCCCACCTCTGTAAATCTGTAGACCAGCCTGTCTACATGGCAAGTTCAAGGACAGTCAGGATTACATACGGAAACTCATTTCTCTAAAACAAAACAAAACAAAACCTTTATTCTATATAATTCAATATACTATTTTATGTTGGAAAAAGAAAATCAGAATATCCACTAAGGCTGTTGTTCTGTCCTTTCCTCTTTTTGTGTACTGAAGTCAAAGCATTATGACCTTCAGCCACTGAGTGTTCTTTCCAGTTTCTGAGGCTTGGTCCATAAGAAACAGAAAAGACCTTGCTAATTTTTATTTTATCTCAAGAATCTTTACCCCAAATAATGCATCAATATAGTTACTAAACTTAGGGTTTCCCCTTAAAAAATATTACACACAGCAATCCACTTATTCCCTCACCTATTGGATGGATGTTATACTTACTGTCTAGTGCATATATCTTCCTCTAAATGGGAAACTGTCATAATTTCTCTCCGTTTCCTATCTCTGTATCAATCAAGTAGCTCTTCTCCTGCTCTACAACCAGAGTTCTTTACTGCTTGTGATAAACTACTCATTAACTCCCTCACCAAGCCCCTGCAAGACAGGGGCTTATGCAGCTAGATTAGTCTTAAACTTTATTAGCAGGCAAAGATGACCTGAACTCCTGATCATGCTGCGTCTACTGGATTACAAGTTGTGGCCCCATACTAAGCTCCCATTGACCTTTTAAATACGGTTCTTGGTTTGTGGCTCAGCAAGTAAAGGTATGTGCTACCAAGCCTGGTGACTTGAGTTTAATTTCTGAAACCCACATGAGGAAGTAAAGAACTCCTATTGTGAGTTGTCCTTTGACCTCTACATCATGGTAATGGTACCCACACATAGAATACATGCATTCATATACAGATAAATTATTATTATTATTATTATTATTATTATTTGTTTTTTTTTGAGACAGGGTTTCTCTGTATAGCCCTGGCTGTCCTGGAACTCACTCTGTAGACCAGGCTGGCCTCAAACTCAGAAATCCACCTGCCTCTGCCTCCCAAGTGCTGGGATTAAAGGCATGCACCACCACTGCCTGCCAAATAAATTAAAAACTTAAAATTAACTGTTCTTATCAATTTTCTGTACTATAAAACCTAAGAAGAACAAAACATTTCTTTATGCGTATATTCATGTCTAACTACTGACAAAAGCATCCAGGTATGGTGACTCATACTTATAATCCCAGCACTTGGGAAGTGGAGGCAGGAAGACTGCTGCATCAAACCTACGAATAAACAAGCAAATAGACAAAACTAAAGGCGCATATTTTAAAAACCCTAGGAAGCTTCTGGCACGTTCGTCCCATCTCACTGAGGATGGGCACTCCAAGGCTGGTTTACAAATAGGGAAGAGGCCAAAAGCAGAATGAAACAATACAGCACAGCACAGTTCCCCAGGTGGACAGGCGTGTGGATGCACATTCATTACGGCAAAGGAAAAAAGCCAATAGCCTCTATCTCAAAAAAAATTTTTTTTGGTTTTTTGGATTTGGTTTTTAGAGACAGGGTTTCTCTGTGTAGCTCTGTCTGTCCTGGAACTCACTCTGTAGACCAGGCTGGCCTCGAACTCAGAAATCTGCCTGCCTCTGCCTCCCATAGTGCTGGGATTTAAGGAGTGCGCCACCACCGCCCGGCCTATCTCAAATTTCATATCTTATAGATCCCTCAAGAATCCCTACCTAACATAAACTATCTATACCAGATCATGTGCTACCACTGTGTGCTACCACTGAGTTCTCTAGTGCCAGAGTAGAATGAAAATGAAATGGAAAAAGAAAAAAAAAAGACTTTATGTTATCTCCTAACTATGCAAAATAGTAAAACATTTACTCTACCTTTGACATACTCTGTACTGGGCAAAGTGGAAAAATAGAATAGCTAACACAGAACTTGCTATTCCCCATCAAGCACATAGAGCTATGATAAGCCTGTGGGTGGGGTAGGGCTGGGGGGCAGGGGAAAGGAGCAGCAGCAGAGGTTAGGAACATTTTATGGGTTGCTGGAGAAATGGCTAAGTGGTTAACAACGCTTTGCTGGTCTGACAAGAGCTAGTATTCATTCTTAGCCCCAACAACAGGTAGTTCATAAGCATCTGTAACTGCAGCTTAAGGAAACTAATGCTGTCTTCTGGTCCCTGCAGGCACTTGCTCTCAAGTGCACATATGCACACACAGATACAATTAAAAAAAAAAAAAAAAAAACTTAAAAGAACAATCTTAGAGAGGGCAAAGCCACTCCAAACTTCTTTCCATGGTAGACAGGGTGCAACCTAACAATAAGAGCTGAGGGAAAGAGTGATGAATTGTTTTGTTTAAATGGTTTTGTTTGTTTGACAGAGGATCTTGATATACAGTCCCAGCTAGTTTCAAATTCAAGATCCTCCTGCCTCAGCCTCTCCAATATTAAAGAAACCATGCTTGGCTAAGGTAAAGAATATATGTAAATTGAACAAAGGGAATCTTTACTCTAGCACATGCTATGGCTCTCATCTGTGGAAGTCAGGAAGGATGAAGGGTAGGGAGTGGTACAAACCTCTAACCCAATGGGAGGGAGAGTCAGGAGGCTCAGGAGTTTAAGGCCAGCCTCAGCTATATAGTGAGTTCCCAGGCAACCAAGGCTACTGCAGAGGAAGACACCATCACAAAACAAAGATTTTTCTGCATTATCAATGCACTAAAAACAAAAAACTCAAAATCAAATTAGTAAGCATCAAAAATTTTGAAATAGATCAGCACTGGCAAAAAAATAAACATTTACTACCTCTTGCTATTGAAAGCAATTTTTGGTCTACTGAATTATTTAACACTAAGAGACTATTACTATAGTCAATCAGAATACAAGCATTCAATTTATATATAATGAGAAGTAGTAAATACTATTTATGCTAATTAAACTTCGTGTTATTAAATAAACATTTTAAAATTTACTGTTAAAAGTATGCTCTTAGACTGTAGAATAAGAGACTGAACAAAAGGACAGTTTCTCCTTCCCTCCCTCCTCCTTTCCCTCCCTCCCTCAGTACAGGAAACCAGGCAGAGAAAACATTCTTTAAGTCAATCAAGAACACCTATCCCTTGTCTTCCACCCATATTCTGGGTATTTCAAAGCTTTGGTTTGGCTACTGGACAATTTGAGAAAACTGTCTTGGTTTAGACAACAACATCTATCGACATGCTTTTTCCCTTCCTCTGAAGTCAATACCATTACTTTCAGGAATGACATATCAATCTCCCCAAAGAAAGCTTTGTATCTCAAAGTATTCATCACTAAAATAAATATGGTATATACATTTTTTCTGTTTAATTTTTCTCCTATATAACTCAGGCTGGCCTTGAACTCTTGATCCCACTGCTTCAGCCTCCTGAATGCTGAAATTATAGACATGCATCACAATGTCTGACTTATAATTTGCTTTCTAACATAAAAGCAGTATTTAAAAGATGACTTTTTTAAAAAAGTGACTAGGTGGGCTGGAGAGATGGCTCAGCGGTCAAGAGCATTATTTGCTCTTCCAGAAGTCCTGAGTTCAATTCCCAGGAACCACATGGTGGCTCACAACTATCTATACTGGGATCTGATGCCCTCTTCTGGCATGCAACTGTACATATAAATAAAGCACTCAAATAAATAATTAAATCTTTTAAAAAAAGAAAAAGACTATGCTTGGCCCTTCTACAACAAGAATGAATGGCCACCATAATTTACAGCTTTGCTCACATAATTGCTTTTCCCTACCCAGTTCTTAGAGGTCTTGGGTTACAGGTCTTGGTTTATGGAAGCAAAGTAATCAGCATCACCAAGTTAGGAATCCTTATCAAATGCTTGCCAATCATACAGGCCTACCTCCTCCACACTCACCTCATCATCACTGTCGGATGTCTCTGAATCTGATGAGGCTGCAGGCTGACTCACAGGAGGCTCCTTCTCCTCAGAGTCACTGCGCTTCCGTTTTGCCAGGGACAAGAGCTCCTAATTGGACAGAAATAGTCACATCAGTTTTGTTCAACAGAAAAGTATAATGAAATGGCCATTCTCCCCATGATCTTTTTTCTGCATTCCTGTGCTTTCACCTGAAGTACATACCCGTAAGCACTGAGCAATGCGCAGGGACAGATTACCTATATTCACATGCAAGCTTAAACTCCAAAATCTGTTCTCACTTAAGGGCATGATGAAACAAGAAATGGAACTGGAGCTACCTTCAAGCTTTCAGATTCCTCTCTAAACTGCAAAGTACTGACCACCCATACTGAATGGCAAGAACTATGTTTACAAAGGTAATCTGCTTCATGTTTTAAATGGCAGATAGCCAACACTCCAAAGATCTTTTATTGTCTTCCACAGTAAAAGTAGCATCTGTGGCTATTCTAATAAACTTACAAACTCTAAGTTTCTACGGTTGTTTTATGTTTTGAAAACGTAAAACAGAAAAAAGGAGGTATATTTCTGAAGTATATAGTCCAGAGTCACAAAGTAAGGAAGATGCTGGCCATCTAATCCAACACTCCCAATGGCCCCATTCACTATCTCTGCCCTGTCTTGGCGATTTAAATACAAAGGTTGGTGGGAGTGGTGGGAGTGGTAGGGGGTGGTGGTTGTCTGCTGTCATGTGGCTTCCCATTACTTCTCCCATATACTCAGTTATTAAATAACATGACAAAGGGTCATTGGTTCCACTCCCTGCAATAACAATACCAGCTGACAATTAGACTGTTCTTACTAGATGCCAGCTAAGTCTCTCAGCATCTGACACTTAACTCTTTACAACAACCCACAATATATATTGTCATCATCCCCATTTAAAGAAAAAGTATCTGGAGGGCTAATGAGATGGCTCAATGCTTGCTGCAAAAGCCTGATGACCAGAGCCTCAGAACCCATGTGAACGTGGAAGGAGAGAGAAAAGCCTTCATGAAGCTGTTCTCTGACTTCCATACGTACTCCAGCTCATACACATGCATCCAACATACACATAATTTTACACACTTTTTTTTCACACTTTTTAAAAAAGAAATGGTCTATTTATTTTTATTTTATGTGCATTGGTGTTTTTGTCTGTGTGAGGGTGTTGAATTCCCTGGAACTAGAGTTAACAGAGCTGTGAGCTGCCCTGTGGGTGCTGGGAATTGTGCAGCCAGTGCTCTTAACCACTGAGCCACCTATCCAGCCCCACACACACATTTTTAAAAGTAGCATCTGGAGCAGGACAAGTTAAGTAACATCACTAAGTTGTATAATGCACTTAGTAACAGCTAGTACATGACAGTGCAGGATCTGACCCTGGCAATGGAATCCAGGCTCCTAATGCAGTCATGATTTACTAGTCTAAAACATTTTCTACTGTGCCAAAGAAGGTACAGTTAATTGCTATTGGCAGTAATGATCCTTGATGACTGTAGTACTATGCAATTAGAAGGGAAGTGCAAGACAGATTTTAAAATACTAGACTAATACAAAGCACCTGCTTTCTTCTGCCAGTCTCTATTTTAGGAGTACTGTCCTTCCTTGGCCAGAATGAGAAAATGACCTTCTGAGATTAACAGCTGGCACGCTTCTTCTTCATAAGCAGTCATAAGATGTCTGCCACTCTTCTCATGTCATTGGAAAACAAGCACACCAGATTCTAACAAGGCTAGAAGTCACAAAAACACCCCTCTTTTGACCAGAGATAATTCCTATAGACCAAATGCATAGTATAATATTTATGCCTAATGCTTTAAAAATAATAGCTGGGCTGGTGGCACATGCCTTTAGTCCTGGCACTTGGGAAATAGAGCCAGGCGGATCTGTGTTGAAGCCAGCTTGATCTACAAATCAAGTTTCAGGACACGGAGCTACACAGAGATGCCTGTCTCAAAAACAAACAAACAAACAAACAAACAAACAAACCAAGCTAAATAAACCAAGTAACCATTCAAACAACCAAAAAGACCCAAGGTATCATTCACATTGGTAGCTTTAAGAAACCAGCAAATAAATTTAATACTACCAAAAATCAATATATAGGATCCCACTATCCCTCTAAATTTCTTCTTCCTCTCTTCTACTCTTCTAATAAGCACAGATACGTTTTTTCTATTTTCTGTCCTGACAGACACACCCATTAGAGACTGGTGCAAGAGTGGGACTATTTGCTCTGTTGCTGCTTCGAGTGTGGCTTACTTTTCACTGTAATGCGAATGTGGAAGAGTTGGAGCATGGCTCCATGAACAGATGGAGGTCAGAGGGCAACTTGTGAATGCCTGTTCTCTCCTACCATGTGAGTCCAGGGGACCAAACTCGGGATATCAGGCTTGGCAGCAAGCGTCTTTGCCATTATTTCACTGGTATGAATACAGTTTCTTTCATTCAGAATTATACACCTGACATTGATCCATATAGCAACATGTAAACAGTAGTTTGTCTCTTTTTAAAAGATCATTTTATTCATTTACATTTCAGATGATAACCCCTTTCCCAATTACCCCTCCACAATATCCCCATACCTTCCCCTCTCCCCCTTCCCTTTGCCTTTATGAGGGTGCTCCTCCACCCACTCACCCACTTCCACCTCACCCCTCTAGCACCCCCCTACGCTGGGGCATCAAGTCTCCCTCCTCTCCCACTGATGTCAGATAAGGCCATCCTCTGCTACATATGTATGTGGAGTCCTGGCTCCCTCCATGTGTACTCTTTGGTTGGTTGGTGATTTAGTCCCTGAGAGCTCTGGGTGGTGGTCCAGTTAGTTAATTTTGTTCTTTGTGTGGGGTTACAATACCTTTCAGCTCCTCCAGTCCCTCCCCTAGCTCTTCTATTGGGGTCCCCAGACTCAGTCCGATGGTTGGCTGTGAGTATCTGCATCTGATTTGGTCAGGTGCTGGTAGAGCCTCTCAGGGAACAGCCATAACAGGCTCCTGTCAGCAAGTGCTTCTTGGCATCAACAATAGTGTAGGAGTTCGGTATCTGTAGAGGGGATGAATGACTAGGTGGGGTGGTCTCTGAATGGCCTTTCCTTCAGTCTCCTACAGAGTTTTTCCTTTGGACAGGCTAAAGTTATCACCATTGGGTCCTGGGAACCTCTTGCTTCCCTGGAGGCTGGGACTTTCTAACGGCTACCCCGACTTACCCATTCCCCACTGCTACATGTTTCTACTCAATTTCCTGACCCTCTGTACTTCTCTCCTATCCCTTCCTGTCAGTCAATACCTGTTACTGCCTCCTCCTTTCTCCCTCTCCTCCTCTCTCCTTTCCAGGTTCCTCCTTTCCTCTCTACCTCCTGTGATTATTTTGTTCCCCATTCTATGTAGAATTGAAGCATCTAGTCTGTCTCTTTTTAAAAAATATTTTATTATTTTAGATTTATTTTAAGGGCATGAGTGTTCTGCCTGCATGTGTGTATGTATGCATAGTACAAAATGGGTGCGTAACGAGACCAAGAGAACCTTGGATTCCCTGGAACTAGAATAACAGATAGCAACTGCTGCCAGCTATGGATACCATGTGGGTACTGGGAACAGAATCTAGATCCTCTACAAGGGCAACAGATGCTCTTAATCACTGAGCCATCTCTCCAGCCCTATTTATTATTATTATTTTATTTATTTGTTTGTTTTAGTTTTTTGGATTTGGTTTTTTTGAGACAGGGTTTCTCTGTACAGCCCTGGCTGTCCTGGAACTCACTCTGTAGACCAGGCTGGCCTGGAACTCAGAAATCCACCTGCCTCTGCCTCCCAGAGTGCTGGGATTACAGGTGTGCACCACCACTGCCCAGCTCCTATTTTATTATTTTAAATTATGTGTCTACATGTATGTCTGTGTGAGTTTGTGCACATGTGAGTGCAGGTGCCTGTGGAGCCCAGAAGAAGGCAGCATCGGACCCCCTGAAGTTAGAGGCAGCTGGTAGTTGCTTGCCCACATGGGTTCTGGGAACGGAACTTGGGTCTTTGGCAAGAACACTAAGTGCTCTTAAGCAGAGCCATTTCTCCGGCCCCAATTTGTCCATTTGTCATTCCACGGCATGAATACCTCAATGTATTATCACCTACCAGATGAAAAGCACTTGGACTGTTTCCATTAGTGGGGCAATTTCATGTTCAGTTTCTATTTCACTTGAATAAAATCTAAAAATAGGATTGTATGTGAATTTGTTGATCGCCTTTACTATTATTACCTTTTAGCCTAAAAACAAAATTATAAACTTAAATTTTTAATTTTTTTTTTTTTTTTTTTTTTTTTTTTTTGGTCAAGACAGGGTTTCTCTGTATAACCCTGGCTGTCCTGGAACTCACTCTGTAGAGTGACCAGGCTGGCCTCGAACTCAGAAATCCTCCTGCCTCTGCCTTCCAGAGTGCTGGGATTATAGGCGTGAGGTACCACCACCCGGCTTAAATTTTACTTTTTTTTAATTGTTATTTTGGGTTTTGAGACGGGGTCTCTCTTTGTAGCCCTGTCTGTCTTGGAACTTCTTACGTACACCAGGCTGGTCTCACACTCAAAAGAGATCCAAGTGCCCTCTGCCTCCCAAGTGCTGGGATTAAAGGTATGCACCATCACTGCTTGGCTAAACTTAATTTTTATTATGTTTTTGTGTGTGTGTGTGTGTGTGTGTGTGTGTGTGTGTGTGTGTGTGTGCATATGCACAGTAAGGTTGCAGAAGCCAAAGAAAGGACAACCTGTGAGTCAGTTCTCTCCTCCTATCAGAATTTTCATCCAAGTATCAGAGATCTAATTCACGTTGTCAAGCCTGGCAACAGGCACCTGTACCTGCTGCACAATGTTGCATCACTATGAACACTGTAGAATTCCAGTTTTAACATCAACTCATTACAACAGGAATTTGGATACACTTATGCTGTGGTCTGAATGTGCGTTGTTTCCCTGAACTCTCCCTGAACTCTCCAAGTAGTTTGTTTCCATTCTGAGACACCCTCAGTAATTAGTATCTGGCCCTGGCTGGCCTAGAACTCACAGAGATCTGCCTACCAAGTGCTAGGACTGTGCATGTGCCACAATACCCAGCTCCTTGCAGTAATTTGACTCACAAGAGTATTACTTGATAGTATTCAGAGGAAAGGAATCTGATTTGACTATGATGTGCATAAGTGGGGCTTTGGAAGCTACAACTTCATGACTGAATCCTGACTGCCTTGTAAGCAGACAAACACATGATTATTCATGTCTCTTACCAGGATATGATGCAGCTTGAGTCTGTGCCATGCTGTTGCCCTCCTGCCTCCCAAACTGTGAGCTGAGTACCCCTTTCTCCCTAAGAAGTAATCTAATTCATTATAAGAATAAACTTTTATTTGTAGCTGGCAATCAAGTCCTACCCTGAAACAGTAGCTATTACATTCAGGAGATTCATTAAAACTACTGAAACTGGGCTAGCAGGATGGCTCAGCAGGGAAAAGGAACCAGCCACTGAGCCTGAAAACTGCATTCAATTCCCAGAACCTACATGATGAAAGGACAGAACCTCAAGTTGACCTCTGACCTCCACAAACCTATGCACACACATATGCGCAAGTGTGCACACACACCTCCTATGGTACACGTGTCTGTAACCTTAGCACCTGGAAGACTAAAGAAGGAAAACTGACAAGCTTGAGGCCTGCCTAGGATTTCTAGACCATCCTGACCTAGAGAACAAGACCCTGTAGCCAAAAAAATAAAAAAAAAATAAAAAATAAAAAACCCCAAACCTAACCTAACAAATAGTTTTCCATCAATAATTAGCAAATGTACTACATAATCACACTCTCACTTTGTGTAGAATACTATCTATAATAGTGTAGAGACAGGCTGGAGAAATGGCTCAGCGGGTTAAGAGCACTGACTGCTCTTCCAGAGGTCCTAAGTACAATTCCCAACAACCACATGGTGGCTCACGACCATCTGTAATGGGGTCTGGTACCCTCTTCTGGTGTGTCTGAATGGTGGTGCACTCATATGTATAAATTAAATAAATAAATCTTTAAAAAGAAATAGTGTGGAGACAACAAAGACCTTTATAGTATAAAAACTGCCCTCTCCACTTCTTGAATTCAGTACTGAATGTTACTTGGGGGAACTTTTGCCCAAATGACTCTATGACTTAGTCTTTTATGTCCTAATGAGGGCTTCCAGGTACAGATGGCTAGAACAATGTGCCAACGAAAAGTCTCTACAACACTGCACAAATGAAGTGATTTTAATATTTCTATTTACATGTGTGCTTATCTCCATGTCATGTGTGTGTCATGTGTATGCCACGGGGTATGTGTGCCTGCAGAGGACAGAAGAGGGTGCCATATTGCCTGGAGCTAAAGTTATAGGTGGCTATGAACCGCCTGACAGGGTTACTGGGAACCAAGTTTGGGTCCTCTGGAAGAGTAGCAAGTAGTCTTAACTGTTAGCCATCTCGCCACTCTCAACATGAAGAGATTATTAAGGGTGATTTATTTAGATTCATTTAGAAGTTGATATCTGTACTGATTTGATATCAGTTTAAAACAAGTCAGGTCCACATATAAGAAGCAAACCATCTTGCCTTTCTCTTACACCCATTCCATGATGCCATGCTGGTGATCATACTATGTCCAGTGATCTCTTTCCTCTCTGTATTTCATCTCATTCAGTGAAAACCTTAACCTTTATCTTGACATGTCTTAAGGAGAATGCAATGTGAGGTGATAACATGAGCTACACCAAAGATGTGCTTACTGTAGTCTCAGTGCTCTACTACAGGTCTGGCTGTCAAGAGATGCCACATTTAGCTTCCATAGCAGTTTCAATGACTGTTCAAAGGGCACATTAATTAGAGAGCACAAATTGAGCCCTAAAATAAAGCAAGAGATTGGAACCGATAACATAAACTGATAATCCGAGATAGTAGAGAGCTTGTGGTAGAAGGTTCTTAAATTCAAGGAATTCCTGAGCTACAAGAGAGTTCAATGGCAGCCTACGGAATTTAATGAGACTGTCCCAAAGCAAGCCAGGTGTCAGGTGTGGCAGCACAATTGTTTAGTCCCAGCACTTGAAAGGCAAAGGCAGGTAGATTCCTTGCCTGCATAACAAGTTCCAGGCCAGTGAGCACTACATAGTAATTTCCTTTCTTGAAAAGAAAGAGAAAGAAAAAGGGGTGGGACTAAAGCTCAGTAGTAGAGCATCTGTCTCGTAAGTTTAAGGTACTTGGGCTCAATCCTCAATATTTAAACAAACAAGTAAACAAGGCAAAGAGGATAAACGTTCATAGGAATAAAATTCATGAGGTTTCACAACTCATTAGGATGCTAAGCTATATTTTTACTTAATCCTACAAACATAACTAATACCTAATAGCTAGGTATTATTTGTCCTGATACTAGCCTGATTTTTAGCATTGAAACCATTGCACTCATAGAAACACCTCCAGTGTTTTTTTAGTCCAGGCAAACTAAAATGCTTGGTCACCTGACTACCAGCACGTATGATGTTAAGCATAGGGTAAATTACAGCAAAGAAAAGATACAAATGCCCACAACTTTATGGGCAAGAGTAGGAGACAGTCAAGAAAATAAATCAGTATGGACAATGCTAAGTGCTAAGAAGGAAGTGACTCAAGAACACAGGGGCTATCTGCAGCAAGGAGAGTAGGAGAAGCCTCCCTGAAGGCTCAAAGTAGAAAGTTTTAGAGAGGAAAGGAGTGAAATGGGGTTCCCAAGGGAGGAGGCCTCCAGGACAGCTAAGGCCACAGAGATGACAATGTTCACACAAAGAACTGAAAGAGAAACTGTCACTGATGTTTAAGCAAGCAAGAGGGGGAGGGGAATAAAATGGGGTGGATCAGAGAAAAAAGAAAGAGTATCAGAGGTTTGCAAAGCAGGGTCAGGAGTACAGATTTTGTTTGAAGGCAGCAAGAAACCCCAAAATGGTTTGAAGCAGAGGTAACCTATCCACTATGGACTTTCCAAGAGTTCTTGGGGTCAGGGAGGAAGTGTAAAGAAGTCAGTCTGAGGATCATTCCATCCTGAGCAGAGTAACTGTACCTTGACAAAGTCACTGGCTACATGTTCTAGACCACCATGTCTCCAAAGCACAGAGCAAAACCCTTCTTTTTCTGTTTTTAGGTTGGGGGGATTGCTTGTTTTTACTATTACATTTGTTTGCTTATTGTGTCTGTGTGCATGCCAGCATGCCCCTATATATACATGCAAGCCACAGTGCACACATTAAGGTCAGAGGACAATGTGTGAATTCTTTCCTTCTGCCATGTGGGTCCCAGGGACTGAATTCAGGTCATCTGGGACCCATGCCTTTAACTACTGAGCAATCTCATCAGACCAAACAAAACCCTTCTGAAGTACTAATTTCCAAAGTAGCAGTGTAACAATCCTTTAAATAGCACATCATCAGCACTCAATATGGCAACTTTCCCTGAAAATCTCCACCAAAGTTATTACAAATGGAAAACAAATATGGAGGTCTAGAAATGTCTAAAATATTGTAGAACTGGCATGACCCATGTCAGAGTGGGCTAGGAAGAAGAGAAGAGGGCTTGCTGATGTTTTTCTTCTACTTTCCTCATTTCCTTTAGGAGATGATTCCGCCCAAATTCAGTGTAGGGCTTCCTGACTCAGCTAACTCTGAAATATTCTCATGGAGCCCAGACAGACATCAAACTCACTATGTGGCCAAGGATGACTTTGAGCTCCTTAATCTTCCTGCCTCCACCTCTCAAGCATGGTATTACAGATGTATGTTACCAGGACTGGATTCCTGTAGGTGGTTCTAAATTCAGTCAATTAATAAAGATCAGCCACCCAATCCTTCCTTCTCGTGTGTATGTGGGGGGGGGGGGGGACAGGGTGGGGTAGGGGTCTTAAGGGTCACACAAGCAAGGCCAGCACTCTACTACCAAACCATTCTTCCTTATACCTTTGGTTTGTAACTTTTTAAAAACTATATTTGTCTATTTGTCTGTCTCTCCATCTACCTATCATTCTATCTACCTACCTTATCTATGCATCTATCTGTGTGTGTGTGTGTGTGTGTGTGTGTGTGTGTGTGTGTAGGCTTGAGTGCCATGGCATGCGTGTGAAGGTCAAAATACAACTTTCAGGAGATGGTTCTCTCCTTCTGCCATGTGGGTCCCAAAGACTGAATTCAGGTCCTTAGCTTGGTAGTAGGAACCTTTACCTGAGCCATCTCACGGGTTCCCCCTTGGTCTTGAAGACAAATCTCACTATATGGCTGAAACTGGCCTCCCCTTGTACTGAGAGTAATGGGACTTTAAATATATACCATTACATGTGGCTAAGGATTTGCTCTTAACTCCAGCATACAGTAAAAAGTTACATATCCATTATATAATGAAAATGAAATAAAATACAAGTTTATCGAAACAATACTTATCCAATGAATGTTTTCTATTCAAGTTTATCTTTACTCTTAATGTCACCTATAATCCATTAACTTTGTATGGTGCTTTGAATATGTTTGGCCCATGGGAAGTGGCACTATTAGGAGGTGTGTCCTTGTTGGAAGAAATGCATCACTGTGGAGATGGGCTTTGAAGCTCCACCCAATGCAGAAGACAGAAGACTTCTCGGGTTAGCCTTTGGAATAAGATGCAGAACTCTCAGCTCCTCCAGCATCAAGTCTGCCTGGGGCTTGACATGCTTCTTGCCATGATGATAATGGACTAAACCTCAGAGCCAGTTGGTCAGCCTCAATTAAATGTTGCCTTTTATGAATTGCCTTGGTTATGGTGTTTGTTCACAGAAACTAAACCCAAACTAAGACAACTTGAGTTCTCTATCCTCAGAGTTAAAACATTTTCTGTTTCTACAGCTAGGTAAGGTGGTTCACATCTATAATGGCAGCACTTAGGAGAATAAGGGAAAAGGACTATTCAGAGTTCAAGGCCTGCCTGCACTACACAATAAGATCCTATTCGAAAAACCCTGAGTCTCACATGTATAGAGCTCTTCCCCCGCTCTGGGTTCCCTTTACTCTCACGACAGCAATCAGTCTTTCCTACCTAGCTTCTCATGTACATGCTGGTTCCCCAAAGCCAACACACAACACCTCCATTTTATTCTTCTGTCTCCTAATCATCTTTTCTTTTTTTTTTTTAAGATTTATTTATTTACTTACATATGAGTACACTGTAACTGTCTTCAGACACACCAGAAGAGGGCATCAGATCCCATTACAGAAGGTTGGGAGCCACCATGTAGTTGCTGGGAACTGAACTCAGGAAAAGGAATCTGTGCTCTTTTTTTTTTTTTTTTTTTTTTAAAATCTGTGTTCTTTCTTAATCCGTGAGCCATCTCTCCAGCCCTAATCTTCTTTTCCTTAACATCTGTTCCAAATCTCAGTTTAAATGTCATCCTTATCAGGGCAGTATAAAGTCTGACATATACTATCATAACCTGCAATCCAAGTCCTGCCCTTTCTCTGCCACCTCTATCTATAAGGTCCTTGAAGGTGGCAAACACTTCCATTTCGTTCATCTAACCTAACCAATCTATTGAAAAACAACAATGTCTACTCAATGAACAATAAATATACTAAAGGACCAAGTCTAAAACGAGTTTTGAGTAGGTAAAATGGCTCAGCAGAAAAGGGTGCACGCTGTCTCCAAGCCTGATCGGCTGCGCTTAGTTCCCAGATCCTTAAGGCCTGCATCATGAAAGAAGAGAACCACTTATATATCCTGGCTTCCACACTTGTGCGCCTTACCCAAATGAAGAAAATACAGAAAAAGATTTTTAAATGAGTTTTGTATTTTTCTAAAAAGCTTTGGTATAGGGGTTGGAGATAAGATCAGTGGTAGAGTGCTCTCAGGAATGAATACTCAGGTACACTGACAGACAGACAAACAGAAACACAAACACACACAGACACACACACACACACACAGAATTAATCAAAGCTGCCAAGAAACTTCACTCTTCTCTAACCATTTCCAAGTAAAAGCCAAATGACAATAATTTAGTAGACAAGATGCATGGAGCTACATATAACATTATTACACAGACTTAAAATGTCATAGGTGAGCAGCACCACTCACAAAGTCATCACAGCCTTCAAAATCTGCCTGACTAGCATAAAAGAAAATTAAGAAAAAGCCCAAATTTAAACTTCCCAAGTTTTATGAGAACATTTATAGGATACTTTATATCAATGGTTTGTACAATATACTAAACAGAGGTCCTAGAAAATATCTAATGGGCCTATTCAAAATAAAATCTATTTTATTTTTTTAGCATGGGGGTTGGAACCTAAAGCCTCCTGCATGGTAGGTGAACACCCTAATGTTAACTCTTATCTCTAGCTCTTTTTGCCTTTTAAAATGGTTTCACCAGGTTGCCCAGTCAGTCTATCCTTCAGCTTACAAGCAGGCCCTAACCTTGTGATTCTCCTGCTTTGGCCTGAGTAGAGTGGCTGAGATCACAGACTATGCCACCAGGTCATCTTCAAAGGCAAATTTCATTGCTGTCACTTCATGTTGATGAGAAACAAACAAACAAAGAACAACAAGGTTTCTATAAAACAGGAATGGTGGCTCCCATATAACCCTGAAACCTGCAAGGCTGAGGTAGACACACTGTTCTAAGTTTCAGGCCAGCTTGACAACAAGTGAGACACTTTCAACACAAACAACAACAAAGAATGAAAAGAAAGAAAGGAAGAAAGGAAGAAAACTGTAAGTCATTTTTGTGTAACTATACCTAAACAAGTTTTGGAAAAGGCAAGGGAGGCGGTGTGGGGAAGCCTTGTTATGTAGTCCTATCTGGCTTTGAACTCTTGCTCCTGCTTTGGATTCCTGAGTGCTAGGATTACAGCTGTGACCTTTCATGGCAGGTTAGGGCTGACTAAAGCACCAACGACAAGTATCCTGTAATTTAAAAATGGGAAAACAAGCCCGCCAGGCAGTGGTGGCGCACGCCTGTAATCCCAGTACTTGGGAGGCAGAGGCAGGCAGATTTCTGAGTTTCGAGGCCAGTCTGGTCTACATGGTGAGTTCCAGAACAGCCAGGGCTACACAGAGAAACCATGTCTCGAAAAATCAAACCAAAAAAAAAAAAAAATGAAGAAGAAAAGGAAAAACAATAATGTGATCAAAAATTTCAAAGAAAAGAGATACTATCAGTTTAGATGCAAAAGGAAAATCCTCCAAGGTTAGAAGTATAGCTTAGTGGCAGGCAGAGCATGTGCCCAGTATACGTAATGCCTTGGGCTTGATTCCTGGTGTTTTACATACACACATACATCCTTCCAAATCTTCAAGTTGAGATCAGAGTTTTGGAACTGGCAATATAAGTTCAGTTGGTACAATGTTTGCCTAATCTCTAATTTCATCTCCAACACCACATAATATGTGGTGAACACCTGTAGGCCTACACTTGTGATCAGAGAGGTACTCAGGAAACAAAGGCAGCAGGATCATTCTCAGCTGTCACACTAAGTTTAATTAAAGTCGGCCTGGGCTCCATCAGACTTCATCTCTAAATAAACAAAGATAAACACAGACACAGACACACAGACACACACACATCATGTCCCAAGAATGACTGACTCAAGAAAAAGAATCTCACTGTCATTGGTGGCACACACCTTTAATCCCAGCACCAATGAGGCAAAGGCAGGTGAATCTGTGAGATTGAGGCCAGCCTGGTCTACAGACAGTTTCAGGACAGCCAGAGCTACACAGGAAACCTGTCTCAACAAACAAACAAACAAACAAACAAGAATATTTAGGTCTAGAGAGATAGCTCAGTGGTTAAGAGCACTGGCTCTTTCAGAGGACCTGGGTTTAATCTCGCACCAACAGTGCTCATCACCAACTGAAACTCCAGTTCCAGGGGATCCAACACCTCTTCAATCCTCTGCAGGCACCAGGCATGAGTGTAGTACCTAAACATACATATAGGCAAAATATCTGTATATTTAAATTTTTTTTAAAAATTTAAAAAAGGGGCATCTCTCGTGGGTGGGCACACAGCTCAGGAGCAAAGCATGCTCAGCATGCATGGGGGCCTAGGTTCACTGCCAGTAGCAACGACAAAAATACAAAACCATCCAACCATCCCACCAATAAATTCGTATTAGAGCTTTAAATGAGCTACCTACCAGCTTTGGTACTTTAAGTATCTGTCAGGTTCTTTGGGTTGCATGTATGCCCTTACCTTGGATACAATACAAGAAACACAAGCAGCTATTCTCTCCCCAACTAGTTACAATGTCTAAGAAAGACGAACTTGCATACAAACAGTGGTCTCAATGATGAATCATAATCATCTGGCCTGTACCTGTTACAAATATAGAATTCAGGACTTTAATCTCTGGGGTCTGGTTTAGTAGAGGTAGGAACTATGCCCCGTACCCCCTCCCAACCTATTTTATTTCAGTTGATCATGTGTGCCATTTTAAAACTGGTACATATACATCACACATAGTGTTGGATTTTTACAGCCAATCTACATTCTAAATAAGCAACCCAAGGTGGCTTCTGACACTGCTTACCCACCTCCCCTTCAATAAATAAATACTAAGTTGGAGGTGCTTATAATAATTCTGACATAATGGCTTAGATTCCTAACTAGAAAACTCAGGGACAGCCTCCTTACTAACTGTGCACCACTCTCCTGTTAAGACACTTGCAGATCTGTCACGGTTTGTTCTTTCTTCAAGGATCATGAACTAAACAAGCCCAGTGTCAAACCTCCAATGAAAACTCCACAGTAGATGGCACAGCCCAAGGCCATCTTGGTCAGGAAAGATCCAGGATGTGATGGTTATGTTTTGTGGATTCCTAAGATCCTAAATTAGGTTGACCATAAATTTCTTTAAAAGATTCTGGTAAAGTCATCTGAAACAGAGAGTCAAGCACAGTGCAAAACACACAAAAAAAAAACCCCAAAAAACAAACACCAAACAAACAAACAAACAAACAAAAAACCCAGAAGACATTAGTGCCCCTGTTAGGATGTACAAGGAAAGGAACTTTTGACCCAGTTCTCATCTGATAGAAAACATGCTAATAAGTGGCTGAAGGGGAAGCAGAATTGTTGTTTAAATATTTTTGGTACTACTTACAAATTTCACATTCTTTTTTCAAAGGGAAATTTAAAGTTAGACCTAAAGTCACAGCCTCCTTTACTTCCTATTTTGGAAATACTTTTTAAAAAGATTTTTATTTTGTGTATGAGTATTTGTGCCTGTACGTTTATGTACCACATGTGTGCTAAGTGCCTGTGGAGGTCAGAAGAGGGGATCTGATCCCCTAGAAATAGAGGTACATATGGTTAGAGGATAAACCCAGGTACTCTGAAAGAACAGTATGAAAGAACTGCTTTTACCCACTGTGCCATCTATCCAGCCCCTGGAAACACCCTTTGTAGATCAGGTAAAATATCTCTACCACCAATGGAAGCATTCCACCCAATCATTCATCAAAATTCTGTGGGAAAAATCATTAAGATCAGAATAACTGGTAGTTTGCTTCATTCCTCTTAGGAATGAAGGAACAGATACCTGAAAAGGGCTTTATCAAACATCCCAAACACTTTCTAACTGATTTGATAACTCTATTTAGTGTACCTTAAAAATGAGAGTTTTAGCAACATGGAAAATAGTCATGAAACATTATTCTCTAGCTGGGCATGAAGCTGGATGTGGTGATGATTCAAGTTTGTAATCCCAGCACTCTGGATGCTGAGGCAAGAGAACTTTTAAGTTCAAACCCCGCATGAACTTCACAGCAAGATCCTTCCTCATAAACAAACTAAGGTTCTGGAGATGGTTTAGCTGTGACAAGAATTTGCTGTTTGCAGAAAACCTGGGCTCCCAGTACCACATGACAGCTCATAACTGTAACTCAGTTCCAGAGAGTCTAACACCCTCTTCTGGCTTCTGTGGACGTAGGCAACAGATACACACATGGACCATATAGACACACAGATATACACATGGTCCAGATATACACAAACGAAGGGAAAACATTCATATACATTAAAAAAAGAAGAAAAAAGAAATCTTTTAAAAAAAATCAAAATAATAATTTTCTAGTGATGTAGTAGAAACAGGAAGGTTATAAATGGGTTAAATTCCAATTTTACTACTTACTAGTGAATTACTTTAGCTTTTTTTTTTTTTTTTTTTTTGGTTTTTTGGATTTGTTTTTTTTTTTTTTTTTTTTCGAGACAGGGTTCCTCTGTATAGCCTGGCTGTCCTGGAGCTCACTTTGTAGACCAGGCTGGCCTCGAACTCAGAAATCCACCTGCCTCTGCCTCCCAGAGTGCTGGGATTACAGGTGTGCGCCACCACCGACCAGCTTACTTAAGCTTCTTTAATCTCCTTTTCTTCTAATGTAAAGTGGGAAAAAAAAAAGGTCAACTCACCATGATTTGAAAATATGGCAATGTATAGCGAGCACTTCATCAAGGTATCTAGTATATTCCAGATAATTACATCTATACTCCACAGACCACAAAACAGAGGGGCAGAGGTAGACTCTAATGTTTCTGCCAGTCTAAAAACTTATCAATAAAACTTTTATAGACAGCAACACATTCTTTGGTAGATTTTTAGGAGCCTTTCAATGAAAATGCTTTCAATTTATTTACTCAATTCCTACCCCTACACAGGAGTCCCTGTCCTTAGATAGTCCTTCCACTGGCCCCATTACTTTCCTACCTCCCTACCACCATTTTTAAAGTTTTTTTCCCTCTCTCTCTTTTTTAAGGCAGGTGTGGTGACCCATGTCTGTAACCTCTGTTCTTAGACAAAGTAGGAAAACTGGTTTAATTCAATGACAGACCAGGGTATAGTCTGAGATCCTGTATCAAAAGGTAATGTGTGTGTGCATCTTTTTTATTAAAACATTCCCTCATAAGAGTCCTTCCTTTCCTTTCGTTTTTGAGGTGTTTGTTTGAGACAGAGTTTCTCTCTCTGTTTAGGCCTGGCTGTCCGGGACTCATTTTGTAGACTAGGCAAGCCCTCCCTTTTCAAGTTCTAATTAATCCTGAGACCTCTAGTCTATTACTAAAGACTCCCAAGAAGGCTTTTATACAAAAACTTTGTAGTTTATACCATAATTTTTATTATAAATATTTGATTTATAAAACTGTCCAATTCAATACACAAGGCTAATGTTACATCTCCATTTTACAGTGGAGACCAAAGGTAAATGTCTAAAAAGAAATTAGGACTCATAATTAAAGATTCTGAGTTCTAGCCGGGTGGTGATGGCGCACGCCTGTAATCCCAGCACTCTGGGAGACAGAGGCAGGCGGATTTCTGAGTTCGAGGCCAGCCTGATCTACAGAGTGAGTACCAGGACAGTCAGGGTTATACAGAGAAACCCTATCTCAAAAAAAACCAAATTAAAACAAACAAACAAACAAACAGAAAAAGATTTTGAGTTCAGTACTCTATCTACTTCATTTATAAAGCTATTGTATCTTGCCTATCCTTCCTTTATGTCATTACTCATGAAACATAGAGGAAATCATCTTCGAGTCTCCTGATACCATCAGAGTACTGCTACAAAAACAGCTTCCTCCCTGAAGTGTTTTTTAAAGTACAGAAGCAATGAGGGGTACTCCAAGACACTAAGGCTGCAAGTTACTTTCAGTACTTCTCAGATCTTCAAGTGAAAAAGAATTCCATGCTGCTGCTTTAAAAAGGCTAAGAGCTTAGGCCACAGTCTCTTTCCGCTGCCCTACAATTCACAACTTCCAGTTATCTGTCCTCTTTCCACTTCCCAAGAGTTTTGTTTGTTTCAAAGTTTTTTGTCTGACATCCCAACGGGAACCCATTTCGACCGTAACTGACCATAGTCTCCAAAGAGACTACAACGAAGTCTGTCCCCCGCCTCAAGCACCACGGAAGTTCTTCGGGTGTCCCTCCTATGTCCACATGCCTGGTCTGAAAAACTTCATCTTCCAGAGTCCACACCTTCTAGACAAATTTTCCCTCCCACCGCCCCATGCTCACCCTTGCACCTCCTCCAAAATCTCTCAGCCACTGGGGTTGGCGGGCGATACTTCCTATCTCGCCCAGCCCGAATCTCCCGGCCTGCGGTCATGACGCCCCGATCCGGCCCAAGCAGACAGCGGCCCCCTTCAGTACCCCAAACCCGAGGCCCATCAGCCCAATCCCTGCCCCGCCTCCTGGCCCAAGGCGCCAAGTCCTCGGGGCTCCGTCTCCAGGCCTGGCCCGGGCGCCAAGGGCCTAAGATTAACCGGGGAGACAGGAAGGGACTACAGCAGCGGGCCGGACACCAAGCGGGCCGGGCGCTCGAGCCGGGCGACTCCCAGCTCCCGTGGCCAGAACTCAGCCCTCCCGCTCTGCCGGCCCGCGCCTCCGCGGCCTGCCCTCACCTGATCCAGGTTCTCGTCGCTGCCGCTGTCTTCCGTATCCGAATCGATCACGACACGGCCTTTCCGCTTCTTTACCATGGTGGTCCCCCGGCTCCCACGCCGGACGCCGCCCGGACTCCCCTCTTGCCCGCCTGCCAGTGGGACCGCCACTGCCGCCACCAGCGCCGCCGCCACCGCCGCCGCTCGACCCACACAAAGGCGACCGCGCATGCGCGCTCCGCTCCGCCCCTAGCTCCGCCCCCCGCCTGGCGCACGCCGTTCGCCCGGCGCCTGGCGCCCCGCCCCGCCCCACCTCCGACGCAGCGCGAGGGGCGGGGCCACGCGCCCAAGGGTTCTCGACCAAAGCTCCCAGGTCTCTTCTTGCGGTCCGGAAGCTTCGGCGGTGTTAGAGTTGTAGGCTGCTCAGGGGTTCCCTACTTGAAGCGAATTTGAGCCGCTGGACCAGGGTCCACTCTGAAGAAGCTCGTGCATCTCCAGCACTGGAAAGCAACCTCAGGGACCACCCGCGTAGACCACAGCCCCTGGAAATTGCTGAAAGCTTGGGTGGAGGAACCAGAGTCCGCCTGCATGAGGTGTTATTAGTGACAGCTGAGCTGCGACCCAAAACTAGGGAAGACTATCCCAGCGATAATTAGTTTCGGAGAACTCAAATTCATTGCAGGTGTCGGGGTGTGGGATGAGCAGAGAAGTGGCCCGGGAGGAAAGCAGTAACTTAATGAGCTATGCTAAGGAGTTTCAAACTCGCTTGAGTGTCCTGTGTATTTGGTAAGGGACGACAATGTCTTCAACACTGGAAGAGAATGAGAATAGAGAAATAGATGGGTTCTGAATTATTTGCTAGGTAGAATACCTAGGATTTGAGATAAGTTGGGGTGCGGAGGAGGCGGAGGTTGCAGATTCTGATTTATGAAGATGAGTGCAAGCTTTATCAAGAAAAGAAAATATGAGAAGTTTGGAGGAGAAGAGGACTGTAGGGAATGTTTTATGTCGGTTGAATTTGAAGTCATCTGACAAAAAGATCTACACTGGAAATGTATTTTTATATATTATTTATGGGCAGCAGGGCTTATATTACTAAGGAGTATAAACAGTAACAATTTGAGGCTCTTCTAGAGTCTTAGAACCCCATAGTTCATTCATTCTGATAGACAACTTTAGCATTCAAATCTTTCTCAGCTAAGTCGATGAGTTATTCTTTTCTTGCTCACTATCCCACTTTGACTCTCTAAGTTTATCTTCTCAACTCAACTACACTACACATCCCTCCCAAGGAGGAGGAAGAAGAAGAAATAAAGTATTGCATGTAGCTCAGTAGTAGTGTTTATAGGCATAAGGCCTCAGGTTCAATCTTCATTATTAAAAGCAACAATAACAAATGTTCATGCGGCAAAATAGTAACAGCCCCAGCACTCATCAGTCTGAGACAGAAGAATAACATATTAATGGTAGCTTAAGCTACATAGCAAAACCTAAGCATTCAGTGTGTGTGTGTGTGTGTGTGTGTGTGTGTGTCTAATACAATAACATCCTTAGAAAACACTTTCTACTGTTAGCTACTTGAAAAGACATTAAGGATTACATTGATGGAAACAAACTAATAAGACCCAAATACCATTTCACTCTAGAAGAGTTTTACCCAATAGTAAAACCCTAGACATCTGTTCCCCAGCATATTCCTCACACCAAGCCCATGGCCATGATTATCCAAAAGGACCACAGAAACTCCTGAATTTTTAGACACCCTTAAGTCTGGTGCTCTTTGAATGTATTGTTTATCACAGGATTATTGAAAAGAAAGCTATAATATAGTCAATGAATTTTAAAGATTGACTTTAAGTGAAATCTGTTGAATTTTAAGCCACCTACAGAGGGTCCTTAAAGGATTCATGGACAAGTTATTCCTTATAAAAATCAATCAATGCTTACATTGAGGAAATAACTGTTCTCTCTTAATCTCTTCTTGAATGCTTTCCAAAATGCTTGTTGAAAGTCTCCAATCAGCCAGGCAGTGGTGGCTCACGCCTTTAGTCCCAGCACTTGAGAAGCAGAGGCAGGTGGATTTCTGAGTTCGAGGCCAGTCTGGTCTACAGAGTAAGTTCCAGGACAGCCAGGGCTATACAGAGAAACCCTGTCTCAAAAAACAAAAACAAAAACAAAAAAAAACACAAACAAAAAAAAAACAAAAAACAAAAAAAAGTTTCCAATCAGCAAATGAGGATAAATGAGCCTGCTCCCCTGCCTCTCAATCTTTGAGTTCTTAGAAACTTTAAATGAGTCACTACATAAAAGGGTGCTCAGAGTTTCTGAAAAAGCCAACACTTAGTACATGTCACTTATAATTGTTCCACTTTGGGGGTAGCCAGGCAAAGTGATGCAGACTTCCATCGCTTAGGAAGTGGAAGCAGAAAGATCAGTAATTCCAGCTCAGCCTCAGCTATATAGTAACTTCAATACAATCCTTGGCTAGATGAAACCCTATCTTAAAGAACAAACAACCTTCTAGAAACCAAATAAGGACCAGCAGGATGACTCATTGAAAGTGTTTGCCATGAAAGTCTGACAATATCAATTTGATTCCTAGATGCCATCCAAAGTGGAAGAAGAGAACTGACTCCCAAAGTTGTCTTCTTAACTCCACTTAGGAGCTCTGGCACATATGTACACACACACACACATACACTAATAAATTGAAAACATTTTAAATTAAAAAGCCAGGCATGGTGGCTTAGCACTATAGTCCCAGAACTAAGGGAGCAGGTAGACATCTCAATGAGTTTAAGGAAGCCTGGTCTTACCGAGTACGAGAAACAAAGTGAGAAATCGTTTTTATTCAAGACTATTCCAGAGGTGAAAAGGAGTGGTGTGTGTGTGTGTGTGTGTGTGTGTGTGTGTGGTGTGCTGTAAGAGATCAAACAGTCTCTCTCTCTCTCTCTCTCTCTCTCTCTCTCTCTCTCTCTCTCTCTCAGAAATATTTTGAGACAGGGATTTGTGTGACTCAGTATGGCCTAAATGGCTGTGTTTGATCCTTAAGCCTTCAACTTCTGAGTATTTGGATTACAAAATAGAAAAATTTTACAATATGTTGCTTGTTTGAGATGCTAAAAAATGAAACACAAATATTAAGTTTTAAAACTAAAAAACTAAATAAAAAAGACAAAAACTACAGATTCCTAACAAATATGTTTGTATTTCTTTATGTTTTGTCTTTTGAGACAAGTTCTCATGTATTCCAGGATGTCCTTTAACTGACCAAGTAGCTGGGGATGACCTTAAACTTCTAGTTCTCCTGTCTCTTCTACTTGAGCTTGGATTATAGGCTTGTCACCAATCCTGGTAAGGGCTTTGCTAGGCAAAGTACTTTACCAGCTGAGGTATACCCCTGCCCTGTTTTTACCATTGCATTTTTTAAATTCAAAATAAATGAGATGGTAAATTTTGTTTTGTTAAAAGGGTTTGGCATGGAAAACTATAACAATTACAATTTTTAAGGCCAAAGTTACTAAAACAGATGAGATAAGAAAGGATTAAAAACTCAGAGAAATGTGTGTGGGGAGTCAATATAAATAAGCAATATAAGGAAGAAACCTCACACCGTGATTCCTTTCCAGAGTACCTAGAAGGAACACTAGACTAGCATACCTCATTCCATTCCATTTCCTTATAGCTTGGGCCAGAAGACAACATGCAGGAGTGACTTCTCTCCTTCTACCGCAGGGGTCCCAGAAATGAGGCTTGGTAGCAGCTGCCTTTACTCACTGAGCCATCTTGCTGTCTTCCCCATGCTTTATAAAAACTAGTGTAGTAGCAAATCTGCAAACAGCAGGATCCTCGAGAGGCTGATAAGTCTTATATCTCAGTAGCATATTCCCTAACAGAACTCAGGAATAAATGTGGGCTCAGGCTAATGTCTAACCCCAGTGCTAGGGAGCAAAGGCAGGTAAATCCAAGGGGTTCTTTGTCAAGCCAATTTTACAATAGTTACTGTGATAAAATAAGGTGGAGTGTGATAGAAGACTCCTGACATTTATCGCTGTAGCCTGCACACACCTGTGTGTGTGCACGCACTGCAGAGTAATTCAGTACAAATGTGTAAAATGGACTGAGTATGTAGTTCAGCACTAGTGTTCTTGCCTATCATGTACAAAAACAAACAAATGAAACCAAAAACAATTTTTTTAAATACTGACTTAAGGTTAATCAAGTTGTGGCACAAATTGGGGATATGCTATTTAGGATTAGGATCATTTTGCAGATGTCAGTCCCAGTGTAGTTGAGTCATGAGTTGGAGAAAAGGGTTTTCATGAGAAAGTCATGACCTGCACAATAGAGGGCAGCTGAGATTCTCTTTTCTCATCTCCTATGTGAGGCAGGATCTCATTGTGGAGCCCAAGTTGTCCTGAAATTCATGCTGTTATTCCTCTTCTAGTCTGGGCTTACAAATATGGCTGCCATACTGGGCTCCCAGACTGGTGCACCTGTTCTGATCCAACAAGTTCTTCAATCCCCAAACCCCTTCCACTTCTTGCTGTTTTGTCAGTGTTTGTTTTCATCCTTGTGGTCTAAGATGGAAATCTATCATTCATAAGTTATGGACCAGAGCATGAAAGCAGAGGTCAGAGAAGCCAGCCTCCTGTCCCCTGCTCTGAGGCTAGGGATTCAACCCGGAGAGGCAATTGTCTTTTAAGAAAAGCACTTGGGAGGCAGATCTCTGAATTCTGCAGCATCCTGGTCTATATAGTAAGTTCCAAGATTCACTATATAGGGCTATATAGAGAAAGACTGTCTCCATTTAAACAAACAAACAAAATAAAAATTTAAAAATAGCACTCGAATACAGAGAGAAGGAGACATTGAGAGACAGAAGGAAAATGTGTCTGTGTCCTGAGATTGTTTTCTTTTTTTGTGTGTGGTCCCAGAATTTGAACCTAGGATCTCGTGCAAGTTAAGTGAGAACTGTACCACTAAGCTGTCATTTGATTTTTCGCTGTGAAGGTAATCCTAGAGGTGGGAGGATCACTGTGAGTTCAGACCAGGCTGATTTATATACCTAACAAGCTGTATGACAACTAGAGCCAGTGAGCCATTGTGATAGACAACAAAACAAAAACAAAAAAATCTTTATTTTGAGACAGGGTCTATCTTAGTTAAGGTCTTATTGGCACCATAACCAAAGCAACTCTTATAAATCAAAACTTTTAATTGGGACTGCCTTACAGTTTCAGAGGTACAGTCCATCATCATCATGGCAGGAAGCACGGCATCGTGCAGTGCAGGCAGACACAGTGCTGGAGCAACTGAGAGTTCTACATTTTAGTCTAAAGATGGATAGGAGGGGACTTGTCTTTCACAGACATCCAGGAGAGGCTCCAATTCCACACTCAAGCAGAGCTTGAGATTAGGAGACCTCAAAGCCCTCCTACACAGTGACACACTTCCTCCAAGGCCACACCTCCTAATAGTGCTATTTCATATGTCCAAGCATCAAAACATATGAACCTATTGGGCCAAACCTATTCAAATCACCACAGAGTCTTTAATTGTTCAGGTGTACTGAAGTTTTCTCTCTAGCCCAGTGTCTTGGTTAGGGTTTTACTGCTGTGAACAGACACCACGACCAAGGCAACTATGTAGAACAACATTTAACCATGCAGTGGTGGTGCACACCTTTAATCCCAGCACTTGGTAGGCAGAGGCAGGCAGATTTCTGAGTTCAATGCCAGCCTGGTCTACAGAGTGAGTTCCAGAACAGCCAAGGCTATACAGAGAAACCCTGTCTCAAAAACAAACAAACAAACAAACATTTAATTGGGGATAGTTTACAGGTTCAGAGATACAGTTCATTGTCATAAAGGGTAGAACATGGCATCATCCCAGCAGACATGGTACAAGAGGAGCTGAGAATTCTACATCTCCATCTGAAGGCTGCAAGGAGAATACTGGCTTCCAGGCAGCTAGGATAAGGATCTTAAAGCCTACATGCACAGTGGCACACCTACTCCAACAAGGCCACACCTACTCCAACAGGGGCACACCTCCTAATAGTGCCACCCTCTGGGCTGAGAATATACAAATCCTCACATTCCACTCCCTGGCTTGTTTAAACATATAAGTCTATGAGGGACAAACCTAAACATAGTATAATGCAAAATACATTTAGTCCAACTTCAAAAGTCTCCATAGTCTTTAGCAGTCTCAACAATGTTAAAAGTCCAAAGTTCAAAGTCTCTTTCTTCTGAGATTCATACTGTAATCTCCAAAGCAAGACAGGAAACCAGCTGGGCAAACTCCAAATTCTGTATCTCCATGTTTGTTTGTTTGTTTGTTTTCCCCGAGATAGGGTTTCTCTGTATGGCCCTGGCTGTCCTAGAACTCACTCTGTAAACATCATACTAAGTGAGGTAACCCAGTCTCAAAAGATCAATCATGGTATGTACTCACTAATAAGTGGATATTAGCCTGGAAAACTGGAATACCCAAAACATAATCCACACATCAAATGAGGTACAAGAAGAACGGAGGAGTGGCCCCTGGTTCTGGAAAGACTCAGTGTAGCAGTATAAGGCAAAACCAGAACAGGGAAGTGGGAAGGGGTGGGTGGGAGAACAGGGGAAGGGAAGGGGGCTTATGTGACTTTCGGGGAGTGAGAGGCCAGAAAAGGGGAAATCATTTGAAATGTAAATTAAAAAATATATCGAATAAAAAAAAAAAAAGAACTCACTCTGTAGATGAGGATGGCCTCAATCTCAGAAATCTGCCTGCCTCTGCCTGTCAAGTACGGGGATTACAAGCGTGCACCACAACTGCCCCACTTTCTTTTATTCTTTTTCTTTTTTTAAAAAAGATTTATTTATTTCATGTATGTGAGTACACTGTCGCTGTCTTCATATATACCAGAAGAAGGCATCAGATCCCCATTACAGATAGTTGTGAGCCACCATGTGGTTGCTGGGATTGAACTCAGGACCTCTGGAAGAGCAGTCAGTGCTTTTAACCACTGAGCCATCTCTCCAGCCCCCGACTCCTTTTTCATCTTTGGTGAATGCAACAAACTTCTTTCAGCTGGTCTGGTTCGACTCCCTGTTAGCAGCTTTCCTCAGCAAATAGGCCATGACTCTGGGATCTCAAACACCTTTGGGTCTCCAAGCACCTTCAGTGTCACAGCTTCTTGTTTCAATGTCCAGGATCCACACATGTTTTTTTTGGGCTCCTCCAAAGGGCTGGCATCACTCCTGTTCTGCCCCCTGTTGCACTTTAAGCTCAGGTTGACCCACTCCACTGCCTCTGCAGTTCTTAGTATCATCCCATGATACTGGCATCTCCAATGTTCTGGATCTTCTGCTGAAGGTATGTTTCTCCAATAGCCTCTCATAGGCTCTCTTCATGGTGCCAAGCCTCAACTCCTTTACATGACCCCTTCAGTCCTGGACCATCAACTGCAACTGAGGCTGTACCTTCACCAATAGCCTTCCATGGCCTCTCACAGTGCCAAGCCTCAGCTGCTCTTCACGACCCCTTCATGTTTTCAAAATCAGTATCACCTGGTTGACTCTTACACTTTACTAAGTATAGCTACAGCACAAGATATAACATTGGCTATCTCTGGGACACAGCTACTTTATGCTTTCAGAAAACACTTCCCAGATTTCACCTCAGTGATGCTGGTCTTTTCTTAATCACCACTAATTTCTTAACTCCAGCTAACCAGCACCAATTATCCCAGTAGTCTCCTCCTCTTGACTGTAAAGCCAGAGAGTCATGGCCAAAGCTACCAAAGTTCTGCTGCTTGCTGGGGCTGGAACATGGCCACCTTGTTCTATTGCATCATCACCAGCTTTCTGTTTTCTAACTCCTTCACTGCCTAGCTTGGCTACCCTGGAACTTGCTCAGTAGATTGATCTTGAACTTCATGGTTCTGCCTCCTGGAATTAAAGGCATGTACCACCATACCTGGACTTAAGGTTTTCTTCACCTAGAACGTGCGCTGTACCAAGCTGGCTTTGGACTCATAGATCTGCTTGCTTTTCTCTCCTGGGATTGAAGGCTTACTACCATTCCTGGACCTGAATTTAACTGGGTGGGATCTTGCGCCAAGATCACCACTCCCTTAATTCAGTTTAATATCTTTGAACACAGGATTCAGATCCACTTCACTCCCTGGTGCCCCTTTAATATTCAAACAATATATTTTCTATTTTTCCTTTCTCGGCTTATGCTTGTTCAAATGCTCTTCATGAGACTTAACCAGAGAACAAAGTCTATGATGGAAGTTTCTAAGACTTCCTTTGTCATTGCAATTAATCTGAGTCTCTTCACCTTAGCCTCAGGCAGACTCTTCAGACAAGGGCAAAAAGTAGCCACATTCTTCACCAAAATACCACAAAAACAGTCTCTAGGCCACATATGAAATTCTCCACTGAAACCTCCTGGACCAGGTCTGCACAACTTAAATCACTCTCAGTAACACAGTCTTCCATATTCCTACTAGGATAGCCCATTAATTCCCATTTAAAGCATTCTACTACTTTCCAAATCCAAAGTCTTGAAATCCACATTCTTCCAAACAAAAGCAGGGCCAGGCCTATCACAGCAATACCACCACTTCTGGTACCAACTTCTGTCTTAGCTAGAGTTTTACTGCTGTGAACAGACACCATGACCAAGGCAACTTTTATAAGAACAACATTTCGTCTCTCCCCATTCTTGTGGCCCTGGCCGGCTCTCACCTCTCTATCTCTTCTTTCTATGTTTTCTTTTCTATCTCTTCTCTTTCCCCCTACTTTTCTATAATAAAGCTTTAAAATAATAATAAAAAAGAACAACATTTAATTGGGACTGGCTTACAGGTTCAGAGGTTCAGTCCATTATCATAAAGGTGGGAACATGGTAGCATCCAGGCAGGTATTGTGCAGGAGGAGCTGAGAGTTCTACATCTTCATCTGAAGGCTGCTGGCAGAATACTGACTTCTAGGCAGCTAGGATAAGAGTCTTAAAGCCCACACCCAAAGTGACACACCTACTCCAATGAGGCCACACCTTCTAATAATGCCACTGGAACCTTGCTTTTAGATTTTCCTGCCTCCAGAGCTTCTAGAATTATTTAATTATAGGCATCTTCCAACCACGCCCAGCAGTGTCCTGATATTTGTTAAAATCCCATAATAATTACTCTCCTTCTGACAAACCATAAAGCCCATGTTTGTATGTATATTATATAATTTATTTTATGTTTCTGGGGATTGAAGCTGGGCCTTGCACATGCTAGTCAATTGCAATACTGCTGAGTTATATTCCCAGCACGCTTTAATTGTTAATTTGAGAGAAGTTCCTCTAGGGTTACTCAACTGAACTTTATCTCACTCTGAGTCAGACAGACCGCCAACTTGTAGTGCTTCTGCTTTAGGCTTCCCAATAGCCATTCCCAAGCAACTTTTTTTTTTCTAAGAGAAAGAGAATGTAACCCAGAGTGGCTTCATACTCACCACATAGCTGAAATATTGACTTTCCTGCTGCTGTGTACCACAAGGCTGCTTTTACACAGTGGTGAAGATAGAATGCATGATCTCATAAACTCTAAGCAAATATTCACCAAATGAATCACAACTTAAACATTAATTCTAATCTCAAACACATTGTTGTTGTTGTTATTTTGTTTTCCCAGTAGTTGGGATTTGGGGCCTATGCCACCAAGCCCAGTTTCTACAACATTTATTGGTTTTTGTTTTTATTTTATGACACAGGGCTTGGAACTCTTTGTGTGGTTCACAATGGCCTTGAACCCAGAGTCATCTTCCATCTTCATCTTCCAAGTGTCAGGTGACAAGAGAGCACCGTGGTGAGAACTAGGAAAGCCAACCCAGGGCTTCAGAAATGCTAGACAAGCCTCTCAGCTGAGCTACACCCCCCAGTCTCAAAGAGTCAACTATCATTGCTGCCTTGTTTTGAGACAGGGTTTCTCCCCATAGCCCTGGAACTCACTTTGCAGATGAAGCTGGCCTCAAACACAGAGATCTCTTCCTCTGCCTCCTGGGTGCTGGAATGAAAGGCATGCACTGCCACTACCCAGCCAAGGGCTTGTAGGGTTTTTTTTTAAATATTTATTTATTTTGTGTACTGTCACTGTCACCCGACAAACCAGAAGACATCATTGGATCTCATTAAACATGACTGTGAGCCACCATGTGGTTGCTGAGAATTGAACTCAGGACCTCGGGAAGAGCAGCCCGTGCTCATAACCTCTAAGCCATCTCTTCAGCATGTGTTTAGGTTCCTGTTTCTTGAATTTTTATATGATTTTTCCAAAGGAGAGCTTGCGAGTTATATTAGTGGTAACAGGAACAGAGACACAACTCCACACAATCACACTGCAACAAACTGAGGAATTCTCTTAATCTTTTAGGGACCCTCAAATCAGGATAAATCAGGATAAACTGCCTGACTTAAAATAGATTTTAATCTGTGGGTTAAGAGAAATAAAAGCCGGGCAGTGGTGGCACACGCCTGTAATCCCAGCACTTGGGAGGCAGAGGCAGGCAGATTTCTGAGTTTGAGGCCAGCCTGGTCTACAGAGTGAGTTCCAAGACAGCCAGAGCTATACAGAGAAACCCTGTCTCGAAAAAATCAAGAGAGAGAGAGAGGGAGAGAGAGAGAGAGAGAGAGAGAGAGAGAGAATAAAATACTGTAAAAGAATAAGAATATCCAAGTTCATTCAAGGGGTAAAGACAAGTAGATCTCTGTGAGTTCAAGGCCAGACAGGACTTTATAGTAAGACCGTGTTAAAATAAAAGATATGGGTTGGAGAGGCAGATGGCTCAAAGGTTAAAAGCACTGGGTGCTCTTCCTGAGGTCCTGAGTTCAATTCCCAGCAAACACATGGTGGCTCACAACCAACTATAATGAGATCTGGTGCCCTCTTCTGGCCTGCAGGCATACATGCAGTCAGGATACTGTATACATAATAAATAAGTCTTAAAATAAAACAAAAGATATATCCCTGCTTGGGTACCAGTTTCTCATAGGAGAGACTTAAGTAAATGTCTTAGCATTGGACATATGTAGTATTTTAATGGCTTTCAAGTTCTCAACCAAAGGATTGCTATGAAGAGCCTGCTTTCTTTTTTCTGTTTGGTAGGTGATGTTAAAGGGTGGCTGTGGAGGTGCCTCGGATGGGGTCGTAATTTAATGAGGTAAAACAGGAAAGCTGGAGTCACACAAGACCTGGGACACTTTAATAATATTTTATTTTTTAATTTTTATTGTAAATGGGGTCTCTACTGAGATTCCTAGACAATTGTTAGGGAAGGAGGGAGGGCTTAATCAACCTTGTTAATTATGTTAATTATGTGAAAACTCCTCAGCCAGACTCAGGTGAAGCCCTCCTTCACCTTGCCATGTCTTCGTAATTTCCCATCTCTCTATCCTGTCTTGAGTCCCCCTAAACATGTGCATAGTTGTCTAGAATTCCAAAAGCAGCCTTTTCTTGAGCATAGGCTATATAGATCTTATCTCATTCATATATATTGGTGAGGGTTGCAGACCTGTGGATCTAAGAAAGACATAAACGATCAATGTTTCTTTGTTGATTCAAGTGACTTGTGTCTGGATTTTGTTGTGGTCAATATTTCTAGCAAGTGCTACTCCAGTTAGGAACTTTCCTTGGGATTTGGGATTAAATACTCCCAAAATACTCTTAAAAAAGAGTATTTCTAGCTAACTTTAACATGCAATCTATAAAGTCTTCAGTGGTCAGCTAAGTCTCCTGAAGCAAAGCAGGCAAGAAAATGGAGAAACTTCTGAGACTGGGGTCTCAATGCGGATAAGCACACCTCCTACTCAGTTCCCTTAGGACTGCTGGGGGTGGGGGAAGGTACTTTGCCATCAATCCTTATAACCTGAGTTCAAGCTTAGCTTTGAACACACGCTATGATTTCCCCAAGTGATCAATGCTAAAAATTAAAATACAATGTTATTAGGGTTTTTATTTATTTTTTGTTGTTATCAAATTTCTGGGCCACAACTTGTGCCAGGTCTGAGCCAGGTCTGGTCACACATCCTCAATAAGATGTGTTATGTCCGAGAGTCGGCAGGCTCCTTTTACACAGGTCATAGCAGGGAAAGCAAGCCCAACACATAGGCTACTTAACCGTGTCTCCCTGAAGCCCCCACTGAAAGCATAGTAGAGTTGTGTCTCCCTATTGCTGTATTACCTCACTGAGTTAAGGTTAGGTTCTCCAAACCATTGAGTCCGCTCTCCTCCACTGCAATGGTCACAGTTTCTCTATTTAACAATAATACCCTAACGTTGGTCAACAAAAGAAGTCCAAAAGATAAAACCGATCATGAACAGAAACTTCATCAAATGACTGAAAAGAACCCCAAATTGCTCAAAATAGTCCAAAGGTACTCAGGAAGGCAAATCCTCCTGTATACGAAGGAGAGAGACTTACCAAAGATCCCATTTTCTCAAGGACCCAAAACAAAGTCCCAAGTTGATTTTCTGCTTCACTAAGTAGAGGTATAAAGCAGCTGGTGAGGCTTAGTGAGATGGGTCTGTGGTTAAGAACACTTCCAGGGTTTAGTTCTTAGCACTCACATGGTGCCTACAATTTTAAGTTCATTGGTTCTGATACCTTCATGTCCCTGAGGATACCAAATACACATGTTGCACTTACATTTGCATAGGAACCAGCCTAGAAAAAATAAAGATACTCTAAAGAGACATTTTGTGTCTCTTAATCTATCAAATTATTTAAACAATAAACCTCAAAGAAATGGGAGCTTCCCAAGGAATCTTAAGTAGGAAGAAGGAAAAAACAAATGAACGCCCAACCTGTCTCTGGGAAACAGATTTTGACAGTTCTTATAGGAAAAATTAGGCAGAGAGACAGGCTCAAATGGCTGAGACTGTTTATTGGAAGAGTGACAGCCCTCAGCCTTTCCATGAGATGAAAGTTGAACGTGATTAGAGGGGCTGTGGCACACACACAAACAGCTTCATACCTAAATACCTATACTTAGGTAGCTACCAGGAAGTTATGGCCTCAAACTCTCAGCGATCCAAATACTTCTGCTTCCCCAAAGCTGAAATAAAGGTGTGGGCTTGCTTTTCAATTTTGATTTGGCTCTTTTAATTAGCTTATTGAAGATGGGTGACTGGGGCTGACTTGGGACACAGGTCGTGAGCCCCAAGTTGGAAACGCTTAGATCGAAGTGTGCAAAAGGTATGCAACAGCTCTGTTGTGTGGAATACACGAGGCACAATTGAGGAAAGCTAGGATTGGTTGCTATCTAGGTGTAGAGTGGCTCTCCAAAGGCAGATCCATCGGAAGGGCTTTCTGAAGTCACACAGCAGACAGTTCTCAAGGGGCTGAAGAGAGAACAGGCACACGTGGCCAGGCATCTAGAAGTGAAGAGGTGTTAGTAGTGCGGAGATTCTGTTTGAAAGATAAGAGGATTGGTATTTACATACGAGGGCGGGGTATAAGAAGCAAAGCGAAAAGCTCGCTCACAAATGACAGGAAATTTCAGAAGGTGAACCCACTGGGGAACTCTGCGGACCAAAAGCTTCATATCCTCCTATGCTTTAGGATACTTTCTGGTACACTAGTACGACCTGAAACTCTTGTTTTCCATACACCTAGTTTGGTGCCGGACGGGAAAAGTATAAGGACCGCCACCGGAAGCGTAGAGAACCGGGCGGGAAAAATAGCCGGACTGAGCGGAAGCCGTTTGTGGGGTTAGAGAAAGGTCTGGGAGGCCGGCAAGAGTCCTGACAGATGAGGGTTGAGGGACTGCCACTCTTCGGGAGCGCCTAGCTTCCGGAGACTGGGGACGTGATCAACTCCGCGCCAGCCGAGAGGGGAACGCCTGGTCATTAGAGTGAGTTTTCTCTCTTGTGTGCGATCTCGGATAATTTAATTGTGGGATCTCCTTTTAGTCTTTGTAATTGGAATAATACTAGTACCCTTCTCAGGATCAGGATTATTGTGAGAAGCCAATAAAAACACACGCAGAATAGTTTCTGACATATGGTAAGCCCTAGATTTAACAGTCGTTTATGTACATAAGTAGTCTTACTACTAAGATCGGGGTGGATACCCTATTAAAACCTCACCGTTAGCTTCGGACCGATGTCACCCGGGTACTGAGCTTGACTGTGTTTCTTGCAAGAAAGTATTAAACAGAACGCGAAGTTGTAGTATTGTTAGAAAAATAATAAGACATCTGACTGTTTGGAGAACAGGGTTGAATGCTGTTTCTTACAGTCCGGGTTGAATGCTGTTACAATCCCACCATTTTGCCTGCTTACTACTTTGATCCCTCTTCTCTCAAAAAATTTTGTCTTTTTATATTTTTTCTTTTTTCTTCGGAAAAGGGTCACATAATCACCTGACCCTTGAACTTTCAATGTATCAGAAAATAACCTTAAACTCCTGATCCTTGTGTCTCTACTTCCAAAGTGCTAGTTTTGTAGAGTGCTCCCAAATCTTACCAGGTCTTTGATATTTAAAAGGTGTTCTCGGGGCTGGAGAGATGGCTCAGCGGTTAAGAGCACTGACTGCTCTTCCAAAGGTCCTGAATTCAAATCCCAGCAACCACATGGTGGCTCACAACCATCCGTAATGAAATCTGATGCCTTCTTCTGGGGTGTCTGAAGTCAGCTATGGTGTACTTACATAATAAATAAATAATTTAAAAAAAAAAAAAAAAAAAAGGTGTTCTCCATGAGCTGCCCAACTTTCACCCGGGAGGTAGAGACGGAAGGATTAGAATTTCAAGACCAGCCTGGGTCACATGAGATTCTTACCTAAAAGAAAAAGAAGTACAGCATCTATTTGGCCAGGCGTGGTAACAAATGTCTGTAATCCTAACACTTACGAGGTTGAGGAAGGAGGATTAAATTTAAGGCCTGCATCTATTTTATTAGAAGCCCATTTTATCAAAATTGCCAGATGATCTAAAGGGACTATAAAGTTTAAGAAGCCCCTTGTTAGAGGGAATTATATAGGTGTGGTAAAAGTCACAAGAGTCTAAACCCTCACACGTGTGACAGGGATACAGAATTGTGGAGCTGTTTATTCAACACATATTAAGTTTCCAGAATGCTGGGCATCATACTGGAACCAGGAGGTACAACATTGAATAGTTATCCATTAGCATACTTCCAGTCTGGGATGGGGGACACCGACAAATGAACTGGTCACCAAACTGTAGCCAGAAAATTCTAAGCCCAGGACTTACTGGGAATAATTCATAGGGACACTGTTCTTGGTGGAATTGAATAGTCAAAGACCATTTCCTTCCCATGGGGTACTGTGGCTAAGCTAAATTGCAAGGGATATGTTATTCAGGTAGAATCAGCAGAGAACACTCTTGGGCTAAGGGCAGCAGTTAACTAAGGCATGAAGGTGTTGGTTGGATCACAAGTATTTGGTCTGGTGGGAACACACAGTGGATTTGCGACGTGACTAGAGGTGACGTTGGAGTGATAGCCAAGGAGACCTGGTCTATTGGAGGAAGTAGATTTTTTTGGGAATGTAACAAGGAGCCTCTGAAGGAACTTGTCTATCATCTATTAACTGTTTGGTTCTGGGGATTAAATCCAGGCTTCATGTATGCTCAGCATATCCACGGAGCTATCCCTCTAGGTACTTGAAGGATTTTAATTGGTTAAAAGAAGAATCAGATTTGTACTCCGTGCCTTTCTAGAGGCTGAGTGGGGAGTGCCAAAATGTGTCCCTATGACAAGAGCAACAATGATGAGGAGAGATGGGGGAGGGGACAGGGGGGACGACCTCTGTGATGTATGGATGAGAAAGGAGGGGCTTGTCAGAAGCATGACAGGTCCTTTGTTGTAGTGACCTGGGTGCTTCTTTTGGGTTGGCAAGGTAGAATGGGGGTTCACTCTAGTTTAGGCTGACATACAGCCTATTGTGTAGCCCAAGCTGGACTGAAACTCATCATGTAGCTCATGCTAACCATCACCTTAGGATACTTCTGCCCAAGCTTTACAAATGCTATATGACAGGCACATTCTATCGTATTTGGCTGTGGATACCGCTTTGATATTAATTCAAGCAACTAACAAATGGGCTAGATTTTTGAGGGCTTAAAATTTATTATTAATATTACTACTACTATATTATTATTATTATACTATATCATCATCATTATTATTATTATTATGTATGGGTTGTCCTTCCACCTTCATGTAGTTTCCAGGGTCCGACTTAGGTTGTCAGGTTTGAGTGGCAGCACTTCACCTGATAAGACATTTTACCAGCTTCATGCCTTTTACCCTTTTTTTTTTTTAAATGTTCATTAATGTTTTGCTTGCATGTATGTCTGTAAGCATGTCAGAAGCTCTGGAATGGCAGTTACAGATAGGTGCAAGCTGCCCTGTGCGGGCTGGGGACTGATCCTGGGTCTACCCCTTTCAAATGGGAGATTCTTGTTTGTTGCATGGGCTTGTTCTTGCCATGTGTTGGCTAATAATGGAGGCTTTGGTTTAGAATGGTTCTGTGGCGCTGGAGATCAGTAAAAGGAGAGAGCTGTCCTCTGGTCTCCACCTAAACGTCACAGCATCACAGCTCAGCACCCACATACTTGGCAAGTACTGTCACAGGGTGACAGGCTCAAAGGACATAGATCTTTGTCTTTATATACTTTTTGGACTGATCTCTGGGATTAGGACGGGAGAAAGACTCTAGACTGATGAGTATTTTACTTCTTTTTTTTAAATTTACTCTTAGCTCTTTATTATTATTGTTGTTTGTTGTTGTTGTTGTTGTTGTTGTTATTAGTAGTAGTAGTATATGTGAGTACACTGTAATTGTCTTCAGACACACCAGAAGAGGGCATCAGATCTCATTATGAATGGTTATGAGCCACCATGTGGTTGCCGGGATTTGAACTCAGGAGCAGTCAGTGCTCTTAACTGCTGAGTCATCTCTCCAGCCCCTGCCTTTGTCTTTGTCTTCCAAGTGCTAGAGTTACAGGCATGTGTCATCAGTCTTAGCTATATTGGTACTTTTCTTTTTTGCAATTAGTACTCTACTTTTTCTTTTCTTTTTTCTTTTTCTTTCTTTTTTTTTTTTCTTTTTTTGGTTTTTTTTTGGATACAGGGTTTCTCTGTGCAGCCCTGGCTGTCCTGGAACTCACTCTGTAGACCAGGCTGGCTTCGAACTCAGAAATCTGCCTGCCTCTGCCTCCCAAGTGCTGGGCACCACCACTGCCCCGGCAGTACTCTACTTCTAATAAATAACACAGGACAGCCAGGGCTACACAGAGAAACCCTGTCTCGAAAATACAAAAACAAACAAACAAACAAAAAAACAAAAAACCACTGTTGAGTAAATTGGAAAAACCCTATGAATGTCCTAATACACGGTCTCTGTTGAGTTTCACCTTGTAATCCATTTGTTATTGCTCAGCTGGTAACCGGTGTTTCTTTTGTTACAGGTGGGATTGGGCTGGTCGCTGAAGCTTGTTTTCTTAGCCCAGGCAAAGTTTTACATTTTAATACGCTGTTCTTACAATGGCTTCCATTCACAGAGTGCTGACTGGTACTTATATTCATAGAAGTTTCCTGAGACCCAGGGCTGCATTACCTCCATTTGTGGGTAATCACTTTGTAGACTATTCTTCCAGTAGTCTTCAGAAAAAAGTGGCTTCTGCTGATAGAGTCTCCCAGCAGGGAAAGACTGAAGAGGGCTTACAAGGACATGACCGCAAAGAAGTTGCTTTGGATGTACCTTCTCCTGACAGCACGCCTGAAGTTAGTTTTGATAAAGCAATTAGAGATGAAGCAATGGAACATTTTAGACGTTTGAAGGATGAAATTGTGGCTCATTTGAGAGGTCCAGATGGCCGCCCACTGGAAGAGGTCATAATGGAACAGGCCAGGGTGGTCTGGCAGTTTCGTGAAAAAGAAGATTTGGATAAGTGGATAGTGACTTCTGATAAGACAATTGGAGGTCGAAGTGAAGTCTTCTTGAAAATGAGCAAGAACAACCGCAGTGCCCTGCTTTACGGGACTCTGAGCTCCGAGGCGCCTCAGGACGGGAACAGCAACCAAAGTGGCTACTGCGCGATGATCTCCAGGATTCCAAGGGTAGGGAGCCTGTTTTCTAGTGTCTTTGGTTGTAGCATGAGCTATAGCAGACACTTTCTCTTCTGTAAGTGAACACATCTTTCTTGCTATATACAGGCATCAGGTAGTGGCGCATGCCTGTAATCCCAGCACTTGGGAGGCAGAGGCAGGCCAGCCTGGTCTACAGAGTGAGTTCCAGGACAGCCAGGGCTATACAGAGAAATCCTGTCTCAAAAAAACTAAATACAAAACAAAACAAAACCAGGCATCGTGCCTTATATAGACATAAGTAACTCCTTGGCCTTAGTGTAAAAGGGGGCGTTGGTTTCTTGTTTTTGGGGCATTGTTTTATGTTTGAGAAGAATGGTGCATTTGAGAATCCTGTGCATTTGAGAATCCTGAGAAGATAGACTTTGAAAGGTATCTGGGGAGATTGGAATCTGTAGCTTGGACTAAGGTAGGGTCACCCTGTGGCCTTTGGTTTTGGTTTTAAGTTAGGATCTTTCATGTAGCTTAGGCTGGCCTTGAGCTAACTGTAGCTGAGAATGACCTTGAACTCCTGATACTCCTGCCTCGATCTAAATGCTGGAATTCAGGGATGTGCCACCATCTCTGGCACTTACATTCATATTTGACATTTCGCTGGGGGCTGCACAGATGATCAGTAAAGTCTCAGCCATGTAAGCATGGGGACCTGAGCTTGGGTCTCCAGGACATAGGTGAGAATCTGGGTGTAGCACTCTTACCTGTGAGTAACAAACAGTTGCATATGTCTGTCTAATGGCTGTGTATGCACATGTGTTATTTCTCTGTGTCTGTTACGCTAACTGTGGGTACACACTAGTGTTCCCGACTCCAGTACCATGTGGTTCACTCTAGTCTTTGATCTCGTCTGTAACTCCCCTCTCTGACAGTGAGCAATTGCCATCTACTCTCCAACCCTAGGAATGTATTTTGCAGGTTTGGAATTTTTGTAGTTGTGTTCCCCAAAGTAGTCTTGAACTCCTGGGCTTAAGTGCTCCTCCATTGCCCGCCACCTTAGCAGATGGACTTCTAAAGTATTCATCACCGTGCTTCATATTTATTCTGCATTGGGGATCAAATCCAAGGCCTTCAACATTCTGTGCAGGTATCATAAACCATATTCAGCCTCAGTTTCACAATTCTTAACCCAAGACCCTGTCAGAAATCATATTAGAGTGCAGTACTTATCCTGGGCCTGGCAATACAGGCCAGTAATCCTAGCGGCGTGGGAAAGCAGTTTTGCCAAACCAAGGCCTGCCTAGGCTACTGAGTACATTCAGGCCCAGCACCCTCAGAAAACTATAAAGCAAAAGGAAGGCTAGAGACATAGGAGAGCTTAAATGCTTGCTTGTTCAAGGGTCTGTATCCAGCCAGTATTCCATATTATGAAATAACAGAAAACAACATTGTTTTACTCATTTTTTCTTTTTTTCTTCCCTTTTTTCTTCCTTTCTTTCATTTGTTCATTCTTTGGTTTGGTTTGGTTTGATTTTTTTGTTTTGTTTTTGTTTTTTTTAGATAGAGTTTCTTTGTGTAGCTGTGGCTACCTGGGAACTTGATTTCTAGTCTGGTCTAGAACTCACAGAGATCCACCTTCCTCTGCCTCTGAAATCTTTGGATTAAAGATGTGTGCTGAGAACACAGTGTTTAAATACATAGTTTCTTTTGTTTTAATTCTTCAGGTTTCTGGCTAGAGTTACGGTCTGTGCAGCCACACCGAGGTTTGTATGTGGGTGCTGAGGGTCTGACTTGGGTCTGGATGCTTTTGCAAGAAGCACTGACCCATCTTTTCAACCTCATGATTTACAAAACTTGAGCTTGATTTTTGATGGGGCAAGACACTTGTCATACAATAGACTACTCAGAAGCCACTGTTCCTTAACCAGGGAGGAAAAGTCCATTTATTTCCCTGCAGTAAATGCAGATGAATGGCTGTCACACAGAAACACCGCTCAAGGTTAACCACACCTTGAACATTACCCTAGAAACATATGTCAGTATGTCTGTACTAGAATAAGGATGGACAGGTTTATTTTACAAAATATACATAGAATGCCACATCAGGTCGGCAGGATGGCTCAGTGTGTAAGGCGCTTGCTGCTACACCAGGAAGACGCTAGTTCAGTCTCTGGAACCCACATGGAAAAAGGAGAGACTGACTAACAAAAGTCCTCTGGCAGCCGGGCGGTGGTGGCACACGCCTGTAATCCCAGCACTCTGGGAGGCAGAGGCAGGCGGATTTCTGAGTTCGAGGCCAGCGTGGTCTACAGAGTGAGTTCTAGGACAGCCAGGGCTACACAGAGAAACCCTGTCTCCAAAAAACCAAATCCAAAAAAAAAAAAACAAACAAGAAATCATCCACATGTGTTCCTCCCCCAACATTAAACAACCCCGCTGAAGTGGTGATGGCTCAAGTTTTCTCACAGTGCAGAATGAACTAAACAGCTTGCTTTGCTGAACCCCAGGGTGCTTTTGAGAGGAAGCTGTCTTATGATTGGTCTCAGTTCAATACTCTGTATCTCCGAGTCCGTGGGGATGGACGGCCTTGGATGGTGAATATCAAGCAAGACACGGAGTTTATCCAGAGAAAAAATCAGATGTACAGTTACTTCATGTTCACCCGTGGGGGCCCCTACTGGCAGGATGTCAAGGTAAAATTTCAATTCTTTACTGTTAGGAAAATGGGATCTATTGAAATTATGTTACATTGTAGTTTTCTTTTTCATACTAATAATTCTTACATAAAATAGAGGCAGAATGAATAGAAGTAAGAGGATCTTGGGGGAAGATTTAAAAGACAAATGACTTTTTTTTCATTAATAAAAATGAGCCAGGCATGGTAACATGCCTTTAATCCCAGCACTCAGGAGGAAAAGGCAGGCACCTCTGAGTTTGAGGCCGGCCTAGCCTACTAGCAAGTTCTAAGACAGTCAGGACTATAGAGAGAGAGCCTAATTTAAAAATCATAATTTATGTATATATGTGTCCTAGTTTGTGTTACTGTTGCTGTGCTGAAGTGCCATGACCAAAAGCAAGTTGGGAGGAAAAGGTCTATTTCCACTCACAGTGAGTATAGGAACTCAAGCAGGGCAGGAAATGGAGGCAGGAGCTGATGCCGAGGCCATGGAGAGCACTGCTTACTGGCTGTGTCTCATGACTTGCTCTGCCTGCTTTCCTATAGACCCCAGGACCACAAGCCCAGGGGTGGCCCCACCCACAGTGCTGGGCCTCCCCATCAACCACTAAGAGCACACCTCACAGGCTTGCCTGCAGCCTGACCTTGGGGAGGCGGTCTCTCAATTGCTGTCTCTCCTCTCTAATGACTGTAAGTTCAGTCAAGTTGGCATAAAACTAGCCAGCACAGTATATGATGATACATTTATGTGTGAGTGAGGAGAGGGTGTGTGAGTGAGGTGAGGGGTGTGTGAGTGAGGAGAGGGGTGTGAGTGAGGAGAGGGGTGTGAGTGAGGAGAGGGGTGTGAGTGAGGGGTGTGTAAGTTAGGAGAGGGGTGTGTGAGTTAGGAGAGGGGTGTGTGAGTGAGGAGAGGGGTGTGTGAGTTAGGGGGGGTGTGTGAGTGAGGAGGGTGTATGAATGAGGAGAGGGTGTGTGAGTGAGGAGAGGGGTGTGTGAGTGAGGAGAGGGGTGTGTGAGTTAGGAGGGGTGTGTGAGTGAGGAGGGTGTGTGAGTGAGGAGAGGAGTGTGTGAGGAGAGGGGTGTGTGAGGAGAGGGGTGTGTGAGTGAGGAGAGGGGTGTGTGAGTGAGGAGAGGGTGTGTGAGTGTTTGGCAGGTGCTCTACCACTGAGCTATATTCCCGTCTCAGAGAGAAAATCAGTCTTCAGATTTGGCTTTTTCCTGTGGTATAAGTAGCTGGCATCGTCCCACTGTCACTCACACAAGGGTTGCTGCCAGGCTGAAGCCCTCACTTGCTATGAGACACTTCACAGCCCAGCCCAGAGCTTAATTTATTTTGAGGTAAGGTATCACTAAGTTGCCTGTGCTGGCCTTGAACTGTCATCTTCCTTTAACTTAGGCCTGCTCTGTGTGTGTGTGTGTGTGTGTGTGTGTGTGTGTGTCACACACACGTATTACCTGTCTTTGGCCTAAGGAAAAGTGGTAAAGTGCTTCCAAATTTACAACACTGTAAAAACAAAACACCTGAGAAAATTGTAGCTTTAATCCAAAAAGCTAGCCATTTCTCATACATGATTTACATGATTTTTCTATTTACTAACTTACCTGCTTATTGAGATGTGGTCTTGTTATATTACTCATGCTAGTCTTGAACCAGTGAATGTAGGCAGTACTTCTGCCTTAGTCTCCTGGGTAGCTGGGATGATAAGCTCTTAGCATACATAAAATATTTAGATGTGGAAATTAAATTATATTATCATTGTGGTTCCAAAAAAAAAAATGCCTCGTGTTTATGTTCCAGCTCTGAAATAACTGCTCTCTTTTTTCCAGATTCCTTTCTCCAAATTTTTCTTTTCAAATCAAGGAAGGATACGAGATGTCCAGGGCCCACTTGTATTGGACAAGGTAATGTTTCCACCCAGAATGAGGCCTTCCTTAGTGAACTATAGTTGTTGTGAGGTCCAGCTCAGTCTGTTTTGTAAGGATAGCAGATTACAGATTAAAATTCCTTCCCAGGGTCCTCTATGAGGACAGAAGCCGACTTGGACCTCTGTCCTGGGGGAGGTTAGTGTGATTTTGTTTTTAGTATGCTTCATTTTATTTTAGCTTTATGTAAGAGCTCAGAACTTAGCCAGGCGGTGGTGGCACACGCCTGTAATCCCAGCACTCTGGGAGGCAGAGGCAGGCCGATTTCTGAGTTCGAGGCCAACCTGGTCTACAGAGTGAGTTCCAGGACAGCCAGGGCTACACAGAGTAACCCTGTCTTGAAAAAACCAAATCAAAAAAAAAAAAAAAAAAAGAGCTCAGAACTTCCAGGAGCCTCCACTGAGAGGCCATGCAGTATTACCGTCTTAGGTGGACTACTTGAAGGGGGTGGGGAGAAACAGCCACCCAATTTTGCTGGGACGCTCCTGTAAATCCCAGCACTTGAGGGGTGAAGTGGTGAAGGAGGAGGATCAGGAGTTGAAGACCAGCTGTGGCTATATACCAAAAGTTCAGGGCCCTGTCTAGAAGAAAGGAAATGAAATGCAGTCTTGTATTTGTACTTCTTATAGTTTAGTGTGGCAATGAGAAGTGTGCCATGCTGAGTGCTGGCTGTGGGAAGGCTCCTGGGGGCTCAGGAAGAGCATTTCTGCATCAGCACAGGAGACTCTAATCCATCTCTCTTACTTTGTATTTAGATCTCTTCTATAGGACTCACTCTGTCTGATAAGGTGGATGGACCATTCTTCCTGGAAATAGATTTCATTGGCGTGTTTACTGATCCAGCCCATACAGAAGAATTTGCTTATGAGAATTCTCCAGCTCTTAACCCAAGACTCTTCAAATAGAGAACTGGACTTAGAGCAGTGAGCACAAAGCAGATGGAGCCTGTCTACCCAGCCACCCCACTGCAGTACTTACCCAAGGCGGTCATGCTGCAGGGTTCTCCCTGTCCAATTACACTAGTGCAGGGGAGGCCTGTGCTTGGACAGGGAAAAGGAAGGCAGAGCTTGGGAGAGACAAACAGGTCTCTGGAGGAGAGAGGAGGAGAATGGAGGCGGAAGTGGGGTTATCAAAAGGTTAGAATAATTGGGTGAAAGCTTTATCATTATCAATTGGCTCTGAAATTATCTATTGGCAACTTGTAAATTGTGATTTTATTGATACATAAATTTAATTAGTTAACTATTAAGTTTTCTGAGTCTTGATTCTACTGGGTAATTAGGTGTTGAGGTGTCTGACACTGGATTGTGTGGGGCATTGCATGGTAGTAGAGGAACTGGGGGCCCGTGAGGTCGGAGGGTTGGCTGATGTTGGAGGGTGCTTGAGCGAGATCGCCTAGCGTGTGCCCCATCAGTTGCTGGCAGCAGGGCGGGAATGTGCTGCACCATTGTTTAGTATTTCCCATAACACAGTAAGTACAGCATGGCCTCTCAGTGGCATCATCTGTAAGTTCTTTTGAGTGCTTATGTAAAGCTAACATAGAAGGAAGTGCATTGAAAATAAAAATAAAGCCTTTCTGTCTACCACCTCCCCTTAGCCTTTTTCTGCTGTGCTGGAAACCAAAATTGAATGCCGAGCCTCCTGTATGTGAGGCAGACAGGAGCTCTGCGCCTGTCCCCAAATGAGCATTTGTTTAATGTGGTAATGTGTTATTATTCTTTCCTTAACATTAAATGCTATTGCTAGAGAGCAGGTTTTTGGGACCCAGCATGAAACCGGGACTTTAGGTAATACAGGCACAATGTAAGGAACACATTTGCTGGGAAAATTCCTATAGGAGATTGTCCTGTGTAAAGAGACAGTTTTCAGATAAGGCTCTGGTACAACTCTGGTTGGTCTTGTATCGCGCTGTCTTTTTGTTTTCTAATTGACCTTTGAGGAAAGGAGTCTGCTAAACAATGTGAAGATTAAAAGTCATTGGGAAATTGCTTGCCTTCCAAAGACATGAGATTAGTAGCTCTGACTCTCAGGGGCTTACATAACTGTTGCTGATAGGAGAGAGAGACTGTGGTTGCTAGAGAGCCCCATTCATTTAAAAATGTCACAGAGGGAGCGAGAGATAGCTCAGCAGGTAGGAGTGCTGACTGCTGTGAGAGTACACAGGTTCTGTTCCCAGCACCCATATGGCAGCCCAGAGCCTGTGTTCATTTCCAGGGGTTCTGAAGCCTTTCTTTTGGCCTCCAATGATACTAGTGTCACATGTGATGCATAGACATACATCCATATATATTAAATGAAAAAAGGTGACAGCTTATTTTTTATGTGTATTGGTGTTTGCCTGCCTGTATTTTCTGCACTGTGTGTAAGCAGTTGCCCATGAAAGCAACAAGAGGGTGTTGGATTGCCAGGACGTGGAGTTACAGACTATTGTGAGCACCCTGTGCCAAGACCAGCCTTGGCTTGGAGACCAACCTCACTCAGCAAGGGGTGCTTGGGAGTGGCAAAAGTAACAACTCAAAGTCAGTCCTGGGGTTCAAGCTGACAGCCTTGTGTTCTGCTCAGGAAGCTCTCCAGAGAGCTCATCGAGATAGCTCCTTTCTTATAGACCAAAGCCCAGTCTTTTATTTACATGTCAATTCAATTGTCCTCTTATGGATTCCATGGGCACCTGTATTCACACATGTATACACACATAAATACACATAATTAAAAAAATTAACTTTGTTTTCTTTTTCAGAGACAGGGTTTGTCTGTATTGCCCTGGCTGTCCTGCAGTTCACTCTGTAGACCAGGCTGGCCTCAAACTCAGATACACCTGCCTCTGCCTTCTGAATGCTGGGAATAAAGGCATGTGTAACCACTACCAGGCTTAAACATTACTTCAATAAAGGTAGGGTGGGGGTCTTAAACCAGGCCTGGAGGTAGGGCTGCAGTCCCAGATGCTTGTGGGAGGGAGACAAAAGTTTAACAAATTCAAGATGAGCTCTTGCCTCTGACTCTCCCCAGTGTGCTCTCAAGTGCTGTAATTGCTATAGAATACTTTTGTCCTTGACTTCCTACCATTTTCCTGGCTGGCTTTGAACTTGTGATCTTTTTGGAGCCTCCCGAGTGCTAGAATTATAGGCCTGTGACAACACATCCATCTTAAATTCTTAAAAAAAAATTTTTTTTAGGCCTGCCTTATCTTCAATAGTGAGCCCAAGTCCAGCCATGTTATATAGCAGTCCACTGTCTAAAGAAACAAAAATGAAATTTCATTACACTTTTGTTTAGGGGTACATGTGGAAATGAGAGGACAGATATGAGAGTCATCAGTAGTTTTAGCAGCAAATACCTTAACCCACTAGTTGTAAATTTAAATTTACATTTAGCTTCTTTGATGTCATATCAAAAAAGTCATCCATTCACCCAAGATCACTCATATTTTGGTTTTTCGAGACATGGTTTCTCTGCATAGCCCTGGCTGTCCTGGAACTCACTCTGTAGACCAGGCTGGCCTCAACCTCAGAAATCCGCCTGCCTCTACTTCCCAGGTGCTGGGATTACAGGCGTGCGCCACTACTGCCTGGCCATTCTTATATTTTTATATAAATGTTTATATTGTAAGAAGGGACCAACCTGAACCCATTTTGAATAAAACTTCTATTTTGAATAGGGGTCAAATAAAGTTTAAGTTCTCAAAACCTTCTGGGGTAACTGACATTCTGCTTGAGAGAGACATTTTTGTGGGTAACTGACATCCTGGTTGGCAAGTTGGGACATGAATGTTAGGCTAGTCGAATAACCCAACCAACAGGAACAGTGTAAGTGTACCACAGACATGTGGTACTCCTAAGGAAGTCAGTCCCCTATCCCTAAATCCTGGCTGATGGGATAACTTGGCACAGATATTAATCATTTTGAAGCTCAAAGACCCCTGTTATACTGAGTATTATACTGAGTATAATACATTTTTCTCATCTAAATATTAAAGGGAACATTAGAAGATGCAGTTAGCTCGTACATCTGTCCTGCTGTCCCTGACTAATCAGTTTTTGTGCCTAATTCAAATAAATATCTTGCTTTGCTAGACTCTTGTACCTGCTTGGGTTGTTTTGACTTCAGACCCTAACAATATAAAGATTCTTCTCAGCTGGTGGTGGCAGCAGCACATAGCTTTAATCCCAGCACTCAGGGGGCAGAAGCAGCTGGATCTCTAAGTTTAAGGCCATCCTGCTCTTCCAGAGGCAGGACAGACCCAGGACAGCCAGGGCTACATAGAGAAGCTCTGTCTTATGAGAAAGATTGATGGCTCAGTGGTTAAGAGCACTGACTGTTCCTCTAGAGGTCCTGAGTTCAACTCCAGGGTACATGTAGATAGAGCACTCATGCAAAATACATAAAGCTTAAAAGAAAGAAAATTAAAATAGTCTTGGAACCTTCATTAGAGCTGGATAGCCATAGACATTTATGGACCATTTATCTTTGTAACAAAACTACAACTTAGATTGCTGTATCTTGTAGTAAGCTGAGAAGTATTCTACCTTTGTATTTAAGATTTTGATTATTTGTATTTCTATATGAATTTTATTTCAGCACACAAAAAAAGAACAAAAAGAAAAAATGGATCGATAAAAATTGTATTCCAGGAGCTGGAGAGATGGCTCAGCAGTTAAGAGCACTGACTGCTCTTCCAAAGGTCCTGAGTTCAAATCTCAGCAACCACATGGTGACTCACAACCATTTGTAATGAGATCTGATGCCCTCTTCTGGTGTGTCTGAAGACAGCTACAGTGTACTCACATATAACAATAAATGAATCTTTAAAAAAAAAAAATTGTATTCCAGCTGGGCAGTGGTGGGGCATGGCTTTAGTCCCAGCGTGAGTTCTGTGAGTTTGAGGCCAGGCTGGTTTACAGAGTTCCAGGACAGTAAGGGCTACACAGAAAAACTGTATCAAAAAAAAGTACTCAGTTTAGAGATCAATTTTGAATGTTTTCATTTTAATCTCCTGTTATTATTAGACATAAAATTTTTAACTAGATCATTAGTTTCAGCAATATTTTATAGTTTTTCAGTGTAGAAATCATCACTATAGTTTAAGTATGAAATCTCTCTCAAAGGACCAAGAGCTAAAGGTTTGATTATTGCCTAAGGTGCTCCTGGGATGTACTAAGTTCTTTAGGAATTAAAGCACTGTTTTTGTAGTTTTGAGGCAGGGCCGCGTTACATAGCTGTGGTGAGGTGGAACTCCCAGCAATCCTGCTAAGACACCTGGTACTAAAAGTATGAGCCACCTGTGGTGGTTTTGATGAAAATGCCTCCCATAGGCTCATATAGTTGAATACTTGATGATTGGTTGGTGGGATTATTTGTGGAAGATTTGGAGGTATGGCTTGGTGCGGAGGTATGTCACTGTGGGTGGGCTTTGAGGTTTCAAGAAGCCCAGGTAATCGTCGTTTTCTCTGCTTATCTGCGGATAAGAATCTAAGCAAGTTTCCGACTGCCACACCAGCAACCATGCTGCCCAGTCCTGTAGTGTTTTTGAAAAGCAGGGTCTCATGTGCCTGAGACAGACAGTGAGCTTCTGACCCTCCTGCCTCTACCTCCAGAGTACTGAACTATAGGTTTATGCCACAACATTCAACTCAGCTTTATTGATTTATAGAATATATAAATAGAACTGTTGGTTATTAATCTTGTTATCTTACTATTTCTGGTAGTAAGTTGCAAGGCCTTAGATTCAAAATGCAGTCAGTAAGGAAGGGAAAAAGAAAAACTTTTTTATAGCCAGGTATGGTGGAGTACATCTAACTCTGCACCTGGGAGGTAGAGGCAGGGGTATCAGGAGTTCAAGGCCATCTTCAGATAAAAAATGAGTCTGAGGCCAGTGTGCCCTAAATGAGACCCTGTCTTAGTAGTTGTGGGAAAGAACTGGGTGGAGGAGGTGTGCTTACTGATCTCTGATGGCCATCCAAATCCTGAGCAACGTATGTTTAAACACAATGAACCTATCACCGTGAACATTTTTATTTATGAACATTGTAAGCATTACACACAACTCAGAATCTGTACATGGCAGAGAAAAGATCAAAAGGTTATGCTTAGCAGCCTTCCTTTCTCTTCCCCACTTGTAAGATTTAAGTCTGCCAAAGAAAGTGATTATTACAGCAGCAACTCTTAGCTTTGTTTTTGGTGGTACCAGGGGTCAAATTCAGGGATAAGTGTGTGATAGACACTTGTAATGTACCACTGAAGCACACCCTTTGCTCTGTGGTTTTTATTTAACAAGTAGAGACTGAAGGTTTTCTAGTTTAGGATTATTAAGGATTAGAACAAGGCTCTTATAAGCTAAAACTATTGATTTAGAGCTAAAACCTTGATTAAGATTTCAATAAGACTAATAGATTTTTCAGGCTCCTGAACAAAAACGTGGCCTTCTAGCCTCCCTTTCCTTATGAACTCTATCTTATTTTCTCATGCTAAGATTCGGCTACAGCTTGCTGCTAAGGGAAACACTTGTGCAGAAAAGGGTGCATGTCATCTCCATCAGAACTAGCAGGACCTTGATATGAAAAACCTTGGTTAAGAATCATGAGGACAGGGCTTTTAAAATCGGAGTTATATAGGACATTAGGTGAACTTTAAGATAGTATATTCTTAGATAGAGCACAGAAGAGACACTACACAAATTATGACCAAAAGCTATGATGGAAAAGAGCTTTTGACTGAAGTAGAGAAAGTATAAAAACATACAAAAGGAAACCGAGTTAGGAGTAAAGGAACGGGCAGGGTCACGGAGCTTTAGTCACACCCAGGTTTCTTCGAGCTTCCAAAAGCTTTTCTTTCTTCTCCTTTCGTTCTTGCTCATGTCTCTTCCGTTGTTCTTCCCTAGGAGGGACAGACATGTTCCATGTTAGGCTCAACGTAGATGCTCTGACAGACTACTGTAAACAATGTACTGCTGACCTAATAACTAGTTAAATGTCATCTACAGGCACTGGACTCTTATGGGTTCCAATTTGTCAGCATTGTCACTCAGCATTCTACAGTCACACATGGAACGAGAGCCAGGGGACACCTGGGTGACTGGATTCAGCATTGGTACTTTAAAAAAACTAGTTTTGAATGAGAAGTCTCACTATTACAAGTCAGATATATAGCCAGGCTAGGGTCCAGTGACTAGAGACAAGGAAAAAAAGGAGGCGGTTAGGAGGACAACACTGTCGACCATCGCCTAGTCTTCTCACAGTGCCCTCAATCTCAAGTGCGCCCATGTTAGGCTCTGTCTTGTGACACAGCAGAAGGCTCTACCAGTACCTGAGACTTCTGGAACTGTAAGTCAGAGTCAACTCTGTTCTCTGTAGAACGTCTAGTCTCAAGCATTTGGTTCTCAAAACAAAATGGAATGGAGCATTGTGCTTCTAACCCAGAGTCCACCCTCACAGCTTCAGTACTCTCTTTGGAAGTTAGGAAGCCTGTACTGTTTGTTAGGTAGTGATGTGCTCACCTGGTCTGGAGATGAGGTTGTTTGTAAGTTTTCCTGTGGAAGGTGACTCTGCTTACACATTCATTCAGAGAACTGTTCTCTTTAGCTTGCCCCCAAGGTTTCAGTTTTCCTAGGTTAGAAAAAGGGGTATTAAGAACCATTCACACTGGGTGGTTGTGGTGCACGCCTTTGATCCCAGCACTTGGGAGGCAGAGGCAGGCAGGTTTCTGAGTTCAAGACCAGCCTGGTCTACAGAGTGAGTTCCAGGACAGCCAGCGCTACACAGAGAAACCCTGTCTTGAAAACAAACAAAAAAGAATCATTCACAGCTCCCTTGTCTCCGTCTTTTAGCCTCTCAACATTTTTATTGTCTTGTAGATATTTACATGTATTTTCTGCAGTGAATCTTGATTTCACATTTCAGATGTAAACCATATTTTCCTCTAAAAATGTGTTTTGATGAAAAAAAAAAAAAAAGCAACCCTGTCTCATTCCTGTGTTTATGGGTGTTGAGTACAGCAGGTTTGAAGAGCTCATTCTTAGCCGGGTGGGTGGGGTGGCACACACCTGTAATCCCAGCACTCAGGGAGGCAGAGGCAGGAGGATTTCTGAGTTCGAGGCCAGCCTGGTCTACAGAGTGAGTTCCAGGACAGCCAGGGCTACACAGAGAAACCCTGTCTCCAAAAAAAACCAAAAAACCAAAAAACTGAAGAGCTCATCTTTCCTCCTCCACCAAGGGTTCTGGGAACAGAACTGACTGTCAGGTCTGTCAGCATGGCACCCACTCAGCACCTCACTGGCCTTCCTCATCCATGGTTTGTTAGTACAAACATTCTTTTTAATGTTTACTTGTGTGTGTGTGCCATGGCATGTGTGAAGTCAACAGATGACTGCCTGCAACTGATTCTCCTTCTACCACATAGGTCCCAGGAATCGCAAACTTAGGCTGTCAGACTTAGTAGCAAGTGGCTGTATCTGCTGCTTTACCACTTACTGGCATGTGTCATCCTTTTATTTTTTTAACTCTGAAGAAGTCATAGGAAAGACCCCCAATATGGAAGCTAGAGAGATGTTAAGAGTGTTTACTGCTCTTATAGAAGACCTAAGTTCAGTTCTCAGCTCCCATGTCAGGAGGCTTCATATCATCTGTCCCCTCTAGGTCCAGGACACTGGACAACGTCTGGCTTCCCTGGGCAAGTGTACTTACACAAGCACACAAACAGACACATATACATAATTTAAAAAAAATTCTAGGGGGCCGGGCAGTGGTGGCGCACGCCTGTAATCCCAGCACTCTGGGAGGCAGAGGCAGGCAGATTTCTGAGTTCGGAGCCAGCCTGGTCTACAGAGTGAGTTCCAGGACAGCCAGGGCTATACAGAGAAACCCTGTCTCAAAAAAACCAAATCGATCTATATAGAGCAGGCTGGACTCAAATGTACAGAGTTCCTCTGCCTCTGCTTCCCAAGTTCTGGGATTAAAGGCGTGTGCTACCACTGCCCAGCCTTAAAGAAGTTTCTAGTCATTCGTATGTGTATATGTCTGTCTGAGTATAGCCACCTACGTGGGTGCTATTGAAGGCCAGAGTTGTGAGATCTGACAAACTGGAATTATAGATAGCTGTGAGCAACTTGATATGGGTGCTGGGAATAGACCTTGGGTTCTTTGGAAGAGTAATACGTATTCTTAACCACTGAGCCATCTCTCCAGCTCCAAGGGTTTTTTGTTGTTGTTGTTATTTTAATTTGTCTGTGTACCTGCTGAGTCTTATGTGCACCACATGCATGCAGGTGCTCACAGAAGCCAAAAAAGGCTGTTGAATTTCCTGTAAGTGGAGGTGTAGGCCACTCTGAACTACCTGGTATGGGTGTTTGGAACAAGTGCTAAGAACTGCTGAGCCAGCTGGGCAGTGGTGGCGCATGCTTTTAATCCCAGCACTTGGGAGGCACAGGCAGGCAGATTTCTGAGTTCGAGGCCAGCCTGGTCTACAGAGTGAGTTCCAGGTCAGCCAGGGCTACACAGAGAGACCTTGTCTAGAAAAAACAAAAACAAAACAAAACAAAACAAAACTGCTGAGTCATTTCTTTAACATCCTCAAGACTTTTTCAGTGAGTCAGTTAGAATTAGGTAAAAGATCTACTGTAAAAGATGGCTACTGTAAGCCGGGCGGTGGTGGCGCACGCCTGTAATCCCAGCACTCTGGGAGGCAGAGGCAGGTGGATTTCTGAGTTCGAGGCCAGCCTGGTCTACAGAGTGAGTTCCAGGACAGCCAGGGCTATACAGAAAAACCCTGTCTCGACAAAAAACCAAATCCAAAAAAAAAAAAAAAAAAAAAAGATGGCTACTGTAGTGTATTTTATAGCTGGGCATGGCGGCTTATACTACTAATTCCACAGCTTGGGAAGCCAAAGGAAAAAAACGGCTATGAGTTCAAGGCTAGCCTGGCCTATTCAGTGAGAGAGTCTTAAACACTCCATGTTCTCAGCCAATGCAATGTGCTGGGCTGGCCTCATGCTCCTGCTACAGTGTCTTCTGCCATGTGGGACCGAATCCACCTGTAACTACTGTGATACAATGTGATGGGCTAGCCTCGCGCTCTTGTCAACAAAATGAACTATACCCATTGCCAAATGTGAGGCACAATAAACCTTGACTATTAATACAAAAACACCACCTCAAAGATCAAACAACAAACCCATACACAATAGAAAGTGGATGTGATATATAATACTGCCAAGAACAGAACTAAAATGTTCTGAATAAATAAATAAAATGAAGATCCCATCACTCTGAAGTTCGAAGTCATTCTTGGCTTCAAGCAAATCTGAGGACAACTAGAATTCTTGAAGCTTGCCTCAAAACAAAAAAAGGAGCAGAAACTCGCAGATATTTATATACTCTGTTCTTAATAGCCAAACATGAAAAGTTCACATGGCTACCTTTAAGCTGACATTGATCTGTTGACAACTTATATTTTTGCTTAACAAATTTGTAAGCAGATCAATTGTTTTTTGCTTAATGGAAAATCTTTTAAGTCAGGAATTCATGTGGAAGCAGGGGCAGAAATTTATATGGTGGGACTTCCTCCAAGTCACAGAATGTTTTTTTTCTCATTTTGTAGTGTTTGGATATAAAAATCAGAGGCTCAGCCAGGCGGTGGTGGCGCACGCCTGTAATCCTAGCACTCTGGGAGGCAGAGGCAGGCGGATCTCTGAGTTCGAGGCCAGCCTGGTCTACAGAGTGAGTTCCAGGACAGCCAGGGCTACACAGAGAAACCCTGTCTCGAAAAAACCAAATCCAAAAAACAAAAAAAACAAAACAAACAAAAAAAATCAGAGGCTCATGCCTGCCAGGAAACACTTTACTACTATATACTACTATGTACACTATAATAGTATACATACACATGCATGCACACACATACAACATATACCTCCAGTTTTAATGCAGAACTGTTTAGTCTTCTGGCAGCTTTGCCCTTCAAGACTATCCCACATACCTTTGTGTGGCTTGTAGTTGAGGGGACGAGACAAGCTTGCTTTGAGATCAAATACTGGTTTCTTACTAGAACCTGGAGTCTGTGCTGCTTCAGTCATCAACTTGAATGGGGTAATAACTGAAAAAAACAAAAAAGCCCAAATAAACAGAACACCAAAGACCTTAATTATCAAAACAAATAATTGTACTTCTTGGGTTAGTTTTACATGTATGAGATTTCTGCCTGCATGTGTGCTATGTAACACGTGCACGCCCATGGCCAGGGTTGAGAGGGCTACTGGATCTACTCCCCCGACACACACACAGACATAGCTACCATGGGGACGACAGGGCACAATGACAACGGCAGCACTTGAAAAAGGAAGGCAGAAGACTGGGAGTTCAAACCAGCCTCAGATACACAAGATCTGGTTTCACAAACAAATAAAAAAATGAAAAGAGGGTTAGAGAGCTTTGGAGCCTGCACTGTGCTTCCAGAGAACCTGAGTTTATCCCAGCACCCACGGCACATGGTTCACAACTTCCTGTCAACTCCAGCTCCAGGGGGAGCTCACAACCTTTGGCCTCTATACCTGTACTCATGTGCTCATAACTCCTCACAGACAAATATATATAATTACAGAAAATAAATTAAGTGGTAGCACATGCCTTTAATCACAGTAGTCAGGAGACAGAGGGGTGGATCTCTGTGAGTTAGAGTCCAGCCTGGTTTACAAATCAAATCCAGAACAACCTGGGCTCTCTCTGTTACACATCAAAACAGTGTCTCAAAAAATCCACACACATGGGGCTGGTGAGAAGCCTCAATGGTTAACAGCAATGGCTGATCTTCCAGAGTCCTGAGATCAATCCCCAGCAACCACATGGTGGCTCACAACCATCTAAATAAGGGGATCTGATGTCCTCTTCTGGTGTGTGGATGTATATGCAGCAGAGCACTAATATACATTCAACCACACACACACATAAAACCATTTTTTTAAAATTTAAGTAATTAAGCCAGAACATTTATAATTTATTATCCCAGCACTCAGAAGGCAGAGGCAGGAAGAATAGTGTGGGCTACACATGTCAATTCCAGGACAGACTGGAACAGCGTGAAACCCGACTCAAATAAATAAAAAGAACCAATTATATATGGCCAAAAAGATTTGTAGCTCTATTTATTAGTAAAAGCTATTTACTGTTTAGTAATGTAAATGTTTATGTCATAGAGTTAAATGAGGACGGTATAAGTCACCCAGCCACACTTACATTTCTTTCCCTTCACAGAGGAAGCTACTCAGTCATGTTTAATGTTGTGAAGGAAGAGCTAAAATCAAGAGTCACCTACCAGGGCTGGAGAGATGGCTCAATGGTTTAGAGCAGACTGCTCTTCCGAAGGTCCTGAGTTCAAATCCCAGCACCTACATGGTGGCTCACAACCATCCGTACTGAGATCTGACACCCTCTTCTAGTATGTCTGAATATATGTACAGCTACAGTGTATTTACATATAATAAATAAACAGATGAGAGAAGGAGTGGGAGAGGAGAGGTCAACAAGGAGGAGAGTTCTGTAGACTTACTCTTTCATCTCTGCACTGCATGTATGCATAAGAGAGATACACAGAGAGGCGCAGAGAAAGCCAGAGCACATTCTGAGGTAAGGTGTCACCCATTTTTCTTTGAGAAATAGTCTCTCACAATGGTCTGGATCTCACCAACTTCTATGTCCCCCATCACTGGGATATAATAAATGTGTTACTGCATCCAGATTTCCTTTAGACAAGGGAAGTGAACTCAGGTCCCGTGCTTCAAAGACAAGTGCTTTTACTCATCAAGCCAGCTCCCTAGACCTGAATGTAAATTTCTTTCTTAAGCTGGTAATCCATATAGAAATCCTCTGTTTCCACACCAATTATCATCACCAATGAGGTTCTCCTCGATCTGAAACTTCAATTGCTCTGGTCTTAGGAACTTGGTAATCATTTTTGTATAATCAAAGCTATCAGATTGACATTTTCAAGGAGACTGTAAGGAGAATCTTGGTGTGTGAATGTGTGTGTGTGTGTGTATGTGTGCGAGTGCAAGTGATCGAATCTATGGCCTTGCACATAGCATGTAAGTCTCTACCACTGAGGTGTACAGTTTCATTTGAACCTTGCCATCACTATTACACCTGGGCTGGGTTGAAATGAACCTTAGTGGTTAGGCAAGTACTTAGCATGTGTAAGTGCCCAGATTCAATCCACAGTAACACAAAAAGAAGAAAAACAAAACCTATTAATGGGACTTGGAGGTGGCATCTAAGTAGGGCAGAGGTTGAGAGCATCTTCTTGTCCTATTCAGTAAAGTCTGGCTTTGGAATCCTGTTCCTAGCTGGATGGTGGTGGTGCACGCCTGTAATCCCGGCACTTGGGAGGCAGAGGCAGGCGAATTTCTGAATTCGAAGCCAGCCTGGTCTACCAAGTGAGTCCCAGGACAGCCAGAGAAACCCTGTCTTGAAAAAACCAAACCAAACCAAACCAAACAAAAACAAAGAGAGAGAGAGAGAGAGAGAGAGAAAGAGAGAGAAAGGAATCCTGTTCCTGTCAAAGGTATGGAAGACCACAGAGGTAGATTTCCAACATCCTCTTCTTAAGCTGTGCCCTAGACAGGCTGAAAGTAATTCAGGAAGGGCCACTGTCATAGGACACCTTTAGAATAGAATAGAGCCTGTAGCAGGTCTGTGTGTTTTTAGCTTATGTCTCTGGCATTTCCTTCACAGGAGTAAATGAAAAATATCCTACCATGTTTTTTGCACTTGACTTTATACATATATAGAGACTTTAGAGAAAGAGGCATGTTTAATTTTAGGAAGTTACAGACTTAAAGACAACTTTCTTCTACCTGCAGCAGAATTCCTCTCAGTGGTCTTTAACTTGGGTGTCCGGAACACAGCCTGGTCTTTTGAAGCACTCCCAGGTGCAGTCACATGTGGAGACTTTCTGGCTGGTGTCTTGGTCAGTGAGTACTTATGTTCATTATCTTTAGTAGCAGCTGAAAACCTAAAAGCAATAATAGAGGGAAAGATGTGAGTACTTGTACCAAGAGGAGCTAAGGTCAAGCTTGTAAATGAGTCTACTGGACATTACCAGGTTTTTTGATGTTGTGGTATAAATGTGTACTCTCACTCATGCCAAATGTCAGACATGTATTCTAGTGATGTGCTGGCTGGTTTATATCAACTTGACACAAGTTAGATTTATCCAAGGGAACCGCTGTTAAGACAATGTTTCTAAGCCGGGCGGTGGTGGCGCATGCCTATAATCCCAGCACTCTGGGAGGCAGAGGCAGGCGGATTTCTGAGTTCCAGGCCAGTCTGGTCTACAGAGTGAGTTCCAGGACAGCCAGGGCTATACAGAGAAACCCTGTCTCAAAAACACCAAAAAATAAATAAATAAATAAATAAATAAATAAATAAATAAATAAAGACAATGTTTCTGTAAGATCCAGCTATAGGGCATTTTCTTCATCAGTTATTGAAGAGGGGACACCCCCTGGGCTGGTGGTCCTGGGTTTATAAGAAAGCAGACTGAACAAGCCATGAGGAGCAAGCCAGTAAGAAGCACCCTCGTGCGTCATCTCCTGCCTCCTGTATCTTTCTGCCCTGTCTGAGCTTCTGTTATGACTTCCTCCAAGGATGAAGACAGGTATAGAAGTGTAAGGCAAATAAATCCTTTCCTCCTCAAATTGCTTTTGGTCACTTTCATCACTGAAATAAATAGTAGTTTCCCCTAGGACTGGGGAAGTACAGACATGTGAATTCCTAGGGCTTGTGAGCCAGCTGGACTAGTCTCCAAAAAATGTAGATGGATTGTGATGACAACTGGAGGCTGTCCTCTATCCAACAACCCCCCCCCACACACACACACAATGACACAGACACACAGACACACAGACACACACAGACACACACACAGACACACAATACACACAAAAATGTAGACAGACACAGACAGACACACACAAACACACAGAGACTTTCACTCATAGACACACACACAGACATACAATGCACACACACACAGCATATATGAACACTAGTGATAGAGCCCTTGTCTAACACCCATGGACCTGGACTTACGCAATGTGCACACGTGTATGTGTACCCACGTAACCCTTTAAGAGAAAATCATTTTACCTGACATTCATTTTCGTTGCTGAGTGGCCTTGTGGGCACTGCTGACTGGCAGGAGTACAGAGTACAGAGAGTCTTCCTCTTGGTGGAACTGGAGTCACTATCCCTTTTTTATCAAGCTGCTTTTGAAAAGAAAAATAAGCACCATTTAAATTAATTAATTAATTAATTAATTAATTTTTTAAAAGGAGCCAGATGTGGTGGCACACACTTTTTTTTCCTTTTCTTTTTAAAAAGAAATTATTTATTTTTGGTATATGAGTACACTGTAGCTATCTTTAGACATACCAGAAAAGGGAATCAGATCCCTTTACAGATGGTTATGAGTCACCATGTGGTTGAACCCAGTACCTCTGGAAGAACAGTCAGTACTCTTAACCTCTGAGCAATCTTTTTAGCCCATAAGCACCATTTCAAAATCTTGGTCTCAGGCCACAAGCTAGCTCTAGCTCAGTGGGTAAAGGCAGAAGCCTGGAGCCCTGTGTTCCTTCCCCATAACCACACATGAGAGGAGAGAGCCAACCCTCAGAAACTGTCCTCTGACCAACAAGCACACACAATACAACTTTAAGGTAATAGCTTGTTCTCAAGCCAGGTGGAGCAGTGTATTCCTGGAATCCCACCACTTAGAAGGTGGAGTGAAGATGACCAGAGGTCCAAGGCCAGCCCCACCAAGAGACGACTACAAATGCATGAAGCTATTCTCAAGATAAACATCAACAACAATTAAAAAAGAAAAAAAGCCGGGCAGTGGTGGTGCACACCAGTAATCCCAGCACTTGGGAGGCAGAGGCAGGCGGATTTCTGAGTTCAAGCCAGCCTGGAGTGAGTTCTAGGACAGCCAGGACTACACAGAGAAAACCTGTTTCTAAAAACAAAACCAAAAACAAATGAACAACATGGAGCTAGAGAGATGGCTCAGTGGTTAAGAGCACTAAATATTCTTCCAGAAGACCTGGGTTCAATTCCCAGGACACTCACAACCACCTGTAACTCCTGTTCCAGGGAACTCAACCCAACTCTCACCTCCATGGGCACCAGGCCAGTACATGGTACATACATCTATGTTGTTGGCAAAACACTCAAAATGAATAGACAATAAAAACCATGCATTTCGTCTGCCTACCTTTAGTTCATTAAATGAATTGTGTTCTTTAAAGTGTTTCTTTTTTCTCACAATATATTCATCAATGGATTCCATTTTCTTAAAACGAGCCTCATGAAGCTTCTTAAAGTCTAGAACATTCCAAATTATTAGAAGTGGTAAGAAAAAAATCCATTTTAATCGTCCCTGTGTTTTTATCAACATTTATTCTCTTTACTCTCCAGACATTCAACTTTAATATCATCTTGGCTAAAACATTAATTCCAGAACACTCAGCTTTCAGAAATTCTGGGGCAAAGCATGCTCATGTGAGAGACCGTCCAGCGCTCACTGTCCCCAGGGACCAATTCCTGGAGATCTTGGTTTGGAGAACAAGATATTTGTCTTCTTCCACCCAGGTTAGTTAAAGGGCCTTTAATCATTACAAAATAGATTGTGTGTGTGTGTGTGTGTGTGTGTTGTGTGTTGATTGAAGTCCAGGGCCTTCTAAGCACATGCTCATTTGAGATACAACTCCTCTAGCTTGTGAAAACTGACTGTTTACATGCGCTGAGTGATAAGGACTTTCATGAAGGTTCAGGTAGTAAGTATGTTTGGTTATGGTTTTAATCTAAGAATTAAACATCATGTTCAATGTGGTGGCTCATGCCTATAAATACAACACTGCAGTAGGAAGAGACAGGAAGATTAAAAATTCAAAGCCAGCCTTGGATACACAGTGAGTTTGGGCCCCCCCTAGGCTATATTAAGACTCTGTCTCGCTGCGCGGTGGTGGCGCACGCCTGTAATCCCAGCACTCTGGGAGGCAGAGGCAGGTAGATTTCTGAATTCGAGGCCAGCCTGGTCTACAGAGTGAGTTCCAGAACAGCCAGGGCTATACAGATAAACCCTGTCTCGAAAAACCAAAAAAAAAAAAAAAGGACCCTGTCTCAAAAAAACCCAAAACATGGCGGCTGGAGAGATGGCTCAGTGGTTGAGAACACTGACTGTTCTCTTGAAGGTCCTGAGTTCAAATTCCAGCAACTGCATGGTGGCTCACAACCATCCGTAATGAGATCGGACACCCTGTTCTGGAGTGTCTGGAGACAACTACAGTGTACTTACATATAATAAATAAATAAATCTTTAAAAAAAAAAAACACAAAAACAAAACCAAAATGTCTTTAATCCTAGCACTTGGGAGGCAGAGGCAGGTGGATTTCTGAGTTTGAGGCCAGCCTGGTCTACAGAGTGAGTTCCTGGACAGCCGGGGCTATACAGAGAAACCCTTGTCTTGAAACGTACCCCCCCCCCCCCCCCCGAAAAAACTTTAGGTCAAAAGACTTAGAACTAATCAAGGTGAGTAGTAGTCTGTCAGATTCTACCCTGCACTATTCTATTATTGTATGTCTTTTTTTTTTTTACATTGTTTTATATGAATGTTTTGTCTGCACATATGTTGGTATATATGTGCATAACTGGTGCTCAAGGAGGTCAGAAAAAGGGTTAGATGCCCTGAAACTGGAGTTACAGATGCTTGTGAGCCACTAGGTAGGTGCTGAGAATTGAACTTGGGTCTTCTGCAAGAACAACTAGTGCTCTTAATCTCTGAACCATCTCTTCGTCCCCAATTACTGAACTTCTAATAGATGATGAACACTATTCTATTAAAAATAATATAATAATCTATGTCTCAAGCAACATAAGGCATATGAAACAACTGTCCTTGTCTTTTTGATGTATTGAGACAGAATGTCACACTACAGGACAGGCTTGTTCACACCGTGTAACTGAGACTCAGGCTCCCGAGTGCTGAGTCATGTACCTAGTACTCCACAGGTATTACTGATGCCTTTCTGTGGACCATTTGCTGTGTTAAGTACTAAGTAGTGGGAAGTATTCTGAAGCTCTATTCCAACCCTGCCAACGGAAGCCTGCAGTACAGCCATTACCCATAGAGAAGATCAGTCTGAGGATCAGGTACACGCAAACCTAAAGCGAGCAACCTGGAATGGCGGAACAAGAGCCCTGGGCCCCACAGCTGCAAGTTCAGCTGCTGCGAACAGCTGCTATTCACCAAGAGTCCAGAGGAGGAGCCAGCCGCTGCTTTGGTTTGTGTTCACTTACTTGGTGTCGTGGCAGAAGTCCTTTTATTGTTCCCAAGTTTAGAAAGCCCATCCATGCATAGTGATCTTTTTTCTAAAGGCCTCTTTGAATCTTCACTGTCTAAATAGGCAAATATAACATAAATAAAAAAACATTTTTCTATTAAAATGTTGACTTGAATAATCAAAGATATGAAAAAACTTTTTTGTTAAAAGATTAATTATTTATTTTATGAAAGTACACTGTAGCTATCTTCAGAAATCCCAGCACTTGGGAGGCAGAGGTAGGCATATTTCTGAGTTCAAGGCCAGCTTGGTCTATAGATTGAGTTTCAGGACAGCCAGGGCTACACAGAGAAACCCTGTCTCAAAAACTAAAAAAATCTATAAAATATAAACAAAGAAACAAAAAATAAATTATTAGTTGAGAAAGTTTCAGGAAAATATGGGTTGTTTTGTTTTGAGACAGTCTCTTGCTATGTAGACCAGGTTGGTCTGGAACTTTTTCTGTAGATCAGAGTAGCCTTGAACTCTGCAGATCTACCTTCTTAGTCTCTCAAATGTTGGAATTAAGGAAAGGGATGTGGAAGACTGAAAAAGACAGGTATTCACTATGTGAAAGTGGGTGTCACCCCTCCTTGTAAACAGCCTCGTTGAAGAAGCAGGCAAGTGTCTAGATCAGTCATGTTCTGCACAAAGACTAATGAGAACAAAATGGGCTCTCTCGGCACCAAGAGGATGACCTTCCAAACTCTCCAAAAATCTTATTCTGGCCTGGGTAAAGTCACGGCTCAGGATGTAGCTCAGTCACCAAGCACTTGCCTGACAGCTCGAGCTCCCGGGTTTGGTCCCAGTACCAAATAACAAATGTTAAATAAAACTCAGTGATCTTCTGCATTTATTTCTAGGTTTTGCTTTAATTGTAAAATATCTCAAAGTTCCAAGTGTGGCTATGGTGAACTGTGGCCCTGCAAGATGAGTTAGTTCCCAAACTCTAGCACTGTGATGTCAACTCTCTTAGGAACAGGGTCTCAAGATATTCAAACAGAGGTTGTTCAGGAAGGTAGTATTACAATAGGACCTGCGTCCTTAGAAGAGGATCAGATACTCAACCCCACAATTCTTAAGGCTGACGTAGGTAGACTGCTGGGAGGCTGAGGCCTGCCTGGGTTACATTTGAGAATTATCACAGGCCACATGAACAAGATAAATGTCATGTGGTAAGAGAGGCAGAGAGCAGGGTAGAACACCAGGCCAAGGAACAACAGACACACAGATACTACAAGGAACAAGAAGAAGGTATCCAGTGTCTCAGAAAAGCATGGCTTATTGATGCTCTCACTTAAGAGTCGCAGCTCCCAAATCAATTTCAACAATCAATTTCTCTTCTTTTTCTTTTTCTTTTGGGTGTGTGTGGTGCTTTTCTTTAATATTTTTGTTGTTATTTTGTTGGGGTTTTTGGTCTTTTTTTTATTTTGAGATATGGTCTTCTCTCTATTTTATTGCCTTTGCTGTCCTAGAACCAACCACATTGGCCTCCAGCTCATAGAGATCTACCTTCTCTGCCTCCCATATACTGGGATTAAAGGCATGCAATCACTCATGGCTCAATTTCTGTATTTTAAACTGCTTGGCTTGCATTCCTAGAAAACTAATACACATGGTTCCCCTACAATTTTAGTTTGACAATGTTAGCACATACCATTTATTTCTCCTTCTCCTGAGGAAGCTGCATCCCCGTCTTCTGGCCTCTGCTCTGGCAGAGAAGGAACTTTTGCAGTAGCTCTGAGGTCTTGATTTTCCTGATTTTCTTGATTTTGGAAGTTAGTATAATCACTTCCTTTCATCTCCAAATGATCCTGCAACAAATTTTGAAAGGAAAGAACCCAACAGAATAACTGCTACTTTAAAAGAATGAAAAAAGGTGTGTGTGTGTGTGTGTGTGTGTGTGTGTGTGTGTGTATGTGTGTGTGTGGTGTGGGGGGTCGGTCAGAGGAAAAACATGGGAACAAGATTCTGACCCAGCGCTCCAAACTCTAACTTTAAAAGCAGGTACTTAAGGTCACTAGGAAGAATGGAAAGATTTGTTCACTGATGGATAATAACACAGCTTCTTGATGTGTGGGGTCATACAACTAAAAACTTCACATAGTGGCAAGAACCTGGCAATAGTGAAAGGTCTCTAAACAGGAAGCATTCCAAATTAAACCAAGACCAAACCCACAGTGAACCTGTCAATTCCTGGGGACCCACACAGTAGGAGAAAACCAAGTTCATCAAGTTGTCTTCTGGCTTCCACACACAAGCCATGGCATGTATCCCCAGCCTCTACCACACCCTCTCCCAACAAACCACAAAATGTATTAAATGTAACTAAGGGGCTAGAGAGATGGCAAAGTGGTTAAGTGGAAGACTTGGGTTTGATTACCTGCACCACATGGCAGGTCACCATCTGTAACTCCAATTCCAGGGAATCCAATGCCCTCTCTAGCCTCCCAGGGCACATGGGACATGACATACATGTAGGCCAAATACTTATCACGTAAAATAAAATGAAAATTAAAACAATTAAGGCTGAGCAGAGTGGCATACACATTTAATCTCAGCCACACAATGAATAAGGAAGCAGAAACAGGTAGATTTCCATCTGTGAGTTAGTTCAAGGCCAGCTTGGTCTACAAAATGAACAACAATGGCCACATAGTGAAACCCTCCTCCACTCAAAAAAATAAATAAATAAATAAAATTAAAAAAAATAAATAAAAAAAAGGTAACTAAGAAACAGTGGTGGCACATGCCTTTAACCTCGCACTTGGCAGGCAGAGGCAGGCAGATTTCTGAATTTGAGGCCAGCCTGAACTATAGAGTGAGTTCCAGGACAGCCAGGGCTACACTGAGAAATGCTGTCTCCAAAAAAACAAACAAACAAAAAAAACCAAAAAACAAACAAACAAACAAACAAACAAAAACACACACACACACACACACACACACAAACCAAAAAAATAAGAAATTAGGACAGGCATGTTGGCTCATATCTATAATCCCAACACTTGGACTGAAGCAGGAGAATTACCATGAGTTTAAAACCAGCTGGGGTTATAGACTTAGACTCTAATTAAAAAAAACTACCACCAACAGTGGCATGGTGGCACATGCCTTTAAGCTGAGCCTAGTCTATATTTTGAGTACCAGCCTAGCCAGAGCTATACAGTGAGATCCTGCCTGGAAGGGGAAGGGAGAGAGAAAGGGAGATGGAGAGGAAGAGAAGAGATAGTATGTGTAAAAACTATATTTGGTTTCTGTTGCTGTCTATGCAGCAGTCTGTGGTGCTGACTATGTAGTACCAGCTGTCTTTGAACTCATATCTTCATGTCTCTGCTTCCCCCACACTGAGATTATGCTGTTACCTTTATGCCTGGAAAAAGAAGTTTCATTTGAATAAGATACAGGAGTAAAATCAGTGTAATCAAAGCAAGTGAGGAAGGCCCTAGTTATTCAGCATGATCACACACTACTGAATGATCACCGGGCCAAGAGCAAACTAAGAGAGGTTGGTCTCTCTTCCTTTCATTTATTGCAGACCACCTATGTGAACAATTCATGAGCATTCGCATTATTCAATCACTTTTTTTGTAGGATTGCATGAATGCCAGGGGAGGGCATTGTGGGGGTGGGGCTGGGGAGGGGCCCCTCTCTGCTATGCTCCGCTTTGTTCCTTTAAGGCAGGATCTCTCATGAACTTGGAGATCTGTTTTTTGGTTAGGCTCGTGGCCAACAAGCCCCAGAGATGCTGTTCTCACTCCCCTCAGAGCTACACAGTTCAGGCTTGCATGGGACCAGGTCTGGCTTTCACATGAGCACTGAGGTTGAACTGCACAACAGCAAGCACTCCTAACCTGAGCCAACCCTCATCTTTCTCCAGCCCCTTAGAGTGGGCATCTAATTTATACTTAGTACTAGTAATGTCTTCCCAGGCACTAGGGTAGGGCGCACAGCAGACACAGGTCTCTGTTTCTGAGGAGCCTGCAGCACACAGTGTTTCTAGCCAACTGGCATCATGAGGGAAGGTAAATGGAAGCTCTCTTCGGTTTGCACAGTCCCATTCACCTGGGAAGTAGGAGTGCCATGGGTGGTCTTGCGCTTCCTCCTTGTTCTGGTGACATGACCGCCTGGTTCCGCTTCAGCTTGCTCCTCACTGCTAACTTGTATCTCAGTCTCATCAATGGAGAATGCAGAAGATTGCTTTTCATCCTGGGAAAAGAGACAGTATGTGCCAGACCCTGCATGCATGCGCACTGACGATTGCTTCCTAAGCCAAAGCAACTTGTCACAGATAACAAACTAGCACTTGCATTTTCATAAACCTAAGTAAAAAGTTACAGCATGAATACAGGATAGTCTGAAAGGAGAACATCCACAGACAGCTGATACATTATGTTATGGCTTACACGTCAGAGTGTTGGGAAGGTTCTTTTCATTATCGAATACCTAATGATATTAGATATATTTCTTATTACTTGTGGTAGAGGAAAATAAACATGGCTTTTCTCCCAGACCACAAATGATCTGGATTGTCACTGTTTTTCAGCACTAGGGATCAAGCCTAGGTGCGCCCACAAGCTCCTAAGTGCCTAGCAGTGAACATCATCCAGCCCTTTTTTTCAGTTTGAGTTTCAGACAGAGTCTCACAGGTACCAGGCAGATTTTGACTTTGATCCTCCTGTCTCATTCTCCTGGGTACAGGGATGGTCCTATCACATAAGTTCATTTTTGTTCTGTTTTTTTTTTTATAACTAAACTTATATATATATATATGAGTATGACTTAAGATATTAAATATAAGCTGTGGAAAGTATGTATTTCAGTGGTAAAACACTCACTGACCGTGTCCAAGGCCAAAAGTTTGACCTTGGAGATAGGGCAAGCGTTATGCACAAAAGCAACCATGAAAGCAGTTGACTCTCTCACCTTTGCTGTTGTAACTCATTGCTAAGGCTGAGTCTCTAGGGTCCTGTTCATCTCTAGGGAATCCTGGCACGCCCATCCAGTTTCTTGTCAGTGTAGCACCTTTAGAGCCTTAGATTCACCTTCAGATGTTGTTCTGTCGCAGGCGCTACATCTTGTAAACTCTAGGTCTGAGCATCATTATCCCCTCCCCTGCTCCCTATGCTGCTTAGTCTTTCTCCCTAGGGCTCGGAAAGGGAGCAGATGCTAGGCCAGTGCTCCACTACTGAGCTACAGCCAGTGTCCTACTTCTCAATTCCTGTCTTCTGTTGTTTTTGGAGGCAGTGTCTTGATATACAGCCTAGACTGTCTTGAACTCAAACATGAGTTGAGCTCAACATGGGGTGAGTTGCCGGCACTGCTAAACCCCACTCTTTCTGTTTCCTGTATCAGAGTTGGCCATTCTGTATTTTCTTAATTGAATCATCTCTATTTTTTCCACCTATCTTGATTCTCTGGAGGGTTTACTCAATAAATTACTGTAAAGTGTAAGGTTTTCCATACCAACTCTATTCTTCAGAGCTGTTTCTCCTAATCTTACTCAGTGTTGTTCAGGCTGCAGGTTTTCCACAAATGTTTGCTGTCTGGGTCATTTGTTCATTAGGAGCTTGAACTCTCTAGTAACCTGTCTTGGCTCCTCCCGATGCTGGGCTTATAAGCATGAGGCTCCATACCATCTCCTATACCTTAAGTTACCAGTAATAGGTATGGTTTACTAACCAAACACTACTGTTTTACTAGCTAATAAATGATAGAAGAACATTACTCACCTGATTTTTATTTTCTTTCCTTGTTTCTGGATTCAGGTGTGCTTTCAAGGCTCTTAACAACTTGTCTGCCTGTAGAAAGAACAGCTAGCTCATCATTACAGCCAAAGTCAAGTAAATACGAAAGCAATGCCAAACACCTCTTTTCTTTTGATTATTGAATGCACTCTGGTCAGGCTGGCAGGCTTGGTAGCGCGGGTAAAAATGGATTTCACACCCCAGCAGCAAAGTCAGTGAGGAAAAAGACACTTAGTACAACACAGCAAGGTACATTGGAGGAGGCCCTGGCTGCTGTAGGCCCCACTGGACAGATGTGGTCCTGGTGTGTGTGTGTGGGGAACGCCGCTGCCACCGCCACTGCCACCACCACACTGAGATCTTGAAACTGAAGAAGAGGCTCAATCACACAGAACAAGATGGAGAAGAAGCAAGAGACAGAAAATAGGATAGATGGAGAAAACCTAAGTTCAGTATGGTTGAAACACAGCTAACTAGTGAAGAGGAGGTTGAGAAAAAAAGTTGGGAAAGTAGTGAAAAGCATGACTTCGCTAACTGAACCTGCCTCAAGGCTTCTTTTTTTTCTTTTTTCTTTTTTCTTTTTTTTTTTTTTTTTTTTTTTTTGGTTTTTCGAGACAGGGTTTCTCTGTGTAGCCCTGGCTGTACTGGAACTCACTCTGTAGACCAGGCTGGCCTCGAACTCAGAAATCCACCTGCCTCTGCCTCCCAAGTGCTGGGATTACAGGTATGTGCCACCACGTGTGGCTCTCATAAGGCTTCTTGAGTATAAACTTTATCCTTGCAGCGGAGACAGTCTCCTGAGAGTTGTCATCAGGGCAGCGACTGAGAGCAACTGGATGCTCAGGAAAGCAGACCTGCGGCCTGACACAGGACCATGGTGCAAACTTTCTGAGGAAGTAAATCAGCAAGAATATCTGGCCGACTAGGGAGATGTTTTGGGCCCAGTTTCTCTTGTGGACAGGTGGTAGCACGCAGTGAGGCTCTTACAAGTCCTTGAGGAGGAGAGAGCTCCTGGCCTCAACTTATATTCTAGGAAAGTGTCCCTTGTTCTTTCCAGGAAGAGAAACACTATTCTGACTGGCCTTCCTTTTTTTTTTTAAGACTTTATTTATTTATGTTACGTATATGAGTACACTGTAGCTGTACAGATGGTTGTGGGCCATCACGTGGTTGCTGGGAATTGAACTTGGGACCTCTGCTCACTTCAACCCTAAGATTTATTGTTATATGTAAGTACACTGTAGTTGTTTTCAGACACACCAGAAGAGGGCATCGGATCTCATTACAGATGGTTGTGACCCACCATGTGGTTGGCTGGGATTTGAACTCAGGACCTTCAGAAGAGCAGTTAGTGCTCTTAACTGCTGAGTCTTCTCTCCAGCCCTGGCTTTCCTTTTTAAAAAGGTCAAATATAATCAGGCAGAGCAATCTCCTTAGATTTCCAGGCCATAATAAGACCCTATTGTAAAACAATCGAAAATTAAGTATATTTGTTAGGTTCTTTTTTTCCCCTATTATACTCAGGTACAGAGTTGAGGGACAAAACATTTTTTAAAAAATTATTTATTTTTAATTTTAGGAACTTGGAGAGATGGCTCAGGATTTAAGAGCACTGGCTACTCTTTCAGAAGACCTAAGTTCAATTTCTAGCAAACACATGGTGGCTCACATCTGATGCCTTCTTTTGGTCTGTAGGCATACATGTCGACAAAGCACCTTTATATACATAAAAAAATATAAAAATTTTGTTAGCTGGAATAATGATGCATGCATGCCTTCAATCTCAGGATAACAGTAAGTGGATCTCTGTGAATTTGAGGCTAGCCTGATCTACAAATTGAGTTCCACACAGCCAGAGCAACAGAGTGAGACCCTGTCATAAAATGAAATAATAGAATTAACTTTAAATGAATACAGTAACTTTAAACTTCTTTCTCTCTCTCTCTCTCTCTCTCTCTCTCTCTCTCTCTCTCTCTCTCTCTCTCTTTTTGCTTTTCAAGATAGGTTTTTGTGTGGATTTCTGAGTTCCAGGCCAGTCTGATCTACAGAGTGAGTTCCAGGACAGTCAGAGCTATACAGAGTGAGTTCCAGGACAGCCAGGGCTATACAGAGAAACCCTGTCTGGGGGGGGGGGGGGAAGATAGATTTTTGTGTAACCCTGGCTGTTTTGGAACTAGCTCTGCCTCTGTCTGTCTCTGCCTCCAGAGTGCTGGGATTAAAGGGATTAATATATATACATATATATTAATTCTGGGATTAATATAATTAATTAAGCCACCAGTGGTTTAAAAAAATTTTTTTAGAGACAGTTTCTCTGTATAACAGCACTGGCTGTCCTGAACGCACTCTGCAGACCAGTTGGCCTCATCTGCCTGCCCTTGCCTCTTGAGTGCTGAGATTAAAGGCATGTGCCAACACTAACTACCTGGCTTAAAAATGTTTTAATTAAAATATATTTACATAATTCCCTCTCCACCCCATCTCCCAGCCCATGTCTTTCCTCCAACTTCTCTCCATGTACCAATGTACCTGGCTTTGCTCTTTCTCAAATTCATGGCCTTAAAAAAATATTATACACGCACACCTCTAAACCTATAAATACAAGCTGCTTGCTTGCCCTGCACAAGCTGGAAACGCCTGACTGTCCTACTTCCCACAAGCTGTCTGCAGAGATGACTTGTGGCTAACACATCGTCACTCCTAGTCTCTGGCAGCCCACCCGAGTGCCCACCTGGGGCTCAACTTTTGACCATGCACAGACACAATCCCAGCTCCTAGTTGACTCCCCACAGTGAGATCAGTGAACCCACTGGAGATGATCTGTCTCCTGCCTTTGTCTACTTTTTTTTGGGTTTTTTTTTTTTTTTTTTTTTTTTTTTTTTTGGTTTTTTTTGGATTTGGTTTTTTCGAGACAGGGTTTCTCTGTGTAGCCCTGGCTGTCCTGAAGCTCACTCTGTAGAGCAGGCTGGCCTCAAACTTAGAAATTCACATGCCTCTGCCTCCCAAAGTGCTGGGATTACAGGCGTGTGCCACCACTGCCCGGCCCCCTTTGTCTACTTTTAATCTGGTCTAATCTGGCCTGTATCTCCATCACCAAGGGAGAGTAAAAGACTATTGCTGCTCAGTTCCTGGTTCTTGTACATAATTGATTCCACACACTTAGGATAGGCTCAGCCTCTGAGCTTAGCTCTTTCCTTATCACACAATTTATCGTCTACTAGAAGTAAAGGGCAAAGCATAAAATCTGCTGTGTACTTTAAGTACAGGAGTTTTGCTGGGGTGTGGGCCCAAGGCGCCAGCTTCAACTGTACTACACGTCTCTTCGTGAAGACAGCTATTAATAAACTGGCTCTTTTTCAAAAAAAAAAAAAAAAAAGAGAGAGAGACAGGTTTTCACTATGTAGAGTTGACTGGCCTATAACTCACTACATGGACCAGGCTGGCCCCAAACTCAGGGATCGACAGAATCTCGGGCTCAGTACAGGGTTGACAAGAGGAACCACATGCCCAGTCTTTCTTGTTGGATTTAGGGCCTTCAATTCATGATTTTTATGTCTCTGCCTCCCCAGGGATGGGATACCAAATTATCAGCAATTTCTTTTCTTTCTCTCTTTTGTTTGTTTCAACACTGTATCTCACTTTGTGACCCTGGTGGTTCTGGAACTCACTATGTAGACCAGATTGGCTTCAAAATCACAGAGATCCACCTGTCTCTGCCTTCTCTCCCCAGTGCTGGGATTAAAGGGCTGTGCCACCATGCCCAGATAGATGCAAACTCTTATTTATGTAAGTGTGTGAGTGAGTGTGTGTGTGTGTATACGCACACGTGTGCCATAGTGCAGGTGTGGAGTTCAGAGAACAATTTTGTACAGTTAATTCTCTTCTTCCACTATGTGGGTCAAAATACCAGGCTATGTATCAAATACCTTTATCCAATGAGCCATCTCACTGCCTGACTAGGATATGGTTTCTTAACACAGTATCTCACCGACAATGCAACAATGAAAAGTGAGGTGTCTGAGGTAGAAACAAACACATTTAGCATGTCAAATAAAATGGGATGATTGAAGCTCAAGATGACTGGAAGGACAAGTGTTATCCGTTAATCAGCATTAATTCATCGACTGAATAACTGTTCTTACATTGAGCTGGGCACTGTTCTAGGAGCTAGAGAGACCAGTGAACAAAGCAGACAAGCCTTCAGCTGGAAGCTCCCAGTGGACTAACGGGAAAAAAAGTTTATAGACCAAGTAAGCTAGAAATAAAGAACACATCAGGGGCTATGAAGCAAAACCCCAGTGCTCAGTTAAGATGGTGGTGATCAGCTGAGATGCAAATGAGGTTAGAGGCAACAGGTGTAGTCTGATAAACAATTACAGTCCAGCCAGAGGTGGAGGTACAAGCCTATATATAGTCTCAGCATAAGTTCCAGGCTACTCTAAGCTATATACTGTTTCCAGGATAGCCTGGGCAGTACAATGAGACTTTGTTTCATTAAAAGAGAGAGAGAGAGAGAGAGAGAGAGAGAGAGAGAGAGAGAGAGAGAGAGAGAGAGAGAGAGAGAGAAGAGACAGAAGAGAAATCATCCATCCAGATAGCAAACCTGGAAGGACTAAGCTTGGTTCACTAAGCTGCAGAGCCATTTAGCACTAAACTCAGAAACATTTCCAAGTATTCTTCACTGCCATTCAGCCAGATAAAAGGTATAGATAGGTATGGCCTCATTCTGCTTAAAGCATTTAAAAACATTTGTGACAACTGATTAAACATTTAGTGCAAATATCAGTTTGCTGGACAAACCTCCGCATACACATATGGGAAAGCTTCAATATAGCAAGCCCAATCTCACAACGATTCCTCACATTTTCTCTGAACACCATGCAAACTCAGGATTCAAAGACCTTATCGGTTTTGAAAAAGACCATACAATAGTGTTTAATGTATGGACAATCATAGTAGATCTCGGTGGACAGGCATCCCTTTAAAGACTCATGAGAGTGAAGGTACTGTCACAATTTACTGAACAGTAAGTAGTAGTTTAAAGTAGGTTTTCTTCAACTGCCTAATAACTGGCATAGACATTACACAGATTACGTCCTTGGTACCGGGAAGTATCTTTAGCATTTCCATGAAGAGGCCTTTATGAGTTATTGAAAAAAGCCACCAAACAAAGTAACAGCCATGGCTTTTCTTTCGTTTAACAAACTCCAGTCACCGTGAACAAAACCTACCTACCTGCCCCAAAACAGGGTCCCTCGAGGGTTCCCTCTCAGTCACCTCGCACCCTGTGCCCCAAATCGCTGCTCTCTTCTACCCCGCCCACCCAACTGCCCGCACCGCCAGCCAGCACCTTACCCTCAGGTTAGCCCGGAGGCCCAGCCTTTTGGCTAAATTTTGCAGGTCGCTGTACTTGAAGGAGTCCAGCTCCTCTGCAGAGGGGACGGTCATCGCGTTCTGCAATTACGGTGACCGCACAACTCAAAACAGCACGGTTCAAAACTGGCGCCACCCGAGGCGTTGACAAGCCGACTTTTATATTCAGTTTAAATGAAGTCGGCTGTATGTCCATTGGTTGAACTGCCTCGAGGGTGGGGTTTCCAACGCGGGCCAGTAGCGTGACAGGCTGAAGAATGCTAGTTCGCAAACCTAACCAATACGCAGGCGTCGAGCGGATTTGTGGGCGTGTCTTACAGGAATATTGTCGAATGAAGACACAGGAAACCAGTTGGGCGGGACTTGGGGCGTGCGTGAAAGAGGCGCGGGCTTCAAACAAAGGCGACTCGCTCGCGCAGCCTTCTTCCGGCCTTCCAGACACCTTCTTCTTTTACTTCCTCCATGGAGTGGGACACTCAGGTGTTGGAAGGGTCCTCCTTTCTGGGATCCTCCGGGTCTAAGGCGAAGGCGTCACCGGTCGACGTGCGGCTGCCTGCGTGGCTGGAGCCGGAGAGATGTGCTGTGTTTCATTGCGCGGGTTGTTACGCGGTGCTCAGCGACACCGTGCACCTCGCCTGGGACCTGTCGACGTCCCTCGGCGTCCTGGCCTTCTCCAGTGAGTAAGGCGAGCGTTGGTGTCTGAGGAAGGCAGACCAGAGCCTGGGCAGGGGGAGGGAGCGTGGTTTTGTGTTTTCAAACACAGTACCGCGCCTGAGCTAAGCCTGAGCCCCACCTAGTGGGAGGTATTTCTTTTCAAAACCGGTTTGTCTTCCAGGAGTCACAAACAATGTCTTTTTGTTAGAGCCCTGTTTGGTTGGCATACAAGGTTCTCTCAAATACAGGTACGTGTGGAGAATTCCTCAGGTAGATCTATATATCTATATCTATATAGTTCCTGATTTAATCACTGTGAAGAGTACGTAACTGTTGTAAACAAGAAACTTTGTGTTGTGACATGTTTATTTTCTCCATACAGAATGTCTGAATGATAAACTCTTTACCTGTTTTAATCAAATTAACATGACATTTAAGAAAGTTAAAGTTTGGTGCAGGTTTTAAGGTCTGTGAGATAACCAGGATTATTTAAACTTGGAGTTTATAATATAAATATATAAACATATAAATCATGACATGACAAATTCTGTAGTAATCTATAGTAGTAGACTCAGCATTTTCGTTTGCTAATATTTTCCCTATAGCAATAAAGTATTCAGTGAACTTGGGCTTAGAGTGAGGCCAAACTAAGTTGTAGCCATACACCCATTCAACTTCACCAAACTAAAGGCACATTCTTATCCTTATAGGAGTCCCTTCTCCCAAAGGGGACAAGGAAGGAATGGTCAATTTCCATTGACATTGTTTGGAACTAGAGGCATTAGAACTGATGTAGAGGGGAACATGTGTCCAGTACTATAACCACTGCCAGCTGTCATGGACCATTAGGATGTAGACATTGTTGAATTGAGAATCCTTTGAATTCATATAGTATTTCAAAAGCATTTAGGAGTAGGGGTTGAGATAGGCTCTCTCACTCAACATGCTTACTAGCCAGGAACTCATTATGTCACCCATGCTGGCCAAAAACTTGTGATCCTCCTACATTTAAAACTTTGGTGTGTGTGAATATGTCTGCATTTGTGGTAGGAGCATGCATATGCAGGTCCAGAGGTAACTGAAAGCAGTCTTTCCTTCATCATGTTTGATAGAAGAATTAAACTGAGTTTCTCAGGGTTGGTAGCAAATACCTTTACCCACTGGGTCATTTCACTGGCCCTGAAGTGACATTTTTGATATAGCTACATCACAAATGATTTTATTTTTGATATTGGTAATAAAAGCCTTGCCTTGACTTTACAATTCTGCCTCTGTCTACAAGTGTTGGGATCTCAAGCATGGGAACTGACACCCAATCTCTTTTAAGAAAAGCCTGATAAAAGATTTTAATTATAAGCCTGGTGGTGATAATCTCCAGCACTAGGGAGGCAGAGGCAGGAGGATCTCTGTGAGTTCAGGAACACCCTAGTCTACAGAGCTAGTTCCAGAACAGCTAAGGCTACATAAAGAAACACTGTGTGAAAAACCAACCAACCAAACAAAATTGCAATTATACATTTGTAAATGTGCTATAGCTCAGAAGAACAATGTTTGCCTATCTTGTATGAGGTGCTAGAGTTGATCTATAATAAGTACAAGAAAAATGCATATAAGAATAGAGTTAGAAAGCCGGGCGGTGGTGGCATGCGCCTGTAATCCCAGCACTCTGGGAGGCAGAGGCAGGCGGAAAGAGTTAGATTTTTGTTCCACATTATAATCTAAACTCTGTTACATTTGTTTATGTAGTGTGTGTAGTGCACATGTGAAGGTAAGAGAACACCTTTGGGGAGTCCAGACCCGGATCACACTCGGGTTGTCAAGCTTGGCTACAGCACCTTTCCCTGCTAAGCTATGAATCTAGTCCTGACCCCTCTCTGTGCTCCTCTGCGTGTGTGTTCTTATTGAGGCAAATGGTCATTTTTACTAGTAAACTTGAGGTTTTGAGATACTTGAGGTCTTTTTTTTACTATTTTTGAACTCAGTAATTGATTATCTATTGGTACTTAAGCTTTGGCCAGGCATGTTGGTGCCTTTAATCCCAGCACTCAAGAAGATGAGAGTGAAGAAAAATCTTTATTCTACTCTACTGCCTGATATTATGTCCTGTTGTTTTCCAGACTGACAGACTATTATAATGAATACTAATTAAAATCTAATTGACCTTGTTCTATATAAGAAAATGGAGAAACAATGGTATTTGTCTATATTTTAGAATTAACTGCCTTAAGTCCTTCAGTGATCCAGTGACCCAGCAAGCTACATGATGCTAACTAACTCCTAAGGGAGCAAAAAACCCAAACCATCTTAAGGACAGTAATACATTTTTTCTTTTTTTCTTTTTTTTTTTCTTTTTCTTTTTTTCTTTTTTTTTTCTTTTTCTTTTTTTCTTTTTTCGGTTTTTCGAGACAGGGTTTCTCTGTGTAGTCCTGGCTGTCCGGGAACTCACTCTGGAGACCAGGCTGGCCTCAAAAGAACTCAGAAATCCGCCGGTCTCTGCCTCCCAAGTGCTGGGATTAAAGGCATGCACCACCACTGCCTGGCTAGTAGTAAATTTCTTTATGAGGTAAGGGAGTCATGAACTACACAAGTGGTCAGAGATAGTACTGAACTTAGTTTTGAGGGTTTTTGTTTTGAAGGTTTTTGGTTTGTTTTTTTGTCATAAAGTATGGTCTTTGTTTTTGTTTCTTTGAAAAAAAGAGTCTTACATGGCCCACATGGGAGCCGGTGAACTTGATGAAGTCTCTCCAGGTCCTTGAACTTACTTCCTCCTGCCTGTGCTTGAGTGTTAGGGTAGCAGATACCACCACTATACCTGATGAGGGTAGTTAGTTTTCTTTTCTAACTTTTCATTTTTTAAATTTTATATTCTGCTTCTTTCCTTTCCCACCAGCACCTACAACCTTTTACTCTGTAATTCCTGTCGGACTCCTGTTGGTTTCCATTTATATTCTACCAGTGCTGCTCTGGCTGCCTTGAGAGGCCATTTCTGCCTTTCTTGTGATAAAATGATGTGGTGAGTAGAGACATTACTTATTAGTTTGTTTGTTTTTTTGTTTTTTTGGATTTGGTTTTTCGAGACAGGGCTTCTCTGTATAGCCCTGGCTGTCCTGGAACTCACTCTGTAGACCAGGCTTAGCCTGGAACTCAGAAATCCGCCTGCCTCTGCCTCCCAGAGTGCTGGGATTACAGGCGCACGCCACCACCACCCAGTGAGACATTACTTATTAAATAAGGTTTTTAAAAGAGTCTAGGAAAGTTCAGGTGTTTATAACCAAGGAAGACACAAAAGGCCAGGCACTATTATATATATATACCTGCAATAAGGACAAAACATAATTCTAAAATAAGCATGTGATTGCTTTAGATGGTTTATTGTACTGTGTCTTAATATGGACTAATTTAAGAGCGTTCTTTCACTAAGGAAAATTCTGGAAGGTATGTGTCTTAGTCAGGGTTTCTATTCCTGCACAAATATCATGACCAAGAAGCAAGTTGGGGAGGAAAGGGTTTATTGAGCTTACACCTCCACATTGCAGTTCATCACCAAAGGAAGTCAGGACTGGAACTCAAGCAGGTCAGGAAGCAGGAGCTGATGCAGAGGCCATGGAGAGATGTTTCTTACTGGCTTGCTTCCCTTGGCTTGCTCAGCTTGCTTTCTTGTAGAACCCAAGAACACCAGCCCAGGGATGGCACCACCCACAGGGGCCTTCCCCACTTGATCACTAATTGAGAAAATGCCCCACAGCTGGATCTCATGGAAGCATTTCCCCAACTGAAGCTCCTTTCGCTGTGATAACTCCAGCCTGTGTTAAGTTGACACACAAAACCAGCCAGTACAGTATATTTTTGCAAAACAGTGTCATCATAGATAACTTGGAGACATATGTATATATATCCCCCCAAGTAAGCCAATCAGATTTTCTACCCCAGGAGTTTGAAATAAGGCCTGTGTTGGTTACTTGTCTCATGACAAGACAAAATACCTGACAAAAGCAACCTCAGGAAAGGAGGGCTTCTTGTGGCTCACAGTTTGAAGGTATAGTCCATTATAGTGGGAAATCCAAGGAGGAAATGGGTGGTCATATTGTGTCAGCAGTCAGGAAGCAGAGAGACAAATGTTAGTGCTCAGGTCTGTCTGTCTGTGTCTGTCTCTGTCTCTGTCTCTCTCCTTTCTCTCTTTGTTTTTTCGAGACAGGGTTTCTCTGTGTAGCCCTGGCTGTCCTGGAACTCAGAAATCAGCCTGCCTCTGTCTCTGCCTCCCAAGTGCTGGGATTGAAGGTGTGCACCACCACTCCCGGCTTATTTTTTTTTCCTTGTTTTGTTTTGTTTTGTTTTGTTTTGTTTTGAGAAAGGGTCTCTCTATCCCTAGCTGACCTGGAACTCACTTTCTGGTCCTGGCCAGCCTTGAATTCACAGAGGTCTGGCTTGCCTTCAGTGATGGCATCAAGACCTGCAACAGTAAGATTGTTCACAGTGATGGCACCAAGGCCTGCAATATTATGATTGTTCACAGTGATGGCACCAAGGCCTGCATCATTGATTGTTCACAGTGATGGCATCAAGGCCTGCAAAATTATGATTGTTCACAGTGATGGCACCAAGGCCTGCAACATTATGATTGTTCACAGTGATGGCATCAAGGCCTGCAATATTATGATTGTTCACAGTGATGGCACAAAGGCCTGCAAAATTATGATTGTTCACAGTGATGGCATCAAGGCCTGCAACAGTATGATTGGCCTATTGTAAATTTTTTACCAAAGGTGGTTTTCATCTGATTCTAGATTTGTCTTTAGTTTTTCCTCAGACAGTTTTGTCACTGAGAATGGGAAAGGTTCAAGTAGAGTTTGTGGTTTTAATTGAGGTTTTTTTCCCCCAGTAAATTACACTATGCTGCTTCAAGTCATAAGGAAGGTTTTGTTCACCTGGCGGTGGTGGCACACGCCTTTAATCCCAGCACTTGGGAGGCAGAGGCAGGCAGATTTCTGAGTTTGAGGCCAGCCTGGTCTACAGAGTGAGTTCCAGGACAGCCGGAGCTACACAGAGAAACCCTGTCTCAAAAAAACAAAACAAAAAAAGGGAAGGTTTTGTTCAACAGGTATTTTAGAGGGCAAGTTTGGTCCATTGGTAATAGTATTAATATTTTCTCTTTATATTTTTTCTCTAGCTATCTATTAAAAACAAAGGCCATAGTAAAAATATCTGAGATGGATATTAACAATGTACCTTTACCAGAAAAGATTGCAGAGGTAAACTTGTTTGGTTACTTATATATACAACATTTTCCTTTTGGGTTTTCCTTTTGGAGACAGGATTTTTACTCTGTAATTGTGATTCACTCATATTAACTATGTAGACCAGGTTGTCCTAGATCTAGGCTATATCCTTTCCCTTAATAAAGGCAATTTTTAAGTGTGTTTTGTTTTGAGATTTATTTTTATTTTAAGTCTTGTAACATTATAGGCAGCAAATCAAGGGCTGAGTATAAGATGTCCCCAATCTCTGTCTCTCTCCAGCTGAAAGAGAAGGTAATGCTAATGCATACTCGTTTAAACTCACTGATGAGGATTCTGAAGGAAAAGACTCCTAATCAGTCTAACCAAGAAAACTGAACAAACAAGGTAGAGTACAGAACTTTCCTCAGTAACTGGGGTGCTTTGGCCAATTCTTTTTTTTCTTAAGCTCTCTCTCCTCCCTTCCTCCCTCCCTCCCTCTCCCTCCCTCCCTCTCTCTCTCTCTGTCCTCTGTCTGACTGTCTCATGTGTGCTGTTGCCTGTGGAGGCCAGAAGAAGTCATGAGATTCGCTGGAGTTATAGGCAGTTGTTGAGTGTTAGGAACTAAACTCTGCAAAAGATGGAATCACTCTTAACACTGATCTGTGATCCATCTCTCTAGTTCCCATCCCCATTGGTCATTTCTTTTTTTCTCTTTCTTTTCTTTTCTATCTTTTTTTTTTTTTTTTTGGCAGGGGGTGGGGGTATTTTGGTTTTGATACAGGGTCTCACTATGTACTTCTATCTGTCCTAGAATTCACAAGGATCCTCCTGCCCCACCAGAATGCTGGGATTAAAGACTTGCCACCATGCCCTCTTGGACTTTTATTTTTTTTAAATAGAACTAAGAACAGAGTTCTGCCAGATCTGGTGATACATGCCTGTGATCCCAGCACTTGAAATACAGGAAGGAAGATCACAAAAGATGGAATTTTTAAAGGTTTAAGGCACTCCTTAGCTGTGTTATGAATTTGAGGCTACCCTAAAGTTCATAAGAACCTGTCCCACAATCTGTACTCCTCCTTAAAACAATTGAGAATATGCCTTTCACTAGCTCATCAGCCCACTCCTGCTTTGAGGAGTATTTTTCTTTTTCATAATAAGCTGTGACTACTAACTTTTATTTGCCTGATGTAACTCTTCTCCAAGGCTTACTGCCTCCATCTGCTAACTGATGCCTAGTCCTGGAAGCTTTTAGACTCTATACAATCTTGCCTAGATCTAGAATGTTTTCAGCCTCTGAGACTTACTGCTGAATAAACTCACCCATTCTAGCTCTTCCTGAACTCTAGCTGGCTGGTCAACTCAGCTGTTCTGGCTCAAACATCTAGCCATGCTGACTGATTCACTCTGGCTTCTCTCGCTTCTGAATTATTCTGCTTGACTTCATACTAACTTCAGAAATATGTTCTGATCTTCTGGCTCCTTCTCATTTTCTGGTGCCTTCTGTCTTTACCTGTGTTTAGCTTGTTCTTTCTTCAACCTGTGTATGTAAAACTCTCCTGGTAAAACTGCATATTTTCTTTTCTCTCTGCACTGCCCCTTAAGTAGCTTCCTTTCCTCTCTCTCATTAGAGTTGGGCATATTCTGTTGTCAAGTCTTTCTCTGATTCTTGAGTTTGTTGCCACTCAATCACACATCACTTTCAAACATGAGTACTTCCTTCTGTAAACTAACATTACCTTCATTGTTTAGGATTAAAGGTGTGTGCTAAGGTGTGTCTGAATGCTGTATTCCTGCCAGAGAGATTAAGTGTGTGTATGTGTGTGTGTTGAGCCACACCACAACTAGAAACAGTTTTTTGTTGGTTTTTTTTTTCCAGCAAACTACACAATCTTGGGGTTCACGGCATGACCAAAGATTCTGCAACATGTGACTCTATTACTTTAAATTTATTTTAGTATGTTGATTCCATAATGCCTATCTCTGAAAATGTATATCACTACTAATAACCAATTAGCATACAGTGACCCTTGTGTCCACTGATGAAAAAATGAACAGCTGGCCAGGATAAAGAGATGGAGTTAATAGTGATGTTACTCTTATTCGCCAGTTATATGAACACTGATAAATACTTGTTTGTTTTGAGACAGGGTCTTTCTATATAGCTTTGGCTGCCCTAGAACTTTCTATGTAGACCAGGATAGCCTTAAACTTAGGAGATCCACATGCCTCTGCTAGAATTAAAGAAGAATGTCACAGAGAAATAATTTTTGCTTATGTAAAATAGGTATGTACATTGGATGGTGGTGGTGCATGCCTTTAACCCCAACACTCTGGAGGCAGAAGTGGGTGAATCTCTCAATTCAAGGCCAGCCTCAGCCTTATCTACAGAGTGAGTTCTAAGACAGCCAGGTCTACCCAGAAAATCCCTATCTGGAATAAAACAGCAACAACAAAAACAAATATATATGTAATAAATAACAGTTAATAAATAGAATACATTGCACAATAAAGAATTTGTGTCTTTTTGCTGTTGTTTTTTTTTTTAATTTACTTTATTTACATTAGTACACTTCAGCTGTCTTCAGACACACCAGAAGAGGGCAGCAAATCCCATTACAGATGGTTGTGAGCCACCATGTGGTTCCTGGGAATTGAGGTCAGAGCCTCTGGAAGAACAGTCGGTGCTCTTAACCACTGAGCCAACTCTCCAGCCCCTGCTGCTGGTCGCATCTTGTAATTCCCCACTTTGAAACATATTATGTTCAAGACCAGGCTGATCTTGAACAGAGATCCACCTGCCTTTGCCTCCTAGATTTTGAGATTAAAGATGTGCCTGTTGGACCTGCAGAGGCTGTCAGATCCCCCTGAACTGGTATTACAGGCAGTTAAGGGTATTGAAAACTGAACCCTAGTTCTCTGATAACTACGTGTGCTTAACCTGCCAAGCCATCTCTTTAGCCTCACAGACTGGGACCTAATAATAATACATTGAATAATTTTTGAGACAGGATCTTTCTCTGTAGCCTAGGCTGGCCTCCAATGTGGCAGTTCTACCTCAGCCTCCTGAGTGCTTAGTGGGCTACCATGCATGACTGAATCTTTAAAATACATATTTACCTAGGCCCTACTACTTAGCTACAGCTCTTACCTAATAACTTTTTCTTAACTTCTGGATTTGCCATTTTGGATGAGACTTTCTATAGAAAATTAAGTCCTTGAGCATGAACTCAGATCAAGCTAGGCAGCATGTGTGTGGGTTAAGATATTTGTGTGTGTGTCCAGTAAATATTTTGTGGCAAACATTTCCCCTAAAAAATATATAGTGCATGTGGTAGTCAGAGGACAACTAACAGGTGTCAGTTCTGATCTGCATCGGGAGTGCCGAGGATTGAACTACGGCCATCAGACTGGTAGCTCAGCCCCTTTAATTGCTCAGGTAGCTCACTGGCTCTTCCTTTTTTATTTCTAAATTAGATTTTTCTTTTTCTTTTTAAATTACATTTGTATGTGGGCACATATTTGTCATGGCTCACATATGGCATCAGAGGCTTAGTGGCAAATTCCTCTACGTCCACTCCCTAAGACGTCTCACTGGGAGCCACTTCCATTTTCAAGGAACATAATATAACATGCTGGTAATTGAGCAAATTTTAGAAACAAATCATTTAGATATCAGACCGTGTATGAACTTGAACTCGAAGAATTTAACTGTTCTGTTTCTGAATAAAATAGGTACAAAACCAGTAACGACACTGATTGTAGGATTAAATGAATTAATGCTGGAACAACTGGTTGCCACCATGGAAGGAAAATATAAACTGAATGCTGTTCTATGAAAAACAATCCAAGTATAAAGGTCTATATGTGAAACGTGAAAATAGTGTTTAAACAGAACCCTGAATAAAGGGAAATTTCTTTAGCATTAATCATTTGAAGACGGCAGTATTTTCTTTCTTTCTTTTTTTTTTTTTCCGGTTTTTTTTGGATTTGTTTTTTTCGAGACAGGGTTTCTCTGTGTAGCCCTGGCTGTCCTGGAACCCACTCTGTAGACCAGGCTGGCCTCGAACTCAGAAATCCGCCTGCCTCTGCCTCCCAGAGTGCTGGGATTACAGGCGTGCGCCACCACCGCCCGGCTGACAGCAGTATTTTCAAATATAGAATTTCAACCAAGACAACAGTGAAAAACTATGCCAAAGCAGAAACACAACATACACAACAAAAGTCCAAAATGCAGAAGCAAAACAACTGCAATACATCAGAAAAACCACCCATTTACAAACTGGCAAAATATTTATGCAAGGATTTTAGAGAAGACATTGGGCCAAGGGATATGGCTCATATGGCTCAGATAGAGTACTTGTATTGCATACATGTACAGAAAAAACGTCTAAGACTTGAGAAGTGTTACCCAACTTCACTAACAACCAAACTGGTGAAAATTAAAACTTACGATATAAAGATAAGGAGGAAGAACCCCTGTAAACTATTTGTACAAGTAATACCTTGGTACAACTAGAGGCTGGCCTGGCATTGCGTATGCAAACTAAAGACATACACTGGCTATTGCAGGTCAGCAACTCAATCCCTAGGTGCCTGTGCTAAAGACAAGTAGCAGATGTGCTCCAGTGTTTACACAAAAGGCTTATTATAGTCACATTTGTAACAGACAAAACTCCTGAGTCATGTTCCTGCAAGTACTGAGTAATTATGATGGAAGGAACACCATGTTTGTAATGTACACAGCAGAGCTCTTACTAGTGAAGACTATTGTATTCCTTGTTGTCTGTATTCCTTTGGTTGGTTTTTATTAATCTAAACAACTCAGTGTTTCATTTCATTTTTATATCTTACTTGGAAGAAAATCTAAACTAAGTAGTCAAGTAAAAGAGCTAGTATAATAAGGTACTTAGCATTACAGTAAATGCTCAATGAAATCTAGCTGTTGCCATGGATGTTGTAGTGTGTACCTGTAAATACTAACACATTTGAGGTTGAGGCAGAAAGCGAGCCTGGACTAAAGTGAGATCTATCTCATGTCGTTAACTAAAGGAGCCTTAGGTCTCAAATTTAATTCTCTTAATTGTATCATGAGATGTTGTCCAGTGATTGACCTTGTTACATTTACCTTTGTCCACAAACACTTAAAGATATTCCCATGGTGTCACAGTGTGGGTAGGAGTGATGAGGATCCTCTCATTCCCTGAGAATATGTACAATTGATGGTTGGTGAGGCAGAAAGACGTGTTTTTCTGGTAAGGTGCCCACATACCTGTAAATAACCCTAATGAAGCTCATGGGTTATACACACAAAAGACATGAAAGCAGAAGAGAAGCTATGGGAAAAGTAAAAGTAACTTTTTGGAATGGGAGGGTGATGGGAGAAGGAATATGGTCCAAGTACAGTGTGTATGTCTATATGTGTATGAAAAGGGCATAAACTCATTTATATATATCTATATATATATATATCTATATATGTATATATATATGTACATGCACACACACATACATATATATATATATATACACACACACATATACACACACCACACACACACATAGTATAATAAAAACTTTATGCTTTGTTTATAAAGGAATGTTGGGATTCATTTTATAATTCCACTTGATCCTATAAAGAATTTTAAGATCTGCTCCCTCCCACACATACCATAAAAATGCTGATATTCTAACAAAATCTTCAGTCATAGAAAGTCAAAAATATAATAGGTATATGTTGTCTCAAGGTTTACAGAATGGACACCAGTGTCTAAACTGGTGCTTTTGTGTGTGATTCACTTAAGTGCTGTAGTAGATCCTCAAGTCCTTTAGCAGTCAGGTTAAAGTCAGTAGCTTGTTCCTTTTTATTTGACAACAGCCTTGAAATTTTTAACATCTTTCTTCACCTGGGAGTAGAGGGCAAACTTTCTGTTAGATACAGGAATCTATTTTTTAGATAGTCTTGTATCCCAGGCTAGCTTCAAACCATTACATAGTCAAGACTGAACTCATTGCTCAGTCCCCACCTCCCAAGTGCTAGGAGTACAGAGATGCACCACTATAACCACTTTGGAATCTATTTACATATAGTCTAAGTCTTTGTGTGGAGTCCTTTCTTTCTTACAATGAGGGTCTTGAAGATCAAACCCAGGTCAGGCTTATCAACAAATGTCTATATCTGCTATTTTTTTTAAATATGTATTTATTTATTATATGTAAGTACACTGTAGCTGTCTTCAGACGCCAGAAGAGGGTGTCAGATCTCTTTACGGATGGTTGTGAGCCACCATGTGGATGCTGGGATTTGAACTCATGACTTTTGGAAGAGCAGTCGGTGCTCTTACCAGCTGAGCCATCTCTTCAGCCCCTGTATCTGCTATTTTATGGCCCAATAATTTTTTTTTTTTTAAAGATACTGTTAAATTTTGTTAGGTGGGGCTGGAGAGATGGCTCAGCGTTTAAGAGCACTGACTGCTCTTTCGAAGGTACTGAATTCAAATCCCAGCAACCACATGGTGGTTCACAACCATCCGTAACTAGATCTGACACCCTCTTCTGGTGTGTCTGAAGACAGCTACAGTGTCTTCATAGATATATGTAAGTACATATATAATAAATAGATAAATCTTTTAAAAAAAAAAAAGACTTGCTAGGTATCCAAACTAGTATTTCTTAAAAATTACTTTGGCATGCCAGGCGGTGGTGGCACACGCCTGTAATCCCAGTACTCTGGGAGGCAGAGGCAGGCGGATTTCTGAGTTCGAGGCTAGCCTGGTCTACAGAGTGAGTTCCAGGACAGCCAGGGCTATACAGAGAAACCCTGTCTTGATAAAACCAAATCCAAGAAACCAAAACAAAACAAAACCCAACAAAATTACATTGTCTCTTGGCTTTAGTGTTATTCTTCCTGTAAAAACTCCCAGAAACATGGAATAAATGTGCAGGCTAAAGTACAAAAAGACAAGCAGAACGTCCATGCAAACTCCAATGCCTGTGGAAACTTCGGGAGTAGAAATAAGGATGCTGTGGACATACAGACCCATTGGTCTCTATGAACAAACCTTGTGATTAAACTTAACCACAAGCCCCCGTCCAGATACATGCATCTGTAAACTGATGAATGTGCATTATCACCAATAGAAGGAAGGAATTAAAATGTTCCTGCTCCCAGATACATTGCTAACATCCTTCACAAAATTATGTGAGCAACTGCATTCCCACAAACTTAGAAAAGCCAGACATTGGTGAGGCTTGCCCCTCTACAACCAGCTTAATAATATCCATTAAAATTTATGGTGTAAACAACTTTAGACTAAATCTACTAAACATTAATACATTAAGTAATGATTCAAAAAAGTCAATATTCCAATAAATATCTCATTGTCAACCAAAATAAAAAAATAAGGATGCTGGAGGGCTGTGGTACAAGTGGTTGGAGTGCTGCTGTCACTGATTTTCCTCAAAGGATCTGGCACTTCACCATGACAGTGAAGATCAGTCCTGAGAAAGTCTGGCTTCAAACCAAATAGTCTCCGGACAGTCCCAAGTAGAACTTTGCCCAACACCTGTAGGATCATGACCCAACTCTTAAAGCTTTATTTATTATATAGAAGTATACTGTAGCTGTCTTCAGATACTCCAGAAGAGGGCATCAGATCTCTTTAAGGATGGTTGTGAGCCACCATGTGGTTGCTGGGATTTGAACTCAGGACCTTTGGAAGAGCAGTCAATGCTCTTAACCACTGAGCCATCTCTCCAGCCGGACCCAGCTCTTAGAGCCAAGAGTAACACATGTACGTTGAATCATCTCCCTCTCCTCTCAAGTTAAAATGTGATGTTCAGATGGTTATGTTACCATTGGGCAATATGGATCAAAAACTACCACAACTAAGTATTAAGAAACCCAGAAAAAAAAAAAAAAAACTGAGGTGGTAATATACAGCTTTACTTCTAGCACTCACAAGGTAGAGGCAGGGGGATCTATGTAAGTTCAAGGCCAGCCAAAGTGATCTTGTCTAAACCCCAAATCCAGCCCAACACTAGAAAGAAAACAGAAAACTAAAGCCTACTCAACAATGGAACATGGAAAGTCTTCTTTTCCCACTGTAATTTATATTATTTAAAATTCAAAGTAACAACACACAATGAAATTTCAGTGCATTCTCTGATCATGCTTTATTGCTAAAAATATATACATACAGGTGCAGTTTCAGACTCTCGACAGTTCCTTTTCCAAGAAGTCAAATTTCTTCAAAACCCCCAAAGATGCATAGATTAAGGAGCTGCCTTTTGTAGTGCTCCAAACGTTCAACAAAGCTCTCTAACATCACCTCAGACACTGGTGGTGCAATAGAAGGTACAAGGAAAGGCAAGCGAACATAGACACCTATGCCTGAAGGGCAGAAAATGCACCACTCTCAAGTAGATTGCTACTCTTAATCTTTTTCATTAAAAGGATGAAGGTTTAAGATTAATGCTCAGACTAGTAATGTTGTTTATAGACTGATAACACACTGACAAAATACTTGTCTGATCCTTGGAATAGGGTGTCAGTGCTGAGGGCTAGTCCAAGTGTTCTCCAAGAGAACTTTGTGTCCCAAGCACAAAAGAACATTTAAATTAAGGATACAACATACCATTCCCAAAGATGTCAAAATGTTTAGAAAATCACCAGTAATCATAACTGTATTCTGCCTTTAAAGGTATCTTATAAGCCTGAGTCTACCAAATACACATCGAATCTTGCTGCCTGATGTTTTGACTTTAGTGACTATAGGAAGAAAATGCTAGAAGGAAGAACTCTGACCGTACATCTTTATTGGCTGGCAGATATATCAGTAAGTGACAAAGAACACTTCTATTTGGGATACATCATATATCTCAATTCCTGTGTTTTAGTGGAAAGCAAACGTCACACTGACAGTTTTCAGTTCTGAAGGTTGGAAGTCACCATTCCAGTCAGCATCCATAGCAAAGTACCACAGCTAAAGTTAAATTTGAAACTATTTTTCCATCATATAACATGTAAATTGGACTGAACCCAGTGAAACGGTTTTATTTGAAATCTATGTAGGTCTTTCGGACATTATAAATACTTCTCGTTTGTCAAAACCATTTATAACTTGCATTTCAAAGTCAAGAAATTTTTATGCTACCACCATGAGGGTTTTTTTCCGTAGTGGTGACAATTAAACCCATTTTCTCAGGTAAATGTTCAGCCAGTAAATTACACTTCTGTTCCTTTCACTATTGTAACAAAACAATATTCATTCATCCAAATAAATGTCTTTCTTGGAAGATTTTTTCCTGTTCATCAGGAATCAAGTTTCAGGCAAGTTACACATTTTGACCAACTCATCTGAAATAAAACTACAGCTCTACAGTTGTAAATACAGCCACAAGTACAATCTGAGAGGCCGAACTTCTGTAGCTCTACATAAACCTTCTTGCTGCAGGGTCCTTGCAGATGGTCAGTCAGCACCTTCCAAAACAGATGCCTCATTCATCCCAGAACTACAGTATGTGCACACTGACACTGGAGCCTGGCTGTGGCACTCAGGCTAGTTCCTGCCTGCTCAGACTGGAGACCATGAATCTGGCTCAATCTATAGTTTTAAGAAACCTCAAGCTTAGTCTACATGAGCCTAACCAGACAAGTGCCACAGCTTGTTATTTTGCACTGAACACTGAAGGAAGATGACTATACTTGGCCTATTTCCCTGCTCTTCTGAAACCCTGCACCATCCTGATTATAGCAGCTTATTCAACATGCTTAGTTTATCTTTTATTTGCAAACATGCTTGGAAATAAATAGAGCTAGGAAACAGAGTGAGCACTGCCTGCTGTATCCCTAACAGTTTGAATGTCTTATGGTTGCCCCTTGTTTATCTTATACTTCCAATTTTCAACGGAAGTAAGACAATCTTTAATTAGAAAATAAAAATAATTCAAACAATAAAACCAAGCTATTGGTTTAAGTATCTATTGCTTCATTATTGATATATGCATATATAAAATTACTAATAACTACCTAACAATGAAAAATTTTCAACCATGCATTAGAATGTTAGCATTCTAGAATCAGTTATGGGCCTGCCACTGTTGGTTACACTTCCAATCAGGCCTGGTTTTAATAAACATGCAAACTCTTTGATTCAGAATCCTGGGAAAAAGCAATGATACATGCAAAACTTCAACTGCATATGTCAATCAAATTCCTCAGAGATGCAGTCAGGTACTCCATTATCTACTATAATGCTGCTTCAAAACAAGTCATACAAAAAAGCTAAATTTAAGACTTCTGTTTGGTTCTAAAAGGCTTAGCTAGAAATCCTGGCCCTTGGAAGGTAAAGAATGTGTAAAGCCCTGGGAAAAAGGAACTGAGGTGATAGTCTTTATGGAACAAGTTTTCTTGGCCACTTACTGAGAGCTGGAGGGGGGCGAGGGTACTTGGGCAGAATGGTTTCTTTTCTGATCCGTATTAATGAGCAGCTCCCTGGGGAAAGTTGAGGAGCAGACTAACACAGTGTAAACACAAGCAGTAATGCCCTGAAATTCAACATAGCCCTCTGCATTTTAAAACTCTTGGCCAAGGGGTTCTTCCAAAATGGTTTAATTAGTAGCCAAGTAATGTTCTGAATAAACTAGAGACAGTATGCGTGCACCTACAGCACCATGAGAAGGTAAACCTGAAGGCTAGGGGTCTTTTTCATATTTTGCACATCACAGGTACATAGAGTAAACAAGAGACTACAGAAAGACTGAGTACTAATTAATCACATATATTGTAGCATATTTTTGCATTTAGAACCATAAACTTGGCTGTTAAGGGTAATCTCTGATGTAACTGAATTAGCCATGTCTTTATGATCATGCAGTTGTTCTGAATATTGCTTGGTTGTCCTGAAAGTTAACCTGGACAGCACAGGACATCTAAAGAGAAACTACTCTCAACAAGACCTTTTCCCTGCCCTTAGGCTTATAAGAAAATAAGAACCATAGATCTACAAAACTAATTTTTGACTTTTCTTCCCTGGGAAACAAAGGAACACAGACCCAGATCTTTTCAGGGATGTCGAAGGTGCTAAGTGGCCACAATCATGTGAGGTAAAGGAAATGAGGAGTGGCCCTAGTTCCATTTTACATCTCAAATAAGGAAGGAATGAGTCTGCCAGGTTCTCCTTGTAGAAAGGAGATGCACATTGGCCTCAAGCTTATCACATACACCTATCAGAAGTTCAGATAACCCCCTGCCCGGGCACTGCCAGTCATTTGGTTCAACTTTTAATCCTAACTTCCTTGAGCCTAAGTTCAAGCAAAAACCAGTAAGTTCTTGAGGCTCCCCCCATCCCCTAGAAACACCAATCACCCACAACCTTTCCTTTTGAAACAGTAGTCAGGAACCCAATGAACAAAGGTTATATTACTTGAATAAAGCATAGGTCATTCTATATAGTAAATGACTATTAATACAAACAATTTAAGCAAGACCCCTATATGTTGGCTTCACTGCGATTCCAGATTAAGCACTAAAAAGATTTCAACAGCTGTAAACTCTGGGGAAACAAAATAGGATCTTTAACACATATATAAAAGTTGGTATTTTTTTTCACGAAGACATATTCATATACATTCATAGTTTAAATGCCTTTTAACTAGGATGTGTTTTTCCTTTTGTGGAACTCTATAAAACTACAGGGCCCCACAAACTGAACCAGTAACCACTCAACCTCACAGCTTTGTGAGCACAATTTACCATACATTCGGAACTATTATTGCTTCAGAATCCCACATCTTTAACATTATTATTAGTTCATTTATGGCTTTTGTTATTTGCAACAGGAAATGTCCTTTCCTATATGCTGTGCTACTTTGTATGCATTATTTTTCAAGTTTCATTCCCCTTTGTTTCTTAAATGCTTTTCAGAAGCAGATTCTCCCAGGTGCTAACCACCTACTTGAGTGAAGAGTATACTTACTACTCTATGAGAGTATTCCTGGGACTCTGAATATCTAATACTAGACTCATACCTAGTTTCTATGGGGAAGTTTTACATTTCCTATAATACTAATGTAATATATGTTAATAAATCCTACATACGCTTTTCTTTCTCTTTTTTTCTTTTGGTTTTCTGAGACAGGGTCTCATGTATCCCAGGCTGACCTCCAACTCACTATGTAGCTGATCTTCCTGCCTCAACTTCCCAAATGCTGGGAATTTACAGGCATCTACCACCACACCTGGCAGGACTCTATTTCTAAAAAATTATTAAAAAAAAAAAAAAAAAAAAAGGGAACAACAACAACAAAAAGCTCCACAACTCTCCAGAAAATGGTTCCTTCCAAGTTTCCTAGGCAGCTTTTAGAGGTAGGAATTCCATTTTACAGAAAACATTATTTTTCAGAACAAAGCAACTACTTTATTCCCATATGGAAAGTAGAAAAAAGTGAAAGCTGTCAACAATTACCAAAGGAGAGGCCAACATAACTTCTTGTCAACCTCCATGGGCCCCACTGAGCTATCAGATCTCATGAGAAAGACTGGACTCAACACCCAAGTCAGATGTGGGCAAAGCCTAAAGTACAGGATACTCCAAACTGCTGACAAGGCTCTGCAATTAGCACACATGCTGCAAACAGGAAAGGAAATGGCCAGAGTAAACATTCCAAAGTAACCAGCACAGCATCTCAGACATGCAAAACAGAAAATAGGAAAAATGAACCCAAGACATACAATGCAAGACCAATACAAGAACAAGCTAGCTTCACACTAAGAGAGCAAGACAAGCATGAACCCAGGCCTGGCCTTGAGGACTGAAGAGCTACAAAGACAGCTATTTCTAGCTCCCTTGTGAGAGGCTTAACATTCTCGCAAGCACAATGTTTCTCAGTGTGAACCCACATTTCTGTTTAGACATTAGTTGTTTTGGCCTTTATCTCGTATCCCCAGGGAGACTATCATAGATTCATACACAAAAAAGTAAAGGTCTAGGATTTTCCACACTTTTTACACTACTAGTTATTATCAATATTTCATCTTGAAGTTTACAATTATACTAAATTCATGCACTAACCCCTAACATGGCACTACAATATGCTATCAAGCACTACTGCTTACAAAACTATACACATCTCAAAATGGAAGACATTGGTGATTTTGTTGTTCTTAAACAACTTGTAACACTTGTCCACAAGTATTAAAATATACATTATATATATATTTATATTGCACATATCCCATTTTTGTTTAGAAACTTCAAAAGAAAAACTGCCAGCTTACATGGAGAAGGGAGGAGGCACGGCTATAGATGGAGGCACAAATCTAAAATGGTAGTTTTTGCTATTAAGAAAACCCAAATAAGACTAGAAATGGAAATGTGCCACACATCAGGCAACTAGAGCTGAGATCCACCCATGCTGTGAACACCATTTGGTATTAACAATGCAAGATGCAGGAGTGGCTTTGGCAAAGTGCACTCACCTGAAGCATCTGGAGCAAGTGAGTGACACTTCCCTGGTCTTGACAGCCCCTGTCCAAAAGCAAGGTGCAGGACAGCTCAGCATCTAAGAGAAGCTCTCAGTCACCAGCTGGCTTTGTCTTCTAAATAAAAATATAAGTGGCTGGAGCACTTGAAAACTGTTGGTTATATTTTTGTTTCATTTTGAGACCAGGTCTGTCATTCAGGCTTGACCTTGATCTTTGTGGCCAATCCTCCTGCCTCAATCTTCAAAATGCTGTGGTTACAGGTGTGAGCAGCCAAGCCCAGCGATTTAGGGTACCTTTAACTTGTTATTTCTCTAGTATTTTATCATTATTTACTCTCATTAATAGGTTATTTATAATAAATACTCATAAAAAAATCTTTTAGCATAAATCCAAGTTTGCTGCCCAATCTGACTAATCATGAATGTCCAACTTTTCCTAATTTTGATCATTTTATGACTCAAATTCACAGCACCTGCAGCACTGAGAAACCATCCAGAAATCAGCTCTGACAGCATCTATTTCTAACTCATCTAACAAGCTTAAAACTCCTTCTCCTACTGGCTGTCGCTGCAAACAATGGTGCCCTCTCATGTAAAAGCCTGGCATCCCATATAACAGACTTCCTTTGATTGGGAAGCAAAGAGATATTTCCACCATAGTTTCTTATAACATAACTATTAAAGGAAGAAAAGAGCATGTATCACCTCTTATTGGAATTTTCTTCAGGCCCACCACCCCACCCCCCGACTCCCCCACCCCGCCCCAGGCCCTGAATTTCCTTTAAATCTACAGTGATTAGCAACTAGATCCACATTTCCTATCAGATAGATCTGCTTTTCTTATTCAAAGTTTGGTTCAGACTCTAAATTTCTTCTGAGATCATACTGAAGCAACCACAGGGCTGGGAACATTCCTTCTGAGGCCCATCTCTAGTAAGACAGCTCAATTCAAACTGGGAAAATTTACCTGAGTCCCAGAATTTCAGCATAACATTACATTATCACCTAGGAAAAAAAAAAAAAAACCTGTCCAAGTTCCCATCTTAGGTTGAAGGGAGTTATTTATACTTTTTATAAAAATGCAACTACATAATGTAAAAATGTTGAAAAGTCAGACAATGCTACATTAGACAGCTTTGCTTCTTTTTCTTAGAAGAAAGGATTTATATGCCAAACCTTCATTCCTGTATGTCCAAAGGTGAAGGCAAGTTACACAACAGAGACCACCACATCACCTTAACTGCAAGACCACATGTGCCAGTTGCCTTCCAGCCACATGGAAACCCAAAGTCTCACATTCCACAAAAGGAATATAAAAGAGGGTGTTACTGGGCTCGGTTTTTGTCCTGTTGGGTTTGTTGTCCTTTTGGGTTTGAGTCTCATCATGACGTCCAAACTGGTCCCGAACATCTGCTCTTCCTGCCTCAGCCTCCCACATGCTGCCAGTGCCGGGAGAACACTGACCAGCCTGTGTTTCCTCCCACTCCGAACTAGCCAGAGGCCCAGCTGGGCCTTCCTGAGAAGGACTAAAACAGCAAAGCAGAACAGACAAAACACACACATTTAAGACTATCAAACTGTCCAAAGCCTTCTTATAAACAACAGGTTTCTTCTCCAAGAGAAAATCTTGTTTAAAAATGTGGATTTATACACATAAGACTGTAATGGTTTCATCCCCAAATGAAACCAAACCTGGTTTCTGCTTTTATCATATCTTGTTTTTGTCCAGAAAAATCTATCAACGTGTGAGCCAGAATTTAGATAACATTTCTTTCTTCTCAAATTATATTAAATATTTGGGATTTACTGCAGTCTCAACTGTGCTTATAATAGTGTTAAAAAATGGAAGACATTTATAAAAAACTTGAAGTCACCCACATTTGGTATTTGTTTAATCTTCTTGTCTGGATCTTTTAAAAAGAAAACAATTCACGCCACACAACCTAAGCACTTGTTTCAATTCAGAATCTTCCTTCTACTTGCAAATGGTGTCTTTCTAATTAAAAAACTGTAGAAGACCCAAGTCAGTTGTTTATTTTCTTCCTGAAGTCGACAGACATCTGCATCCTCAGGGGTTTTCTGTGTAGTATCTGATGGTGAAGTAAGAGAAAAGCAGTCTTTGCATCCTAAACCATGGAGGTAAATCTGTCGAAGACATCCGCATCTCACTGGGGAAAGTAATGGGATGGAAGAACCAGGACACCTCACTGAGCAGTCCACACAGAATTCCTGGAAACACAAATCAAATGGAAAATAGGAAGACCGGGACAGGCACTTTTATATAAACTTACTTGTAAAATCAGTATTTAAAACACAGACATACATGTGCAAATATATAGTTTAGCATGTGTTCACTTATTGCCTGTAGTACTGAGGCTGGGGCATAATTACAGGGCTGAAAGCCAAGATGACCTACGTAATGAGACTTTAACACAAACAAACAAGTGGCATCTTTTCTATCCCTCACATAGAAACTTTGTGGGGCTGGAGAGATGGCTCAGCAGTTAAGAACACTAATGCTGTCAGAGGACACTAGTTCAATTCCCAGCATTCACACACAGGGCAGATCATAACACAGGGCACACACACATGTAGGGAAAAAATCATAAACATGAAATTAAAAAAATTTTTTTTTTGGTGTAAGCCTATATAATCCTAGAACTGGAGAAAGACTCCTTTTCTATTTATGTGTAGGTGAGTACATACAGACACACACACATAAAGAAATTGGACAATATAATGAGAACACATATTAAAGAACAACAAAAACAGACCCACAAAAAAGGGTATGGGGTGGGGAGAACAGACACAGAAATCAGTGTGAACACTTTGCCACAGGTCAATGCCAGCAGAGGCCTGGGAAATGATTGAGGATGACCCTAACACTGCCTTCATTTGGGGCACCAACCTTTAGAACTTTGAAACAACAACTTTGTCCTAAATCATACAGTTTGATGGATATGTACCTCAGTGGTACTAGCATGTGCAAGGTCCTGGTTTGGTCCACAACAGGGTATGGGTAGTTATATAATGCCTAGGAAAGGTAATATAATGGCTATGAAACTTTATGCTGATAGGTTCTTAACACTTAGGAAAGTACAGGTGGGAAAGGGAACAGTGGCACATGCTTTTAATTCCAGCACTTGGGAGACAAGGGTAGAGGCAGAAGGATCTCTGTGAGTTCAAGACCAGTCTGATCAATATAAAGTTGCAACCATAATTAAGGAGTAAAATCCCATCTCAAATATATAACAACAAAATCCCAAACAAACAGGTATAGGTCCTGACTGCAAATATGTAATCCCAGCAGCTTGAGAGGTGTTGAAAGGTAGAGACCTTGATCTCAGGACAGTTTGGGGTACAGAGTGAGACTGTGTTTCCAAAAAAAAAAAAAATTAATTAAAATAAATATATCTTAAAACTAGAAAGAAAACATATACAGGGCTGTATATCTGTCTGTCCAACATGTTATGAAACCCCGGGTTTCACCCCTGCTACATTAAGGAAAGGAAAACAAATTCATAATTAAAATACAAATATTTTTAGTGATCAAAACTGAGTATGTAGACATATGCTCATAATAGCAATAATTAAAAGGCTGAAGTAGAACTGGAAATTCAAGGCTGCGGTGGCTGACACAAAGAGACTCCATCAACTAACCAACTAACCAACAAAAACCCACAGTAGGACCTGATGAGCAGTCGCAGTGGTTAAGAAAGCACCAGCTGCTATTCCAGGGGTGCCAGGCTCAAGGTCAGCTCTTGGCACCCACATGACGTCTCACAGCCTTCTGTGGTTCCAACATTCTCTTCTGACTTCCATGGGCACCAGGCATACATATGGCGTACATATATAGGCAAAAAACATATAAATATTATATAAAATGAACAACTGAAAACTGGGATTGATGACACTTAGAATGCAAAGACCTGGGGTTGATTTTCTTAGATTTTATTTTTTAAAGATTTACTTATTATATATAAGTACACTGTAGCTGTCTTCAGACACCCCAGAAGAGGGCATCAGATCTCATTACAGATGGTTGTGAGCCACCATGTGGTTACGGGGATTTGAACTCAGGACCTTCAGAAGAGTAGTCAGTGTTCTTAACCACTGAGCCATCTATCCAGCCCGGACCTTTTTTGAGGAGAGGCTGCTTTGTTTTTTGAGACAGTTTTTCACTGGACAGTCCTCTCCAACTCTCTCTATAGAGTAGACTGGCTTTCAACTCACAGATCTGCCTGCTTCCCTTCACCTGAGGTCCTGGTTTTGATCCTTACTACCTCAAAATAAAAATAATAGAACTGAAGTGGGAGCTGAGAACATGGCTTTTTGTCTCAGTGCTTCTATTGCTGTGAAGAAACACCATCATCATGGCAACTCTTATACAGGAAAATATTAACTGGGGCTGACCAGATTACATAGTTGAGAGGTTTAGTCCATTATCATCAATGAGAAGAAGCACGGCAGACATGGTGCTGGAGAAGGAGCTGAAAGGTCTACATCTGGATCCACAGGCGGGAGCAGCAGGAGACTGTCATACTAGGTGCAGTTTGTGCATGAGACCTCAGAGCTGGCCTCCACGGTGACTCACTTCCTCAGCTAGGCCACACCTCCCAATAGCGCCACTCTGAGTCTATGGGGCCATTACCTCATAAGACACCATACATAGTAGTAGTGCATGGTGTTCAAATAAGTTTGCATCCCAGTTCCTAATGTAAAAGCTTCATGAACAGCATGTGCCCATAATCCCTGTGCTGGGAGGCAGCAGATGGGAGGATCGATAGCAGGGCTAACTAATTTGCCAGTCTAGCCAAAACTGGTTAACTCCAGATTTAGTAAAAACGAATATCTCAAAAAATAAGGTGAGGAGCATATGAGGAAGACGACTGGCATCAACTCTCAGCCTCCAGAGCATGCCCTAACACACGTGTCCATGCATACACACAAAGTTAATGCTTAGCAATGCTTATTTTTAATCAGTTTATATTCAATTTAATTAAATCTGCATGTTTTCTGTACACAGTGAAAGTTATTGGTCAAATGATTTATCATCTTACACACTGTAACTTTGGTTAAAAAATAAAATAGAAGCAGAAGTATGGTCCTGTGTGGTGGGTGTGTGTGTGTGCACATGTACAATAGATAATAATTATCAATAACTAGGTTTTGTGGGTTTTATTTATTAACACAAATGTATTGCTAGCCCAGATTAGCTTCAAACTCTCAATCCTCACCTCAGTTTCCCAAGTCCCAAGAGCTGGGAATAAAGGCAGTGCCATGGTATCTGGCTGGTACTCATTTTTATCTTCATCTTCTGTTGCTGTTAACAGTTTAGTGTTTTGCTTCTATGGTGCCCTTTTCAAGCTGCCACAACAGTAGCTGGAATAATTATCCCATTACTACTTACATGCCAAGTCCTGAGTTCAGAATGTGGAGCTAAATATAAAAGCACCTTAAGGCCAGGAAAATATTCATCTTGTGTGATAAGGTTCCTAAAAATAAAAAGAACATAAAGGTAAGTGTCTTGGCTTCTTTTTTATCACTGTGATAAGACACCATGTCCAAGGTAATTCATTAAAAATAAATCATTTAGTTGGGCTTACAGTGTCAGAGGGTTAGAGTCCAATCACCATTGGCACAGCAAAGGCAAGGTGGTAGGAACTAGTAAGCTTACATCTCTAACAGCAAACAGGAGGCAGAGGGAGACCCAGTAGGACTGGCTCTGAGTTTTTGAATCCTCAAACCTGACCCCAGTGATCACACCTCTAACAAGCCTAGACCTCCTAGTCCTTTCCAAATAGTTCCACCTACTGGGGACCAAGTATGCAAACATGAGTCTATGGGGGGAATTCTCATTCAAACCACCAAAGCAAGGATTTACATATCCTTTACTGATACTACAAACATTAAGTATACAAAGATAGCTGGGTGGTGGTGGCGGCGGCACATGCCTGTAATCCCAGCACTCTGGGAGGCAGAGGCAGAGGCAGGTGGATTTCTGAGTTCGAGGCCAGCCTGGTCTACAGAGTGAGTTCCAGGACAGCCAGGGCAACACAAAGAAACCCTGTCTCAAAAAAAAAAAAAAAAAAAAAAAAAAAAATCAAAAAAAAAAAAAAGTATACAAAGATATCCCAACCAAACTATTCTTAAAAAAAAAAAAAATTCACTCTCAGAAGTATTCTAAAGGAATAACCATGTCACTGTCTGAATACCTGCAGTGGAACTAGTGTTTAAAAATATCAATATTTTTGGGGAAGTAGTTCTGAAGCTTTTATGCAACTCTCCGAATTTATGATACTCTATAGTCTTTCTGGAGGGGAAAGAAACTGTAATTCTGCATGAAACCTCCAGTACTTTATAGCTGTCTTTTAGTGCAAATACATTTTCCTCTCTAAGATGAGGAAGGATGCTATATTCTTTTCCGCTGGCTCATACCTGTTTTTTCTACCTGTGGATGAGATTAAAAAATAAAACCTAAACCAGGCAGTGGTGGCGCACGCCTTTAATCCCAGCACTTGGGAGGCAGAGGCAGGCGGATTTCTGAGTTCGAGGCCAGCCTGGTCTACAGATTGAGTTCCAGGAGAGCCAGGGCTACACAGAGAAACCCTGTCTCAAAAAAACCAAAACCAACAACAAAAAACAAAAAAACAAAACCCAAAAAAACAAAACCCACCTACCTGTGCTGAAGGGGAAGGGTTTTGTTTTTTGTTTTTTTTCACCCCCTAAGCAAGTGCTTCTTTCCTGCCTGCTGTCACCGCTGCTAAATCTAGGGCAAACAAAAACCATGTAATCTATCACAAACATTCACTCACAGCACGAGACTCCCATTTGAACTGGCTCTCACTAATATGCCAGTTTATTTTTGAAACAAGATTTTGATAGTTGTAAATTCTGGCCCTGAGCACCAACACACCCAGCAGATGTCTCACCAATCCACAACCAAGAAGCACAATCCTTCCTAGAATTTAACTGAATACCAATAAAAATACGAGGGCTCCCAATTACAAAGAGATGGCCCATAAAAGTAAACAAGAATCAAATACAAATATCTTGATAGTACTACACTGACACCAGTGTACACCAAGTACACAAATGAGATTCCAGCAGTATTTCCAAAACTATAGTTCTAAAAGAAAAGAAAAAGCATCGTAAGCTGTTTCCCTTGATTCTGGGTAAGAAATCAACATCGGTGAATTCCACTGAGACCTGTTTGCTGAAACTAATGCGCCATAAGGACATTATCAGGACGTACAAGGACAAAGCTGCTTACTATGGTCATAAAAGTTTGACTCGCAGGTGCGAATATCAGGTAAAGGCTGCAAGAGCCTATCTGTAATACACATACTCAAAGGAAAATACCAGAGGAAGCCTCTTACAGCAAATCTCAAGGTCAACGCGCCAGGGACATAAAATACCCAGAGCTGCAGCAGGCCTGTTAACCTTAACTGATGACGCCTTCGGTAAAGGGTCACTGTGGATCTTACAAACAATACAGAGATATTCTTAGAAAAATAAACGGGAGGTGCACATAGCGGCTTCCTGATACAGCCCGTGTACGTGCAACTCGGAGAACCAGGGTAAAGCACATAGTGGCCAAAGCGAAGGGCACAAGGAAGAGCGTGGAGCGCCGGTAGGGGGAGGACGCGGCCACAGACCCGGAGGCGGCCGGGCGGACCGGACGCGGCTGCGAATGGAAAGCCCTCTCAGGCCCAGACCCCGCCGGCTCCCTCATTAGGCTCGCCGCTACCCCGTCCCGGGTTGTGCCGCCTCACCGGCTGCTCGTCGCCCGGTAGACAGACGGCATTCTCAGCTCACCTCACGCGGTCCAGCACAAGTACTCCGCTTCTGGCCGGAGGCCTGCCCCGGGCCCGCAGGCCAGCTGCCCGGGGCACGCCTCACTCCGCCATTTTCGCTCCTTCTCCGGTCCGCCAACCCAGGGGCGGAGACGTGAAAGGCTCCGCCCCACCTCCGGGTACTGATTGGACAGTACCTTGCTCGCGCGCTCTTTTTCCGTCGCAGATTGGCTGGAATGTACGTCGATCAATTCCCTGGTTCTATTTTTTTGTTGTTGTTGGAGCCTAATGCTCCAGTTGAAGTTAAGGAGGAAAAGATTATTATAAATCACTTATACAAACATTCCTCACTGAGGCAGTCTCACTTTTTAGTAAGATAGCACGGAAAGGCCAAATAACCATTTTAAATTATCGTTACTGTTGACATATACTGTTACTAGTAATTCCTCCCTTGGCCTGAAGGATTTTTATACCCCGACTATCACTACACCCAGAGGAACAATTTCATGGTGTCAGTCCTTCTGACTTTGACCCATTTAGAGTGAACGTTGCCTGCTGTTTAAAGGTCAAGACAATAGTATAGTTTTCTTCACCTTAAGAGGGCCTGCCCCATGAATGAGAAAATGTTAGATAGCATTTGTTGTTTCTTCCAATTGTAGGATTTAGAGATCCTTTAGCGGTGTTTCCAGGAAAGGTAGTGAAGGCAATAGTGCGACTCTTCCAGGTGATGACAAACATTCTTCTGGGTAAGCAGTGCCTTCTAAACAATGGGGTTATCACTAGGCCATTTATTAAATCCAAATTTCTATGCTTCCCTCTGTGGTAAGGATTCTATACTAAGACAAAACACAGTGAATTTATTAGATAATAATAATATATTATTATTAGAATGTTAAAACCTATTGAATAATAGTAAATTCACAAGCTGCATAGATTTGTTGGCTGCAACTGGTCAAGCAGCCTTGATTTCCCTTTATAGCTGGGCTGGTGACAGAGACCTTGTGTATCCCAGGCTGGCCTCAAATTTGCAATGCAGCAGAATTACCGCACTGGTTATGTCCTGAATCTCAAGAGAGCAACAGTGTCCTCTATCCAAACACAGATTCTTTGAGTGTTAGCTACCATCAGATCATCACACACTACACTACATAGTATGTATATATGTATGTATATGTTTATTGTGTATCTGTATATACTTAGACTACAGAGTGCCTGCAAAAGATTACATAAACCTCTGTGTTCAATGTGGTATTACTACATCCAGACAGAGCTGATACAAATGGGAAAGTCACCACACTTAGATATTAAGGAACTCAATTAGAAACACACAGCATATTGAAGCCAGCTGAAGGATACAGGTGAGCTTCAAAGGAGGAATATGGTGAGGTGCAGGACTGAGTAGGGACAGATGCATGCGCAGACAACAGTAATTCAAATGAGCAATATCAAGCAATGAGGCCTGTGCTAAGCTGAAGCGCTGCCCCCAAAACTGGCTGCCCCCAAAACAGTCTTGTCCCTCCTTAACTCACTTAATCCGGGGTTCAGACGACACTGCACAGGGCCGTTACCATCAAACCATGGTAGCTATGTCCTTCCTATTTATATAGGGTATAGGTGAATAATTCTTAGTGAAAACTCAGACTGCATTCATATAAGACAAGTACTCATTAGAGCTTTATCTGTTTAATACACCCATATCCATGATTTCACATATTTTGATATAAATACATTTTTAGATTTATTTCATACAAACAAGTATTTTGCCTGTATTTATGCATGTCCTTGTATCACACTTGCTTGGTGCCTAAGGAGGTTGGAAGAGGGTATCAGATCACATGGATCTGCAGTCAGGGCTGAGACTCACGCCTGGGTCCCTACATGAGCAAGGACTCTGACTGCTGAGCCATCTCTCCAGCACGTACTTTAAGCTTCTAGCAATTCTCCCACCTCTGCGTCTCAATCCCAATTCATTTGGTTAAGTTTATAGTTTTTATTGTTCTTGAAAATTTTACTTTTAAGAATTGGGGCACAGGCAGTGGAGGCGCACACCTTTAATCCCAGCACTTGGGAGGCAGAGGCAGGCAGATTTCTGAGTTTGAGGCCAGCCTGGTCTACAGAGTGAGGTCCAGGACAGCCAGGGCTATACAGAGAAACCCTGTTTTGAAAAAAAAAAAAAAAAAAAAAAAAAAAGAATTGGGGCTGGGGTGGTTGAGGTACACACCTTTAAACCAGCACTCCGGAGGCAGAGGTGAGCGGGTTCCTATGAGTCTGAGGCCATCTTGGTCAACAGAGTGGTGTTCCAGAATAGCTGAGACCATGTAAAGAAACCCTGTCCCCTTGGCACTCTCCCCCAAAAAATTGGGGCTGAAGAACACCACACAGTCTTAATTACTGTAGCATTGTTCTAAGTATAACTTTTTTTGTTTGTCAAGACAGGGTTTCTCAGGCTGGAGAGATGGTTTAGCGGTTAAGAGCACTGACTGCTCTTCCAGAGGTCTGAGTTCAATTCCCAGCAACCACATGGTGGCTCACAACCATCTGTAATGGGATCTGATGTTCTCTTCTGGTGTGTCTGAAGACTGAGAAAGTATACCCACATACATAAAATAAATAAATAAATCTTAAAAAAAAAAAAAAAAAGACATGCTCTGTAGAGCAGGCTGACCTCCAGCTCACAGAGATGAAAGGCATGTGCCGCCACTGCCAGGCTGTAAGGAAATCCTGAAATTGATTTCTCTAGTATTATCAACTCTGGTTTTCTGCATTTTTTTGTATATGGTATTCAACTATAATCCAACTAATTTTCTTTCATTTTAACCTTACAATATCAATAACAATATCAATACCACTGTGTTAATATCAATAACACCGTCCCTAGGCCATTGATCTGATACATACATACTTTTGTTTATCCCCTTTTTTTTTTTTAAGACTGGATCTTCCGTAGCAAAACCGACCTTGAGGGGCTAGAGATGGCTCATTGGTTAAGTGTACTACTGTCTGTTCTTACAGAGGACATCTCATTCCCCAGCAGCTAAGTGCTACTCACAACCATCTGTGACTACAGTTCCAGAGGACCGGACACCCTCTTCTGGCAACCGTGAACACTGCATGCACATGGTGGACAAATGTGCATACAGGCACTCATACACATGAAAAGAAATAAGGTGGGGTTTTTGTTTGTTTGTTTGTTTTGCTTTTTGTTTTTTGTGTTTCATTTTTTTGTTGTTTTTTTTTGTTTGTTTGTTTGTTTTTTACAACAGAGAGGGTTTCTCTGTTGTAGCCCTGGCTGTCCTGGAACTCACTCTGTAAACCAGGCTGGCCTCGAACTCAGAAATCCACCTGCCTCTGCCTCCCAAGTGCTGGGATTAAAGGCATGCACCACCACCGCCCAGCTAAGAAAGAAGTTTTAAAAGATGATTTTGAAGTGCTGAGGCCCCTGCCTCCACCTCCCATGCATCCTGGCTTTATACAGTGTTGGGTCTGGAATCTAGAACTCTGCAAGTTAAGCACACATTCTAAAATTAATTTTTAAATGTGCTGGTTAGTTTTGGCAACTTGGCACATCTAGAGTTACCTGGGAAGAGGGAACCTTGATTGAAGACTTGCCTCCATCAGATCGGCCTGTGGACATGTCTGTAGGGACACTTTCTTGATTAACAGTTGATGGGGGGAGGGCCCAGCTCACTGTTTATGGTGCTTTGCCTGGATGGGTGCATCTGTGCTGTGTAAGAAAGCAAGATGAGCAAGTCATGAAGCCAAGCACTGCTCCTCTGTGGCCTCTGCTTAAGTTCCTGCCTTGACTTCTCTTGATGATGGAGTGAAACCTGGAAGTTGAAATAAGTCATCTCCTTCCCCAAATAAGATCTGGTAGGTGTTTATCACCACAGCAACTGATAAGTGAACTAGGACATGAGGTTAACATCAGAAGATTTTATTGTGGTACTAGTCTGATGGTTTTTGCAGGGTTTTTGGAGAGATGACTCAGAGGTTATGAACACTTTTTCTCTAACAAAGGACCTGGGTTCAGTTCCCAGCACCCATGTGGTTCACAAACACCCATGTTCAGGAGATCCAACATTCACCTGACCTCCACTGGCACCAAACATGCACACAGTGCATATTGCATATACATACATGTAGGAAAAACTCATACATATAAAGCGAATTAATCTTTAAAAAGATCAAAGAAATAGACCTTGCAATGTGTAAAAGACTAATGTAACATATTCAGTTCTTTCAAATTGCTTTCCACAGTGTCTCAAGCCACGATTCCTTACAAAATCCTTTGGAAAAATATTGCCAAATAGAAAGTGGACTGTCTCTGAAGTCTATTCTCGGCCATTTTGCAGTTTGCCATCTGTGTCTTCCCTTTGTGTAGAGAACTGAGGAAGGTCTGAGTCTGAACAATTTTGCAAAGCTGTTACCCATATGGAAATGGAAAAGCATCCTGGAGAATCTGGAACAAGTGCCCACGAGAGCAAACTCGGGTGTGCAGAAAAGGGACTGTGCTCTCTCCTCCCAGATGTGTACAGTCTACTTAAGTCTGAAACTGCTTATTACAGAGACCTGCTCCAGAGACTAGCTAGCTCCTTCCCCTGTGCTGTCCTAGCACACCAAGATTCCAAGTCACACAAGTAACCGGGGCAGAACCCTACCATATCATAACCATATTGTACATGGTCATGTGCACCTGTCCTTTCTTCATTCCCTGGAAGTCCCTAGTCTGGGCTCCAGGACCCAAGATGGACACATCACTCTTTTTCTCCAACACCCTTTTCTCCACTTCTGACTTTTTGGTGATTACAGGGGTAACGGTACAAATACACACAGAAGACGGTCATCTCTGTAAATACCAGTAACAGGTTGCTTCAGCTCTGGCTCCACCAAAAAATGCAGCACACAAAACACTTAATACAGCACACTCATTCTTTGAAAACAATTCAATTTTGAGAAATTAGTTCAAATAATGAGAGCTCCCATGGCTATTCTCCTAAATTACATCCTATAAGACATATTTTGATAGCAGCTAGAAATTTGTACTTTCACTGTTGGCAGAGAAGTGAACTCTTTCCCTCAAGAAACTGAGCACCACAGCCAGGAGTGTGGCACATACCTTCACTCCAGAGGCAGAGGCAGGTTCTGAGTTCATGGTTAGCTTGGTCTATAGCTTGAGTTCCATGCCAAACATGGCTACACAGTGAGACTCTGTCTCATAAGGAAAGAAAGAAAGAAAACAAGCACCAGGTGGTAGTGGTGCATGCCTGTAATCCCAGCACTCTGGGAGGTAGAGGCAGGTGGATTTCTGAGTTCGAGGCCAGCCTGGTCTACAGAGTGAGTACCAGGACAGCCAGGGCTACACAGAGAAACCCTGTCTCGAAAAAGAAAGAAAGAAAGAAAGAAAGAAAGAAAGAAAGAAAGAAAGAAAGAAAGAAAGAAAGAAAGAAAGAAAGAAAGAAAGAAAGAAAGAAAGAAGGGAAGGAGGGAGGGAGGGAGGGAGGGAGGGAGGGAGGGAGGGAGGAAGGAAGGAAGGAAGGAAGGAAGGAAGAAAGAAAATAAGCAAGCTAGCTAGCTACCTTGGTGGTGGCAGATGCCCTTAATCCCAGCACTAGGGAGTCTGAGGCAGGAGAGGCCTGAGCTTGAGGCCAGTCTGATTTACAAAGTAAGCCCTAGCACAGCTAGGGCTATGCAGAGAAACCCTGTTTTGAAAAATAAATAAATAAAAAACCCATCCATCCATCCATCCATCCATCCATCCATACATACATACATACACATATACATATGGAATTTAGCATCCTGACACAAAGGGCTCTCTCACCACCACCACCACCACCACAGTGCACACTTCTCAGAAGCTTCTAGGTTGTACCAACAAAAATTTCTAATTTAAAAGTCATAAAAAAAAATCAGACAGGAATCACTGAGCCCAATCCTTCAAATATTCAGGTATGATCCAGTCTGAATAATATACAATAACATTAAAATTCTTTTTGTAGTATCTCCAGGAAAATGTATTAGAATTAATTCCTATAAGCACCAACACAATTTAGACCTTGAATATTTTTTGTTTTCCAAGGCAAGATTTCTCTGTGGTAGCCCTGGCTGTCCTGGAACTTACTCTGAAGACCAGACCAGGCTGGCCTCAGAGATCTGCCTACCTCTGCCTCCTGAATGTTGGGATTAAAGATATGCACCATCATCTCGCTGATCTTGAATTTTTTTAAAAGATTTATGTATTTATGTATTATTTACATCAGCACACTGTTACTCTATTCAGATATACCAGAAGAGAACATTGGATCCCATTACAGATGGTTGTAAGGCACCATGTGGTTTCTGGGAATTGAACTCAGGACCTTTGGAAGATCAGAAGTGTTCTTAACTGCTGAGCCATCTCTCTATCCCATCTTGAATTTTTTTTTAAGACTTTATTTTTAATTGCACGTTTATGTGTGTAAGGGGTGTTAATTTGAGTGTTCATGTGAGCAGAGGCCAGAACACTGGAATCCTTTTGAGGGGCAGTCACCATGAGCCAATCAGTATGGATGCTGAGAACTTAACTCTGAGATTCTCTGTAAAAGCAGTATGTTAACTGCTAAGCCAATTTCCAACTGCATTGCTTTTGAAACAGGGTCTCCTGTAGATAAACTAGCCTCAAACCTGGAGCATGGCCTGAATTCCTGAGCCTCCTGTCTCTGACTTCCAAGTGCTAGAATCACTAACTTCACCACTGTTGCAGGATTTTCCATGTCCAATCACATTAAGACAGTGGAAGGTCTGTGATTGGCTTCAGACATAGACCTGCATGGCATTTACTAGCCACAAAAAACTGTTTTTATAAGGTTAGACATATTGGGATAAAGCTTTTATCACTATCAATTGGTTCTAAAATTATTGTATTGACATCTTGTAGATTGTGATATTATTTATACATAAATCTGATTGGTTAATTAAGCATTAAGAGTCTTGATTCTACTGGGTAATTAGAAGGAGAGGAGGCAGATGGTGGAGTGTGTGTGGTGTTGCTTGGTAGATCACCTGGGGGCAGGGGGAAGATGGCTAGCAGAGGGACTGCTGAGTGAGATGGGCCAGCAGAGGCCCTACAGCCCCACAGGGCCTGAGAGTTGGTGGGTTCTTTTTTAATATTTCTCACAACACACCACAATTAGCTTTAAACCCTTTTTAGATGTGTTGTGAGATCTGTAGAGGTAGTGAACTGCAAAGATTTGTTGATCTATACTAGAATGTCTATAATGCTGGATTGTTTCCTTTAAAGTTTTAAAAAATTACATTTTATATGTATGTATAATGAATGTTTTGCCTGGTGCATGTATGTACGTGCAAATGTCTCATGCCATCAGAGGCCTGCAGAGGGCACCAGATCCCCTGACACTGGAGTTAAGGAACAGTTCTAAAACTGTTGTTTATGTGCTGAGAAGCCAACCCTGGTCTTCTGTCAAAGCAGCTCTTGCAGATAGTCCAGGCTGGCTTCAAACAGCATGTAGTTGAAGCTTGACCTCCTGAACCTTATGTCTCCACCTCCAGTGCAGATGTTTGGGTTCACATTTGTAAGCGTAGCACTTGGAAAGCTAAGGTGGAAGGATTGTTGCAATTTTGAGGCTGGCCTGATCTATAAGGCAAACTCCAAACCAGTAGATGGCTCAGCGGTTAAGAGCATTAACTGCTCTTCTGAAGGTCCTGAGTTCAAATCCCAGCAACCACATGGTGGCTCACAACCATCTGTAATGGAATATGATGCCCTCTTCTGGTAGTGTCTGAAGACAGCTACAGTGTACTTACATATAATAAATAATAAATAAATCTTTAAAAAAATATAAGAAAATATATTAGATCTTCCTTAGAATTCATATGAAGAGGCCAGAGCTGTAACACTGTCCCTCTTAGCAAACTGACTCCCTAGATGAATGTCTGTATATCACAGGCCCAGGAGACAGTGAGACATACCTGCAGCTGATATTATAAGCATAAATCTGAGCAGGGGAGACACTACATTATTTCAAACTTAGGACACTTGAGTTACATAAAATTGTTATAAAACACCAGATAAAAGTCAACCAAGTTCTTTTGTTTTAACGACAATTAATTTATTGATGAATTGAGGAATACAATTTTAATGGGACAATAAGGCACAACTGTGGATAAAAACAGTTTGCTATACAGCCAAGGGGGGCATAATCTTAGAAAGTTTAAATATTTAAATCAAGAAGCTTCTCAAGTACTTCTCAAACAGATCAGTATCAGACAATTATTCCCTTTATACAATTCGTATATCGCATCATTTGATCACAAAGTCTGACAGATATTTTTAAGAACTCCCCGGTTCCTGTGGACCCCGGCCATCTCCCAGCCACTCTCCTGCTCATCTTCACCAGCCCTCTCGGTAGGCAGTGCTTTTGTTTGGGTTAATAGCAATTTATTTCCTAAATATCTCTCCTAAACATCTTGGATAGCCTTCCAAAGAAACGAAGCAAGCAAGCAAAATCAGAGAAAGCCAGCCAAAAGCGGATTCACATAGGACAGAAGCAGCCTGATTCAGTGAAATCTCAATCAAGCTGAAATTGGTAGAGAAGTTGAGCTGGGTCACACAAAGACCTCTAATGTCACCTCAGCTGGTGCTCCAGTCCCAAGCTCGTGCTTCTAAGGGATCTGAATAGTGTACACAAGGAGCTCAGAAGGTCATGTCATCAGGAAGGTCGTGAGACAATACATTCAATGCCTGGACCAGGATTATCAACTGACTAGCCATCTTCCAGCATTCAAATTTGCCAAGTATAAAATTCATTCGGAGTTTTGTGCAAAACTTTTAAGACACTGAGGACAATCTAATTCTTTAGGACTGAGATTACGTCAGGCACTTCTGTAACACTAGTCTTTCTGTTTGGAAATGTGAGGAATCTTCCAGTGTACAGAACACTGAGGCATAACCCATGCTGTAGAGAACATGCCTAGCATTGTTCAGAAAACTATAAGAAGGCCTTCTACCATATTGTCAGAAGAGCCACTTGGGTGGTGACAATATCCCAAAGAGAAGTAAACTGGCAGGCATTAAAATATTTTCTGAATGTTGACACTGTACCCAGAAAAGCCACATAAAGATGTTTGAAAATAAAAAGTCAGAGGTAGAGAGACTTGGGAAGCCACCTAGGAGACATGGCTCTACAAGCCTCCCCATGACCACCTTTTAAGAACATGTCTGCTCATAAGCCCCGTGATGACAGAGCAATACAGGGGACCAAGGGAGTCATATGCTTCCAAGAGCAGTACTGCTTGCTGAAGAGAACCTGGATAGGCAATGTCCCAGAGACACATCAGAACACATCAGAAGGTAGATATAAACCACTAGACCACTAACTATCCCGCTACATCAGAAATAGGCTTAACAGCAGAGCCCAGAGTCAAGTAGAATGCAGGGAATCTCAGCGACAGGAAGGCAGCTGAAAGACTGAATGGAGACATGGTTGGATGATAGAGAGGTAGGAAGTAACAGACACAGGACAAAAGGACACAAGGACACAGAAACACAGTGGAGGCTCGGTGAAGGGAAGGCCGCATGGATACGGTCCCCATGGGGGGGGGGGGGCTGTGCTGGCTGGTTCTTAACATGGGTCCCTGTTTCATTTCCTCAGACAGGAGGGATGCATGGCACTCAACAGCAAAACAGGGGAAGATGGTACTTACAAATAACGACCTGGTGGGTGGATGCTGAACAGAAATAGACAGAGGGTACCATTCTGCAATGCCCTGTTTATACACCAAAGGCAAGTTTGTATGGACGGGAGAGACTTCAGGTTGTCATGCAAGAGCTGTAGTATTCCGGGAAAAGGAGATGACAGGATGGGGTTGGGGCTGGAGGACAGAAGAGGTTTCAGTTCTTAAATACTAGAAAGCAAGAATAATTTGGTCTCTGTCCTTTAGTGAAGAAATCGGATGCTCATCTTCTGTTCGACATCTACCTTCTCCAAAACCTGGGGTTGAAAAAACAAAAACAATTTATCATTAAGATTATGACCATTCTGAGAACCTTTCTAAATAATGGGTGACCTTCTCCTCCTATGCAGTAGATTTAACATAAAACCAAAAGGTTGGGGGAAGAGTCACATAAGGGTACACCCTCACTGAGGACCTGCAGGGAGCAAATGGTTGTGGGGAAAGACATTTTCTTCAGTAGGGAGCCACTTAGAAGTCCCTCATGCGGGGTTGGGGATTTAGCTCAGTGGTAGAGCGCTTGTCTAGCAAGTGCAAGGCCCTGGGTTCGGTCCTCAGCTCTGTTAAAAAAAAAAAAAAAAAGACAAAATAACAGAAGTCCCTCATGCTCCAGCAAATAATACAACTTAAACTCTTATCTTTACCATCCCCAAAAGACATGAACATAAAGAGTAAGACAAGTTAGAAAAATAAGGGAACCAGAAAGAGGGGAACAGAGTGAATATGATCAAAATATATACATGTATGAAAATGTTATAAATCATTATAATCAGTATACTAATAAAAAAGAATTAAGATGGAAAAAATCAAAAGGTGATAGACAGACCTTAACGAATTCTGTAAAAGATATGGCACTATCCCCATCTTGGTCAGCCTCCTGGATGGTCCTGTCTGCAATACTGCCCAGCTGCTCATCTGAGATGTTCACTCCGACCATCATTCGCAGTACCTACAAGATCAAGAGCCTTGAAGGGAACTCCAGACAAAGCCACCTCACTTCCCCTTTCCTTTGATTGCTTCACATGCACCAGAGAACTGGAATCCTTAGCTTATTATCTAGGCAATTCTTTAAAAGGAAATGAGCAGATTTCTGACAAAGTCACTCTCCCTAAGGGTCTTCTCCTTATCAACAGTCCAGACTCTTTCTGCTTAGACTACAGGTATGATGCCTGCTGGCAAAACAGCCATACTGGGGCTGTGAGGTACAACCTATCCCTGGGTGTCCTGTTGCATTAGGCAAAGTAGTTCCCTTACAGATGTAAGTCAGCTTGGTGGGTTGTTCTGAAACCTAATACAAAAGCAGTCCTCCATAAGGAGGAGCATTAAGCATTTATTTATAGGTTACAGCTCATGTAAATCTCCTTGAAGACTACTTGGGACGCTGATATGAGAGAATTACAAGCTGAGTCTAGTTTGGGTGAATTTAGTGAAGCCCCCTTTTTTAATGATGGAGGTATCAAGGATATAGTTGAGTGGCAGAGTATTCTCACCTAGCAAACAAAGGCCCCAGTACCACACACTGACAAACATTGTACCTTAAGTAACCTCTTGCCTAAGGTTCCCAGGCCTTCCTTTCTCCTCCACTCATTAACATCCTTCACGGGCAGTATATTTTGTTTCTTACTAACTTTTTGGGGCTGGGAGCAAGGAGGACTGTTTTTTTGAGACAGGGTTTCTCTGTGTAGCCCTGGTTGTCCTGGAACTCACTCTGTAGACCAGGCTGGCCTCGAACTCAGAAATCCACCTGCCTCTGCCTCCCAGAATGCTGGGACTACAGGCGTGCGCCACCACTGCCCAGCTAATCAACTAGTTCTTAAAACCCAGAAGCGGAGTCACCTGGGGGTTAAGAGCACTGGCTACTCTCTCGGTAGACTAGGGCTTGATTACCAGCAGTACTCACAACTCTCTCTCTCTCTCTCTCTCTCTCTCTCTCTCTCTCTCTCTCTCTCTCTCTCAAGATTTATTTATTATGTATACAGTATTCTGTCTGCATATAGGCATACAGGTCAGAAGAGGCACCAGATTTCATTATAAATGGCTATGAACCACCATGTGGTTGCTGGAAATTGAACTCAGGACCTCTGGAAGAACAACCAGTGCTCTTAACCTGAGCCATTTCTCCAGCTTCCAAGTGTCTGTAAATCTAATTTCAGGGAATATAATTACCCTCTTCTGGCATCCCTTGGAACCAATCATGGCAATGGCGCACAGGCATACATGCAGACAACATGCACAAATATATAAAATACTAAGAAAAATTTTAAGAGGTTACATTACTAAGAATCATTTGGGTAAAGCCATTGGCTCTTCCACCAGATGGGAAATACCAAGCAGACAAATTGATCCCCATATTGCACCCTCCTAAGATCTCAGTTCAATCAGTCCCTGAGGTGTTTGCTTGAATAATATTAAGAGCATGGGCTGTGGAGGGGATTGTAAACAGAATGTTGCCTAACATGTATGAGGCTCTGGGTGCCATCCCCAAGTTTACACACACATTGAGAATTAGAGCTAGAATATATGTGTGTGTTCATGTTGGGAGGGTGGGCAAGAGTGGTTATGTAATAAAATACTTTTATCGAGACCTTTAACGAGGGCACGAAGTCTGGAAGTGATCTGACCCAGGTCCCAGGGATCAGTGGCCTTGGTTTCCAGGCTCACTTCCCAGGCCTGGGTGTCCTCCATCTGTCTGTGTCATCACTTATTAATCCACTTGGAAGTTCATTAACTAATGGAAACTTACTATTATTTAATTGTTCCTATTATTTAGTTTCTTTATGCATGTTTCTCCCTTTTTAAAAGTGTGTGGTTTTCTCAAAGAAATCCAGGGCTGTACACTGCCATGTGCCCTCTTGCCACTGAGTTCCATCCCCAGCCCTCTTTCCACAGAGTACACTAGATTGCTGATCCAGTTGGTTGTGAGTCATCATGTGGCTGCAGGGAACCGAATCTGGCCAAGCCCTCTCCAACAACAGCCAGTGCTCCTAACCACTCGCCTGCCTCTCAGCCCAAGGATTGCCTTTTTTTTTTTTTAATCTAAGTGAAAATAAAGGGTTTAGACAATATTTTCTCATAATCCCTTTATAAAAAGTCCAAGATATGCTAACCTCATGAAATGGATCTGTGACTAGAACAAGCATCTCTACTTAAGGATAACTGACACGAACAGACTATAAATAGTCACCCAATTCTTTAGAAATTACAGTGCCTAGAAAGACAAACTTTGTTCTCTTCTCCTACTTTAGAAAACTGATCTCTCATTGCTAGGCTAAAACTAACTGCCTGGGTACCTTGTCAATCCAGTACATCTGTGACAAAGCCGTTCCTGGCCGCACAGTAACTTTCTCATCTCATGTCACACAATTGCTTACAAATCCTAGTAACAGAAAATAAACCAACTCCCCATTTCAAAATTATCTCCTGGCATCCAGACGTGAACCACAGGTAACTTGGAATGGCTGCTTCTGTCTTTTCAGACCTCAAAGGCCATGGGTGTAACTTTCAGTACAACAGTATAGTTCTCACTGAAAAAAAAGCTATCCCCACTTCAAAACCAAAAGGCAAAGTTAACACCAAGTATGGGTGGGCAGGAGCTCACAAGACCCCACCCACGGCTAAGGAGCTGATGGCAGCTGGTGGCTGCAGGGTGACAGACATTTTCTTGTTGGTGTGTAGCTGCTACTAGTAGGCTGCCCATGCTCCAGCAGGGCCAACACACATGTGCACATGGGTAGCACTGACTGCACTTAGTGGGCTTTGTTTTTTTTTTTTTTCAGAAAGAACATATGTTGGAAGGGGGATGTGTTGAAAGGGATAAGAAAAGTGGAGGGGGAAGGCATGTATAATCAAACATATCATATCCATGTATGAAATTCTCAAAAGAATAAATAGTAAGTATTATATGTGTTTTTGTTTTGTCTTTAAAGCAAGGGCCAGGGACACTACCACTGGCCTCCTGTTGTAGATTTTCTCATTGAAATGTACAAAGACTGAGTTGGTCCTTAATCTGATCTGGGTAAGCTTCAACTTTTAAGTCTTTTGAAGATATAAAATTAGTTCTGATTTCCTTAAGAGCAGAAAGTACTTTTCCTTTTAGATATATCTTGAAACACACAGAACCTGCCTGGTGGAATTCCTCAATGTCCTAGCTATCTGGGGTCTTCTAGACTCAATGAAAGGGACAGTTTCCTACTGTCCTAAACTTATAAAAAAGAAAGAGATGGTGAACAAAGCAAACCTTGTAATCATTAGTCACAGTTGAGACTCGAGAAAGCATCCCTGCAGCTACCAACTACTGGGTGATGGCAGCCACAGCGATCCCCTGACTGACAACTAGTCCATGAAGAAATTAAACGGAAAATTTACTTCAGAGCCCTGAGAATTAAATTGCTGCTGACAACAACTGAGCTGTGAAACCCAGCCACACTGTTTATTTCCCTAGGTCACTCAGCACCTCAGGGACCGCCCATCCATGAAGACTCCGTGACCCACAGCAAGTGTTTCCAGGTCTTCTGTGCTGCCTTTTATCTGCAACAGGACTCTTTCCAAGGCAGGGATTAAAGGAATGTTTACTGAAAAGAAAGAACAACGGCTGCCCATAAAAATAAAGTCAGGACCCAAAATACACACTGTTCCAAAATGTTCCCACATACCTGTAACAACTCATCACGGGAGATCTTGTCATCTTTATCCAAGTCATAGAGTCTGAAAGCAACTGGTATGAAAACACAAGAAGACAATGGGAAATTTGTAGTACTTTGTCCTGTCTGAAAGAGCCGAACACACAAGGATAACAGACAGAAACTGATAGCCAATTAACAGATTTCCCAAGACAACTGCCATTCCTGGGAGGACTTTTTCTGGTTTTTGTTGTTTTGGTTTTTTGAGACAGTGTTCTCTGTATAACTCTGGCTGTCCTGGAACTTAGAGATCTGCCTGCCTCTGAATACCAAGTTCTGGGATTATAAGTGTGCCCCACCATGGCTAGAAAGTCTCAGTTTCTTAAATCTTCCAGTGTCTTTAAAAGTCCTATCTGGGCCAGGTATTGGTGGCAAATACCTTTAACTAGGCAGATATTTGTGAGTTCAAGGGTAACCTGGTCTACTAACAGCCAGGTCTGTTGCACTGAGAAACTATCTCGAAAAACAAAAAACAACAACAACAAAAAAAAAAAAAAAAAAAAGAAAAGAAAACAAGAGAGAGACTTGTTGTAAGTATGTTAAATTTGATGAAATGCGACGTCTCTTCAAATACAGCATAATAAAAATTAATAAAAGAAAGCCAATAATCCCTTTTCTTATAGTAGAATGAGGGAATAAACAAAGAACTCTCCCAGCCCCAGCCCCTTAAGTAGTCACTCATAACTCAGTGAAAGCACAAGGAGCCACACAAGTATCTCCATGGCAGGGCTCCCTGGAGCACAGGAGAATGGGCTTGTGAGAGCTTCTATAACATTTCAAAGCCTATTCTTCCTTCTACTAAAGAACTGTAATTTCTTTTTTGTTTTTGCATTTTGAGACAGGATTCTCATGTAGCTCAGGCTGGCCTTAAGCTCAATACTTGGCTATAGCTGGCTTTGAACTCTTAATCTTTGAACCTCTGCTTCCTAAATGCTGGGATTACAGACATCACAGTGACCAGCAAGAACTGGAATTTCAAATAGAATCAACAAGACTCTGATATCTATAAATGCCACACAACCCCACCACTGGAGCTGGGATTATGGCTGTGCACAATATACCTGACTAGTCATTTGGGTGAAGCTCCTAACCTCCACCCCTCAGCAAGTGTCCTTAGCCTGAGTCATCTCTCCATCCCTCCTGACCTAAGTTTCTCTCTTTAACAATACACAAGCCTTTTAGAAAATAGGCTATACAAGAACCTTGCTTCATGTCGGTGTAAGAGAGAGAATTCAGGATGGAGAGAAGGCTCAGCAGTTAAGAGCACCGACTGCTCTTCCAGAGGTGCTGGGTTCTAAGCCCAGCAACCATGTGATGGCTCACAACCATCTGTAATGGGATCTGGGATCTGATGCCCTCTTCTGGTGTGTCTGAAGAGAGCAATCGTGTTCTCTCTCTCTCTCTCTCTCTCTCTCTCTCTCTCTCTCTCTCTCTCTCACACACACACACACACACACACACACACAAACACACACGTGAGAGGGAGAGAGAGAATGAGTGAATAAATGAATGAATGAATATATTCAGGAGTGTAAAACCTATTCAGTTTTTTTTACCATGATTAAGATCTACCATGTGAACAGTGTTTTAAGAACACTAGGTGATTTTATAGGCATATAAGATGAACTTATCAAAGAAGTGACTGTTACATAACTGAATTCAGGTTAGTTTTAAATTACTTCAGGTAAAACACTGATTTCTGGTTAAGTATTATGACTTTTGAGTTAGGATCTTGTGGTAGGGTCCACCCTGGTCTGGAACTATGTAGCCCAGGCTGACCTAAAATTTACAGCAATCTTTCTGGCTCAGACTATTGGCTTGACTCTACCATACCTGACTTCAATTTCTGGTTTTCAAAAGGTGACTGCCAAACTAGGCATAGTGATGTACACTTTCAACCCCAGAACTCAGAAGGTATCAGAGGATCAGGAATATATGGCCAACTTTAGTTACAATAGGGTACCAGCCTAGGCTCTATGAGACCATCTCAAAAGGAAAAGAAGGGGCTGGAGAGATGGGTCAGTGGTTAAGAACACTGACTGAATTCAAATCCTAGCAACCACATGGCGGCTCACAACCATCTGTAATGAGATCTGATGCCCTCTTCTGGTACAGTGTACCTACATATAATAATAAAGAAATAAATAGCTACAGTGTATGTGCATATAATAATAAATAAATCTTTGGGCTGGAGCGAGCAGGTCCTGAGTTCAATTCCCAGTAACCACATGATGGGTCACAACTATCTGTACAGCTACAGTATACTCATATAAAGAATATAAATAAATAAATCTTTAAAAAAAAAAAAAAGCAAAAGTAAATAAAAGGGAACAGAACCCAGGTCTCCTGGAAAAAACAGCAACTGCTCACCTACCACCTTGCCAGTCCCTTTTTTTTTTTTTTTTGAGACAGTGTCTCACTGTTGCCTAGGCAGCTATTGAACTGTGAATCAACAGATCTCTGGTCTCTGCCTCCCAAATTCTGGTGTTAAAAAGTTATGTTCCTAGCCGGGCAGTGGTGGCACATACCTTTAATCCCAGCACTTGGGAGGCAGAGGCAGGCAGATTTCTGAGTTCAAGGCCAGCCTGGTCTACAGAGTGAGTTCCAGGCCAGCCAGGGCTATATAGAGAAACTCTGTCTCGAAAAACCAAAAAAAAAAAAAAAAAAAAAAAAAAAAAAGGGGGGGGGGTCATGTTTCATCACGCCTAGCTCTTAAACAGGCAAACAGAAAGATGATTTTCCTACACTCTCATATCCAACTGCCCCCACCCATTTTCTGTTTTGTTTTGTTTTTTTGTTTTCATAAAATAGAGTCCTATGTTGCCCAGGCTGGCCTTGAACTCATTGTTCTTCCAGAGAACAGAACACACATTGGGAGGCTCACAACCACTGGTTAACTCCATTTCCAGGGGCTCCAATACCTTCTAGTATACACACATACTGAGCATATGTATAGGGCATTCGGAGCATACCCACAGAGTAATAAAAAATGATTTTTTTTTTTTTTAAAGAGGGGTTGGCTCCAGGGTAGCCAGGAGTATACAGAGAAACCCTGTCTTGAAAAACTAAAACATACAAACAAAAGGACTGGGGTGATTACTGAGGGGAAAAGCAGAGAGAGCTTCAAGTTGAGTAAGGGATCCTGCCTCAAGGCAAGAGGGCAGAGAAAGATGGAGGAATAGCCCTTCTCACTTGGATGTGGACCTACACACATGCAAGCTCTACAAGACACCTATGAAGAAGGAGAACTAGCAGGACAGGGCGGAGGAGCAGCAGCAGCAACAAATTCAGAGCAATGGTAGATGATTCTTTTCAAACAAAGACTAAGGGGTGAGAGTTCCCATGTGGCCCAAACCTTCCCCATCCCAGTGCCTAACATTATCACTACATTCCTAAGTATTCCTGGATAAAAGGAGCAGAGGACCACTGGTCCGTTGTTATTAACCGGAGTCCACAGTGGGCATTAAACTTCATCCTCTTGCAGGTTTCCCTGAGTCTTGACAAATGCATACCTGACGTTTACTACTGCAGTGCCCTACAGTGTGGTTTCACTTGCTTCCAAACCCCATTTTCACATCCTTCAAAATAGCCCCAATCTACAGCTTCGGAAAGAACCCCGTGGACCTAATACCTTTGGTACTAGGTCCTCTCCTAAACAAAACAACCTTCATCAGTGTCTCTGTATTCATCTCCATCTTTTTCTCTCCCTGCAATAAAGCAATGTATTAAGCCATGGCAATAAAACACATAATACTGAAAGAGAAGATCCGCGGCCCCACTGTGTGCTAACAAGAACTCGCTTTGGGAGCTGCAGTTCATCTGGACCCCAGAGCTACACTAGAACTCTGAAGGTGCTGAAGTCTACCAGCCATTACTACAATAAACCCTTGCTTGCTTGTTTGTAGCCTGGGCTGTCCTGGAACACACTAGGTACACTAGGCTAGCCTCTCAGAAACTCCCGCCTCACCCTGAGGGCTGGGATAAATACCCAGTCAACACAATAATACTTTCACTCATTTATTTAAAAGTTTAAGAAGTTGGGGAGGAGTGTGTGTGTCCATTCAGGTACTGAGGCAGGCACACATGTCAGAGAACACATGCCACATGGCTGAGACTCAGTTCTCTCCTCCTACCACATGAGCTCTGGGATTTGAACTTAGGTTATTGGTTTGTGCCTCTACCCACTGAGTCATCACCAGGACCCTTTTTTGTTTTGTTTTGAGACAGGGAGAGTCTGTCACATGGCTCTGGCAGACCAGGAACTCATTATGTAGCCAGGGCTGGCCTCTAACTCAGAGATCTTCCTGCTGGGACCAAAACCAAGATCATCCAGGCCCTGTACATCCCTGGCCCTTTTTAATTACTTTTTCCCCAGACAAAGTCTGGATATGTTGCCTATCTGGCTTTGAATTTGTAATCTTCCAACCTCAGGCTTCTAGTCAGGTAGAATAATAGACATACCTGTGTCCAACTAATTTTTTTTCTGTGTGTATAGTAAAAATTATAAAATTTGTGATCTTTACCATTTAAGATTATATTTCACCAATGGCAAAAATATCTTCTTTTTGTTTGTTTGTGGGGTTTTTTTTTGGAATTTTTTTTTTTTTTTTTTTTTTTTTTTTGAGATAGGATTTCTCTGTATAGCCCTGACTGTCCTAGAACTCACTCTGTAGACCAGGCTGGCCTCGAATTCAGAAATCTGCCTGCCTCTGCTTCCCAGGGTGCTGGGATTACAGGCCTGTGCCACCACCACCCGGCTATATCTTCTCTTTTTAATGATTCATTTATTTTTACTTAATGTGCATTGATGTATTGCCTGAATGTCTGAATGTCTGTCTGTCTGTCTGTCTGTGTGAAGCTGTCAGAAACCCTGGAACTAGAGTTACAGACAGTTGTAAGCTGCCGTGTAGGTGCTGGGAATTGAACTTAGGGCCTCTGGAAGAGAGGCCAGTGCTATTAAGGGCTAATACATCTCTCCAGTCCCGCAAGGATATTTTCAACTTGCAATCTCAAACTCTATATCCAATAATCTCCACTTTACCATAACTAAGGGAAATTCTGAAAGAACTTTCACAAAGCCAGGAAGAAGAAAAAGGAGAAGGAAGAGGAAGAAGAGGGAAAGGATGAGGAGAAAGAAGAGGAGGAAGAAGAGATGGAGGAGGAAGAAGAGAAGGAAGAGGGGAAAGAGGAAGAAGAGGGTGAAGAGGAGGAGGAGACCTATAACCACAGCCATGTAGGGAACTTATGCAATTGCAGATACAAAGAAATTTCAGATAAATATTTTTTTAACTTTTTTCTTGGAATATGCATTCTGCTATATAGCCCAAGATAGCTTTGAAGGTACCCTTGGCCCACAGCTTCTCAAGTAGCCGGAAATGCAGGCACACACCTAAGCCCAAATAGAAGACTGCTTCGTTCTGTCTGTTTTCTTAGGACGACTTTGTAATTATTGACTGATTGGTTGGTTGACTTTTGTTTTGAGATAGCTTTCTCTCTGTAGCTCTGGCTGTCCTTAAACCTGCCACTGCCTCCTAGTTATGGGATTAAAGGTGTGTCCCACAATCACCAGTCTGAGGATGTCTTTGAACTTTCGATGCTTTTGCCTTCACTTTCTTTCTTTCTTTCTTTCTTTCTTTCTTTCTTTCTTTCTTTCTTTCTTTCTTTCTTTCTTTCTTTCTTTTCTTCTTCTTCTTCTTCTTCTTCTTCTTCTTCTTCTTCTTCTTCTTCTTTTTTTTTTTTGGGGGGGGCTTCAAGACAGGGTTTCTTTGTGTATTCCTGGCTGTCCTGGAACTCACTCTGTAGACCAGGCTGACCTTGAACTCAGAAATCCACCTGCCTCTGCCTCCCAAGTGCTGGGATTACAGGCGAGCACCACCACGCCAGGCTTTTGCCTTCACTTTTTAAAAGCTAGAATCATGGGCATATGCTACTATATCTAGTTTCAGAAAGAAACATTTTTTTAAAATAATTTTTTAAAGTTTATTTATTTAACAAGTATGTGTCTTTTGCCTGCATATTTTGTCTGTGCATCATGTGCACATTTTGTGCCCAAAGAGGCCACCAGATTTCTCTGGGACTCAAGTTACAGATTGTTGTGAGATGCCATGTCTATGCTGGGATTAGAATATGGGTTCTCTGGAAGAACAGCTAGTCCTAGTAACCTGTGAGTCATGTCTGCACCTTCTAGGTGCTTTTTAAAAGAAATGTTCAGGAGGGTAGGGTGGTGCATCCTTTAATCCTAAGGCTTGAGAGGCAGAGATAGCAGATCTCAGTTGAATTTAGAGGCCAGCCTTGTCCAAATATCAATTACAGGCCAGCCAAGGCTACATAGTGAGACCTTGCCTTTAAGGGAAAAAAAAAGAGCAATCAATGTTCATATACACACAAAGCTGCTTCAGGAAAAGCTATAATTCCCTGTCCAAGAACAGAGATTCTTGTTTTAACCCTTGGATCCATAGATAAAGGCATACATGACTGTGAAAAGAAAAAAATGTCAAAATGTCTACTAGCAGCCAGGCATGGAGGCACATACCTGTAATCCCAGCACTTGGGAGGCAGAGGCAGGCGGATTTTGAGTTCGAGGCCAGCCTGGTCTACAGAGTGAGTTCCAGGACAGCCAGGACTATACAGAGAAACCCTGTCTTGAAAAACAAAACACAAAAAAACAAACAAACAAAAAAGTCTACTAGCCAGACACCTGTGGTTCTGGATGAACTACAGATGGGTTTATCTGTCTCCCATGGCGTCTATGATCAGGTTCCCATTTATATCATTTGTGTACCTCAGATTCAAGGTTAAGATGGTTCTTTGACCAAATACCACATCCTGTTATTTAATGTATAATAAAAACATGATCCAGCCTCCATCAGCAGACACACACTGAAGCAAACAGCTCAGGCTGTGCAAGGTGGCCCACCCCTTTAATCCTAGGACTCTGGAAGTAGAGGTAAGCAGATTTCTGTGAGTTCAAGGCCAACCTGGTCTGTATAGTGAGTTAGAACAGCCAGAGTTACATAGTGAGACCCTGTCTTGAAACAAAAAACAAACAAACAAACAAAAAAAGACAAAAGAAAAAGAAAAGAGAACTACTGGCTCAACATCAAGACTGCCAAGAGAGTGAGTGTTTACTGTAAGGCCGAGTCACATGTGCGTCTCTGATTCCATGCTATAACTAATTTTCCCAACTATTCATTACCTCTAGTCTCCAGACCCACAAGACAATGTTTATACTATAATATGAAGATCAGGTAGACAAATACTAGCACATGCTTAACCACTAATCACGGTTGGATGTGGTGGCTGTAAGGAGGCTGAGACTTGCCTGGACTACAATGTGAGACTGTTTATAAAAACAATAAAGAAAACTTAAGCTGGTTGTGGCCACATATATCTTTGATCCCAGAGATAGGAGGATCTCTTGTGAGTTGAGGCCAGCTTGTTATACAAAGTTTACAAAGGCCAGAGTTGTTATACACACAAACCCTATCTCAAAAAAAACAAAAACAAGAAAGAAAAGAAATAAAAATAACTTAATAAATAAAAACACTAACAACCTGCAGAAAGAAGGCTTTGCATGAAGCAAACAGTACTTGGTCCTGAAGGAAGAAAATGTGGTTCATTAGTGTAGTGTGTAATAAATATGAGGGTAGTTCAGGGGCTCTGTTGTGTGTATCCGGTTTGTCTCTACTGAAGTTCTTTGTTCTTCTTTAAGCACCATGATGTGGGGGCAAAGCTCAACAGTCTTTTAGTACTTTTGTTCACAAATCTTCTCTGACCTAAATAACAAGATATACTTTAGTGACTCTCAAAATGCACCGTAAGTTCCAACAAAAAGGACCTCACACTTCTTCCAAGAAGATGAATGGACACGGAAACGGAACTGCCAGGAGATACTTGTCAACTGCAGCCTTGTGTATGTAAATGCAGCCTCATCATGTATGTAAATGCAGCCTCATCATGTATGTAAATGCAGCCTTGTGAACTCCACCTTACTTGTATTTGTTCTAGTATTTTCAAACCTTCGAGTATCTGTAAATCATTTAATCTGTAGCTTCACAACCTTCTAGGCACCACCAAGCATTCTTTCCAAACAGGGTTGGACTCAATCAGTTTCATACAATTTCAGTATCAACTTGTGTTGAAAGCAAAGTAGAAATTCAACTTCAGCTTCCTGGAAAAGTGTTGTAAGGGATTAGGCAATAGTCCAACCAGGGCAGAGGGAAACGTAGTAAGGAGTGAAAGAAAGGAAGGCAAGAGGCACAGGAAAGTGCCATTTTGTTACTGGTACTTTAGTAAAATCCACAATCTATTAAATTCTAAAAATAGATGGAGGACCAACTGTCTCACAGGCAGGGCCTGGGTTCTTGCTCCAACTGTCACTCTAGTACCTTCTACAGTGTCTGGCACACAGGAAATAAATAAGTACACTGGCAGGTAACACCTAGTATATGCAAGGTTCTGTTGGAAGCACTGACAACAAGAAGAATCTCTTAGTGGGGACTACAGACGTGGCTCAGTAGAAAGAGTGCTTATGTACTGGAGAGATGGCTCAGCAATTAAGAAAACTGTTCTTCTAGAGGTCCTGAGTTCCCAGCACCCACATGGTGGCTCACAACCATCTATAATGGGATCTGATGCCCTCTTCTGGTGTGTCTGAAGAGAGCCATGGCATACTCATAGACACAAATAAATAAATAAATAAATAAATAAATAAATAAACAAACAAATCTTTGAAAAAGAAACTAAATGAGCCAGGTCCCAGCACATGGGAAGCAGAGGCAGGCAGATCTCTTTGAGTTTGTGGCTAGCCTGGTCTACAGGGTGAGTTCCAGTTAATACTATACAGAGAATCCCTGTCTTGAAAAAACAAAACAAACAAACAAACAAAAGACAAAGAAAGAAGAAAGAGTAATGAACCACAAAGACGAAGGGGACAGGGGAGGAAACATGACTGGTGCTCCTTACAGTGCAGTTTGTTGCTCCGGCTGTTGAGTGGTTCCGGTCCATTCACATCTTTGCTCTTTTCATTATCCTCAATGGGTCGGAAATGAGCCAACGTTCTCATGAACCCTCGGAAGTTTACCTGATCCTCTCTGATTAGGAAATATAACAGAACAGCATGTCAATCAGGGTGGAAGTCTTTTGTTTGTATGTTTTGTCTTTTTGCAGTGTTTCAAAATCAAAGTCAAGGTCTTCCACAAGCTAGGTAACCACTCTACCACTAAACTATATAGATTCATGATGACTGTTTCTTATGGACGCGAGGACTGGCCAACACTTTGATCCTCGGTACCTTGAAAGTCCATTTAGCAAGCTTCCTTTCCATATGCATACATAACACTTTTGGACTTATACAATATCTCCATCTAAACAGTCTCACCCCAATGGTGTGAAATAGTATATTATTCTCATTTTTTTTTAAATGATTAACTAGGCTGAAAGAAGAAAAGAACTTAACTATGGTCAGAGTTATCAACTGAATTTAGTTATATATCTATAAAGTAGATTTTAAGTAGGGCCAGCACCACATGTGAAAACCTAAACTCTGCTTTGAACTCTAGAACAACCAGCATGTTACTCTTCCAACCCACAATAAAATATGCCTAGAGACATTTGCATTTTAAAGCACATTCTAGAAAAGCTTGCTTGTTCATTAGTTGTTCTGAGACAGTTTACCTCTGTAGCTAGCCTGGCTCTGTATTCACAACAGTCCAGTTTTGGCTTCCCCAGTGCTAGGGCATAAGCCACGAGGCCCAGTCACTTTGCTAGACTTTCCTCTCTCTTCCTCCTAATGCTGGGGATTACACAGGCCTTCAGCTGCACTCGGCAGGCACTTTACCACTAAGCTATATAGATCCAGCCTTGTGGTTCTCTTTTCTTTTTAAAGATTTTTTTAATTTTATGATTATGAGTGTTTTTTCTGTATTTATGTCTGTGTACCATTTGCGTGCCTGTTAACTGTGGAGGTCAGAAAACGTATCTGGTTCCCTGGAACAGGAGTTACAGTTATAAGCTTCCAGTGGGTCCTGGGAATCAAACCTCAGTCCTCTAAAAGAGAGGACAATGTTTTTAACTGATTAGCCATCTCTCTAGACCCCTCCCCATATATTCCTTTCTGTTCTGCTGAAACAGGATCTCACCTATGTAATCCTGGTTGGTCTGAAATTCTGAAATGCCTGGCTTTTTTTTTTTTTAATCTTAAGCATTTCTGCAATAAAGATAAATACTGCAAAGCATAGCAATGGATACTTGTTATCCCAGCACTCAGGAGGCAGAAAAAGGAAAGACTGCTTTGAATTTAAGTCCAATTAAGGCCACAGAAAAGTACTAGGTCAGCCAGGCAGTGGTGGTGCATGCCTTTAATGCCAGCATTCAGAAAAAAGAGACAGGCCAATCTCTTGAGTTTGAGGCCAGTCTACTCTACAGAGTGAGTTCCAGGATAGCCAGGGCTACATAGAGAAACCCTGTCTCGAAAACAGACAGCCAGACAGCCAGAGTACTGGTCAAGCAAAGGATATAAACAATAGTTTTTCTTGAAACAAGAAAAGCAGCTCAGGATATAGCTCAGTTGGTAGTGTTTGCCTGATATGCCTGAGCCCTGTGCTTACTCTCCAGTACCAAGGACACTGAGTCTGTGGTGGATCATGCCTGTAATCCCAGCACTCACAGATGGAGACAGGATCATTCTTAACTACATACTATTTAGGGGGAAGATGAGATAGAGAGAGGGCTTGGATATGATGGTAACTCTAGGGAGAAAGGCAGCCGTCTTCAGGTTCAAGGCCAGTCAGAGCTACATAGTGAGACGATATCTCAAAAAAATAAAAAAAATAAAAAAATAAAAAAGTAATTTTAGGCTGAATATGTAGCTCAGAATGTAAATGCTTGTCTAGCATAATGAAGCCTTGAGTTTCAGCACTATATAAACTGGTCATAGTGGTACACACTTAGAGTTGCTTCCACTCAGTAAAGAAAGAGAGGAGGAGCAGAAATTCAGGGCAGTGGATGCTGCCAAGCCTGATAACCGAGTCTACTTCTCAGAACCCACGGGGTGGAAAAAATGACCTGTCTCCTGAAAGTTGTTCTGACTTCCATGTATGCATGGTGGCATACCTAACACACTCACACACACACATGCACACCTGCAGAGAGAGAGAGAGAGAGAGAGAGAGAGAGAGAGAGAGAGAGAGATGAGAGAGTGTAACAAAAACAAAATAGAAACTAAAAGGAAATAATTCTAAAATTGAACAAATGAACTTTTTAATAGTTAAAGGGTAACACATGTGGCTTGTTTACTTACAACAATCAGAGCAATACTAGCTGGCCTAGAGTTAGGCCCAGAGTTACCTAAAAGATCCTGCCAGACATAATGGCACATGCCTTTAATCTTAGCACTTAGAGACAGAGGCAGGGAGATCTTTATAAATTCAAGGTTACCTTGGTCTCTACCTAGTCTCCGGCCAGCCATACTTACCTATTGTGAGACCCTGTATCAAAAAACAAAACAAAATCCCCGTCTTAGCTAAGTAATCCCAACATTTTTGAGGCAGAAGTAGGAGGATGTTGGATTTGAGCCCATTTTACACTTCAAAGGGACCATGTTTCAAACAGGAAAAAAAAAACCAAAACCCTCTGGTCTCTGTGTAGATATAACAGGTAATGTCTCCTAAGTGTCAGGTAGATAACACAGTTCAGAGACCTATGAATGGGAGAAGAGCTAGCTCAGAAGGGAGCCCTTGACTTCTTTCCTGCAGCTACACTCCCCGGGGAGCAAGCTTGGCGCAATATCGCAGTAAGGAAGAAGTCTCAAGTCTTGCACTAGGGCAAAACATTAAGGTTATCAACACAATGGAGAATGAAACACTTATGTTCTACTATCAATTTTCAGTCTGAAGGAAACAAAACAAAAAACAGAAGCCCCCTCCTTTTTTTTTTAAAGACAGAAGAAACAAAAGTCAGGTCAGTACTTGATAAGAAGCAGGGCGGCAGGGCACAGGCGGCCTCACAGCTGCTACCGCCCTCGGAGCAGACTGGAGAAGACCAGGAAATCACCAGGGTCCAAGGCGATTCAGCTTTGCCTTTCAAAACAGACTTCAAGAGTTGGTCAAGGTTGGGAGTGGTAGCACGCCTGTAATCCCAGCACTTGGGAGGCAGAGGCAGGCGGATTTCTGAGTTGGAGGCCAGCCTGGTCTACAGAGTGAGTTCCAGGACAGCTAGGGATACAGAGAAACCCTGTCTGGGGGTGGAGGGTTGGGGGGAGCTGGTCAAGATGGCTCACTTGAGCAGGCTCCTGCCAAGCCTGGCTATCTGAGTTTTCCCCAGAACCCAACTGGTGCAGGGGAAAACCGACTCAGGCAAATTGTCCACTAATTTATGTATAAACAAAATAAATAAATGTCTAGAAGGAGAAAGAGGAGAAGAAAGAAGGAGGAGGAGGAGGAGGAAGAGGTGAAGGATGAAGAAGAGGAGGAAGAGGAGGAAGGAGAAGGAAGAGGAGGAGGAGGGAGAAGGAAGAGGAGGAGGAGGGAGAAAGAGGAGGAGGAGGGAGGAAGAGGAGGAGAAGGAAGAGGAGGAGGAGGAAGAGGAAGAGGAGGAGGAAGAGAAGGAAGAGGAGGAGGAGAAGGAAGAGGAGGAGGAGGAGGAGATGACTTCCACAAGCTTTTTCTCCAAGTAACTGATGGTAGTTGAGGAGCTCTCTGAAAAGGAAGTTGACAAAATGACACTGTAAAATACTCTCCATTGTCAAAAGTGTACGTACAAAGCACATGCCTGAGCTGTGTCTGGCAGGCCCTAAAAGCACACCCAACGGAAGGTGCAGGAGGCAAGAAAGGCACAAATGAAGGAGAGCAGAAGGCAGCTCTGACTTGAGAGTCTTGGTGATTGTTCTTGCCATCCTGATCTAACTGGCCCTGAGTTTGTTTTGCTAATTTAAAAAAAAAAAATTAACGTGTCTGAGTATTTTGCTTGCATGTATGACTATGGAACATGTGTGTGCTGGCCAGTTTTTCTATCACCTTGACATAGACTAGATTCATCTGGAGAGAAAGAACCCAGAATAGCCTTTGGTTTTTGGAGCTTTTTGTTTGTTTTGGTTTTTTTGTTTGTTTTCTTTTGTTTGATACAGGGTTTCTCTGTGTAGCTCTGACTGTCCTGGAACAGCTCTATAGGCCAGGAAGGCCTCAAACTTAGAGCAAACTCACATATCTACCTGCTTCAGCCTTCTGAGTGCTAGGATTAAAGGTGTGCACCACCACTGAACCAGCTGCCTTCAGGGTGTTTTTTAAATTGAATGATGTGGGAATGCCCAGCACTGGTAGAGCTACCCCTGGGCCTATGGTTCTAGACCGTATAAGAACATAAGCTAAGCGAGCGAGTAAGCAGCATCCCTCTATGATTCTTTCCTGCAGGTTCCTCCCTTGAGTTCCTGTCCTGACCTCCTTCAATGATGGACTGTGATTTAGAACTGTCAGCTGTAATAAACTCTTTCCCCCCCTAAGTTGCTTCTGGTCATAGTGCTTTATCACTATAGGGTGCTGGGTTTGATTTTTCAGCAACATTAACAGCTCACAATCATCCACAATTCCTGTTCCAGAAAAATCAAATACTCTCTAATGGCAACCATATAAGTGGTAGACACACAGATACAAAAATAAATATAAGAAAAGCCAAGTTAGGTGAAACACTAGAGATAATCTATATATGAAAATTAGGGGTGTGAATTTAATTCTGGGCAACCATGATCTGAGATAACTATTCTATTCTATCTTATTATTACAATGACTATCATTACTGTTATTACTCTACATTAGCAATTACGATAGCCTACACAACAAAGGAAGGAACCAAAACTAACTGCCCCTACTCACCCCTCTGAGAAGAAGGCATTGATGATCCGGTCCCCCAGTGGGTTGATGGCAAGTTCTGGAATCCTTTGGAAATCTTCCCGGCTGCCAAAGGAATCACCTTAAGCTAGAGACCACTGGCCTTTGGAATGGACTCTTTTAATACCAACAAGTACAACCCAGCAAGAAAATTGCCTCCTGGAATTACTTCTGTGGTAAAATATAGAAGTAACTAGAATATCTGTCAACTGGTTGTTTTTTTTTTTTTTTTCACTAACTCAGGTGTGAATGAAGCAAGATTTAATTTTGCTACACCCCAGTAAGCCCAGCAAACAGGTTATATCAATGAACAAATACTACGCTGTTCCTTAGTAAATGATTTCTTGAACATTACTACTTTGTAATTATTAAGTTTGGTATTGTGAACAACAGACAGACACCATCAACTACCAAAGAACTCGAATGCAGGCTGGAGGAGCCTGAAGACGTATGCTCAGGAAGAGCTAAAACACCTATGAAATGCAAGAAATTCTTAAGGGATTGTTTCCATTCAAGAAGCCAACTAACAGGGTACAGTGGCCAGGGTGAGCTATAATCAAGTTCTAGCAGAGTTTGGATTATAGTAAGACCCTCCCATAGTTTCCCAAAATACTAACAAATAAATAGAAGGAAAGAAAAAAGGGGGGGAGAGAGGGGGAAGGGAAAGAATCCTTTCCCTGATGAGAAAAGAGGCAGATTTAACCTTGAACATGGTAAGAGCAATCAGTTTCACTTAACATGGAGGCTGTGATACCATTCTTCATACATACATCTTGTGCTGCTTCAACCTCAACTGATACAGTATCGCTCTGTTTTTGTATGTCATGCTTTATCTATGCCCTTGTAGAGCTGAAGAAACTGAATCATGCAAAGTAGCTTGCCCTGTCACAACTAAAAAGCAGAAATGCTTTAAATTTAAGACTTTAAGTCAAAATATTTCTTTCTTTCTTTCTTTTCTTTCTTTCTTTTTTTTTTTTTTGGATTTGTTTTTTTCAAGACAGGGTTTCTCTGTAGAGCCCTGGTTGTCCTGGAACTCACTCTGTAGACCAGGCTGGTCTTGAACTCAGAAATCCACCTGCCTCTGCCTCTGCCTCTGCCTCTGCCTCCCAGAGTGCTGGGATTACAGGCGTGCGCCACCACCGCCCGGCTAATTTCTCCTTTCTTTTAAACATGTATTCATCTATTGATGAATGCATATCTGTATGTGAATACTGAGGTGGAGCTCAGAGACAACTTAGAGATGTCAGTTCCCTCCTTCCACCATTTGTCCCAGGAACCAAATTCAGGTTAGTGGTGATAAGAGCAAGCACCCTACCTGCTGAGACATTTCACTAGCCCAAAACACAATTATTTTTAGAAGACAGCATAACTCAGTATGTGTAGCTGAGAAAAGCCTCAAATTCTTATCTTCCTAGCGCTACCTAATGTGTGCTAGAATTAAATGCTGTTGCCACAATGGCCCACAAAATGAAGTTTCAATCATTATTAATTTTTTTAATGTCCATTAGAGTTTTGCCTGTATAAGGATGTCAGAAGCCCTGGAACTGCATTCACAGACAGTTGTAAGCTACCATGTGGGAACTGAGAATTGAACCTTAACTACTGGCCCATTTACACAACAGCTCCCACAAGTTGTCCTACGACTCCTCTCCATGCCCCTTCTAACACCTACCACCCACCCAATAAATGTACAAAATACATTAAAAACCTCAGAAACTTTAATGTATCTCATTCCTGCTTCCAAGAAGTTTATTAGCAGAAAACAACACACATTCTACTCTCTTCACATTAAATGCTATGAGGACAGCTTCTGAAACATCCCTATTCTACTCAAGAATCTTCACACACTTCCTGTTGTGATTTAAACTTTACACAGTCAATGAACTGACCTAATTCATCTCCACCACATCTGGTAACAGACAGAAACTGACTAGCATACTGAGTACCTCTGGATTTAATCTTCCTTGATCATTTAGAAAACTGATTTCTTTTATCAATCATAATTGATTAAGATGATAAAGATTACTAGGGTCTAGATTGTTTAATGCAGCAAAAATTTATTACATAATTTGTCCTATAATATAGAGTCTACCCACTCATCAAAATGTAGTTCCTCTTGTCTAACAAAATGACAAACATTCTAGGAAGCCAGGCGTGGTGGTGGACACCTTTAATCCCAACACTGGAGAGGCAGAGGCAGGCAGATCTCTGAGTTCTAGGTCAGCCTGATCTACAGAGTTCCAGGGATATACAGAAAAACCCTCATTTCTTGAAAACCAAAATAACAAAAACAAACTTATCAGGGCTGGAGAGAAGGCTCAGTAATTAAGGGCACTGACTCCCCTTCCAGAAGACCCAGGTCCAGAAGACCCAGGTCCAGAAGACCAAGTCCAGAAGACCAGGTCCAGAAGACCCAGGTCCAGAAGACCCAGGTCCAGAAGACCCAGGTCCAGAAGACCCAGGTCCAGACCCACATGACAGCTCACATCTCTGTCACTCCAGCTTCCAAGACTTCTGACACCTTCACACATATACATGCAGATAAAACACCAATGAACAAAGAAAAAAAATAAGTTATATATGTAAATACATATGCATATGCACACACACAACACCAATGATGTATAGAGACCACGGCCAAACTGGTCCCTGCACTCCAAATGCAAGACACCTAGTATGCCCACCCTTGGAATATAGACAGATGCTGGTCTGGGAGGGGAGGGAGGGAGGGAAGGAAGGGAGGAAGGGAGGGAGGGAGGGAGGGAAGGAGGGAGGGAGGGAGGGAAGTGCTCACCTGAGAGTCCCGTTCTCCCCTTTGTCCAGGCTGGTGAAGCGGCTATACAGGCGGGTGATTTGACTGTGGGAAACTGAAGGGCAGAAAATTAGTCCCAATTGAAATAGACATGCACATCCACCCACGGCCTACTGCATGCTTCAGCGTGAGAGAGATGGGGAGCTGTGCAAGATGTCAAAATAGCAGATTTAAAAACTAAAGAATAAGAGGAGCTAGAGATCAAACTAAATCAAAACCAATTAAAGGGCCGGGCGTGGTGACGCACACCTGTAATCCCAGCACTTGGGAGGCAGAGGCAGGTAGATTTCTGAGTTCAAGGCCAGACTGGTCTACAGAGTGAGTTCCAGGACAGCCAGGACTACACAGGGAAACCCTGTCTCAAGAAAAACAAACAAAGAAACAAAGAAACAAACAAAAAACAATGAAAACTGGCTCTTAAAAAATAAAGTGCAGGGCTCAGCGGTTAAGAACTTAGGACTGCTCTTCCAGAGGTCCTCAGTTCAATTCCCAACAACCACATGGTGGCTCCCACTGTAATGAGATCTGATGCACTCTTCTGGTGTGTCTGAAGATAGCAACATAATAAATAAATAAATAAATAAACAAACAAACAAACAAACCAAACAAAGTGTAGGCTTAACTAAGAATGTATTAGGCTAGGAATGCAATGCAGCTCAGTGGTAGAGCTCTGTTTCACATGCATCACCATCTGAATTCATTCCCAGTACACACATACACACACACACACACACACACACACACACACACACACACACAGGTTTAAAAACACAAAACAATAAAAAACAGCAAAGTGTTGGGAGTAACATGTACAGTCAGTTGAAGAGTGCCTGTTTAAAAGGGTGAGTGAGACTCTGTTTGATCCCTAGCATCTCCCTCTCACTTCTCCCCCACCCCCTAATAAAGTTAAAAGAGAGGAAAAAACAAAAACCAAACCTCAAGCCTGTTAATTAGTTTGGCTCTTCAGACTGAAATTTGAGTGGGTAACTTAATGCCGAACTAAATATTGTGACACATCAAACAATTCTGGTTTTAAAGTCTAGTCTTCAGCACCAAGCACCCACAGCATCACCTCCTCTTTAGGACTTAACTGGGTGACAGATCCCACAACCTGGAATCATCTTGTTCATAAAACAGTGACCATGATGTGACATCTACAAGAGAATCTAATGGCTCCTTTCTCTGGGTTAGCACAGTCAACTCCAGCACAAGCCAATAGCTAAAAGCATTTTATAACTGCAGGTGTACAAAACAACCCTAAAAGTGCAAAAGGCACTTCTGGGAAACAGTTTAGTATCCTGGCAGATTAGAGGCAAGAGGAAAACACAGAGTAACCATAGACAGGAAGACGACAGTCCCAAAGCAGGTAGCAAGCCCAAACTGTCTCAGCTGCGCCAGTGAGGGTTTAGAGATTAGGGAAGTGTGGGTCTGAAGGTTGTCCTCCCCTAGCTCAAGCAACATAACAGGACTGCTGTGGAACAAGGAAATAAGGCAGGAAGTAAAACGTGGGGCAGAGAGGACATCCTTGAAAGGTGCTCTAATATGTAAGCAGAACAGAGGAAGCACAACTCCTCCCATCCAGGCATAACAAACAGGAGTCTGGCTGCTAAAGGCTGCAGGTGTGGAGACTGCGGCCAGCCACACAGGTATGAGCAGCTTTGTGGAGAATAGACACTTGTGATGGCCAGGCAGAGTCTGATTCCATTCGTGGAGCCTATACAGGGGCTATGTTAATGGGACTGTGAGGAGCAGAAAGAAAATGCTTGGCAAAGGGCCTGTGCTGGGAAAGCACACCAAGTTAACTATTGTCACCACTTTATCCCTACACAAGAGCCTGAGGGGACAGTTTATTCAGCTATGTGAACTTCTCTCCACCTTCTTGGCGTGCCAGACACAGCTACTTTCTTCAGGAATCTGACCAATTTATCCAAAGCCTGGCATCTGGCCTCCAAAGGGACTTTTGTAATGAATTCCTTAGTTGGGCAAAATTAAGTCAGTTAAAGAATAACTACATTTCCCAAAAAGTTTTCAAAGACAAATCTATGTTTTCCATCAACATTGTTTCTTTTCATTTCTTTTATATACCACCTAGTATCCATTCATTTGTGTACTTTAGATCCAACAGCTTAATTTTCTCTTTTTAACTTTTAAAAACAATTTGTTTTGCCGGGCGGTGGTGGTCCAGGCCTTTGATCCCAGCACTTGGAAGGCAGAGGCAGGCAGATTTCTGAGTTCAAGGCCAGCCCGGTCTACAGAGTGAGTTTCAGGACAGCCAGGACCACACAGAGAAACCTTGTCTCGAAAAAGCTAAAAAAAAAATAAAAAAAATTTTAAAAAATTGTTGTTATATACATTGGTGTTTTGCCTGCATGTATGTCTGTATGAGGGTGTCTGATCCCCTGGAACAGGAGTTACAGGTGATTTTAAGCTACTGTGTGAGTGCTGGGAATTGAACCTGGGTTCCCTGGAAGAACAGCCACTACTGTTAACTGCTGAGCCATCTTTCTTTCTCTCTTTCTCTTTCTCTCTCTCTCTCTCTCTCTCTCTCTCTCTCTCTCTCTCTCTCTCTCTTTTTCTTGGTTTTTTAGATTCCCCCCCCCCCGCCCGCCCCCAGACAGGGTTTCTCTGTATAGCCCTGGTCCTGGAACTCACTCTATAGACCAGACTGGCCTCGAACTCAGAAATCCGCCTGCCTCTGCCTCCCAGAGTGCTGGGATCGCAGGCGAGCGCCACCACCGCCGGGCCCCAGCTTAATTTTCATAGTCTTTTGACTATCAAGTAATTCATTTCATATTGGTGCAAAGAATTTTTAAAATATTAAAAAATATATTTATTTTGCATTATATTTCTGTGTCTGTGCAAGTAATTGCTGGTACCCTCAGAAGCCAGAGGTATTGAATTCCCTAGGAACTGGAGCTACAGTAAGATGAAAAATGACTAAATTATATTTTTCTTTGTATTAATTTTAATATATTAAGGTGTTGTATATTTATATATTATTTTAAGATTATACACATGATAAAATGTAAATGAAATAATACACAATGTTGTCTTCCTAACACCCAAGTCCCCAATCGCCTATGCCAGAGCCATGAAATTAATAGCTTGTTATGGCCCTTACTAGACATTTTTCAGTGTGTGTGTATGTGTGTGTATGTGTGTGTGTGTGTGCATGCGCGTGCAGAGTTTTATACAATGTTAAAAAATATTTACTTAGTTATTTTTATTTAATGTACATTAGAGTTTTGCCTATATGAGGGTATTGGATCTCCTGGAACTAGAATTATAGAAAACTATGAACTGCAATATAAGTGCTGGGAACTGAATCTGGGACCTCTGGAAGAGCAAACAGTGCTCTTAACCACTGACCCATCTCTCCAGCCCAATTGATAGAATTATAACTCAAAGGTTAAGTAAATGTTACAATCTAATCCAACTGTTAAAAACTAATAAAAGACTAGATGGTAGTGGCACACTTTTGCATGTCTTTAATACCAGTACTGTTTATTGGCATTGAATCCAATACCAGGACTCAAAAGGTGGCTCAGCAGTCAAAAGCATCCTGCTCTTCCAGAAGCCTGAGTTTGGCTCTTAGCACCCATGTTGGGCAGCTCACAAGTGCCTGTAGTTCCAGTTCCTATGGAATTCAATACCTCTGGTTTCTGAGGGTACCAGCAATCACTTGCACAGACACAGAAACATAATAAAATATAAACATATTTTTATAAATTTTAAAAATACTCCACACAAATATGAAAGACTATGAATTACTAATTGAAAATTAAGCTGTTAGGGGGCTAGAGAGATGGCTCAGCAGTTAACTACAACACTGGCTGCTCTTCCAGAGAACCAGGGTTCAATTCCCAGCACCCACAAGGCAGTATTATACAGGCTAGTCTGCACTTCAGCATTGGAACATGGAACTAGTCAGATGCCTGAAGCTTACTACAAACAGTTGAGAGGCAGAAGCAGACAGGTATCTATGAGTTAGAGGCCAGCCTGGTCTACCTAGCAGGTTCCAGGATAGCCAAGGCTACACATAGAAACTTTGTCTAGAAAAACAAAAAAAAAAAAAAAAATTTTTTTAATTAAAAAACAAAAAACTAATAAATGACCCACTGTGGTAGGAAATATCCCACACTAGAGCTGCTACCCTCTGCCCCAGTGGTCTTGCTACCTCCAAGGTTAGCCTGAGGCAACTGTCTTCTCAGTTCCAGTTCACCTGCCTCAGAGCCACTAGTACCTTCCCTGCCATCCATCCCCTGCAGCAAGCGAGCTGTCACAAATTCCCTTAACCCAGTAAATCAGAACTCTAGAAGTGCTGGGCAGTGGTAGCACATGCCTTTAATCCCAGCACCTGGGAGGCAGAGGCAGGTAGATTTCTGAGTTCGAGGCCAGCCTGGTCTACAGAGTGAGTTCCAGGATAGCCAGGGCTACACAGAGAAACCCTGTCTCGAAAAACCAACCAACCAAAAAACAACAACAACAAAAAACCTTCTAGGAACTTATAATTATGAGTCAGTTTTCTTTCTTTCTTTTTTTTTTTTTTTTTTTTTTTTTACTTTTGAGACAGTGTTTCAAGACCTCTGCCTCCCAGGTGCTCGGATTAAAGGTGTGCGCCACCACTGCCCAGGGGAGAGTCAGTTTTCTAGATCAATAAATTAATTCACAAGACAATTTTTCACACACAGTAATTTCAGAGTCAATTGATAATGATAAAAGCTGCCCACCTGGATTAGACAAGTTATCCCAATCATTCTAAGTGTCCTTTTATGATATTCATAGCTTCCTGTAGCTATATAAAGCCACATAGATAAGGTTTGTCTTCTCCACCCACCTTTTCTCATCCTCCTCTTTCTCTCTTCCAGTCCCTGTCTCTGTCTCCAAACTCTTAGCTCCACCTTCCTTTTCCTTGTCCAATCAGAGGCTTCTTATATTAATATTTAAATCAATTGGGGGGAAATTCTGCTACAACCCAGCACTTTGGGAGGCAGAGATAGGTGAATCTCTGAGTTCCAGGCTAGCCTGGTCTATAGAGACAATTTCAGGACAGTTAGGGCTACACAGAGAAACCCTGTCTTGAAAAATCAAGCAAGCCGGGTGGGGGTGGCATACGCCTGTAATCCCAGTACTCTGGGAGGCAGAGGCAGGCAGAGTTTGAGGCCAGCCTGGTCTACAGAGTGAGTTCCAGGACAGCCAAGGCTATACAGAGAAACCCTGTCTCAAAAAAAACAATTTCAAAAAAAAAAAAAAAATCAAGCAAAAACAAAAAACACTAATTGATGACCACAGCAATCTCCAAAATGAACCAAAGTCTAGAGCTGACCCTGAACTCACTCTACAGCACAGGCTAGCCTCATTCTTGCAAGTCTGCCTCAGTCTCCAGATTATTAGTATTATATACATGGACCACCACACTGGGCTTCATCTACCCTTAAAGGAGCTACATAGTACACACACACACACACACACACACACACACACACACACTAGAACTGCCAGGAATGAAGGCAGGGCATGCTTCCAGCAAAAACAAACTGAAGGAACAAAGCTAACCAGACAGGTACCTAACACTGGTAACATTCTTGGAAATCTCAGGAGTTAACAGTTTCCCTTAAACTAGACTGTGAATAGGGACATGCCTTGAATGAAGCTGAAGTCTACTCTGCTGAACAAATACTTATTTTATATTGAAAGACTGAAAAGATCCTGCTAACCTTGAGTTCAGAGCTGTCTATCAAATTTACCTCTTTCTCAAGATGAGAAGGTATTTCAAGACCAAGCTAATCACCAAGGTGGACAGCCAGGGGGAAGCATGCAAAATTAAAGGAGACAGGCCAAGATATTTTGTCATGGCTTTTATGCTAACCTTAGTGATAGAGACAAGCTGGGCTGAAGTGCCCAGCTGCAGGCAGCAGCAGCTCTAGGGAGACACTGCAGCGTGGAGCCTGTACTTTCCAGGTTTCATATCCTGACATTTTCCCAATATATGGACTTCAAGCTCTAACCTATTCTCTTAAGAATTAACAGAGACCACCAGGTGATGGTGGCACACGCCACCTTTAATTCCAGAACTCAGGAGGCAGCAACTCTGAGTTCAAGACCATCCTGGTGAGTTCCAGGACAGCTAGAGATACATAGAGAAACCCTGTCTTGAAAAACAAAACAAAGCAGACAAACAAAAAATAATTCAAAGGGATCAAAAAATGTGTTTTCTAAAACAAGCAGAGGACAGACCTCAGCATAAGCGCTTCAGAGTATGTTCCAGCAAAGCCTTCCAACACCATCCCAACAAAAGAACAAGTGGAACCAAACAACAAACAAAATGGATCTCAAAAGAGGGCAAACTGAGTATTACTAATAGTAAATCTATTGCTGGGCAGTGGTGTCGCTCGCCTGTAATCTCAGCACTTGGGAGGCAGAGGCAGGCAGATTTCTGAGTTCAAGGCCAGCCTGATCTACAGAGTGAGTTCCAGGACAGCCAGGGCTACACAGAGAAACCCTGTCTCAAAAAAAACAAAAAGCTAAAAAAAAAAAAAAAAAGTAAATCTATCAACTTTCTCAGGAGTGACCATAGTACTTTGGCTAACAAGTTACATGTTTCCTTTTTCCTACATAACACAGAAAAGTAAATAAGGGTAAAGCATCTACAACTTCCAAATAATTGATATTGTGAGTTCAACACCAGCTTGGCTAGTGAGTTCCAGGTCACCCAAGGGCAAGACCCTGCCCCCAACTGCATCCCCACCAAAACAAAAAAAAAAAAAAAAAAAAAAAAAAAGCAGGGCAGGAGGTGGCCCTCAATGGTGCAATCCTTTCTCCTTGTTTTGTTTTGTTTTGTTTTGTTTAGAGACAGGGTTTCTCTGTGTAGCCCTGGCTGTCCTGGAACTCACTCTGTAGATCAGGCTGGCCTCGAACTCAGAAATCTGCCTGCCTCTGCCTCCTAAGTGCTGGGATTAAAGGCGTGTACAACCACCGCCAGGTGGTGCAATCATTTCAAAGAATACATAAAAGCAAGAATCTAGATTCAATCTCATGCACCAACATAAATAAATGAACAAAAAATAGGTAAACAAAGCAAATACGGAAAAATTGCAACAACGCATGTATTAGAAACAAACATGGGTCCTCATCTACTACCAACTTTTCTGCATATCTGAAAGTTTACATCACAACCTGAACTCTTTTGGTTTTTTTTTTTTCCTTTTGTTTGGTGGTTGTTGTTCCTGTTTGTTTTGGTTATTTGAGATTGTATATTTTTAATATTTATTTTTATTTTAAGAATTTTGCCAGAATGTATGTATGTATATAGCACATTAGAGAGAGAGAGAGAGAGAGAGAGAGAGAGAGAGAGAGAGGAGAGCACTACAGATAATAGTGAGCTAACATGTGGGTACAGAATTCGAAGCTTGGATCTAAGAGTGGAGAGCACTCTAACTGCTGAGCTATCGTTCCAGCCCCTTCTATTTAAAAAATAACAGCTATGTGTGAATATGTAGACACCGGTGCACATGTATTTGTGCCACAGCCTACAAAAGGTCAAAGGACAACTAGCCAGAGTCAATTCTCTTTCCTCTATGCAGGTCCTAGGACTCAAGCTCTGGGCGTCAGGTTTGGTGGCAAGCAAAGAGGCATCCGGCCAGCAAATGACAGTATATTTTTATACAGTCTAGTCTGGCTTTGAACTCAGAACCCTCTGATCTTAGCCTCCCTAGTGCTGGAGTTAAAGGCATAAAATATGCTACCACATCTGGAACTGGTATGAAAATCAAATCTCTTGACTGATATATTCAGGTCAGACCACACAGTAAGCTTACCTTTTGCTACCGAAGACCTAAGGTATCCTATCTGTTTATGTGCTTCCATAATAGTGTTTATTGCATGTAGCATATATATTGCTGTTTTGTAGCATAATGTTTTTCTGCTTAAACTCAGAAGTCTTGGCTTATATCTCTACAACTGCTTCAAGGGCCAGTGACTTTCTATGTAACTTCAAGAAGTCTGTGTTCTGAACCCCTTCCTCATTTGTAAGTCCCAGAATTCCATTCTCTATCTTGACACACAGTTCTCCTTATCCCTTTCTAGTAAGAAATGGGAACTTTGGGAGAAAACTAGAAGGGTATAGAACTTTACAAATTATTTCAAGCCTGCCAAAGATATTATCTCTCCATTTCCAACTCAATAGGACACAAGACAGAAGACAGCAGGGTCCGCTGTACTCACAGACTCCCCCCCACCCCAGTCTGTACACTATGGCATGAGATAGGCCAGCCAGGAAGGGGCCCCAGAAGGAAGCAGTAGCACTCACCTCAATTTCAAGAAACTATTCTCAAGCAATTACCTTTCTCAGGCCTTTGCTCTGCTGGAACTAGAGAGAAACCCACACCCTTCATATCATCATTACACCCTTCCAAACAAAAACTCACTGGTTTGTACAACTCACTCCTAAACCTGTTCAACACCCTGCCCATACCCACATGACACACACCATAGAGCAGAAACTAAAAATAAACCAATTTTCATTCCCCACTATTTAGTTGGCATGAACCTTTGCTCACAGTTATGGGTTTTGGCAATCCACAGCAAGGCTATTCCTATGGTTAATTGCACTGAGGGTCAAGACATAAATAAATTCCTAAGATACTGGGACCGCCCTCCAATTATCTTTTATTCAAATGTGCTAACTTATAAAAATGTAGAATTGTGAAAGAGGGTGATAGAACAAAGGCTAAATATAGTACTTTATAACAGTGTTTCATTTTTTTTCTTTTCTTTCTCTCCCTTTCATTCTTTCCTTCTTTCTTTCTTTCTTTCTTTTTTTTTTTTTTTTTTTTTGGTTTTTTCAAGACAGGGTTTCTCTGTGTAGCCCTGGCTACCCTGATTAGATCTCAGGCTGGCCTTGAACTCAGAAACCCACATGCCTCTGCCTCCCAAGTGCTGGGATTAAAGGTGTGCACCACCACCACCTGGCTCACTCTTTTTTTTTCTTTTCTTTTCTTTCTTTCAAGCCAGGGTCTCCCTATGTAGCTCTAGTTGGCCTGGAACTTGGAGACCCACCTGCCTCTGCCTCCACATCTGGCTTTATTTTTGTTTAAATTTTAACTATATGTGTGAGTTTGTGCATGTCAGTGAGGGTGCCCCAGAGATCATAAGCATTAGATCCTCTAGAGCTGAATTCACAGATGGTTGTTACCCACCAGCCCAATATGGGTGCTGGGAATCAAACTGGGTCCTCTTAACTGATAAGTCATCTTTCTGGCCCCCAAAGTGTTTCTTAAACTATGAGAAACCTCAGCAAAGCAAAGTGGTACATACTCGCTATCCCAACACTCAGAAAACTGAGGCAAGGAATTGCTTTGAGTGAAGCAGCCTCAAAAATAAATAAAACAACATCAGGCTATATTTTGTTTCAGTACTAGGATCAAAGGCATTTTGGGAGTGTTACACACATCTGTAGTCCCTGTCCTTGGGCGGCTGAAGCAATAGGATCTCAAATTTGAAGCCAGTCTGGGGTACACAAATTCCTGTCAAAGGAGGAGAAAAGAAGAAGAGGAGGAGGAAGAAAAGGAGGAAAAGAGAAGAAAAAGGAGGAGGAAGAAGGGGAAGTGGAAGAGGAGGAGAAGAAGAAACAATCTCTGCTGATGGGTGCTACCTAGATCTACTGATGGCTCAATCCCTAGGGTAGAGGGATGGTGTTGTAGCTAAGTGGGGGAACAGATGCTGAAAGCCACTCAAACACCCTATGCTAATTTATCAACAATTAATCCATTCATGCATCAAGATCCAATTCCTGTACCTACAAAACCAGCTCACAGACTCTCTTCCCTAAAATCTGAAGGTGGGTGTTGTACGGTTTTAGCTTCCTTATGTTGAAGCTAATCACAAATAGTCTTTGGCTTATCTCCTTCACCAGCTTGTGGGTGTCTTGTTACCATCTGCTCTCAATACCTAGCATAATATTAAACAGGCACTTTGAAAACTCAGTATTTGTTTCATTAGGTTTTCCCAATCAATATACACTGGTTTTGCTGGGAATTTAGAGAATTTTTCTCATACTTAAAAATTACTCTTGGGTAAGCAGGATAATAGTTCTTTCATGATCGCCTAGGTTTGTCCATGAGTCACAAGGTAAAACAACTTAGTCCTACATCCAGGACTAATGAAATTGGAATGACATCATTGTCCCATTCATTCTGAAGAGAAAACAGCCTTTTCCCAATTAAGCATGATGGCTCATACTTATAAAACCAGCACTTGGAGGGCTGAAGCAGGAGGACTGTCATGAGTTTGAAACCATCCTGGGCTATGTAGTGAAAAAATTTTTTTTGTCTTGTTTTGTGTTTTGTTTTGTTTTTCACGTCAGTTTCCCTCTAAAGCCCTAGCTATTATGAGGCCTGTTATGCAGCTCAGGCTGGTCTCAAATTCTTCAGCCTCTGGAGTGCTGGAGGCACCACGGGGCCCAGCTCACTTAGTGAATTCTAAGCAGCAAGTCTTCGCTACAAGGTAAGATCTTGTATCAAAACAACAAAAGAAAACAAAACCGTAGCTTGTCCCATACTCACTACACTTCCCCATGATCAGACTCTGCTTTAAACAGAAACAAGTCGGGTCAGAGGTAAATGCTTGCTGAAGCCAACTGTGTATATTTCTAATCATGGAATCAGTTAAGCAGTGAAATGTCCTCAAACTTAAGTGGCCAGGAACTGGAGATATGGCTCAGCAGTTAAGAACACTGACTGCTCTTCCAAAGGTCCCAAGTTCAAATCCCAGCAACCACATGGTGGCTCACAACCATCTGTAATGAGATCTGACTCCCTTTCCTGGAATGACTGAAGATAGCTATGGTGTTCTCACATTAAAAAAAAAAAAAAAAATTGTGTGGCCAAAAACAAAAGCTAAGTCTCTGTCATTCACTCAAAATTGGCCACATGTTAGTTAAGGGATTAAAAACAAAGCAACCTGACAGGGTGGTGGGGCTAGATCACATATCTTCCAATGTGAATACTCTAGAAAGTTTAACTTGTCACACAGCCAGAACAACCTTTAATTACCCAAGGACTCATTCCTGGAGAATTCTGTAGTTCCCTGTACTCCTTGGCACTATCTGCCATTGTGTTATTTGCTCACATTATCATCAAAGACAGGCACCATGAAGACACAGCTTAGGAAAATCAAAGAGAGCCGAGCCTATGAGAAAGCATTGTAGCAATACAATGTATCATACATTATCAAGGGCTTTTCAAAGGTATGGCGTGTTTTCTGTGCTTCTCAATTCCTAAAGCCCTGTTGCTCCTTTGTTCAGGTTAACAAGGAAGACACTGTGTGTGTGTGTGTGTGTGTGTGTGTGTGTGTGTGTGTATTTAAATCTGTTCCTGGCACAAATTCACAGATTCTGGAGTACATCCAACAGATATCAATATATATAAAAACAGGACAAATATCTTCACTGTTTCTTTAAAACCTTGATCACTGTGCCTGTGGTTTTTCTCCAACGGTTCAGATTAAAAAGCCTCACTCGGGTTTTGGGACTTTTGATCTCTTAGTGGTCTTCAGTTCCTGGTCACAAGCCTTACTCTATGATCTTCTTTACTGAGTTTTTCCCTGTGTGTGATTTTAGTAGTTTTAGCTTCTTGCTCCGAAATCTCATTGGGATGTATAACGTTTTCTCCAGGAACCAGTCAGATTTCCTGGATCTGCTTCTGCTTTATCTACAGTTCAGGGTGCTTCTGTAAGACGAACGATAAAGAAAATGCGCGGACTTTCATGGGCAAGAGTGGAGTGGTGGTGTCTATGCTCCGTTGCTGGATCGAGATTCCGGGCTTTTGAGCCAAGACAGCTCCCGAGAAGCCACATCCCGGCTCCGAGAAGCTACAGATGAACGTACAGGTATTCTAGCCTTTGGTTACCCAAAGCACCGGAGGCTGCAGGGGACCATCCCAACAGTCACCGAACCCCAGATCAAGCCCTCAGCGACGACCGCTGTCAGTACTGAGACCAGCCCAAGGCGCCGGGCCGCCTTCCCACCCCCAACAGGAACTCACAGCCAGTCTCCTTCTTGATCTCCTCGAGCTCTTCGTCCCGCAATAACGTGGAGGCCCGAGACCCCATCACCGTGGCGGGAGCTCCTCCGGGAGCGGCAGCGCCAGAAGCAGCGGCGGCAAGAGGGAAAGAAGGAGGGAAGGGCCAGGGGTCAAGAAGGGAGAGGGCACTGTTTCTCTTGCGGCCCGGGGAGGGAAACAAGGGGTGGCGCGCGGGGGAGGGCGGCCCTACACCAGCCAATCGGGAGCGAGGCCGCGCCCTGCGCAGGCGCTAACGTCAAACCTTGGCTCTCGAGCACGGAATGAATCAGCCGTGCGGCTGCGGGAGTCCAAAGGGAGGCAGGCCCCGCCCCCGGAACCAGGGCAGCCGCCGGCCTTAAAGCGGCAATACCACTATGGCGCTAGGGACTGCACTTAAAAGGGCAATGCGGCCTCTCCACTGTTTTCAGACAAATCAGAGGCAAACTCACTATAGAGTAGCCTTCGGTTTCTCACAAGACTCAAGCACCAGGAATCCCACCATACAGGTGATAGGGATTCAGGAAAGAAACAAAACCGACTAAACGAGTGGGAAAACCCTAAGGTGGATCACCAGAGTAGTGCAGCTGGGACTCGTGCGCTCTCTATTTCTATTTCTCTCCTCCTTTCTCCTCTCCTCCTCCCCTTTCCACTCCCACGGTCGAAAGAATAGGGAGTTGGAAGCCTACTTGGCCCCGCGTGCCTATTGACTGCATCATTTCTGCGCTCCTTCCCCCGGCCGCAGGGGGCGCTGGGAGCCGCCTGGGGTTTGCACGGCTATTGGCTGCATCTTTCCTGCTCTCCCTACCCCGGCCGCAGGGGGCGCTGGGAGCCGGCTCGAGGCCGAGCGCTGATTGGCTCCTCCCCCGCACGTAATTCGCCCTAAGGGCGAGGGCGTGGTCGGTTCTGCGGCTAAAGTGGCTGGCGTTGCGAACTTTTTTGCATCAAAGCTGTGCCTGGATAACTCCCAGTTTTTGTTTTTTTTTTTTTTCTTTTCCACTTAACAGTCCCTCTTCAGTTTAAGGAACTCACCACTTGACTAGAATTAAGGTTGGAATTTCCCAAACTCCTTTGCTGTGGGGACAGGACCCTGAAGGTGAGAGAGATTGTGAATAGTTAGAGCATGGACGGTCGGTCGTTTATTTATTTGGATTTTTTCTTGTCTTAAAAATTAGGATTTTTAAACAGTAAGTTAGTAGTTGTTAGATGAAAGCAGGAAAGTTGCAAGTTGAGCCCAGCCTAGGCAATATTGGAAAATCGTGTTTAAAGGGGGAAAATATTTAGCCACTCAAGGAGTTTATGCTCAGGACAGCCTAAACCCATAAAACCCTTTCTAGAAGTGGAGAAATTATTCTTTTTTCCAGAGGAGCCCTGACTGGTCTCAGCCTTTTAAAAGGCTGAGATTGCAGACTTATGCTGCCATGCAGGTCTTGTGTTTTATTCTTTTCTCTTTTGTTTGTCTGTGTAGCCCCGGCAGACATGGAACTCGCTATGTAGATCAGGCTGGCCTCAAACTTAACAGACTTCCACCTGCCTCTGCCTTCCAAAGGCTGGGATCAAAGCCAGGTGCGTCTTATTCTGGTATTTTGTTTGTGCTGATGAAGAAGTTAAGCTGCATGTTAGTGTACACCCTCTCAAGTAAAACTTTAGTTTTCCTGTGGCTTCGAGTATCTGGCCCCTTCACTCCTTTGTTTAGAACCACTGCCTAAATATCTTTGCAACTTTTCCAAATCTCCTTAGACTGCTAGCTTCAAAGTTACTTAGGCCCTGGCACCTCAGCCTGAGTCCCCCAAGGCCTCCCAGCCCACTAAGTCTCTAGTCTGGCTCAGTTGTCTTCCTCATTAGCCCTGGTTGACTTGCCCATTGAGTTCGTAACTGTGGTCTGGAAATCTTGATGTCAGATGTATACATAATCCCATTCTCAGTCTGCCTGGAAGCTCATCTCTGCATCTTGACCTTTTTTTTTTCTTCCTAATTTTTAATCTAAATCTTGGCTGTATTCAATTAAATCCTACATTAGACCTGGTACCTGATATCTATAATTGCAGCACTGAGGAGGAAGCAGAGGCAGAAGTTACCTTTGGAAGTTCAAGGCCAGCATGATCTGGATAGGGCATTCCAGGGCTACTTGAGGAAACCCTGTCTAAACACAAACAGTAGCAAAAAATTTCTTTGCTATGTTTGGGGTTTTTTTTTTTGTTTTGTTTTGTTTTGTTTTGTTTTGTTTTGTTTTTTGGCTTTTCTTTTCTGATTTGTTGTAAGAATAGTATTTGTGTGTATGTGGTCAAGTGAGAGGTAGGGGTGTTTGTGTGTGGTCTTCTCACCAGTGGAGGCTAGAAGAGGAGGACATCCTATCCGCTGGAGCTGGAGCTAGAGGGCTTGTGAGGTAGGTGCTGGAAAATACTAAACTTAGGTCCTCTGGAAGAACAGAAAGCAGTCCTAACTGCTGAGCCCATTTAGCCTATCTTTAACTTTCTTCCCAAGCATTTCGTTTTTAATTCATTTTCAATTTTGAAAATTCTAGCCATACAGATTTGACTAGAGAGATGGCTTGGCGTAAGAGGGCTTGCAGCTCAAGCATGAGAGCTGGATTCAGAACCCAGCAACCACCTAGGAGGTGGGGCGTGGCCGCACACAAACCTGTAACCCTAGTACTGTGGAGAGTAGTTGGCCCAGCCTTGCCTCCAACCTCAGCAAGAAACCCTGTCTCAAAGGAATGGAAGGGAGGGATAGAACTCTGTTGTTTGCTTGGCTGTGGATTGGGTTTTGGTTGCTGCAAGTATCTACATGTTTGAGAATCCTACCTTAAAGTATGTAAATATGGCTGGGGGTGTCCTTCAGTGGAGAATGCTTGCCTGAGACCTCAGGAATCCTTACATGGGAAAGATAATTCCAAGTGTGTGTTACTTACCTGGTTACCAATGCTCTGTGCCTTTTTACTTCCTGGCTTGACAAGGATCATGACTTTACCACTATTGTATACTTTTTAGACTGAAGTTTGCTGCTTCCATCAATTCCATTCTTTCCTAATGGAATAAACTCAAGCAGCTTTCAAACAGTCATAGAAAAAGAAAATCTGTCTGGGCTTCTGAATACAGCAACATCCTTAAAACAGAATTGTTCTATATGATAAACAATATATCGGGTTGGAGAGACTACTGGTCAGTGGTTAAAGCACTGACTGTTCTTCCAGAGGTCCTGAGTTCAATTCCCAGCAACCACATGGAGGCTCAAAATCATCTGTAATGGGATCCGATGCCCTCTTCTGGTGTGTCTGAAGACAGCTATAGTGCACTCATAAAGATAATAAATCTTAAAAAATAAAAATGAAAAAAGGAACCTGGGTAGGTAATTGTGTTGATTGATAATTGATAGAGACAAATGCAAGCCTATCGAGGGTAGACCCATCCCCTAGGTAGAGGGTACCACGCCTTTAATCCTAGCACTTTTGGGAAGCAGAGGCAGATGGATCTCTGTGAGTTGGAGGCCAGCCTGGTATACAGAGTGAGGTCCAGGACAGCCAGGACTACACAGAAAAACCTTGCCTCAACAAACCACAAAAAGGAAGTAAAACAACAAAAAGAGGATCTGTCTATGTTGTTGAGCTTAGTAGGAAGACCTGGCTGGCCTCCAACTCACAGAGATCTTCCTACATCTGTCCCCTACCTTTGAGAGTCCTGGGATTCAAGGTGTACACCAGCATGACCGGCCCAAATTTCAGTATTATACTAGAGAGCTTTAGAATCCTGGAGCTAGAGACTGCTCTTCCAGAGAACTTGGGCTTAGTTCTGGCTACCCTTGGGATGGCTCACATCATTTTTAACTTCAGCTTCTTCTGCCCTCAAGGGAACTGCATACATGTAGTTCAAAAGTATACATGGAAATAAAATACCAGTGCATACAAAACAATATTAGTAGTAGTAGTAATAATAATAACCCAGCATTATGGGCACAAGTCTTTAATCCCAGCACTCTAAAGCACTCCCTGTGCATGCTCCCAATCTAGTCTATGAAGAGTTCCAGGCCAGCCAAGGCTACACAGTGAGACCTTGCTTCAAAAACACAATAAAAATAAACTTTTAAAATTAAAAAAATTAAAAATAACTTTTAAAATTAAAAACACAATACTGGAGCTGGGGTGTGTGTCAGTGATAGAGTGCTGGTTAGCCTGTGCACAAGACTTGAGCCTCCAGCAAATTAACATTACCAGTCAAAGCACTTGGGGGCTAGGAAGGCGACTCCATGAAGCTTCTACCACCTGTGCAGAGAGCTGAACACAGTGTAAGTCTTTAATCACAACGTCCAGGGTGCAAAGGCAGGTGGATCTCCATGAGTTCCACACCAGGCTGCTCTTTTTTTTTTTTTTTTTTTTTTTTGGATTTGGTTTTTTCGAGACAGGGTTTCTCTGTATAGCCCTGGCTGTCCTGGAACTCAGAAATCTGCCTGCCTCTGCCTCTGCCTCTGCCTCCCAGAGTGCTGGGATTACAGGCGTGTGCCACCACCGCCTGGCTCAGGCTGCTCTTTATAACAAATTCTATGGTAGTCAGGACTATAATACTTGATTTTAATAAACAAAAGGCCTCTGTTTTGATCATCTGAGAAAGGAGCACTGTGCCCATTTTTTAACTAAAAATAATTTTTCATACAATGTATCCTTATCAGTTTCTTCTTCATTTCATTCTGATCTTCCCCACCTCTCCACACTTCCAACTCCATCCTCCCTCTCTCCCTCCCTCCCTCCCTCTCTCTCTCTCTCCTCCCCCCTCCTCTCTCTCTCAAGCAAGCATGCCTTTAACTTCACTTGGGAAGCAGAGGCAAGCAGATCTCTGTGAGATAGAGTCCAGCCTTGTGGACATAGTGACATAGTGAATTTCATGAGAGCCAGAGCTACATATTGAGACCTTGCCTCAAAAAAAAAAAAAAAAAAAAATCAAATAATCCTCCAGAATATACCATGCGAACAAAAAGCAGGAGAAACATAGAGACACACAAATGAAACACAAAATTGGAAACCAGAATATACAAGCAAAAGTCTAGTAAAGTTTAAAAAAATAAAAGCCCCAGATAAAGCAATATGAGACAAAAAGTTTCCAAAGGTACTGTTGAGTTCATTTTATGTAGGCTGACTGCTGCTGGACATGGGGCCTGCCCTTAAATGTAGTTCTTAGGGGCTAGAGTGATGGCTCAGTGGTTAAGAGCTCTGACTGCTCTTCCAGAGGTCCTGAGTTCAAATCCCAGCAACCACATGGTGTCTTGAAACCATCTGTAACGAGATCTTCTGGAATGTCTGAGGACAGCTACAATGTACTCACATATAACAAATAAATAAATCTTAAAAAAAAAAAAAAGTAAACTGGGCGTGGTGGCACATGTCTGTAATCCCAGCACTTGGGAGGCAAAGGCAGGCGGATTTCTGAGTTCAAGGCCAGCCTGGTCTACAGAATGAGTTCCAGGACAACCAGGGCTATACAGAGAAACCCTGTCTCGGGGGAAAAAAAATGTATATACCCAGTGAGACTCCATGGGAGAAACTGATGTTTCCTTCGTGAGCAGTTGTCGGCTGGAGTCAGTGGTGGGAGGCCACCTCCCCTCCAAACACTGCGCCCCATCTGGCTCGGATCTGCACTGGCCCTGCGCAGGCTGCCTGCTGGACAAGCTCATATGTTCCTTGTCCCACTGTCTCTAGAAGGCAGCTTCCTTGATGTCATCCATCCCCTCTGGCTTCTATAGTCTTTCCGCCGCCTCTTTTCCACTTAATTCACTAACCATTTTATAAACAAAAAAAGCTAATTTTATCTTTCCCTATAATTTTGTGTTTCCTACATATGAATTAAAATTGTGGGGCTGGAGAGAGATCAGAGCTTAATACTTAAACTCCTGCCCAAGACTCAGCTTTAGTTCCCAAAAGTAACTCCAGTTTCGGGGATCTGGCACCCCCTTCTGGCTTCCTCAGGCAGTAAACTACTGTGCATAAACATACATGGAGGCAAAACATATAAACAAATAAAAATAAAATTGTAAAATAAAATAAAATTGTATTTGCTGAGGTTGTTCTTAGCAATCTCAAGTGATGAACAAAACCGAACTACTCTTCTTCCCCAGGGCAGTGGTTCTCAGCCTTCCTGAAGCTGTGACCCTTTACTACCCCTGCCCCCTCCAACATAAAATCATTTTTGTTGCTACTTCATAACTAATTTTGCTAGTGTTATGAATTGTGATATAGATATATATAGAATAGCTGATCTGTGACCTCTGTGAAAGGGTCATTTGACACCCCATCTCAAAAGTTGAGAAACCCCCCCCCATCCCAAATGTGGAGAAATATAAGCTGGGCAGCAGAGCTGGCACACACCTGCCATCCAAGCAGTAGAAGCAGGTGGACCTCTGCTGCTTTGAGGCCAGTCTGACTTTCAGAGCAAGGTCCAGCACTAGAGAGAGAAACTCTGTCTCAAAACAAAGAAAGAAAGAAAGAGAAAGAAAAATAGATAGATTGATTGATTGGGGTTTTTTTTTTGGGGGGGGGGGGGCTTTTTCGAGACAGGGTTTCTCTGTGTAGCCCTGACTGTCCTGGAACTCACTCTGTAGACCAGGCTGGCCTTGAACTCAGAAATTGGCCTGCCTCTGCCCCCAAGTGCTGGGATTAAAGGCGTGCGCCACCACTGCCCAGCTGCAACCGAACTTTCAAGATTTTGTTTGTTTGTTTGTTTGTTTGTTTGTTTGTTTTTAAGAGGGTCTCCCTAGCTGGCCTGAAACTTGCTATGCAGACAGAGCTATGGAATCCAGAGATTCCCCTCACATCTGTCTTCTAGGATTAAAGATATGTACCACCATACCCAGATCAAAATAGTCTTTTCAAAATAATCATCTCTTTGTTAATTTTCAAGTGTCTGGATGCTTAAGGAAGATTCTCCAAAGGCTGCTTTTGGAATAAAAAAGCATGGATCCCAGCAGTGACTACCATTTCCTCAACCAGATTTTGTGGAGAAGGGTGAAGCTCACGCTGGTGTCTGGCATCTTTGAGGGCGTGCTCCAGCATGTGGATCCTAACAAGATTGTTGTCCTGAAAAACGGTTTGACTCTATTCATCATGTTCCTCTCCTCCTCGAGAGATTAGTGGCTGAGTGTAGGGGATGATTGCTGTGTAGGAGCTGGGAAAGTTGTGTTCCTATTTAAAAAGGCAGTAGAAGAGTGTCAGACTGCTAGTCCCCCGCAGAGTAACGTGGCTGCCTGTATTGGTTGGTTCTCGCCTCTGTATTTTCATTGGCATTATAGTGGAAATTTTCTTATTTCATTATTTATATATTTAATGTGTGCGGGTGTTTCATCTGCGTGCCATGTGCATGCCTGATACCCACAGAGGCCAGAAGAGGACATAGGATTCTCAGGGACTGGGGTTGTTATAAAGGTGCAAGGTATCAAACCCTGGTCCTCTGTAAGAACATTAAGTGCTCCTAAATGCTAAACATCTCTGCAGACCTGGGGTGGTTATTTTCAATATATAGTTTTTAAAATTGGAGACTTCAGTTAATTTTTGTTTGTATGAATATTAAAATTAATCATGTTATTGAAATTGTTTTTGGTTTCAACAGAGGGGGAAAAAGTCACTGAAATAAAGGATTAATTCATCTCAGGCAAAAAGAAATCCAGAAATCAGGAGTTTTGGGCCAGTTTCAACTACATAATGAGTTTGAGGCCAGCCTGGAATACATGGGAACCTGTGTCCAAAACCCAAACCAGGGCTGGTGATGTGGCTCAGCTGGTAGAGTGCCTGCCCACCACATGGAGAGCATGAAGTCCAAGCCACTGGTGCCACCTAGGCCAGGTGCAGGCACAGGCCTCCGATTGCAACAACTGGGGATTTTTTTCCCTTGAAATTTTTTACCCTTTTGGCAGGGTCTCATTATATAGCCTTGACTGGCCTGGCACTTGCTATGTAGACTGAGCCGGCCTTGAATTCAAGAGATCTGCCTGGCTCTGCCTCCCTAGTGCTGGATTTAAAGACCTGCACCACCACACCTAGCTCTTTAAAAACTTTTTGTTTGTTTATTTTGGTTTTGGTTTTGGTTTCTTTAGAACCTTCTGAGGTTTATTCTATTACTCAGTTGTACAGTGTAGCTTTGTAATTTAACTGACTCTGTACTTTGAGAAAGAAAGGTTTTTATAAAACTCATATTTCAGTAATTTTAAGAGCCTTCACAGTTTCTTGGAGTTTTGGGGAAAATAGTATGTGTTATTAAACAGATGGGTTATTTTCCATCACAGTGAAGAACCTAGAGTCAGGCCGGAGTGTCTCAGGAGTGAAAATGTTTTTCGGGCATGAGATTTTGAATGGTAAGTTTTGTGTTCCCTGGATGCCAGTTGGAATGTGCCGTAGGAAACTCGAATTTCTGCTTCATTCAGCTTATCTGAACGAAAATGGAATTTGTTTTGTCTTCAGTACTGTATATACGAACTTTTTTCTTTGAGACAGGTTCATAGATAGCATTGACGTATAGGAGCTAGCTATATAGATTTGGCCAGCTCCAAGCACAGAGATCTTCCTGCCTCTGCTTCCTGGAGGCTGGGACTGAAGGTGTATGCCATAGTCCCAGCTTATATTTATGTAATTCTATTTAACTTTAATTTTTAAAAAATTTATGTGTGTGGGTGTTTTTCCTAGGTTATGTAGGAGCCCCTCTGGCTTCTTTGTGGATATGTGCCCTTTTGCACACATATACACATATATAACCACATATATGTGTATCCCTACACACATATACACACACACACCACCACCACCACCACCACCACCACCCCCCACCACCCCCATCCCCTACCTACCTTTGATGCCTTTGATCCTAGCACGTGGGACACAGAAATAGAGGCAAGCAGATTTCTGTGAATCCAGCCAGGTGTATGTGATAGAGATCCTATCTTAAAAAATAAATTAAAAAAGAACCTATAGAATCAGTGAAAATACCACATCGGCATCATGGAGCTTAAAAAAAAAAAAAGACTGAGAAGAGCAGAAGTTCCTGATCCTGTTGCGTGTCCAGGAACCTGAGGACACAATAGTGGGAATCTGTAGGCTTTAAACCCGATTTCTCTATCTGTTACTGGCCACCAAAGGACTCTGTGACTAATGGGCCACTTTGAATCCCCGTTTATAGCGTGTGGTTGAGCATGGTGTGTGAGAGGGGGTGCCTACGGCTTTCCAGCTGGAAACTGTTAAAACTCTTTGGGTTGTTTTTCAGTGGAACTAATGGATGAAGCAGAAGGTGCATCAGGAGAAAAGGCCAACTCTGTTAGGTATTATCGGAGTTTTCTTCACTATGACATTTTCCAAGTGAGCACATTAGAGAAAAAAGATTGAACTGCAGCTGCTTTCTTCACAAGTGGGCTAAGGAAATAAAACAAGCAGGCCATCGTGGCCGTCCCTAGGTGTCACTCAAGCGTGAGCGCCAGCAGTGTAGCGCGTCCTGGCTGCTAGCAAGTAGGGCATCAGTAACAGGACAGTTCACCTAAGTGTGATTTTTTTTGTAAGGATAGCATAAATACAGAACGAGCTGGAATGGAGAAAGTGAAGAATGAAGACATAAATGTCTGTGAGCCTATTTCACCTGCACCTGAGGTGCCAACCAGTTCTCTCCTCAGTGACCTCAAGTACTGCCCGTCAGGTGAGTGTGGGACTCTGAGCATCCAGAATATTTTTATTGTGGCTCACAATAAAGATTGTGAATTAAGAGAGGGCTACAGAGATGGCTTAGTGGTTAAGTGCACTGACTGCACTTCTTGAGGTCCTGAGTTCAATTCCCAGCAACCACATGGTGACTCACAACCTTCAGTAATGGGGTCTGATGTCCTCTTCTGGTGTGCATGAAGACAGATACAGTGTACTCGTATACATAAAATAAATCTTTAAAAATGTGAATTAAAATAAGTATTATAAAGTACATGTTTAGTTGACATGGCTGTGCATACTATGTGTGGGGACCGGGATGCTGCCCCCACTGAGCTCTGATACAAGAGATGTTGTTTTTTGTTTTGGTTTTTTTTGGGGGGGTGGGTTGGATTTATTTTTGTTTTTTTTTCCCCCGAGACAGGGTTTCTCTGTATAGCCCTGGCTGTCCTGGAACTTATTCTGTAGACCAGGCTGGCCTCGAACTCAGAAATCTGCCTGCCTCTGCTTCTCAGAGTGCTGAGATTACAGGCATGGACCACCACCACCCGGCAAGAGATGTTAAATAACAGAAGTGAAGGGGTGGGAAATTGGAGAGGTGCTGGGGTTCCTGTGATTCCACCACCACCACACCTGTAATCCCTGCACTCTGGGAGGCAGAGGCAGGTGGATTTCTGAGTTTGAGGTCAGTCTGGTCTACAGAGTGAGTTCCAGGACAGCCAGGGCTACACAGTGAAACCCTGTCTCAAAAAACCAAAAATAAAAATAAAAAAACCAAAAACCCGACCAAACAAACAAAAACCCAATAACCAAATACTCCTACTCCTACTACTAATAAAGCGTTTGGTGGTGTACACCTGTAAAATCCCATTTCTAAGAGACTCTGAGGCAGAAGGATTTTGAGAGTGAGGTCAGCCTGGACTACAAAGAGACCATTTTTTCAAAACAAAAACAACCAACAGCACAAAGAAAGAAATCTAGCCAGCTTTGTGAAAAGATTATATTCTGTACAGGTAAAATCACTGTAATATATATACATAGAACAAAACAAAGATAAAACATGGTTGACTAGGAGGACATTAAAAATTAATCTTTGTTTTGTCTCAAATTTATAGTACTCTTTGCTTTATCATCGTCGTATTTGGGGGTCATAGGCATGTATAGCTCAGGCTGACCTTGAATTTACAGAGAACAGCCTGCTTCTGCCTCCAAAGGTGTGCCCCACCCCCTGGCTTTTTTTTTTTTTTTTTTTTTTTTTTTTTTTTTTTGGTTTTTTGAGACAGGGTTTCTCTGTGTAGCCCTGGCTGTCCTGGAACTCACTCCCTAGACCAGGCTGGCCTTGAACTCAGAAATCTGCCAGCCTCTGCCTCCCAAGTGCTGGCATTAAAGGCATGGCCACCACTTCCCAGCCTCTTTTTTTTTTTTTTGAACTATATTTATTTGTGTGGGGGGATGTACGTGTGTGTCATCATGTGTACGAGGTGGTCAAAGAGTCAATTCTAAAGAATGATGGCAGTAGTTAGCTAGAAAGTACTGTGCCCAGATGCATGATAAAGGTGGGGCACGTGGATACCTGACAAATTAGATAGATAGGGGTGAGAGGAGAAAGGAAACTAGGATGATTGTAGGGCAAGAATGTAGCTATGTAAGCTAAGAAGAGAAAACCTTCATGTAGAAAGGTTTTGGAGGGACTGGAGAGATGGCTCAGAGGTTAAGAGCACTGACTGCTTTTCTAGAGGTCCTGAGTTCAGTTCCCAGCAACCACACCGTAGCCATCTGTAATGGGATCCGATGCTCTCTTCTGGTGTGTCTGAAGAGAATGACTCACATACATAAAATAAATAAACAAAATAAAAATCCTGGGTGTGGTGTCTGGAAGGAAAGGGGGGTGTCAAAAAACCAAAAAAACAAACAAAAAAAAAGTTCAAGAGCATCCTCAACTACTTAGTGAGTTCAAAGCTAACCTGAACTACATCTACCCTGTCTCAGAAAAATTAATATTAATCATTAGTATGATTTAGAGAACTCCAACCATGTAGGTACTGTTCCTTTTTCAGGACTCATTTACTTAAATTGTTACTTTTTGTTATGAAATGTCTTTTTAAAATGTCATCCTTCTCTTGTAGAGGAAGAGGAGGTGACATACACAGTCATTGATCAATTCCAGCAGAAGTTTGGTGCTGCAGTAAGTACTGTCAGTCATTTCCAGTGTAGTCTGTATAGATACCCTGTTTGTTTTTTTACAAGTTGATTTTAAGATCTTGATGTTTTCCCTATTAACAGAGTATTTTGGTATTTTTATTATTTTTAAATAGTTTTTAAAATACTCTTGTGTTTGGGTGTTTTGCTTACATGTGTATTTGTGTATCACATTCATATAGTGTATGTAGAGTCCAGAAAAGGGCTTTGTTGTAGGGTACTCACCAAAGAAAACTGCTTCTTTTCTTTTCTTTCTTTCTTTTTTTTTTTTTTTTTTTTTTGTTTGTTTTTCCAGACAGGGTTTCTCTGTGTAGCCCTGGCTGTCCTGGAACTCATTCTGAAGACCTGGCTGGCGTCAAACTCAGAAATCCGCCTGCCTCTGCCTCCCAAGTGCTGGGATTACAGGCGTGTACCACCACTGCCCGGCAAGAAGACTGCTTCTATTTACATGGGGTTAAGCCAATAGAAAGTCTTTATTAACCAGCTAGTGACTTAAACTGAGCGTTCAGGATCCCAGTATAGTCCAAACCTTTCTCAGGGTGAGCTTTTAAGCACAAAAACTGTGTTTCAGTTGATATATTTCAGTTAACAAGAGAAGTTAGCTAGAAGTGGAGCTACAGAAGCCAACAAGCAAGGCTAGTACATTTAGAGACTTGTTTTTGCTATGGACTGTGATGGACTAGACCTGTGTTTTAGTTTTGGCAGGTGCTGCTGACTACATACTGAGTTTTACAGCCTAATGGTACTTCCACCATGAATCAGCTGTGCTAAGGTCTTGGGACCTACTAAATCTGGGGCCCTGATACATCACCAGATTCTCTGAGACTTGGTTGTGAGCTGCCATGTGGGTACTAGAAATCAAAACCAGGTCCTCTGTCAGAGGAGCCAATCTTCCACCACTGAATCATCTCACCAGATGCTTTGGTGGCTTTTTTTTTATTTTATTTATGCATACACATATGTATATGTATATATGTATTATGTATCTATGCTTAGGTATGAGTGCAGTGACATGGATATAGAGCTCAGCAGCTGTCCTTCAGGAGTCAGTTCCTCCTCACTATTTGAAGCAGTTTCTTCCTTGTTTCTGTCACTGTGCTGTGTGCTTCAGGGTAGCTGACACTGACCGAAGCCTCTGTGAAGTTATCCTGTCTGTATCACCCATCGCACAGTAGGGATGCTTGGCTTACAGATGTGCACTACTGCATCAACCTTTTGATATCAAACCCAGATCATCAGGTCTGCTCAGTCAGAGCTAGCTCAGGGTAGCCTAGAACTACCTCAGGTCAAAAGGCTTATAAGGCAAGCTCTTTTTCCCACTGAGCCATCTCCCCTGCCTTATTTACTTATTTTTTGAGAGTGACTCTAGCTGGTCTTGAACACAGATCTGCCCACCTCAGCCCCTTCAGGGTAAGATTATAGGTGTGCCCCACGGTACCAGGTTGGCTGACCTTAGGGAGAGCAATTGGATTTTTGAGACTGGGTCTCATGTACCCCGTGTGCAGCTGAGTTTGACCTAGAACTCCTGACCCTTCTGTCTCCAGCTCTCTCAGGTTACAAGAGTACCTCACCACACCCAGCTCCTGACTCACATTTTCAAAAGACTGCTCCAGATGGTGTTTAGGTATCATCTCAATGAATTTGGAAAAAAGGAAATAACTGTCCTCATGTTCAGATGGACTTCAGGAGCATTACTGACTTTTGTGTTGGATATAAACTTATAATTGGGTATGCAGGGGTCACTTTAACTTGTTATTGATTCAGAGACAAAGTCTCTGTAATATTCTCAGCCTGTCCTCCAACTCCATCCTGCCTTAGCTTCCAGAGTAGCTGGGAAGACAGATGGATGCCACCAGCCTGACATATATATGTTTTTGAAGGGTGAACACTGATTTTTAGCAATTGTTTTCATTAGCATTTCAGGTGTAAGTGATTTTCCTTTCAGTTATGTACTTATTGCTAAGACTGAGCTGAGGAGCAAGTGTGTCCAGTGGTGACTCACACGTATATGTGAAGCAAACTGGCTTGTGTTAGTTAATTTAAATATTAATAGTAAATTTAAAATAATGCAAAAATGCCATTTGGTGTCACATACCTTTAATTCCCAGCACTTGGGAGGCAGAGGCAGGATCTCTGTCAGTTCAAGGCCAGACTGGTCTGTAGAGTGAGTTCTAAGGACAGCCAGACAAGCAGAATACACACACACACACACACACACACACACACACACACACACACACAAAACCCTTTCTTGGGAAAGGGGGGAGGAGACCCAGGGCTGGGAAGATGCCTTAGTCAGCAAAATACTTGCTGTGCAAACATGAGGCCTGAGTTAGGATCCCAGCACCTAGGTAAAAAACAAAACAACAGAGCATGCGCCCCGGTACCCTCCCTGCTGAGAGGCAGAGATGGGCAGATTGCTGGAGCTGCTGGACAGCTATTCTAACCAAACCAGAGAGCTTTATATTCACTGAGAACCTGTCTTCAAAAATATAAGGTGGGAAGTGACTGGGGAGACACTAGACGTGGTTCTCTGTCCTCATGTGCAGGTATACACACATGTGCAGGTACACACACATACTCAGAAGAGGATACACACATGCACACACACATACTCACACACAGAGGATACACACATGCACACACATACTCACACACACATACTCAGAAGAGGATACACACACACACACACAGGATCTAAGCTGGGTGTTTGCAACATTCTTATGATCCCAGAACTTTGGGGGTAAGAAACAGACAATCAGGAGGATAAGACCAGCTTGGGCTCTGTAGCTTAGTTGGAAGTCAGCCTGAGGTAAGAGACCCTTTCTCAACCCTTCCCCCAAACCCTTGTCAGAGTATGGTTGTTAGCATCACAGTATCATAGAAGTCATCTATTCCTCCAAAACCTTTCTTCCCTTTCTTTTGTGTTTGTTTGAGACAGGATTTCTCTGTGTAGCTCTGGCTGTTCCAAAACTCACTAAGTAGACCAGGCTGTCCTCAAACTCAGAGGTCTATGTGCCTGACTTCCAAGCGCTGGCACTGAAGGTGTGTTGCTTTTCTGACAGATGCTCCACATCAAGAAGCAGAGTGTCCTGAGTGTCGCTGCCGAAGGGGCTAATGTATGTCGCCATGGGAAACTCTGTTGGCTTCAGGTAAATCATTACTTTTTTAGCTAAAATGTTTTCTTTGGTCTTGTTTCTGGAATGGTTTTATATAGCCTAGACTGGCCTTGAACTTGTGTACCTGCTAGCCTTTGAACCCCCATCCCTCCTATATCCACTTTCCAAGTGCTCAATGTGGGGTATATATATGTGTGCCTACACATATATGTATATGCACATATACATATAAATTTCTATACACATACATACATACATATATGCATATGTAAGTATATGTGTATGTGTGTATAAGTCTATGTATATATATAAAGGTTGTGCTGGAACTCTGTAGACCAGGTTGGCCTGGTCTCAGAAATCTATCTGCCTCTACCTCCATAGTGCTGAGATTAAAAGCATGTACCATTGGGCTGGTGAGGTGACTCAGCGGTTAAGAGCACTGACTGCTCTTCCAAAGGTCCTGAGTTCAAATCTCAGCAACCACATGGTGGCTCACAACCATCCTAACAAGATCTGATGCCCTCTTCTGGAGCGTCTGAAGACAGCTTCAGTGTACTTACATATAACAATAAATAAAATAAATCTTTTAAAAAAAAAAGCGCGCACCACTACTATAACTCAATTATGTCTGTTATTGGTTTCTTTTTCTTTCCTGGAAGTACTGGGGGTTGAACAGAGAGCCTTGTACATCCTAAATACACACTCCTTCACCAAGCTACATACAGCCTGAGCCCTTGGAACATCCATTCTCCATTCTTCTATTACTCAGTTACTCTTTTTTTTTTTTTTTTTTTTTTTAATAAGGACATCATTTCATTGGGGCTGGCTTACAGGTTCAGAGATTCAGTCCAGTATCATCAAGGTGGGAGCATGGCGGCATCCAGGCAGGCATGGTGCAGGAGGAACTGAAAGCTCAGTTACTCTTTTAAAAAAGAAGACCAGTGGGGATTGGAGAAATGGATCAAGGGTTAAGAACTCTTACTGTTGGGGCTGGTGAGATGGCTCAGTGGTTAAGAGCACTGACGGCTCTTCCGAAGGTCCTGAGTTCAGATCTCAGCAACCACATGGTGGCTCAACCATCCACAATGAGATCTGACGCCCTCTTCTGGTGTGTCTGAAGACAGCTAAAGTGTACTTACATATAATTATAAATAAATCTTAAAAAAAAAAAAAAAGAATTCTTACTGTTATTGCAGAAGAATCTGGTTAATTCTCAGCAACCCCATGGCAGCTCACAACTACCTGTACCTTCAATTGCAGGAAATCCAGTGACCACATCTGACCTTAGAGGATACCAGGCATGCATGTAATACATAGACATTCATGCACATAATATATTAAAATTTAAAGTAAAAAATATTAAATGTATCTATTTGGGATAGGGTAGTATATGGATAGGGTGCCACAGTGTGTGTGTAAATCAGAGGAGAGTTTGCAGGAACCAGTCTCTTCTACCATGTGTGAGCTCTGGCTCTCAGGGTTGGTGGCAAGTGCCTTTACCAACTCAGCCATCTCACGGCCTTCAAGAATTTGTCTGTAGTCTTCTCAGTTGCTCTATTCCTGTCTTCAGTACAAATGCCCCCCACCAAGAACAGGGAGTGATAAAGGCACATCTACTTTTTAGTCTATAACGTGCTTGTAATCTCAGCACTGGAAAGGCAGAAACACGCAGGTCTGGGATTTATTGGCTAGCTAGTCTAGTCTAGTTTCCAGTAAGAAACCCAGTCTGTGTGGGGGAGGGGGAGGGGAAGCCTGGAAGTGGAGGCACAAGCCTTTAATCCCAGCACTCAAGAGGCAGAGGCAGGCAGATCTCTGAGTTGGAGGCCAGCGTGGTCTATAGCGTGAGTTCCATCCAGGACAGCTAAGGCTACACAGAAATACCCTGACTTGAAAAAAACAAAAAAACAAACAAAAAAATAAAGCTGTTTTTCCCAAGTGTCATTTGAATGCCCACGGCCCGCTGAACAGTGATGGTGCTCATCATTTCCATCTGGGTCCTGCATTTTCGGTCCTCAGATCCTCTGCTCTGGGCTGTACACATCCCCTGTCCTCTGCTCTGTCTCATCCTGTGGTGCTGTCTGTTGTAGGTGGCCACAAACAGCCGAGTGTACTTGTTTGATATTTTCCTTTTGGGAAGTCGTGCTTTCAACAATGGGCTTCAGATGATCTTAGAAGACAAGAGAATCTTAAAGGTAAGTGTATACGACTCCTGTGGTACGGAGGTTAGTGGCCAGGTCTAATAACTCTGTCCCCTTTTCTGACCCCCTAGGTTATCCACGATTGTCGCTGGCTCTCTGATTGCCTGTCTCATCAGTATGGAATCATGCTGAACAATGTCTTTGATACGCAGGTATGAAGGGAATACAGGGGTCAAACTAGCACACATGGTTCCCAGTAGAAAAGATTCCCTATCTGAGAAATGACTGCCGGGTATGGTGGCATGCGTCTTTACTCCTAGAAGAGGAGCAGAGGCAGGTGGATCTCTGTGAGTTGAAGGCTAGCTTGGTCTACATAGAGAGCTCTACATCATCCAATGCTATAGAGGGAGACCCCCCCAAAGAAAGAGGAAGGAAGGAAGGAAGGAAGGAAAAGAAAGAAAGAAAAAGAAAGAAAGAAAGAAAGGGAAAGAAAGAAAAAAGAAAAGAAAAGAAAGGATGAGCCTATTTTTCATTGTGCCATTCCTGCCCATTTCTCACATGAATTATGTGCATAGCTTGTGAGAACATTTGAGCTATAAAAACTGTATGGAACAGTTACTTAGAATCATCGAGGAGAAAGTCATCTCTTTTTGCTCTAGAGTTGTAAAAGAAAGAAGGAAGGTGGGTGTGACATGACATTCAAAAACTTAAGGAATTGATTTCATATGAAATGAATACAAGCTGGGCGTGGTGGCGCACGCCTGTAATCCCAGCACTTGGGAGGCAGGGGCAGGCGGATTTCTAGGTTCCAGGCCAGCCTGGTCTACAGAGTGAGTTCTAGGACAGCCAGGGCTACACAGAGAAACCCTGTCTCAGGGGGGAAAAGGGGGGGGGGGAGAAAAGAAAAGAAAAACCAGAATAAAATAAAATAAAAAATAAAATGAGTAAGCACATCTTTAACATGTGTTTACTTCAGGGTGTAGGTTGCTCTTCCTTTTAAAAAAACCTACTATGGGCTGGCAGGATGACTTATTGGTTAAGAGCACTTACTGCTCTTGCAGAGGACCTGAGCTTGGTTCTCAGCACCCACGTATCCAGCAGTAACACCAGCCAAGGCAACTGATGCCCTTTTCTGACCTCTGTAGGCACCAGGCACACATGTGGTGCACATACATATATTCAGGCAAACACATGTGTAAAACAAAGTAAATAAATTATTTCTTTTAATTAATTGATTAATTTTTCAAGACAGGGTTTCTCTGTGTAACCCTGGCTGTCCTGGAACTCAGTCTGTAGACCAGGCTGGCCTCAAACTCAGAAATCCACCTGCCTCTGCCTCCCAAGTGCTGGGATTACAGGCATGCACCACCACTGCTCAGCTTGATCACAGCAACTCTTATAAAGGAAAACATTTCATTGGGGCTGGCTTGCATTTCAGAGGTTTAGTCCATTATTGTCATAGCTAGAAACATGGGAGCACACAGGCAGACATGGTGCTAGAGGAGAAGTTGAGAGTTAGTTCTGCATCTTGATCTGCAGGCAGCAGACGGAAACTCACATACTGGGTATAGTTTGAGCATATATTAGACCTCAAAGCCAGCTCCACTATGACACATTTCCTCCAACAAGGCCACACTTACTCCAACAAAGCCACATCTCCTAATGGTGCCACTCCTTGTAGGCTAAGCATTCAAACACATGAGTCTGTGGGGCTCAAACCTATTCAAATCACTACACAAGGCCTCATGTAGCCCTGACCCCAAACTATAGCTAAAGATGACCTCGAACTACTAACTTTTCATCTCCTGTGTCTATTGCAGTTTTCAGTAGAAGTAGCCACTTACATTCATTGGCTTGTGGCTCATTCCTCTCTCCTCAAATTATGTCTTCTGTAGGTAGCAGCAGGAAGACTCAGGATCACAAGGCAAGGGGATTCAGAATTTCAAGGCCAGCCTCAGCTACATAGTGAGGTCAAAGCCAGCCTAGACCACATAAAGCCCTGTGTCAAAAATTATATATACATGGAGTACATGGCTGTATAAATGGTTCAGCAGTTAAAAATGCTTGCTGTATTATGATGAGGATCGGAGTTTAGATCCCAGCACCTACATAACAAGCTGAACATCCCTGTAAACACCTGTAACCTCAGCTCCGAGAGAGGCAGAGACAGCAAGCCCACAGGTTCAGAAAGAGACTGCCCAAAAGAATGGGCAGAGAGTGACACAGGATGGCTCCCAGTGCCCTTCTGGTATTCATTTGCACATAGATGCATACATCTGTGCACATGCATATGTGCACTAACATAAACACATACATATCCTTCTCTTGCAAAGGACCTAAGTTTGGTTCCTAGCAACTACATGCTTGCCAGTTTGAGTTCCAGAGGATCCAGTGTCCTCTTTCATACACAGGAGATAAAGATAGATACATCTCTAAAAAATAGACTGGGTAGTGGTATCATAAGCCTTTAATCCCAGCACTTGGGAGGCAGAGACAGGCAAACCTCTGTGAGTTTTCAAGGCCAGTCTGGTCTACAGAGCAAGTTCCAGAACAGACAGGGACATACACAAACCCTGTCTAGAAAAACAAACAAACAAACAAACAAAAAACCAAAACAAAAAACAAAAAAGAGATATCTTTTTTTTAAAGATTTCTTTACTTATTATATGTAAGTATACTGTAGTTGTCTTCAGATGCCCCAGAAGAGAGCATCAGACTTTTTTAAAGATGGTTGTGAGCCAACATGTAGTTGCTGGGATTTGAATTCAGGACCTTCGGAAGAACAGTCAGTGCTCTTAACTGCTGAGCCATCTCTCCAGCCATCTTTTTTTTTTTTTTTTTCAAAGACAAAATCTTATGTCACAGACTGGCCTCAAACTGAGGATGGCCTTGAAGTTCTGATCCTCCTGCCTACACCTTCCAAATACCAGGATTACTGGCAAGCTCTACCATACCTAGTGTAGGCATAGATACATTGGAATCATTATTTAGCCTGTAGCATCCAGATAAATGTTCAGTGCAGGTTTTCTTAAGTCTTTATATTTGTGCCATGTGTGGGTGTTGAGTACGGCGTGCAGGGACAGGCACAGAGGCACCCGGTACACACGTGGAGGTCAGGACACGGTGGTGGGTATGGCTCTCTCCTTCTCAACAGTCTCCTGCTGCTCACTGCATCCACCAGGCTGGCTGGCCTGTGAGCCTTTGGGACGCCTCCTGTCTCTGCCCTAGGAGTACAGGGATTACAGTGCTGCCACGCCTGCTTTATGTGGACTCTGGAGCTCTGACTCAGATCCTCATGCGTGACTGGCAGGTGCTTTACTCACTGAGCCACTCCCCAGCCCAGGGCAGCAATGAGCAGCGTGATTCATGTTCCTTAACAGCATGTGCCAGAGTGGCTATAAGTACTGACTAGCCCTCGAGTGGGCGGCTCTGCTGCTGCTTCCTCACTGTACACTCAATAAACTTGTCCTTTCTATTCTGAAGAGAAGAATACCAAATTCTTTCTTTGTTCTCCCATGCTCCAAAGGTACCAAGGTATACTAAGTGTAAGGCAGCCATACAAGAAAGGAAATAGACAATACAGAGTCAGGGTAGCGCCTAACTTTTTTTTATTATTTTCTTGTCAAAATCTGTGGATTGACTTTAAATTTACTTATAGCATCCATGGTATGACTGTGGGGAAATGGTGTTCTCTCCCTCTCTCTCTCTCTCTCTGAGTGTGTGTATGTGTTTCTCTGTCTCTCTCCCTCACATATGTGCGTGCGCGCGCGCATGCGCGCGCACACACACACACACACACACACACACATATACATCTCCTATACTCCAGGCTGACCTCAAATCCTCCATGTCTTAGATGATGATCCTTTTGCCTCTGCCTATGGACTTGCACCAGAAAACCTAGCTTTTGCCAGGGCGGAGCCCAGGGCCTGGGGCATGCTGGGTATCATGGTACCAGCATAAATAGTTACATCCTAGCCTTTACTGATGAGCTCTCTGAATACCTCTGATGTGAGATCCTTATCTGTGTATTACCTAATCCTCTTTTGTTGTTGTGTGATTGTCTTCTGTTTCATACCTCAGGTAGCCGATGTCCTTCAGTTTTCTATGGAAACAGGTGGCTTTCTTCCAAACTGTATCAGTACTTTGCAGGAGAGTTTAATCAGACACCTTAAAGTTGCTCCCAAATACCTTTTCTTTTTAGAAGAGAGACAGAAACGTATTCAGGTAAGTATTGAAAGATGTGTCATTAAATTTCAGGTATGCTCTGCACAGGACTGTTAGCCTGTTGGATAGAGAAGTGATGAGCTTTGCCAGTCTTAGACATACCAGCAAGGAGCAGTCTTTAGTTTCATGTGGACAGAAGCCAGGGTCCAGATTTGTTGGTTATAAATTTAAAAGCACTCAATTAAGACATTGGAACCAGCTGGGCAGTGGTGGTGCACACCTTTGATCCCAGCACTTGGGAGGCAGAGGCAGGCAGATTTCTGAGTTCGAGGCCAGCCTGGTCTATAGAGTGAGTTCCATGATAGCCAGGGCTACACAGGGAAACCCTGTCTCAAGAAGAAAAAAAAAAAAGACATTGGAACCCAAATCATCTTAGTTGCAATGTCAGTTTCCCGTAGAGTATACTACCCTTACATGCAGACCTGGGCTGTGACTGCATTTATTACCTACAGTTGGTCATATGCTAAAGTCAGTTTGCTCTGCTCCAGCATCTTTCCTTAAGTGCTGCTGGGGATTGAACTCAGGACTTAAGCAGGTGCTCTGCAGCTGAGCTATTTCCCTAGCCCTCCCTCCAACTTTGTGGGGTTTATGGGACTGTTGACCAAACCTAGGATCCTGACACAGTAGGCAGCTATATGACTTCCTCCTTCCAACTTGGAATAAGAAATCCAGATACACCAGCCTCTCTCCCAGCCCTCTTGTTCTCTGACTCACAGACACTGTATACTGGGTGGGGGTGGGGACACTGCACACCTTCTCAGAATGCCACAGAGATGTGAAAATAGAAAGCAATGGAAGAAAATAACAGTGTTTAAGTTAAGCAACTGGAAACAGTCATTTTCTATAAAAATTTTACTTTTTTGTTGCTGTTTTTTAGAAACAAGGTTTCAGGGTTTGTGTAGCCCTGGCTGGCCTGGAACTTACTCTGTAGGCCAGGCTGGCTTCAAACTCAGATCTAAGGCACATATCACCACTGCCCAGCTAAATTTTACTTAGTATTAATTAAAAAATGTTCTACTGTCTCTAGGAAAATCCAGAAATATGGTTGACAAGACCTCTTCCACCCTCTTTATTGAAAATCTTGGCCCTGGAAACTACCTACCTGCTTCCACTTCGATTGGTGCTCCTGGATGAGGTGATGTCAGACTTAACCACACTGGTGGATGGGTACCTGAACACGTACCGAGAGGGTTCTGCAGACCGCCTTGCAGGCACAGAGGTAGGGACGGCTTTCTGTGCTGATACTCTCTGCCTCTCCTTACCTTGAACACAGTGACACCTACTGTTCTGGGAACTTGCTCCTGTGGTGGTGTTTGCAGTGCTAGAGAATCAAGCCCAGGCCCACACATTTGCAGCACTCTCTACCAGTAAACTACATGCACAGACCTTTCTTTTCTTTTCTCTTTTTCTTTCTTTTCTTTTCTTTCTTTTTTTTTTTTTTTTTTTTTTTGAGACATGGTTTCTCTGTATAGCCCTGGCTATCCTGGAACTCACTCTGCTCACTCTGTAGACCAGGCTGGCCTCGAACTCAGAAATCCACCTACCTCTGCCTCCCAAGTGCTGGGATTAAAGGCATGTGCCACCGCCGCCCAGCCAGACCTTTCTTTTGTTTTAAGCAAAGGTCTGAGGAGTTGTCTAGGATGGCCTTGATGTCTGTCCTGCCTCCTTCCTGAGCAGCTGGGATTACAGTCTTATGGTACCAGGTTTGCCTGAGATCCACTCTCACGACAAATGACGCAGCTGCTGTGGCCCAGCCTTATGGTGAATCATCTTTCCTCCAGCACGGACTGATGCACCCCAAGTGTTCCTCAAACTTGCTGTGTAACTGAAGATGACCTTGAGTTCCTGATCCTTCTGCTCTCACATGCCCTGTGAGGGGCTGCAGTAGGCATGTGTCACCATGCCCTGTCTCTGTAATGGTGCATATCAAATTCAGGGCTTCATGCATGCTAGGCAAGTGTAGTGCCGGCTGAGCTACAACCTAGATCACTTTTACCTTTTAAAAAGATATTTGTGTGTACTGTGTGTGGTATGGATGAAGGCCAGTAGAAGGCACCAGATCCCCAGAAATTGGAGTTATGGATGGTTGTGAGCCACCATGAGCATGCTGGGCACCAAACCCTGGGTCCTCCTGACGAGCAGCCAGTGCTCTTAGCCAGCGGGCCTCTCAAGCTCCTTGTTTTTGAGACAAAGCCTTATAGACCTAAGACTGACCCTGAACTTGCTACACATCTACAGATGATCTGAACTCAGGAGCCTCCTGCCTCCACCTCTCAACAGCATGTACCACTATGCTAAGCTTAATACTGTGCATGTGTGTACATGTGTCTGTCTGCCTGCCTCCAGTGCAGCTGTGTATGTCCCTATGTGCCTGTGTGGTGTATCTACGTGTGTACTTGTGTATGGAGTACTAGTCTGTCCTTGAAGTCATGGTGGTCAGACACCAAGATGCATTTTCTTCACAACTTTACATTTTAAAGCATTACTTACAATCACTTACTTACTTATTCATTCATTCATTCATTTTTTGCGCATGTGTGTATTTTCAGAGGTTGGTTTTCTCCTTCCACATTGTGGGTCCTGAGAATCAATCTCAGGGCTGAGACCATCGGGCTTGGCAGTGAGCACATTTACCAACTGTCTCCTCAGCTCTCCTCAGTTTATGTGTTTGAACTGGGTTCTCTTGCTAAACCTCAAGTTCAGCCGCTCAGACTGGCTGGCCAGTGAGTCTGCCTCCAGGATCTGCCTCCAGCACATATCTGGCTTTTCAGTATATGCTAGAGATCCGGTCTTCATATAATCATAGCAAGATCTTTAAGCCATCTTCCCAGCCATTAACACATTCTGTATTTTAGTATAGAATTCTGTAATGAAGAAAAGAAAGTTCAGTGGGTCAGTGGTTGTGCACACCTATAATCCCAGCCCTTGGGAAGCAGAGGCAGGCAGGTTTCTGAGTTTGAGGCCAGCCTGGTCTACAGAGTGAGTTCCAGGACAGCCAGGGCTACACAGAGAAACAGAGAAACCCTGTCTCTGGGGGGGAGGGGGGAAGGAAAGAAAAGAAAAGTTCATTAAGGTTCAGTAAAGTAATGATATACACATGTAGCCCTTAGAGGTGCTAATATGGGACAATCTTCAAGACAGATCTTTATATTAAAAATAATGTAGTAGAGCTACAGATGTACCTAATTTGGAAGAGGTCTCACCTAGTGTGCCTAAAGTCCTGGGTTTGACCCCTACAACCACATAAACTAGGCCTAGTGGCTCATACCTGTAACCCCTGCACACAGGAAGATCAGAAGTTCAAGATCATCTGGCACTACATGGTGAGTTCTATGTTAGCCTGAGCTACGTGAGTCCCTGTTTTAAAACAAACAGCAGCAAACTCCCCAAAATATATGAATACACTAAAGCAGCACACGCCTGCGTTTCTTAGTCCTCAGGAGGCTAAGGCTGGGGCATGGTGAGTTCCAGACAAGCAGGGGCTACATAGTTTAATATCACTGTGGGATACATGATGAGGCCCTTCCCCCTAAAAACAGATACTGAAAAAATAAAGTTATAAAAATTCATATTTGGAGCCAGGCGGTGGTGTCACACACCTTTAGTCCCAGCACTTGGGAGGCAAGGGCAGGCAGATTTCTGAGTTCAAGGCTAGCCTGGTCTACAAAGTGAGTTCCAGGTCAGCCAGGACTACACAGAGAAACCCTGTCTCGAAAAAAACAAACACAAAAATTCATATTTGAGGAGGGGATTGACATGTAATCTAGAATGTGGGATGTAGGTCAGTGGTAGACTGCTTGTCTACCTTGCACAAAGCCTAGTTGGGATCCCACTTAACACACACAGAATCGCAGGGGGGTGGTGGTGCATACCTTTAATCCTAGCACTTGGGAGGCAGTGGCAGGTGGATTTCTGGGTTTGAGGCCAGCCTGGTCTACAGAGTGAGTTCCAGGACAGCCAGGACTACACAGAGAAGCTCTTGTCTCAAGAAATAAAAACAAAACACAAAACCACACACAGAATCATTTAGTACAATCATTAAGGTGCATACACATACACACACACCAGAGTTCACATGGACTGTACCTGGATATTGCTTTTCAGCTTTTCAGAGGGTGCACCTTCTAAGCCAAATGAAGCCAGGGTGGGAAAGTCACATTTTCTATATTTACACACACATGGTAAATATTTAATTTTTTTAAATACTTAAATTACTCAAAAACAGTACTATCAAAAAATTTAAATAGTAATTATATTGAAACACTAGAGGGCGCTACAGGAGCACATTTGAATAAATCCATTTGCCTGTCCTGAGGGCTTTTAGGGACGCGCTGAGATCTTTGTATAAACCTGTGCTTCTTGCTTTCCTAGCCTGCGTGTATGGAGCTGCCGGCAGAGCTGCTTCAACTCCAGGACTTCCAGAAACAGCGCAGAGAGCGAGCTGCGAAGGAATACAGCGTGAACGCGCAGGGTCTCCTCATCCGGACCCTGCTGCGCCCAAAGGAGCCAGTGGCTTGCGCAGCAGGGGAAGGGGAGCCAGTCCAGGGCTTCCTATTTTGTAAGACATCTGGTGCAGACCAAGTTCCTCGCTTTCTATGTCACAAATCTCATAAGGATGAGAATCTTTTGGATAAAGAATCTAAACAAACCACAGCAGAGCCTCAAATTGTGCCTCCTAGGAAGGAAGGCGAAGCCCATGAAGACTCTGAGGACAAACCAGAGTGTTGGGTGTCAACTGGGCGGGAAGGCCCGAGAGCGCAGAACGCCCATGGCCTGCCGCTCACACACGCACCACACTCACATTTTTCTTTGAAAGAGGAGATAGAACAGTTGCTGGTGTTGGAAAATAAGGGCGCTTTAACAAGCCCAAGTGAAGACACTTTGGTGTCACCTTCTCTTCCGCAGGAAACCTGGGAGGCACCAAGTGACACCTTCCAACTTCCCGAAAAAGCTGTGGTCTCTACACTTCCACCCTGTCCGGCCCTGGAGAAGACAGATTCATGGATAAGTCCATCTTTAAATCTGTTTTAGGTTTTAAAGTTTGTCGATGAGGCCAACAGAGTCCCTGTGAGTGTCTCATGGGGTAGGTTGGTTAGGTCTCAGCCACAGGCTTCTGGGACAATGGAGGCCTTAGGCTTAGTGCAGAATCCTGCCGTCTGGATTACACGAAAGAGCCTCACCCTACCACTGAGGCCAGACTTGCCCTTCCCTCAGTGTATGAGGAAATAGCCCAGGTGCTGATGGCGTGTTCTAGTCTTTAGGTTTAGAGGATTTGAAGAAGAAAAGCTGGGCTCAGTGTCTGGCAGGATCTGGTTTAGGAATGTTGTAGGGCAGCTCTCGGGGTGGCGGAGGGCTGGGGCAACTCAGTCTGTAACATCACCAGAAAACAAAAGGAGTATGATTATTTGTTTGGGTTTGTTTTGTTTTGCCTTTAGATTGACGTAGATCTAAAAACCGCTTACTTACTTACATACATACATACATACATACATACATACATACATACATACATACATAGAAATGTATCCCGTCGACGTCACAAGTATTGCTCTTCCTTAAGACCTTCCTTGATCTGTACACTTTTGTGTATCGGATCAGGCAGAGAACAGGTTGATGTTACTGTAGGGGCATTCGCTCAACGCTGTATTTCATTAATCCTAAGAGAGCAGGGTGCTAGCTTCTTTGTTGTTATTTCCTTCTAGTAAATGTAAAGTTTGAGTTCATTGTACTTGCCTAGAGGTTTTACACTTTCTTAGAATAAAAAAAACAACCAGCCTGAAATGACAGCCTTTCGCGTCAAGAGTGCTCACAAGTCAATAAACCTGCTTGTCATCAGTTCATCTCTTTTTCTCTTTTTTGAGTGAGTATAAAGATTTTATGGTAATATCTAGTTTAGAAATCTGTATTCTAGCTACATAGAGTGGTGCACACCTCTGAGCCCAGCACTCGGGAGGTTAGACAGGGATGGATGGGCATTTGAGGCCAACTTAGGCTACATTAGGAAGACACTCCTTAACTAATTTTTAAAAATCTGTCAATCTCCTGTTACAGGGCTGTCAGTGCACCTTGGGGATGCAGGGACAGTCCAGGACAAGCATTGGACAACCAACTGTTTTATGAGTTTCACTGAAGGAATTACTGTTCCCTCTCAGATTTCCAGAACCAAAGCAGGATGTAGTGGCCATCCCTGTAATCCTAACACTTGAAAGGGCAAAGTAGGAGGATCCAAAACTCAAGGTCATTCTCAGCTGTGTATTAAGGTCAAAGTCTACATGGGCAGAGGAGACCCATTTCAAAAATCAGACTAAATGAACTACTCTTAAATGAAAAGGGATTTGAAAATGAAAGTTTTCAAATTTTTATTTTATGTGTATGAGTGTTTTGCCCGCATGTATATCTGTGCACCATGTGTTCTCAGGAACCAGAAGAAGACCAGGCAGTGGGGGCACACAACTTTGATCCTAGGGCTTGGGAGGCAAGACCTTAAACTCAGATCAGGCTGGTCTACAAAATGAGTTTCAGGACAGCCAGGGCTACAGAGAGAAACCCTGTCTCAGAAACAAAAACAAAAAAAAGGAAGCAGAGGAGGGCATTGGACCCCAGCCCTAGACAAGACATCTCTCTCATTTCCTCTAAGGCTCTGGACATGGCAGAACAGGAGGCAGAAAGAGGAGGAGCCAGGGACAGAAGGGCTACGATACCTTCACCTGGGCAAGACAGCCTTTGCAACACAAACTCATAACAGCTGCAATTGACTACACAAGAACGGGCTGTCGCCTAAAGTAAGAAAAAAGCCACATGCCTTGGAGTCCCAGCACTCGGAGACAAAGGACAGTGGATCTGAGTTCCAGGCTAGCCTGGTCTACAGAGCAAGTTCCAGAACATCCTGGGCTATACAGTGAGATCCTGTCTTGAAAAAAAAAAACAATAGCTGAATAAGCTATTGGGGTGGGGGGGGCTAGAGAGATGGCTCAGCGGTTAAGAGCACTGACTCTTCTTCCAGAGGTCCTGAGTTCAATTCCCAGCAACCACATGGTGGCTCACAACCATCTGTAATGGGATCCGATGCCCTCTTCTGGTGTGTCTGAAGACAGCTTCAGTGTACTTACATACAATAATAAATCTTTTAAAAAAAATGAGCCTGTCAGGGAAGCTTGAGTGGGCAGGGAACCACTGTCATTAATACACAAGTAATGTCACAAACAGCAGTGACCTCACCAGGCTCCAGTGTGTAGTTCCAAACCAGAGGCACACAGCTGGCCCTAGTTAAACTAAATGCTTCTCAAAAAAGACCAAAAGCTATGAATCGGCTATGAATCTGTTAAAGGAGCTGGTAGGGAGAGAGAGACAGTCAGGGGATTTATCACGATACCTTGGACGCATGTATGACACTGTCAAAGAACAGAATTAAGTGATTTATGTATGGATGGCATCCCAACAAGATGCACAGTAAAGAGAACTCTCCTTTCCCGCTCTCCCTTCCTGGAATGTGCTGTTCCTCAGGCTCTTGGCCTTGCTTTGTTGTAATTACAGAGTTCTTATTTAAAGTACTTAGGCTTTAGCCATCAGGTGGCTTTCAAGTTGTAAACAGTAATGCACTTGGGGGAATTTGAGAGGGCCAGAATGCAGAAGGCTTCGGATGCAATGTGGAGGTGTCAAAGCCCTAGGCTTCTGTCACTGGCCTCTAGTTTACACTGTCATCAGATGATGCCATCAGCTGTTTACATCTGACAGCTGCCACTGCTGTTCCTTAAGAAAGAGGGGGGGTGCTCGCTTCGGCAGCACATATACTAAAATTGGAACGATACAGAGAAGATTAGCATGGCCCCTGAGCAAGAATGACACGCAAATTCGTGAAGCGTTCCATATTTTTTAAGGATATTCACCAACCCCACATCTGATAGAGGGCTAATATCCAATATATACAAAGAACTCAAGAAGTTAGACCCCAGGGAACCAAATAACCCTATTAAAAATGGGGTACAGATCTTAACAAAGTATTTTCACCTGAAGAAATTCAGATGGCTGAGAGGAACCTTAAGAAGTGCTCAGCATCATTAGTCATTAGGGAAATGCAGATCAAAACAACCCTGAGATTTCACCTTACACCAGTCAGAATGGCTAAGGTCAAAAACTCAGGAGACAGCAGGTGTTGGCGAGGATGTGGAGAAAGAGGAACACTCCTCCACTGCTGGTGGGTCTGTAAGATGGTACAACCACTGTGGAAATCAGTCTGGAGGTTCCTCAGAAAACTGGACATGAGACTTCCAGAGGACCCTGCTATACCTCTCCTGGGCATATACCCAAAGGATTCCCCGGCATGCAATATTTATATTTATAATATTTATAATAGCCAGAAGCTGGAAAGAACCCAGATGCCCCTCAAAGGAGGAATGGATTCAGAAAATGTGGTATATTTACACGATGGAATACTACTCAGCAATTAGAAACAATGAATTCACAAAATTTTTAGGCAAATGGTTTGATCTGGAAAATGTCATCCTAAGTGAGGTAACCCAATCACAAAAGAATACACATGGAATGCAATCTCTGATAAGTGGATATTAATTAGCCCAGAAGCCCTGAATACCCAAGGCACAAATTGGATAACAGATGACTCCCATGAAGAAGTATGGAGAGGGTCCTGAACCTGGAAAGGATTGATCTAGCATTGGAAGGGAATATAAGGACAGAGAAAAAGGAGGAGGTGATTGGAGAATGGATGGAGAGAAGAAGGTTTATGGGACATATGGGGAGGGGGGATCCGGGAAAGGGGAAATCATTTGGAATGTAAACAAAGAATATAGAAAATAAAAATATTAAAAAAGGGGGGATTAAAAATTAAAATTTTATGACAACAAAAAGAGAGGGCAAACTGGGCTGCAGGTAGGACACTAGTTACTAGTTAGATAGTTTGTTCTCTTTGCAGATTATTTATATGTGAAGGACTATTGTGTATGTATGTCAGTGTGTCCCCTGCACATAGTCCTCAAGGAGGCCCAAGACGAGCACTGGATCTCCTAATACTCAGTCACAGATGTTGTGAGCCACCATGTGGATGCTGGAAAGGTCTTCTGGAATAGCAGCCAATACTGCCTAACTGATAATCCATCTCTCCAGCCACCACCCATTGTCTTCCTGCAGCATGCTGAATAAATATTTTCTTTTTAAAAAATGATTTTATTAAGTTGGTTGGTGGCGGTGCATGCCGGTAATCCCAGCACTTGGGAGGCAGGGGCAGGTGGATTTCTGAGTTCGAGGCCAGCCTGGTCTACAGAGTGAGTTCCAGGACAGCCAGGGCTACACAGAGAAACTGTGTCTCGGGAAAACACACACACACACACAAAACAAGAAAATTGGCTCTATTATTTAGTGTGTACAAGTGTTTTTGAGTACATGTCTGTTTACCACATACATGCCTGGTACCCACAGAACCCATAAGATGCTATCAGATATCCCTTGAAATTGGAGTTATTGACAGATGTGAACTGCCTGCCACATGAGTTCTGGGAGGAATTGAACCTGGGTCCTCTGGAAGAGAAGCCAGTGTTCTTAACAGTTGAACTATCTCTCTAGCCCCCTAAATATTTTTCTTTAAAGAAAATAAAAGGGTATAAGCTGCCTCCTCAGGCAAAGGTGCTCACAGCAAGGCTGATTGAGTTCAGTCCGTCACTGACAGATGTAAGCTCCTCCCCCAAAACAACCCCAAACCCTTAGGATCTTGTAGGAGATCCTGGTAGGTAAAACCACTGTTAAAGGTCAAGGCATACTAATATATATATATAGCAAGTTGGTGCGAATGCTGAGACAGAAGGTTTAGAGAGGAGATGATACTTGTACTGGTTCTGAGGTGTGTGGACCAGCCTTGAGAGGCCAGGGCGATGCCTGTCAAGAGGGGCAAACACACAATATGATGGTGAGAGGCAGGTGGAAGAGGCAGAGAGCATCAGTGTGTCCTCCCTCCCTCCCTTTCTCCCTTCCTCCCCCCCCTCTGTGTGTGTGTGTGTGTGTGTGTGTGTGTGTGTTTTCCCTCAAGCCAAGAACTGACTCAACTAATGTAAGCAAAAAGAGAATTTATTGGAAATATGGGTGGCTCTTAGACATGATGGGAAAGTTACAGAATTTAACTTGGAAATAGAATAAGGCTGCTGCAGAACTGGAGGGAGCAGGAACTACTCAGCTGTTGAGTGAGTGCCAATATAAATCTGTCATTGAATAATCTGACTTGGAATTCCAAATTCTGAGGCAGGGAGGGGAGATGGGAAATGGGATTAATAGTTACACACAGTGACTGGATAACATAAATTAGTGTACATTCTAAAAAGCAATAGGCATATGCTAAGATTTTTGCCTTTAAAAAAGGATGATGTGAGGGGTGAGGCTGGAGAAATGACCCAGTGGTTAAGAGCACTGACTGTTCTTTCAGAGGCCCTGAGTTTAATTCCCAGCAACCACATACATGGTGGCTCACAACCAACAGGAATAGAATCCGACTCGTCTTCTGATATATCTGAAGAGAGCGACAGTGAACTCTTACATAAAATAAATGTTGTTGTTTGTTTGTTTGTTTTTTGGATCTGGCACACACACACTGGAAAGTTCAAACAGTCTCAATATGTAGCCCTGACTGCCCTGGAACTCAGAGAGATCTGCGTGTCTCTGCCTCCCAAGTGCTGGGATTAAAAGCGTGTGCCACTGCTCAGTCCCCACCTAACTTTTGAAGAGCACTGTGTAAGAAGGCACCTGAAGTGCTGATCACTTCTGTCAGTCATTTGTCTGCTCCCTGGAGGAAGGAGGGGTGCATTGCAGTAAGGTGAGGAGAACTTACAATAACAATAGTTTATTAATGAGTCGTGTGTGTGTAAGAAAGAAAGTGACCTTTGGAGTGATATCCTTGAAATGCAATTAGAGGAAAATGACACACAGAGGACTGGGAAATGAAAGTTGGACAGCTGAAAGCTGCATATTGAAATATCCCCTCTGATTGGAAAAAAGGTCCAGTCGTGATGAAATGCAGACAGGAAAATTGTGTGACTCACTGCTAACGCTAAAAAGACAACGGGTGTTAGAGTATCGTGTATTAGTCCTGTTTCTCTTATGCTTGGGGTTCAATATTCTTTTTTGTTTGTTTGTTTGTTTTGTTTTGTTTTGTTTTCGAGACAGGGTTTCTCTGTGTAGCCCTGGCTGTCCTGGAACTCACTCTGTAAACCAGGCTGGCCTCGAACTCAGAAATCTGCCTGCCTTTGCCTCCCAAGTGCTGGATTTAAAGGCTTGTGCCACCACCGTCTGGCAGGGTTCAATATTCTTTTTACTGTTTTCCTGAAATGTAAAAATGCAGGCCACTGTGGACTTGCCTCTGCTGGAGAGGCCTGGTCAGCATGTGAGGAGCTCCCAGTCTGTTCCTAGCACATGGTAAGCTGAATAGAGACGGGCAGCCCTGTAACCCACTCTGGAGCTGGACCAGGGAGGATCAGCAAGTTCGAAGTCATCCTCGGCTAGTTGAAGGCCAGCCTGCAAAATGTCATTGTAATGTTCATGGGTTTCTATATGTGCTTCAGGTGCTGAACAGTAATAAAAATCGGGGGGGGGGGGGGCCGGGTGATGAGAAAAAAATACAATACTTGAATTTCAAAAAAAAATATTTCTGAAGTTAGGCAAGGTAATGAATGCACTCTGGTGACTCCTGCAGCCAAGAGGAGCTTGAGTTTACAGCAGACCTGTATGACACTGTCTTTAAAAAAAAGTATCATGGCCAGGCAGTGGTGGCTCATGGCTTTAATCCCAGCACTTGGGAGGCAGAGGCAGGTGGATTTCTGAGTTTGAAGCCAGCCTGGTCTACAGAGTGAGTTCCTAAAGCAAAGCAAAACAAAACAAAACAACAAAAAACACATCATGGCAGGCATGGTGGTATATGACTTTGATCCCAGCACTCAAGTGGCAGAGGTGGGCAGATACCTGTGAGTTCCTGGAACACCTAGGACTACACAGTGAGACCCTGTCTCAAGAAAAAGAAAGAAAAAAAGAGAAAAGAAGAAATGAAGGAAGGAAGAAAAGAAAAAGAAAGACAGAAAGAACAAAAGACAGACAGATGGACAGACAGAAAGAAAGAAAAAGAAACAAAGAAACAAAAAACAAAGAAAGAGGGAGAGAGAGAAAGAGAGAAAGAAAAGAAAGAAAGAAAGAAAGAAAGAAAGAAAGAAAGAAAGAAAGAAAGAAAGAAAGAAAGAAAGAAAGAAAAGAAAGAAAAGAAAGAAAGAGGCAGGCAGGCAGCTAGCCTTTGGAAACCACCACAACACAACTATGGTCTTAACATTAAACAAAATAATTAAATAGATACTTAAAAGTCAAATCTCATAAACCTTCAAAGAATGGAGAAATTGTGATTTACCAACAGCAGGCTGAACTATAAATACTGGACTTTGCCAGACGTGAGTGGTTTTCTGGGGGGTTTTTGGATTAAAAATTCCAGGAACAATAGAAGAAGCAAAGTGTTAAATATACTGTGTTGAGTTATGGGCCACACAGTGTGGCCTGAGGGCCTGCGAAACCTCCATCGGGAACTCCTGTAGTGATTTCCAGGTGAGAGTAATGACTGGAAACACTTGAGGAAGAAGTTGAGCCACAAATGTGCAATGCTGGGGAACAAGTCAGAAACCTTCCATTTTATGAAGCATTTTATGAAGGTTGATAAAATGAAAACCTACTCTCTGGAGAGAAGAAAACTGAAGTGAACATTCATGTCAAGAAATAGAATATTACCATTGCCACAGAATCTCACCTTGTTCCTTTACAACATTTTTTTTTCAGTAAATTTTAAAATATATCCATGCTTGCGTGTCTATGAGGATATGGAGGGATCTGGGTGTGTGCAAGTGACTGCAGTTGCAGAAAGATGCCAGAAGGGGGCATCAGATGTCCTAGAGAAGGAACTACAGGCATCTGAGGACTGCCTGATGTGGGTGCTGGAAATTGTCCTCTGGTCCTCAGCAAGAGGCACATGCTCTTAATGGCTGAGCACTCCCCAGCCCCTCACCTTACTGCCATTGGCAGTCTCAGCTCCCTTCCACACCTCTATCCCAGAGATGCCCCTTATCTGCAGCTTTATTTCTAGGCCTTTGCTTTTCCAGCTAAAAATGCATCCAGCAAAGTAGTTTTGCCCATTTTTGAAATTTACACATATGAAATCACATTGTAGCTGGGCGGTGGTGGAACTTGCCTTTAATCCCAGCATCCAGGAGCCAGGGGCAGGTGGATCTCTGTGAGTTCAAGGCTATCCTGGTCTACATAAAGAATTCCAGGACAATCAGGACAACATAGAGAAACCTTGTCTCAAAAAACCAACCCCCTCCTCCCCACAAAAAAGTCACATCTCTTTATGCCTGACTCCTTTATCTAACTTTGTTTTTTTCCTTCTTGCTCCAGCCTTGCTCATTCTGGCCCAAAGATTTATTATTATATGTAATTACACTGAAGCTGTCTTCAGACACACCAGCAGACAGTGTCAGATCTCATTACAGATGGTTGTGAGCCACCATGTGGTTGCTGGGATTTGAACTCAGGACCAGTCAGTGCTCTTAACCGCTGAGCCATCTCTCCAGCCCTATCCAACATTATCTTGATGTATGTTGTGTGTCTACGACTAGTTGGTTTTCTCAGTTGTATGGTATTCTGGGTAGCCTACCTGTGAGGGATATGCTCTGACAAATGTCACGAGCTGCGTTCACAGTTGTGTGAAGATTGCATGGAGGATTACAAGAGCACAGATCCAGTGCTGCCAGTGTCACCTGACTGCTGTTAGAGCAAAAGTGGATTTTTGTTCTGGTTTAGTTTGGTTTATTTTTGTCTGTTCATTTTTCTTCCTTCCTTCCTTCCTTCCTTCCTTTCTTTCTTTCTTTCTTTCTTTCTTTCTTTCTTTCTTTCTTTCTTTCTTTCTTTCTTTCTTTCTTTCTTTCTTTCTGGTTTTTCAAGACAGGGTTTTTCTGTGTAGCCCTGGCTGTCCTGGAACTCATTCTGTAGACCAGGCTGGCCTCGAACTCAGAAATCCGCTTGTCTCTGCCTCCCAGAGTGCTGGGATTACAGGCGTGCGCCACCACCCAGCTGTCTATTCGTTTTTGACACAGGATTTCTATGTAGCTCTAGCTGTCTTTGAACTCACTATGAGCTCACTCACTATGTGGCCCTAGATTCACAGAGATTTGCCCTCCTCTGCCTCTTGAGTGCTGGGATCAAGGTGTTCACATTCACTGACACGTCCAGCTTGGTTCTCTCTCTCTCTCTCTCTCACTCTTTCTCTCTCTTTCTTTCTGAAACAGAGTCTTTTCAGGGGTTGAAGGATGGGTGCTTGTGTGTTTCCACACCTCTTCCGAGTCCTTGATGCTGTTTGGAGCGGACTAAGGAATGCAGCCTTGCTGGAGGATGTGTGCTGCCAGGGTGGGCTTTGAGGTCATAGCTGCCCTCCACTTCCAGGTCACTGTCTCTGCTTGCCTTTCCAGTTTCCCTATGCTCTCTCTGCTGGCTGGGTTGGCTGAGTTCCACTTGCTGCCTGCCGCAGTTCCAGGATGCATTCTGAACTTTCCAAAACGATGAGCCAAAATAAACTCTTCCATAAGTTGGTTTTGGTGCTGGTCCTTTACTACAGCAAGAGAAAAGTGATTAATAAAGTGTCCCTATGTAGGCCCAGTTATCCTGGAACTTGCTGTCTACACAAGCTGAGTAGGGTCGAGCACTGCACTGGAGGGTGGAATTATACAAGTATAGGAGGCTTAGGGCAGAGGATGATAAGTTTGTCCTCAAAAGAAGACTCTGTCTCAAAAGCCAAAACAAAGTACTCTTATAGGGTCTAGGAAGATGGTTAAAGTGTTTGCTATGCAAGCATAAAGACTAGATTATGGAGGCCTGGCTCAGCGGTTAAGAGCACTGACTGTTCTTCCAGAGGTCCTGAGTTCAAATCCCAGCAACTAAATGGTGGCTCACAACCATCTATAATGATATCTAATGCCCTCTCTGGTGTGTCTGAAGACAGCTACAGTGTACTTACATATAATAAATAAATACTTTCTTTTAAAGACTAGATTATGGCCTCCCCAGACCCCACACAAATGTCTGGTGACCATTCTGTAATTCTGCCACTTTATCAGAATAGAGAGATAGGGGACCCCTGGAGCAAACTGCCTACCCAGACTATTCAAATCAGCAAGCTCTGTGTTCAGTTGAGAGACCCTGCCTTGGTTCACAAGGTAAAGAGCAATGGGAAAAGACTCCCAACATCGACCTCATGCACAGGCCACGCAAGCACGCATGCTAAATACTATATTATAGTGTACTATAATAATATATACAAGTACATATTATTATACCATACGTGACTATACTATAGTCTAGTCTATGGTGTATATTAGTTTTGAGGCAGTACACAACTTTGAACGTTCTGGTTTACAGTCACGAACATTTGTTTCTTAAGGGTGAGAAGAACACAGGTTAGTGAGGACAGCACTTGTCCATCGTGAACACAGGCCTGAATTCTATCCCCACCACTACGTAAAACTAAATGTGGTGCTCCATGCCTGTGAGCCTACAACTGTGAGCTGAGCCCACAACAGTAGGATGAGATGTTTAAGGCCATCCTCAGTTAAATAGAAAATTTGTGTCTAGCCTAGACTACGTGTAACTCTCATTTAAAAGAAACAAGAGTCAGAGATATGGCTCAGTAGGTAAAAGGGCTTTCAGCCAAGCCAACCCTGATGACCTGAGTTCAACCCTAAAATCCACAGGGTGAACAGTGAGGACCAATTCCTGCAAGTTGTCCTTGGACTCTTACACACGAAACAGACACATCAAACAAACACACAAGGCTGGAGAGGAGATGGCTACTCAAGTGTGAGGGCCTGAGCCCGGCCCACGCACCCACATTAAAAGCTGGGTGTGGCAGTTGTGATCTGCGGCCCCAGTGCAGTGCGTGGCTGTTGTGGCCCCAGTGCAGTGTGGAGTGAAGACAGGGTAGCTTTGGGGCTTTGCTGGCTGCCAGCCCCGCCCCAGGCCAACGGCAGATAGAATCTGAGAGGAATAAGGTAGAGAGCAAGTGGGATGCATCTGTGCACATACATATACATACAACACACACACACACACACACACACAGAGAGAGAGAGAGAGAGAGAGAGAGAGAGAGAGAGAGAGAGAGAGCAAATAAACAGACTCAAGTATCTGTTTCTTGCTCCTCAAATCTGTAGACTCTTTTTCCTGTGTTTTCTCATTTTAAGCCAAGGGAGCAAATTCTTTTTAAATGTTGTAATTTTTCCAGTACTCAGGAGGCAGAGGCAGGCAGATCTCTGAGACCCAACCTGGTCTACAGGTCGAGTTCCAGGACATCCAGGGCTATACAGAGAAACCCTGTCTCAACAAACCATATATATATATATAATTTTAGGCTGCAGTGATGACTCAGCAGTTTAGAGCACTGGCTGTTCTTCCAGAGGACCCCGGTTTGATTCTCAGCATCTATATAGGGCAACTCATGACCATCTATAGCTCCAGTCCCAGGAGACTTTGATACCCTCCTCTGACCTCCTCAGGCACCAGGAATTAGTGAGCACATACCAGTAAAGTGATCATACACATAAAATATAAAATTTTAAATTATTGTTATTATTCGATTGTGCATGCCCATGTGCTCGTGAACACACATGCACACTACAGCATTCCTGTGGAGGCAGGAGAACAAGGAGAACAATTTTTGGGTATCTGTTCTTTCCTTTTTTTTTTTTTTTTTTTTTTTGGTTTTTTGAGACAGGGTTTCTCTGTGTAGTTCTGGCTGTCCTGGAACTTACTCTGTAGACCAGGCTGGCTTCGAGCTCAGAAATCTGCCTGCCTCTGCCTCCCAGAGTGCTGGGATTAAAAGTGTGCGCCACCACTTCCTGGCTCTGTTCTTTCTTTCCAATGTGAGTCATGGTGATTGAACTCAGGTTGTTAGGTTTGCATGGCAAATGCTTTACCCACTGAGCAATCTCACCAACCCTGAAGGAGCAAACTCTACGTGAGGAATATGTTGTTTTTTTTTTGTTGTTGTTTCATTTTGCTGAGACAGGGTTTCTCTGTGTATCCCTGACTGCCCTGGAACTCACTCTGTAGACCAGACTAGCCCCAAACTCAGAGACTCACCTGCCTCTCCCTTCTGAATGATGGGATTAAAGGCAAGTGCCATTATCCCTGTCCAAAAAAAAAGTTTTCTTTTTCTTTGAAACAATGAAGCAATGGTTCTGACAGGAACACATTACAGCTCCTTTTTTCTTTTAAGTTTTATTTTTAATT